>NC_139710.1:45799547-46439547 GCF_964188405.1 Protomyctophum parallelum
CACCTTGCGAACTTTGGAAGCCAATCTTAGCCAATCAGAATGGAGTCTGAGAAATCTGAAAGACCCGTTTCGTTGAATGGCTCTAGAGAGACTGTGTACTAATTTGCGTGATGTTTGGACAAAATCTGTAAGTGTACTGTCCAGAAACTTGTTTTGCACAAAGCGGCCTCCTGGTGGCGCTATAACAGGCCATACTGGAAATTTTGGGGCAGAGGTTCATCGTTGGCATCCAGGGAGTGTGTGTGCAAATTTGGCATCGACCGGGCTAACGGTGCCGGAGATTAGCTGTTCACAGACGGACGGACGGACACATACTCTCTCCCCATGCCTTCGGCCTGGTGGAGACAATTGAGGCATACTTAGGAGCGGGCATAATTCACCATGGTTCTTTAAGGGGATAGGGTGGGGCCCTTGGGGGGAAGAGGTGTGTGTGTGTTGTGTTGTCAGTGTGAGTGCAGAGTGTGAAATAACACGCTGTTCTATGTGCTCGACATCAGAAGTTGCAATACTTTCATTCTTTCAATTCCTGCTACAACAAGTAGGCCTACTCATTATTTTCAGTGTAATTTTCAACATGTCAATCATTCATTCATTCATGGTTTTTATGGCCTAATTAATCTAAAAAGTATAACAAATACCTCAGAATAAGTTGATTATTCTTGTAACTGTACCCACAGCTTACTTTCTTTTTTTTAAAGAAGCTAAAAACAGAAGTAGCAGCAATAAAAGCTCACAAGGTGACGGCTGCGCATATGAGCTGACAGATCTGCTATTTTGAAAATGTCTCGATGTGTTTTTAAATTGTTCACCTTTAATGACAACACCAGGTTGAAAGTGGTTATCCAAAAGGCATTTAAAATGATGAAATACTAGGTTTCAGGGCTGACATTTGATGGGAGACACTGCCTGCAAAACCACTGCCTTTCATACTTTGTGGCAGGATGGTGTTGTTTACTAAATATAACCAATTTGTTCAAGTGAAAAATGTGATGCAATGCATCACAGATAAGCAGTCAAATCCTCAGTGTACTCACGTGTTTAATACTTTACAGGTCCTGTTGGTTAGATTTCCCTCGTACAAATAAACATATTTCCACACAGGATCAGAGAGTCCCCTTTTGTGCCCATATGTTTTTTTGTATTGTATTGTACCACATAGGCTGTGATGAGCCTGGCAGACCTTTGCTGTGTGTCACTCCCCAACTCTAACTCTCTCCCCTCTCCCCCCCCCCCCCCCCCAGTATATACACAGTATACACAGTACCCATGTCTGTGCATTGTAAAGTTTACAATGATGCAACTTCTGTTTTCTCAGATAACTGGAAGAGTTTATTCAAATATCTCTTCCACAATGTTCAGCCACTGCTTTGTAATACTTGTACTATATATCTTCTCTTTGTGTATTTTCCTGTGTTAGGTTTCCCAAATACAGTACCACAGTTGTGCTGGGTATCATTTTGCTTAGTATCTTATTTATCCACACATTAATAACTTTTATATATGTTCATGGTCAGTCTGTAACCTCCAACATGGTTGAGAGAGCAATGTGCTTCAGTCACATTAACCGAGTGTTTACATTCTGATAATACTAGCATGTAATACAACTAATGAAATGAAGAGTTGTATATTTGTCCAGATTAACTAGCAATTTACTCTGACCAGGTCTTACTCAAAAAAGAGTTCTCTGATCACAAAGTGACTACCTAAAAATGCAATTCATTACCTGGTAAGAAAAAAATGTTAAATACATTTACCATGCGAAAGCATGCATGTTCCATCAGCGATTTTGACTTATTTCCTTGTTTAAACTGCAAACATATTCTATTTCTATTTATAGAGAGAACAATGGTGGTATCTTATTGCATTTGAATTGATAACCATTAAAGTGAAATGTTCTACATTAGCTTGAATTCAGTATTCCTCTCCGTCCCAATCTTTCTGGCACAGTGACATCCTTTCTATAGATCCTCTCTCTCCCTTTCTCTTGCTCTCTCTCTCTCTCTCTCTCTGATGGCACACAGGCCGTTCTCATTGTAGATGTGGGACTCTTGGCACTGGTTGTGCTGAATCATGTGGATATCGAACAATGACCGGCTGGACAAAATTGACAACTAATGAAATAACTTTGTGGGGGCGTGAGATGGGGGGTTGGCGGGCAGGCTGTGTGGTGACCCTTTGGTTCTGTCTGTTCGGCCTATTGCAGGCTGATCTGGAGGGAAGCTTGGACACAGGGGTCTGTTGGCAAAGTTTCCACCCCTGAGCGGCCTGTATATATTGAGCTCAGAATGCCATCACAAACACACTGGCACAGACAGGTACTGGTAAGGGATTCATGTCACACTCAATTTGATAAAAGAAAAAGAGAAAAGTATATATAAATAAATATATATATATATATATATATATATATATATATATATATACACACACACACACACACACACACACACACACACCATTTGTAAGGGCTTATTGTTTATTTTTTAATACTGTTTTTTATTTTAGGTTTAAACTTCTAGAATCAATCCTTAAACCAATATAACCTTGTATGGTTTATTTTAAAGGTTGTAGCTTGTTTTCATGCATATGTGATATTTAATAAAGGATAGATATTGGATTGTTATGCATTTTTCACATGCATAACAAACTCAATTAAAAATTCTATGTTATTGCATGATATAAAAATATCATAATCATTGTTTTGTGGCCATTGTGCTCCATCTAAACGTATACGTGTTTAATTATGAATACACACCCCTGTGGTGTTTATCAAAAACAAAACAAATCATTCTTCATGGCTGTTTCTTTTTTTTCAGCGTCATCATTACACATCCATTCACTATGGCCACAGACCACCAGAATCCTGCCTCCAAGCAGCAGCAGCCAGGAACCAGTGCTTTCAAGGTGAGGCACCAAAATCATCTTTTGGGTCTCAAGTGAAAAGGTCTGGAAATGGCTGGGGTAGAAGGTGTTTATTATGACAGGGTTTCATAATAACAAATATACTGAACCCAGTAGAAAACAATATCAGCACTGATTTCACGCATCACACATTTAAGTTTGATTATACAAGGCTATTATGATAAACTTTTTTTTTTTTTTACTAATTCATTAATTCTCATTTTTCTTCCACACAACAGCTGATTATCTATGATCAGGAAAACTTCCAGGGACACTGCCATGAGCTGACTGGTCCCTGCAACAACCTCCCGGAAGCAGGCGTGGAGAAAGTGGGCTCCATACTGGTGCTGTGTGGACCGTGAGTGTGTGTGTGTGTGTGTGTGTGTGTGCCTCAGACACATAATTGGAAAGGATACAAATTATGAATTAGTAAAATATATATATATACATATAACCGAGAGAGTGATGGAGACAGTGAGAGTGAGAGAGCAAGATTTTAAGCAATTGTGACTGTGAGTGAGTGAGTGAGTGAGTGAGTGAGTGAGTGAGTGAGTGAGTGAGTGAGTGATTGATTGATTGATTGATTGATTCTCTTTTTTTACGATGGATTCCCAGATTGGCTGAACAGGTAAATGAGAGAGAAAGAGGATGAAACACTCCCCATCTTTGTCCCATTAATATTCTCCTGCCTAACCCACCTTCTCTCTACTGCTTCCTCTTAGATGGGTGGGATATGAGCAGGTTGGCTGTAAGGGGGAGCAGTATGTGTTTGAGAAGGGGGAGTATCCTCGCTGGGATTCCTGGACCAATAGCGGGCGCAGCGATATCATCTCTGCATTCCGCCCCATTAAAGTGGTAAACAACTGGTCTACTAGTATACTACTATTCAACAAACACTTAAAGTTAGTTGGGATTCAATTGTGTGTGGGACGCTCTGTCAGGGTTTGTTATTGATTGATTGCTTGATTGATTGATTGATTGAAACAGAACGTGGTACACTGGTACAGTAAGACATTAAGGCTAAAAGGATAACACAAAAAAGTCCAGGGGTTTCCATTTCGGCCCTGTATTCAATTCATCAACATAACATAAAAACTTAACACAATAATACATGTCATCAACAAATACAAAACTCTATATAGTATGTACATTTACTCGTGATAGATGTTTTAATTTTATTTCTTTTTTCAGGCCAATTTTGAATGAAACCACTGTTAAACATCCTTTCAATGGATTGTGTCATTCCACATTCTGTTTGGCAGAGTAGTAGAATGAGAATGATTCTGCCTATTCTGTTGTTCTCCACTTTGTTGTTTGATCCACACGTGATGCACTTTGATGTGTGTTGCTCCCTCAGGACAGCCAGGAGCACAAGATTGTCCTTTATGAAAACCCCAGCTTTGCGGGGAAGAAGATCGAGATCATAGACGACGACGTCCCCAGCTTCCACGCACATGGCTACCAGGAGAAGGTCTCCTCCATTAGAGTGCAGAGTGGAACGTAAGTTCAGTGGCGTAAAGTCACTAAGTGCATTTACTTAAGTACTGTACATAAGTACAATTTTGAGGTATATTTTTGTACTTTACTTGAGAATTGTCCATTTCCAATACTTTTACTTCTACTCCACTATACATCTCAGAGGAAAATATTGTACTTTTACTACATTTATTTGAAAACTTTAGTTACTTTGTAGATTGTTATTATTTCAGCCATTTGAAAATGGCCGATCTACAAGCTTACAATGCGTTGCGATGTGACACATTGTGAGCTTGTACCTGTGCTCCCGGTATACCAGGTGGGTGGGATATCAATACCCCGGCTACAGAGGTTTCCAGTACCTGTTTGAGAAGGGCGAGTACAAGGATTGTGCAGAGTTTGGAGCCCAGATTCCACAGATCCAGTCAGTCCGTCGCATCAGAGACATGCAGTGGCACCAGAGGGGTGCTTTCCACCCAACCAACTAGGCTTGTGACTCATTCCAGCAATGATCCTTGATCCTTTCTGACCTTCGACCTTCTCCCACGTCACCTCATCTACTTCAAACTGCATTTTGATGCCTATTGAAAATGTTGTAACATCCTCTGAGGCAATTGTATCAGTAATACAGCAATAAAATGAAAATGTACATCTTGTCGAAAAAGTCTAGTCTGACTTAATTTATCGATCCAATCACAGAATCAAATACAAGAGATATACTATATGTATACCGTGTATTACCGTCCCATCGAGTCAAATACAAGAGAACTGGGCAATTTGGTGAAGTCTCACGTACCCCCCAATTTATAAATATGTATTATGTACTGTACTGTACTGTGTGCTCTGGTACTGTACTGTACTGTACTGTACTGTACTGTACTGTACTGTACTGTACTGTACTGTACTGTACTGTACTGTACTGTACTGTACTGTACTGTACTGTACTGTACTGTACTGTACTGTACTGTACTGATAGGAGGCCTTAGCTATGTTTCACCAGTTTCAATTAAAACGGGCCTCCACCCTCAGGGGGGCCTCCAAGCTCCAACTGAACGTCAGGCGTCAGTCAACCCCTGCCACTCTTGGCCCTCTCTATCTCGCTCACTCACTGCCTTGATCTCTCCCACAATGTTAAGTTACACCTATATTATGTTAATAACCTGGGTAAAATGTGCAGCATTGGGAGATAAACACTTTAATTGTGAAGGGATGACTGGATGAGGAGAGGTGTTGTTGTTGCTAATTGTCGAGAGTAATGGCTGCCTGTGATATTGAACAGTCAAACTATTTGTATAAATACGGCTGTATCAACAAAATAATTATGTCATATATAGGTATATGGGGGCCTCATATTTGGTCTTGAAACGGGCCTCCAGATTCCCAAGGCCGGCCCGGAGTACTGTACTGTGTGTGTGTGTGTGTGTGTGTGTGTGTGTGTGTGTGTGTGTGTGTGTGTGTGTGTGTGTGTGTGTGTGTGTGTAAATAGATTATTTGCTTTGTTTTCTTACACACGGATTAAATCTGATCTTTCTCCAGCAAAAGATGGTCTATTACTACTTAGGTAGCCTATATCAACATACCTGTATACCTGGTTGATCTGTTCACTATGCGTAGGGATGGGGGATCTGTGTGTCTCTAATGGTGCACCAAAAACATATCTCTTCTCTCTTTTTTGTGTTAATGATGAGAGCGTTGTTGTCACACCACTTAACCACCTTATTGTCTCCACCAGGCCGAAGGCATGTGGGGAGAGTATGTTTTGCACTCCGTCCGTCCGCGTGTCCGTCCGTGTGTCCGTGTGTCCGTGTCTGTGTCCGTGTGTCCGTGTGTCCGTGAACAGCTAATCTCGGCCACCGTTAACCCGGTCGATGCCATATTTTGCACACACACTCCCTGGATGCCAACGATGAACCTCTGCCCCAAACTTTCCAGAACGGCCTGTTATAGCGCCACCAGGAGGCCGCTTTGTGCAAAACAAGTTTTTGCACAGTACACCTACAGATTTTGTCCAAACATCACGCAAATTGGTACACAGTCTCTCTAGAGCCATTCAACGAAAAGGGTCTTTCAGATTTATCAAACTCCATCCTGATTGGTTAAGATTGGCTTCCAAAGTTCACAGGAGTGCTCAGTTTCAAACAAAATGCTGCAAATCATGAACACATCGCGTGATTTCCGTGAAATTGTGCACCCACATTCCCACTAGGCCGAGGACGAAATGCCACATGAACAATTTCAACTCAGCCTCAAGGTGGCGCTATAACTGGCCAAAAAGTGTTTTTACCTCTAACTGCACGGATCTGTGGATAACCTGGTGGAGACCTGTGCCCGGAAGGGCACTTTTTCTAGTTTACTCTGAGTTGGTGCAGTCTAGGATCACTGGAACTATCTAGGAGTGAAATCAAAGTTGTATCATCTGAGTACTTTAGAATGTAGCCTATTGATCTGGTGTGTCAGTGTGACATTCAGACAGACATTCCTCAGTACGACAGCTGTCAGTACTGAGACTAATACTACTAATGTATAAAGGGTGACAGCTAACATACACATTGATTGATTGATTGATTGATTGATTGATTGATTGATTGATTGATTGATTGATTGATTGATTGATTGATTGATTGATTGATTGATTGATTGGTGACAGTTTGCATAATTACAGTGCATTTCAAGTACAACTCAATACAAAAACTGTTAACTGTGAGTGGACAGACAGACAGACAGACAGACAGACAGACAGACAGACAGACAGACAGACAGACAGACAGACAGACAGACAGACAGACAGACAGACAGACAGACAGACAGACAGACAGACAGACAGACAGACAGACAGACAGACAGACAGAGCTGGTAGTTGGAGTGATTAGGCACTGCTCTTATATATAATTCTGATACAAATACACATCATGCAACCTCATGATTTTGACAATTGCTGTTTGTCTACTACACAACTACAGTATATTTTTATTAATTTAACTGAAAAATAGTTTAAACTCAAAATCAGAGCTAGTGTTGAGTAAAAACAAACAAAACTAATAATCAAATTAGTCTACATTTTTTCTGTCTTATAGCAATAGCCTATAAAGTTTATAATAATAAGGTTGACAATTGAGTCATTATGCAGCTTACTATTCAAAGTTTCGGTACATTCTGAACCAAACCAAACTATTACCAGTGTACCACACTATTTTTAATAGAATCAATGGATCAATAGAATAGAAAAAGAAAAGTTAGGAAGATACACAAAAATACACGCACACGTCACTGAATTCACAGTAGGTGGCGGTATTGCACGTTTATGCCAACCACCAGTAAGTCACATTGCCCAGAAGAAGACACTGACATAACTTCCTGTTTATTAGTTGTTGTCCTCGCATCAGATGGTGTGCTAGCACATGGTGGTAAATACTTTTTCAAAAGTTATACATACAGTTTTCATTGATTACGTGGGCATTTGGGCAACCCTTTGTTATTCTGACTCTAGTTGTTGTGTACATGTACATTTTTGTAAGTATTTGCGGATACATTTTGGTTAATTTGAATAAAAATGAGCTAACTACTAGTCAGCCGGGCTCAATGTGCATGAGGACTTGCTAACACGTTTGACACTGCAATTTACAGGCTGATTTTAATGATCAGTTCAGTCAAGATATTGAGCATTATCCAAAGTGACACTTGATTGATTTAATTCAATTAATCGACTCTTACACAATAATATACAGCAATAAATACATCATCAACATTAGTGTAGGCTAATAAACGTATGTACAGTAAACAGTTGACCCCCCCCCCCCCGGTCATTTCAAGTGTTAAGCGATCACCTTTTTAGGTCTAGGACCAGTTGCAAATTGCAGACCGGGGCTCTTTTATTCGGTTTTGAAGGAAGATAAGGAGTCACATTTTGTGATTTTTGTTGGTAGTGCATTCCCACATGTTGTGGCATAGCATTAGAACGAATTTAACCCCGTTTGTGTCTAGTATCCCTGTTCCCTTTAGTAGACCAGGCCCGGCCATAGCCGCAATTTGCAACTCTAGATTTTTTGTATAATGTGGTGAATATAGCCGCAATTTGCAACTCTAGATTTTTTGTATAATGTGGTGAATATAGCCGCAATTTGCAACTCTAGATTTTTTTATAATGGGATGAATCTAGAGTTGCAACAAGCTCCATCCACTTCCTATTCATCATTTTTGGTTTGTGATCTGCTTGTCTTAAACGACGTTAAACTCACCAACATTGCAGCTGTAGTCCAAGCTTGAATTATCCTCTTTCAACCTGCCAAGCTTGTTTTTCATAAAAATCCACCGTAGAGATGTTATGATGAGCTACTTTCTGTCAAGACATCCTCTGCAAGTGATTCTTTTTCTAAGTGTTGCAGTTTGGAAGCACTCGTTTTTGTTAACGGGTCGCGCTGCTGCCTCCTGCATTATGTGCAAATTCGAAACAGGTGGAATGCAGGGCCGTTCAGTGACGTACGACGAGTGCTTCCGAACTCCAGCACTTAGAAAAATAATCACTTGCAGAGGATGTCTTGACAGAAAGTAGCTCATAACATGTCTACGGTGGATTTTTATGAAAAACAAGCTCGGCAGATTGAAAGAGGATAATTCAAGCTTGGACTACAGCTGCAATGTTGGTGAGTTTAACTTCGTTTAAGACAAGCAGATCACAAACCAAAAATGATGAATAGGAAGTGGATGGAGCTTGTTGCAACTCTAGATTCAACCCATTGTAAAAAAAACTAGAGTTGCAAATTGCGGCTATGGTGAATATAGAGTTGCAATACCCCCCATTAACTCCCCACTCATCCAATTTGCGTTTGCGATCTGCTTGTCTTAAACGACGTTAAACTCACCAACATTGCAGCTGTAGTCCAAGCTTGAATTATCCTCTTTCAATCTGCCGAGCTTGTTTTTCATTAGCCCTGGTTCTTGACTCTCGTATTCATACGAGAGTCAAGGCTTAACTGCACCCTGTTTTTTGCGCTCGCTACATTTACAACTTTTACGTATATATAAACATTCGGAATTAAAATATAAAGTACTCACAATTTGTCCCACGGGTGTTAGTTAGTTGCTGCTCCAGCGATTAGAATTGCTGCATCCCGCGTTGTTTAATAAAAAGCATTTTTATCCGAGCTGTTATTTTGCCATTGGCTTTCAACTACGTGCCCCTATCGGTCGGGAGGAGGGTGGCACTCGGTGTGTTCGATATAGGTACGCTGACCGCCCTGCCAATACAGACTAATAGGCGAGTGTGCTCCCGGTGTGCAACTGGATTTCCCAAACGAACCCCGTAGCCGGGGCGCTCGGATAAAAATGCTTTTTATTAAACAACGCGGGATGCAGCTATTCTAATCGCTGGAGCAGCAACTAACTAACACCCGTGGGACAAATTGTGAGTACTTTATATTTGAATTCCGAATCTTTATATATACGTAAAAGTTGTAAATGTAACGAGCGCAAAAAACAGGGTGCAGTTACGTCATGACTGTCATGATAATCATCATGGCAGTCTGTATCAGGGCTAGTTTTTCATAAAAATCCCCCGTAGACATGTTATGAGCTACTTTCTGTCAAGAGATTCTGTGTGGATGATTCTTTTTCTCCAAGTTTTCTCAAAGCGCTCGTTTTTAAGGGGTCGCGCTGCTGCCTCCTGCATTATGTGCAAATGCGAAACAGATGGCATGTAGGACCGTTCAGTGACTTACGACGAGCGCTTCCAAACTCCATTTTTATGAAAAACAAGCTCTGCAGATTGAAAGAGGATAATTCAAGCTTGGACTACAGCTGCAATGTTAATGAGTTTAACGTCGTTTAAGACAATCAGATGGCAAACGCAAATTAGATGAGTGGGGAGTCAATGGAGGGTATTGCAACTCTAGATTCATCATATTATTAAAAAAATCTAGAGTTGCAAATTGCGGCTAGCCCGGCCATTGCAAGTGCTGTACTCTGTCCTCTACCCTGAGCCACCACCTGTTTTTTTTCTTTTTAATATATCATTTTGCTGTTTGCTTCTCTGTTGTACAATATGTATTTGTCGTACATCCAACTGTTTTTCTTTTCTTTTTAATAGTAAAGATGCCAATACAGTGCAGTAGCTGCTCTGAGAAGCGTGCAGCACTTAGACGTCCAAAGACCGGCCACTCACTATGCAAAGAGTGCTTCTTTGGTGCCTTTGAGGAGGAAGTGCATCAGACCATTGTGGCAGCGACGCTTTTCAAACCTGGAGAAACTGTAGCAATCGGTGCCTCTGGTGGAAAGGATTCTACGGTGCTGGCACATGTAATGAAGACGCTAAACGAGCGATACAACTACAGGCTCAAGCTTCTGCTGCTGTCAGTGGATGAGGGAATCACAGGTTACCGAGATGACTCCTTGGAGACAGTGAAGAGGAACCAACAGCAGTATGACCTGCCACTTAAGATTGTGTCTTATGAAGAGCTGTATGGCTGGACTATGGATGCTATAGTGAAGCAGATTGGACTGAAGAATAACTGCACTTTCTGTGGGGTGTTCAGAAGGCAGGCACTAGACAGAGGAGCCATTATGCTTAAAGTAGATAAGATATGCACAGGTAACTGGAAACTGTCTGCTGTACTGTGGTTGTGACTTGTCTGTTATATCATGCATTTAATGAAAGGAGACGGTTTGTTTAGTAGTTCCATGCTTATCTCAAAGAAGCTGTTCTGTGGATAAACACAAGAAAAAAGAGGAAAAAAAACTTTTGGCTATTAAGCCACTCGCTTTTCAATGCTCCAATTTCATTAACAGCTCAGCAGCAATAATATGACAGTTCGGCCTTGCAGCAGTCTTTACTTACTTGAAAAAGATGGCATGGTCGAATCGTTTAGTATTATTGCCCCCATCTTGTTTTTCATAAATACAATAACTTCACAGTAACGATTGATACAATCACTCTTGCTATCTGTTTGTACTCCAGGTCACAATGCTGATGACATCGCAGAGACGGTGTTGATGAACGTGTTACGAGGGGACATTGCACGTTTGCGCCGCTGCACAGCTATATCTACAGCCTCTGAGGGTGAGGGTGTCATCCCACGCTGCAAGCCTCTCAAATATGCCTATGAAAAGGAGATTGTGCTCTATGCTTACTTCAAAAAGTTAGACTACTTCTCCACAGAGTGCATCTACTCGCCCAACGCCTATCGCGGACATGCCCGTACCTTCCTGAAGGACTTGGAGGCTGTGCGGCCTAGCTCCATAATAGACGTCATTCACTCTGGTGAGAACCTGTCTGTGAAGGAGGGGGTAAAGATGCCCGTCCAGGGGACTTGCGGCCGATGTGGCTACATCTCCAGCCAGGCGCTCTGTAAATCCTGCGTGCTGTTGGAGGGGTTGAACAGAGGGCTTCCTAAGTTGGGGATAGGGAAGCACCACCGCCTCCATGGCAAACTCCTCAACCAACAGCCTCTCACCGAACGGGAGGAGAGGAAGTTGAAAGCTGTAGACTTTTGAAAATGTATCAGGAACTTTATATTTATATAGTATATACTATCTCAGTAAAAAAAAGAAAAGAGCCCAATCTATTGACACGTGCACAACTTGCACAAGATCAGGTAAATTATAAATGGGCACACTGGTCATCACTTTTAAGATTTTCTAACTTCAAGGTATAATTGCAATTCATTTTCTGAGAATTAAAGACCCACAATTTATGTTAATGTATGTTTTGTATTTTATAATAAAAACAATCTTATGTCTGAGTTTTCCTAGTGGCGAAAAATGAAATTTCTGGGAACTCATATTAGAGTTTTCCTAATTAGTTTTGCAATTAAGTGTTTTATTAACACTTTGAAGTGTGGAGAAAGTTTTACCTCGAAATAACATTCTGAATTCTGAAAGCATAAGTTTTCTCTTTTAATGTAACATTTTTGTCGTTTGTCGCTAGAGGTCACACACCACCTGGTTTGTGCGTTTATTTTTCGTAGTAATTGGTGACCTATCAAATTCTGTTCCTCCAGGGGTCGCTTTTTTCAATATGGTAAAATTCGTACAGTAATGCGTTTTACATTTGTCCCTCGGTTCATTTTGGAAGAAATAATGTATCTAAGGCAGTGGCAGTCATATATATTGTAATCAAAGGGGAATTAAAATTCCTGTTAAAACCTGAAACACGTCAGTGTCAAGTCACAATGTTATATTTCCAAAAAGCGAACTGGACACCAATCTGAGTGTAACGCAACAAGTTGTGAAGCGCGTGCTCGTGAAGTACACATGCACACCACAGCACGGTCGCGAGTAGGAGGACTCACTGACTGGACTACTCCTGAGCAACTTGCAGGAGGACAGCAGTAGCAGTTTCTGAAGTTTAGTTTAGATAAATCCCGGACATTGAAACCGGCCAAATAGATAACGAAAACATATTTGCACAACTTCAAAAAGGCGAACCATGGACGATTTAGGTAAGTTGGCTCCGAAATCCTTTTACGTGTTATTCCACAGTTCCACTGTATTAGCGGAAAGCTGGCTAGGTGGAGAAGTAACTGGGCTTGCTACGAGGCTAATGGATAAAACAATAATTTGATTTCAATCAGTTACTTTTCTCTGGAATGGATAGCCATAATACTTATTACAGACTACCGTGGCTGGCTGCGTATAATTGTCAGATAAATGTAATGTTACTTCCATCTTTTTTTTCCTTCTATTTAAAAAAATATTTTTTTCACTATGTAACGTTACTCGCCTTTACTTTACTACCCCCTTTAAAGGTGACAACTGATTCTGAATTTCTGTCTAGATTCTAGAATGTGTTTTTCGATTTTATCATACACGCGTGGTGTCGTACCAGCTCCAGAGTCCACTCCAAACCGTACCTGTTCTATCTAGACTGAAGACATTTTGCTGACATTTTGTCCTCAAGTTTTCCTTTCCCAACTTTTTTGCCCTAAGGCGAAAATTCATTCCAACTTTGAAGTGCGAGATTCACGGGCCTATAACTATTAGAGCAGAGTGCTTCTCAGACATTTCCATGTCAAGGGCCCCGTATTGATAATGTATTTAGCCGGGGGGCCGTGGGGTCGCATGTGAAAGATTTGTGCCAGGGGCAGGGACCCCATTCCTCAGATAAGCATACGTCTAAGTGTCCTCATTTGTCAACATTTTTAGAAAATACCAGATCTAAAAAGGTGTATTTTCAGTTTATCTACAAGCTACGTGAACTTTAGCTGAAAAATAAAAGAACCCCTGATTAGAGCACAGTGTGGGCCTAACCCTGGCTTTAGTTTCCATTCTCCTATGTCCTGTCATATGTTCAGCCAGATGCAGTCTGAGACTCTGAGCCCACGCAGCCAATGCCATTGGTTCTGCTAACCTTAGCCTCAAATTAAATGGTACGCTTTGACTCTGAGGGGGATGTTGATTAGGGAAGCTTGACAAAATAAACACTGTAAAAATCCTTTAACCGAGTGTACAAAATCTACAAATGTCACATTTACTCTTTAGAGTTACAAATGGATAAATTAACACTAGGAACCTTTTTTTTGACAGTGCAGGCAACTAGTGTAAGATATGACATAACTCATTTCAAGAAATGAGTTGTGTGTCCAAATAAGCAGAGGTTTGAGGAAATACCATAACGTTTACCTGGCTGGTCTTGATGTGAAATAAGCCTGTAGTTCTTTCTTGGTTACCTGTTGTGTGTTGTGTGACCGGCTTCAAGCCATGTTTCAAGCCATATGCTTCAAGCCATGTTCTAGTAAGAATACTTCAATACAGTCCTGCAGCTGTGACTGTCTTCACACAAAAGGCAGATTTTTCCATTCCATATGATACATGTCAAATATTTCTTTGATTGGTTGACCACATGGAGGACGGGATATGAACCCCTTTTTGCTATCACATGTGAATGGCTTTTGATTGATTGATTGATTTATTAACAGAACTACAGTACATTTCAAGTACAACTCAATACAAAAACTGTTAACTGTGAGTGGACGACACCATAAAGCATTACACCTGTTTACAATAGGGCCCACCATTTTCAATTCATCAAAAAGATACTATTCAAAGATACCTCAAGGAGTGATTATTTTCTTGACATGATGAAATTGAAGTCGGTTGAAATATCCTAGTCATAATAGACAAATTGAATTGTTACAAACACTTGGCAACCAACATCCATTCAATAGCTCTGAGACTATTTGTTTGTGGTGATAGGCTGAATAACTGAACCATGTTTTCCAGTGGTAAAATGTAACATCCCATTAAATTAAGAAAACAAAGGTATCATCTTGATATCCTATGGCAATATTGCTATAGCATCAGCAGGAGCTCTGTTCTGTTGTTCGCTGTATCCGTTTAGCCCTCAGTCTATTTTTTGAGCACCGTTGACCAGTGAGTCTTCAATCCACTAACCTTTGGCCTTTTGGCACTGAACTCTGAATTCCTGCTTTTATTACCATTTTCATCAGGTGGCCTAATCTGTCTGCTACTCCTGTATAACCCAAGGCTGCTTGTGAACAAATTCATTAAATAAATTAATTTGCTTCTCTATCCACAGGAATACTGTTATTACAGAAGTCTGAGAATAGAAAGGCAGTGAAATTAGTTTCTCAATTGTTTAAGTGGAGAGACGAGGAGCCACATTTTGAGCATGGCCCCGTGCTGAGAATACCTCCAGCCTCCAGGGCACATTAGATGCTAAAGCTGCCGTGGGCCAGTGAAAGGGCTGATTGTTAGTGGAGAGGGAGCCTGCAGTCTTAAGCAGGGGGAACAGTAGGCTGAGCGAGGGTGCAAGGCTGCTATGGAATGTCTAACATCACTGTTTGTCAGGGTCCAAGGCCAAATACTAACCGAGGTCATGACTTACCTCCTACTACAACGCATGGCTCCATGCAGCCGTGCCCCTGTAGAGATGACTGTTGGGTTACCCTCACATCTGACTCAGATAGGAGTTGCAAACTGAGCTTCTGTTGTACCTTGTCTTGAGTGCAAGAGTGTTGGGTGTTGTTTTACTGCATTGGCTCAGCGGAAACGAAGCTCAACATGCTAATAAGAACAAAATGATGTAATTGGGACTGTGGAGCAAACAAACAAAAACACACTTTGGCTTGCCAATGTTCATTTGGCAGTTTTTTAATTATCAAAACATCACCGCGGCGCAGATGCACCAATGCGAACATCTTGTGTGATTGATTGGTCATTGGTCAGAAACTCAATACGCTCAGGATTTATATTGTTTGATTTCCGCAACCTGCCAGTAAAATAAAAATAGTTAGAATACCATGGACAGTTTTGAAGATGGCTGAGGAGTTTAGGAAAAAAACAAAAGTATCAAATACAATGTAGAAACTGTTACTCCGTTTTACTCTGTGAAAGTCAGGATATCTCCGGAATTCTACATTTACTTGTATATGAATATAGGGCTGAAGTGAAATGTGTGTTTTGTAATAACGATCATAATCTAAAAAAAATAATATTCCAAATATTGTAGTGAAGTAAAAGTATAATATTTGCCGAGATGTAGTGGAGTAGAAGTAAAAGTACAGAAACTTGGAAATACTCCAGTAAAGTACAGTACTTGAGTAAATGAACTTGCTTACTTTACACCCCTGTCCCAGAGGGACTACAAACGAAACCAGATGGCAATTAATGAATGGAGATAGCACACTACTTGTGCACCTGTTTCTGTAGCTACTAGCTAGATCATAGATGTAAAAAAAGTGAGAATATCCAGGTGTCAGAATCACAATTCCAGCCTTGTGTACATACAGTGGGCACTGGGCAGGGTCTTAACATTCAGAAGTCTGCATGGAGTAACAAATGACAAGCCCAAAAAAGGTATTGCACTTGGTGTAAGAAAGAACCTATAGTCAAACTCTACTCATCTGGCCCACACACGTACCCTAAAAGAAGAGCCATGAAAAGCATTATTTTAGTACAGTTAGCCCAGGTCTGCTTTCTTTTAATTAAGCTCCTATAACAGCCCCCGTTCATTGGCCCTACCCTGATCACGGCGTCTACTCAATGCTGTTTAGAAACCTGATCAGACCAGCCTCCCATGACTGATAGTAGCCTCTCCTCTTCGGCTCTGTGTATATTGATCCTCAGAAAGAGCACTTCCCAAAGGGCACTATATAAACTAGTAGATTAGACGGTGCATTCTGGGAGTCATTTCTTTCCTTTGCGGTTCTGTCTGATCAGTCTCTCACAGTTGGGACCAGGTGGCGTCCAGCAGGCCTGGCTTCCAGTGGTGTAAAGCAGAGGTTCCCAACCACTGGTACAAGTACCACTGGTGGTGCTTGAGCCCCCCTCTGGTGGTACACACAATGATAGAGGAGTCGCCTATAAAAGGAGAAAAAAGACGAAAGTGGAATGAAATATAAATATTACTACAGATGGTTCTTCTGACCAAGCAATTGGTTGAAATGGGCTATCCAGCTGTGCTGAAATGAGCATGACGGCACACCTAGCCGTTAATACTAGAAGATTTGAGAACGGATTAATCACATTAGAAATATCATCAGTTGTGCTGATTAGTGATTAGACAGAGTTTTGTCAGAGCAGCAGCATTATTGGCTTGGAACAGAAAGGGCAGGTACACGCTCCTGTATTTTAACCATCAATTATGGTGGTGCTATTTTCTGAGGTGGTACTTCAGTATAAAAAGGTTGGGAACCAATGGTGTAAAGTAGACAAGTACATTTACTAAGTACTGTACTTGAGTACAAATTTGAAGTATTTGTACTTTACTTGAGTATTTCCAGTTTCCAATACTTTTACTTCTACTCCATTACTATACATCTCAGATCCAAATGTTGTCGTGGAGTAACTCCACTACATTTATTTGCAAACTTTAGTTACTAGTTTCTTTGTAGATTTTGATTATTATTACAAAACATACCGGTACACTTTTGTTTGTACTTTAAGTACATTTAGATGCCAATACCTTTTTACTTTTACTCAAGTACATTTTGAATTCTGGGCTTTTACTTGTAACAGATACGTACAAAAATGTAGTACCTTTTCTACCACTGCTGGCTTCAGCATTGTTTGTGATGTGGCGCTTGGCCCGGGGGGCTGTTTCTGTGTCTTTCTCCCCCAGATGTGGTTCATATAACCACATGATGTGTGACATAGTGTCAGGCCTGTGCTGGCAGCTTGTTTGATGTTCGTTAGGGTGCGAAGCCGCTGCTCTCCGCTCAGTGTAAATTCCTCAGCATCCTGTGAGGTTTCGACTGACTCACTGGTGGCTGATTGACCCCAGTGGGCAGTGCAGAGTCTGGTCCATGTCTGCAGAGTTATGCGGAAGAAGATGGATGATAGACATGCATAGGGCTTTGACATGGAGTTGACAAGGGAGAAAAACATACCAACAGGGTATACATGTACTTAGTTAGTAAGTTACCATTCCAAACCATAATTCCTTCCCAGATCCAACGTCTGGCTTTTGTGTGAGACGTCATGTGGCAGCCAAGTTATTCCTGCCTCCCTGTAAAGTCATGTGGCAGCCAAGTCTATTTACTTTTTATGTTTGTTTTATTCATGCCCCCTGTAACATGTGGCAGCCAAGTCTATGGACTTTGCATGCCCCAAAAGGCACCGTCACTTGAGGCACCCTCCTATATACGGCTTTTTGTCCTTAACTCGTGTCACATTTGCCATTGACAATGAATGGAGAATTTACGCCATATATGGACGAGCCAATCGGCTTTTCTAAACACAGTGCAACTGTTAATTCTATATCACATAAATTCAGTTGTCATCTTACATGATCATGGTGAAAAGATGAGTTTTTTAAACATTGTATCATAATGGTTAAAAGATAATAACATAAGTTGACAAATTAATTAATGAAGAAGTATATTCATTTTTTTATTGGATGATGTACGATGACAAGAGCGCCCCTCACTTCACACAGATTTTTTAATAATCAGTTACCACCAGAACATTTATGATTACTGAATCATTTACTATTGTCTTTGCTATAGAGAGAAAATGGTCACATTTTCTAGTTCAAGTTGTATCGTCCTCTCTGGACGATGTGTGTGGGTGAGGGTGGGTACTGGGATAGTTACTGTATGTGGGCTGCTCATTGAAAGAACTGAAAGGGAAAGCACCGTTGGTTGCCAGATGTTTCACACACTCAGAGATTTGATTGCATTAGTTGATTACCTTGCAGTTCTATTCCCCAGGCAGGATGAGGTCCTGGAATTGGCTGAGGTATACTGTAGAAGTGGGGTGGTCTCAAATGTTTACAGCGTTTGCACAGCATACCAAAAGATCTTAGAAGGTCTTTAGTGACTTCTGTGTTTCAGTATGTCGGGCAGTGCAGAGTTAGTGTTACCACCAGACTAGCTATCATCACCCCTCAAGAGTAACAGGGTTAGCCCCTTAACCCAGCGCTGTCAGATTGGGCTTGCCTGTTAGGCTGAAGGGAGGTCCTGGCTGTAAATCAGCCTTGTTCCTGGGCTCCACAGTCCACACCCATCCGGTTCTGGGGTCTGGGGAAGGGAGCTGCATGGCTGACCTCATCGCTTAGGCAACAGACCCTGCCCCCCCATATCCTGAGGAAACAGAGGGGAAAACAATGGGCTGAACCAGGTTTGGAGGCCAGTGAACATGGGGGTGGGGTGGAGGGCCGGGGAGGGGGGGGGGGTGTTAGGATGGTGTTTTCTCTCCTAAAACCAGTGTCACACAATTCAATTCAATTCAAAGGGCTTTATTGGCATGAGAAAACATACGTTTACATTGCCAAAGCAGAAAGAACAGTACAACAATACAGCAATACAATCAAAACAAAAACAAAAATTATGTACTTTGTCAGATTCTTCAATAGATCAACTTCTATGTTCAAGATCACTCGATGCAGGTATAGTGCAGGCATATACACAATGATTAGTCTTTACGGTGGTTGTGTTCCATTTGATATCCTTCTCCTATCACAGCAACTCACAAATCTTGCTGCTGTGTTTGCACATTGTTGTACTTCGCCCAGCAGATATGGGAGTTTTTTGTCATTGGTCATGTTTTCAAAATCTCCGTGTGTGGTTGTAATCTGTGGGAAGTATGTGTCTCTGATGTCTTGGTACACACAGTTGCTTCACTGGCAGCAGTGTCTCTTCAGTCTCTTCCTCTTTCCATGCTGTGTCCTCTCCTTCCTTGATCTCTGGCCTTGTTGCACAGAGCACAGAGAATAGTGCTGTTATTTTCCCTGACGGGTCAGAGTAAGGGAACAAGAATTTCTGAGTCTGTGCTGGATTCTTCCCATATTACTCAATCTGGGACTCCCCAGGGCTTGTTCAAAGAGCTCAGTGTTGATGCCAGTTAGCTCTCTACAGGGCAGGAAACATAACTCTGTTTAGCCTCAGTTGTTGAGTGACCTCTGGAATTTTTCAGCTACTTAATGTTTTACCAGCTATCTGATTATTACTGTCCATATAATTGCCTTTTACCTGTCACTGTGGCTGGAAGACAACACATTAAAATGGAATATGTTTAAATCCTAACCCTTTCCATGATTGGTGGATGTTATGAAAATTCTGGACGGTTTTCAAGTTTGCAACTTTGTTTGCGCCACACCACAGAACACACCCCATCCAATTACACTCACTTGTGTCACAATAGGCTGCTGCTCACTGACATGACCTCTTAACAAAGTTAACACATATGATATGCATGAGTGTGTCCTCAGTGACTGTGTGTCTGAATCTTTAGACTTTCCCCTGTCATCTGATGACTGGTCTGTGGGGAAGTGCTTTTATTTTGGTCCAGAGTTCTCTCCAGGGGAGTGTCGTCTTTCGGATATGGGGCTGTTCTGAAGGGTATTTATAGGTATGTTTATTTTGAAGTCATTGCCCCTTAGATACGCCAGTCTCTTGATACTATGCTACCAACCCATTAAGTCTCAATCTGCATGTGCAGTGCAGGTCTGTCTTTTTTGCAGCAGTATAGATGGCATATGGCTTACAACAATCTCATTGACACACACACACTCACTCACTCACTCACTCACTCACTCACTCACTCACTCACTCACTCACTCACTCACTCACTCACTCACTCACTCTGTCTCTCTCACTCTGTCTCTCTCTCACTCACTTGGGTCTTCACCCAACCTGTTGGTTTCACTGGCATCTCTCTCTCCACCCCTTCACCCCCCCCCCCCCCCCCCCCTGCTGCTGGCCCCTGTCTCTCTTGTTTGATATAAATATCATGCCATGGTTGGCTAGATGGGGTAGGGTTTCGGCGTGGGTCTGTGGCCAGCTCTGCACTATGCTCTCTGGCTATAAACAGGTGAGCTGTGGACCATCTCTAGTCACCACATGTTAATAGAAAAGATTAGCTGTCCCTGCTCGTATATGTCTGCCTAGACTGACTACACTGCGGCTGCGCCACCTTGCCTTCTCTGTGGGAAACAAGGCAATAAAAACATTGACATCTCCCTTATCCTGGAATTCAAAGCACGTTGTAGTTTGTGGAATCGGTCCTGTAATTGTCCGCACATTATTTTCATTTTCTGAACTGACAGCTGGCGGTTTGTGTTGAAGCACATTCCTCCCTGCCCCTCTACCTAGAAGCCTGTGGAGTATGTTGTGCTTGAGTAAAATTTTATTTCAAATCATCATTAAGATTAAGAATGTTCTTTGTTGGTTTGCCAGGTTCATGTCTGGTTTGATTGTTAATGATGAATTGCACTCTGTGCAGCTCAGCCATATGCTGCCCTACAAAGGCAATCATTCCCTTTTTTCTTTTTTGCTACATAGCTCCACTGGTTGAGTAATGTTTAGATTTAATTTCAACAGAAAATATATCTTTTCTAATGGGTGATAAGCTATCTACGGTCTTTATCCATATTTGGTATAGTAGGAGTTAGAATGTTATGTTACTGCTGATTGGCGTTATAGGACGGGTTACACCACCCACCTTCTGTGTTGTCCCTGGCTTGGTTTGCTTTCTTTCTGAGTTGGACAGAGGAATGTCAGGAATTCACCATGTTACCTTCCCGCCCATCAGATAAAGCCTGCAGGACTACAGCATAGCCCAGAGGCGGAGGTGGGGGGGGACTAGTGGTGGTGGGTGGGGGCTACGCCAACAAGAATGTACATGTACCCACTGCCCAAAGAATGTGTACAGTATTCACTCACAACTTTCATTGTTGTTTATTGAATAACACAAATGTTAAATATGCTACTGCTTTCACTCAAAGCGTGGGCCTACCACTGAATCAGATAACAACAAACTGTTTAGCTGTAAACGGGAGTGGCTGAAGTCCTGATGAATTTTGCATGAGCGTATACACTGTATACTATACAGTATACAGTATAGGCTCAGTCACATCCCATTTGACAGGACAGTCAATATTCCTCAATATATCGCGGAATCTGGGTTCAGGATGTCCAGAGCATAGACTGTAAAAAATATGGTCAAAGCGTTCCCCGGGTCTAACATGAACGTAAAATGAAGCCTGTAATAATATGCTAATTCCTGATTCCTGATTCGCCATCTTTGGTACCAGCTGGCCATTGGCTGGCTCCGTTTTGTATACCAGCTGGTCATTGGCTGCCCAGACAACGAGGCGGGACTTCCCCCCTTCTTCTCCGTTGGTTTTTATTTTGACTCGAGTGGGAGGGGAATCCCGATCATAGACTGTAATGGTAGCCACGCCCCTCAGAACATACGCGATGTTTTTTTTTCTTTATGGTCATTTTTTTAATTAATGGGACCATAATTTTCCCAAAAGAATATTATGACATTAGAAATGAGACTTTAAACTAGTGACTGGAAGAAGAAAGTATTCATGACCATGTTTATTAAGGTAATACAGTCTAGGTGAAGTTGGGCCAAAATACATGGGCCTCTATGGAGCTATGGGGCTTTTTGGGTCCGGTCCAGCGCCACAACAGGCCATTATATGAACTACCGATTTCAAATGAGGCTTCACGAAATATCTGGCTGACTGCCCCCCTGGTCCAGAGCTGGACTGACTGTTGTAGGACACCCCCCCCCCCCCCCCCCCCATCACTGGAATGGAAAAGATTAGTCTCATTCTTGGCCTACAGGGCATGTTTGCATTCTAATGCTTTTCATTCCCCATGGACCAAACTTGTCTCGCAGACCACGGCCCCTTGTCCACTCATAAGAGACGCAGCACTGCCCTCCTCAGGCAAACAAACTGGGCAGGAAAAAGTTGAGTTGCTTCCTCGACTATGAAAGTGATATTCAAAATTTTCAGACAGAAAAACAAAACACGCTCTATAGTCATGTGATCAAGACGGATCTGTCGGATTATTTTTATCACAGTGATAAAGCTTGACTTCTGTCACGGCAGAAGAGAAAACGAATGACGCTCATGCGCGTGTACGTGGCTTTATACCCGGGGAACCCGGGGCACGTACTACGTCATGACGCACAAGACCCATTTCTCCTGTCAAAGTCGAAATGTGAGTGTATGAAATATACTTCTGTTCAGCGTCCAAGATTGAATGCCTCCCAATATGCGAATTGCGAAGCGCAATATACGCAAGGGAGATCAAGAAGTGTGATGTGTGATCCAATTCCAAATGGCTAATTTTGCAGACCCTGGGTAGGCAACCCAACCAAAATTAGGCCAGATACTGATTTTAGCTTGTGTGACACTGTTGTCATTGTTTCAGCATGCCTTAATTTCAATATGAAGGAGTGAATATAGCCTTATTGCATTACCAATTACAGGTTTGATTGAAATACTTAATCTGATATTGATGGAAATCCCCTTCAGTCATCTTATCCTGTGACATGAGTCACAGATGTAGTATAAGCAGGGGGTGTAATGGAGTGGAGAGATCTCATTCTGAGAAATCTGGCTCTGTCTATGAGACTTCTGGAAGGCCTCAAGCGATATGGCTGGCACTGTTGGTAGTGAGGCCAAGAACTGCTTTCCAGGAATACATCATAATTTATTTGATTGCATTGTGATGACTAATTCTTAAGGCCAAAAAAGTTCAATAGTTCAGTATATGATATGATTCAAATCCCACAGCAAATTATGGTGTTTTTCTTTCCTGGGGCTTTGTTTTATGAGCGAACAAGTCAACTTTAGTAAGGCCTTGTTTAGCATGCCGACACCAGGTGCAGATTATTTTGAGCCGGTAGTGATATTTCAGCACATTTGCGCAGACTTGGGCTACTTGCTGAGCTTACAGCTTAAAATAGGCTTCTGCTCCCATGCGGTTTATGCCGAACTCGCATTGGCTTAAACATTTAGCTGCTGGACTGGGTCTCCCTGTGGTGTGAAAGAATATCTTTTAGATCACTGGTTCCCAAACAGTGGGTCGGGAAACGGTTTGTTGGCTGCGGACACATTTTTATGGGTCCCTTTATTAATTTTTTCCTACATTTTGTTTTTAGTTATTTCAATTAATTCATATTAAAAATTAAAAAGAAAAAAAAAAAAAATCAATGATTTTCATTTCTTCAGTAATTTCATGAAGATGAAAAAATAAATCCATAAATTAGAAAACAAATGTTTAAGAAGTAGTGAAAATAGCCGATCTACAAGCTCACAACGTGTCGCATTTGAGCTTTTGGTCGCAGGCTAATTGGTTTGAGAACCACTGCTTTACATAGAACATGAACTGTGAAACATGTGGCACTAAGCAACATTTTGGTCTGTAAAGATCTAAGACAGAACACATGCAACCTTGTCTGTTTGAGTTGTACTTTCTTGATCTTCAATCACTTGTACATTAAACATTTTGTCAGTATTGCCAATTCAGCCATCCACGAGTCATTAACAATTAGCATTATTAGATTATGAATGTCAAGGGAGTCAAGGGACTGAGGGTGAATTCTAGTACCCTCAAATAATCTATGACACTATATTGACTGAGGTATTACTATTATTATTAAAATTAGTATGAGAAATTATGGTATTTAAAAAGGTTGTTATGCTGTAAATCATGTCTTGCTCTGTAACCACACCTCCCAGCAGACTGGCAGCATGTTATCCCTCCATGTCCCTCAGACTAGACCTTGTTCATCCTACTGTATGCTTTACTCTCACTCACATCTACAGGGTTACTAGTAACTGCTACAACAGCTGGAATAATGTGAGTAAGATGATGTGTAGTCACTGTAGTGATTGTTTTGAGTGCTGAACATGTTCGATGGCTGGTTTAGTAGCAAGTGTTAAAACGACAACTTGTGTACACTGTATGTTAAAGCAGTTGCTGTTACTGTTAGGCCTTCACACAGGCACAGACGTAGAAGTAAGCTGTCGTGGTCTAAAATAAATGTTGACCTGTCTTTGTGTGTGTCTTTAGGTTTTTAAGATAATTGAAGGGTTTATTTAAGCATCGCCTATCATTCTCAGTAAGGAATAAGCTGGTGAAGCGTAGTCTAGTCTATGCTACCAAGACAACTTTTAAAGGTCCTAGTTCTCAAGGAAGTGTTGACTACAAATATGTTGGCTGTAATCACAATTGCATGTTTATCTTTGACTTTGTTAATCTGATTTTCTATTACAAGTGATGTACTGTAACTTGTAG
The DNA here is from genome assembly GCF_964188405.1 of Protomyctophum parallelum. Taxonomy (NCBI): domain Eukaryota; kingdom Metazoa; phylum Chordata; class Actinopteri; order Myctophiformes; family Myctophidae; genus Protomyctophum; species Protomyctophum parallelum. The sequence continues at coordinate 45,824,420 of NC_139710.1, forward strand.
CATTGTTTGAACAAAGTAACAGTTGATAATTGGAAGGAGTAGAGAGCAGTTCAGTCAGCCAGATAATTGTGAAAGCTATTATGTCATACTAAACGTTCTACTGTTGTTTACAATGACAGTTCTCGCTATGGCTACAGTGTTTATAAGAAGCACTGTCCATCTGTATTATGGTCATTTATTTAAAGCATCTATTCACAGTTTTCACAGTTGCCAGGATGATCCTACTAATTAATGGTTGCTGGTGGATTCCAACTTTTAAGAGCCATTTGTAGTGTCTCACCAGACAAATATCTTTTTAGGCTTCAAAAGGCACCGGCAGGTTGCCCAGCAAAGCAACTGAGAAACAGAGTAGCTAACCTTACCAGCCAAACCAAATTATAGCAGCTCTTGGCAGGTGGCTGGTGTTAATTAAGCACCCTCCTCCAGGGTTTAGAAGTAAAGTGATGTAGTTCCCTGAAAAAGCCTGTGACAGTTCTTCTGCTTCTGCTACACTATAACAGTATGCAGCCAATCTATCCAGTCTATTCTTGACTGGCTGTGGATGGACGGACGGATGGATGGATTGTGTGATGTAAGAGCCTATTTTGTTCTGACGTTCCAGTGGCCACTCAGCTGGGTAACACTGTACCCCCCCCCCCCATTCCTGGACGGAGGTCAGACATGCTCTCTCTGCCTCTTTGTACTTGTCGGTCTGACCCGTTATGTTCAAACACAGGGACCATAGGCAAAACAAAGAATACTTTTCTGAGTTGTATGACAGCTAGAATGACAGATGGGGCTCCGATAGACAGGTAACCACTTACTGACAGCAGTGCTTGTATTTATAGAGCACGATTGCTGTCAAAGGAAAGTCAGGGGGGATTTCAGAGAGATATAAACCAGAGACCTAATGGCTTTGGCTATGATGACATCTAGGCTTTAGTATGCCATGCTGGGCCATTCCCCGCCATACAACAACGCCATACTGTGATGATGACAGAGGCTAACCTTGGCTACTGGTGTAGAACTGTTGCTGTGTGGAAGTGGTGGTGGTGAAGGGGCAGGCCATTTTTGGTGTCGGGAAGAGTGACGGCTTGGAATGAGAGGCTGACTCACACACGGCCATTGTCAGTTTTACACACACTGACCCCTGTTCCGTAGTCACTACAGAGTACCCAATAACCCTGGCAAAGTATTAATAGGTCCAGCAGACTAAATGTGTTTGCTGGTCGCCATTAAAAGCCTGTTGCAAAAATGCAGTGAAGGCATTTCTGTGTGACTTATCTGTTCAGTTGTTAAATTTAAGCAAAGTGATAAAATGAAACATGCAACGTAGGGAATCTGACAGATACTGATGGTTTTATATTATATCTTTTATAAAAAATTGTGTGACTTATGAACACTCATGAAATGTAAGCGACCAATTCGAGACCTAGTCATACTGATCTGATTGGCTCTCTGGCCAATGGGACACCAAGCAACGGCAAAGCTGCCCTCTGACTAATGGGAAGGGGAGAGGCAAATATCCCTGGCAACCACACAGGGCATAGGCACACTGTCGCGCGTGGACGCGTCAGAAGAACCTGAAGCCCTTCTTCTTCGTGGGGTTTTTAGACAGCTGGTGGATGGAAAAGAAGCTCCACCTCCGCGCCCGACTGACACGGAGGAGAGCGCGTCCGGGAAGCTGTCCGTCGCGTCAGTCGGGCGTGGAGGTGGAGCTTCTTTTCCATCCACCAGCTGTCTAAAAACTGTGCGCAGCCGAAAACGTGCGAACCACGCCTCCAATGACAGGCTGCAGAAAGAGAGCAACGCAGCAGAGAAGCATGCTCACACTCACAGGGTGACGGGGGAGGGACTATGAGCTCACCCCAACACGGGGTGAATGAAACTAAATGAAATGGGGAGAGAGATGGTGGGAATACATGCGGCAAAGGCCGTCGGGATCGGGAGTCGAACCCGCAGCACGCCATCAGGCTGGCTCAGCAGCCTAGGTGCCCGAGATTTTTGAGTGGTACAACCACTCCAAGGAACAGCAATGTCCGTGTGTCTGTGTTCACCCACCTATGTGACGTTAATGAGGGGGGGGGGGGGGGGGGGGGGGATTATATATTATATTTTATATATTTTGGATTATATGTAAGTTTGTAACCAATAATCACACATCTTTTTTCCCCTAGATGCGTTACTAGCCGACCTGGAATCAACGACTTCTCACATCTCAAAGCGTCCGGTTTTCCTCCCTGACGAGACGCCCTACTCCATTCCTACAGGAGGAAACTCCTACCAGGATGTGTCGGTTCCGCCCCCAGTCCCTCCCCCTCCGTCAGCTGAGGCTCTGAATGGTTCTCTGATCGACACCCCAGACTCCCACCACTCGTCACTGCAAGTAAGTGGCTCACACTGGGTCCCTGTGGAGCCAAAGCAAAGTCAATACTTTATTGTTGCAAATTGAATATAAAAGGTACATAGAAGACATGCAACCCTGTAAGGGCGCTTTCACACCGGGACTGTTTGGTTCGTTTAAAACTTAGAACTCTGGTGCGGATCAAAGAAACTAACCATGGTTAAAAAATGCTGAACTCGGTTCGCTTCCAAACGAGTGCGGTTCGTTACTGGTGTGAACGCATTCAGACTTTATAGAGGACCAGAGAAAGAGCCAATGGTGACAACTTAAGACAGTTGAGATTCAGGAATATATAAGAGAGACAACGAATGTCAAGAGTGGCCTACATGCAAGCCATTTAAAATGTTAAATAAGCTACACAGGTGGTCCCAAATGATTAATTGATTACATCACGCAACAGACGTGAAACTGGGTCAACTCAATTAGCTGCAGCGGATCTGTTCTGACTTGAAGCTCAATACTAACTGACCAGCACGGCTACAAGTTTAAACCATAATATGACATATGTAATTGCCTGCCGATTTGATGCGCAGAAATAACACATCAGATTCTAATCGGGTTAAGGTGCACACATGGAAGAAATGTCCTTTTTATCGGTGATACCTTGTAGGTAGGCTACGTCTCCGGTGAATTACATGCAGCAATAAGCACATTATTGTTCAAACACCTGCTCCTCTGTTCATCTGTTGCTCTTATTTGGAATTGAGAATTAATTGCTGTCGTTCCATGTTGCTGTTCTCTTCTCTCTCTGTGTGTGACTGAAGGTGTGATTTCCCCTCATGTTCTTTTTCCCTCGTAAAATGTCATTTTATTTAATTCTTCACCATTTGATTCGCTTAACATGTCCACGTGTCATTTGTTTACATATTTGCTTTACAAAGTCCTGTGTGAACACTAAACGGACCAAAATCAAAATGCAACAATCTGACCTTCCCTGACCTTCTAAGCGAACTTTGGGTATGAAAGCGCCCTAAGTGTAAGGTATTGAAGAATGTTAAGTGTATACTCACCTTTTTCAGGCAGACTTACTGCAGCCTGGGCTGAGTTCAGAGGATTGAAACAAGAGAAAGCCATTTCATAAGATTAATATGATATGATGGCAAACTTGAAACTTGATGAACATCTGTTTTCTGCAGTCCTTAGGTTCAGGCCAGAAGAGCTCATGGTCCAGGGATAGCAGTAGCCCTCCATCGTCTCACATCGAAGAGGACCACGTATATAGGTAAGCTGCCAGGAATCTGGGATACTGCTGGCCACTGTGGGAATGTAACACTTTTATCACCTGGAAAATATTGATTATGGGTTTGGCTGAAATATCGGTATACTCGTCTTCAGCAGCAACCACTTTTACTAGAGACTGCGCCGTCATCTTGTGAATAATATGTTTAATAAATCATACGTGGTTGTTATTTGCTGTGTATATTTATAGTATACAGAACTGTTCACCATCTGTCATTGTTTGTTTTTCCTATAATGGCTATTGACCTCTGTCTCTCTCTCTCTCCCCTCACACCCTCTTTTCCAATTCCCTCCCCCATCTCCTCGCTCTATTTCAGTTTTCCAAATAAACAGAAGTCGTCGGACTCGTCTGCGTTGGCCATGACCTCTGCCCTCGGCAGTAACCTGTCAGAGCTGGACCGGCTGTTGCTAGAACTCAACGCCGTGCAACAGAACTCGCCCTCCTACGCCACCACAGGTAAACGCATGATAGCTCATTGTCCTGCCATGAATCTTTAGTGCTTTAGTCCATGTTATGTTTCATTACTGTAGTGTTTGACTCAAACGTATACACTCCATTAGTGTCTAAATCTTACGGATGGATGCCTGGTAATTTGGTAAATGGAGGAATAGATGGATTGATAGACAGGCAGACATGTACTGTACATAGTTTGTTTCATTCATCCATTCTCAAAGGGAAATGTGTTGTTCACATGTATGCCTGTATTAATTCTACTGTGTACATAGATGACCAGACAATAGTCCAACTCCATATAAAGATGCCCTATGTCATCACATGCCTATTGTCTCTCTTCATTACATTAATTAGCTATTGACATTTTTATTAGAGTGCCTTTATTGTCCCATAGAGGAAACGGCCCCACCCTTACCATCTTGCAGCATCACCCACTACGAGAATGGTAGTGGCCCTGAAATCATGGTGAGCCCTCCCCCTCAGGAGAAGCCCAAGAGGAATGGAACACGAATGGACGAGGGCCGACCCACAGTGGAAAGTCTACTGGATGAACTGGAAGGCTCAGTACCTTCACCCAAGTAAGGTTCATTTGGTTCATTCAACCCCACCACCAGCAGCTGAGCTTTCATAGACTAAGCATTTATGATTAGTAGAAATATGACCATTTGTTCCAAGCGGATGAACACTATGCCACTGTTCTTATGTTGGGAACCGACAGAAGTATCAACTCATAGGTTTTAGGCTTATGGAACCTATGGTTTAATTGTGATATATAATACAGTATATTGTAAATTTGACAGCCCCAGCCCCTGCGCTCTCAACAGTGAGTTGGACACACCTTCTCAGCAACAAGCAAGGATTTCAGCGTCCTGTGCCACACGAGAGCTTGATGAGCTCATGGCCTCCCTGTCCGACTTCAAGGTATTAAATCTGAATATCATATCTCTAACTCTTATTCTCTAATTCTGTCTCCATCTCCTTTTCAAAATTCTGTCATATTCTGTTTTGGCTGGTCTCTCTTACTGTCATCTTTTTCTGCTGTCCTCTAGCCCAGTAATGTGGCTATGCTAGATCAGGAGAGAATGTCTTCCAGCTCTCCTCATCCTCCAGTCTCTCCTTCTCTACCTCCTGTGGCCTCACCTTTCCTTCGCTTGTCCCAGCCGTCTGCCAGGGACTCCTCTCTCTTCTCTAGTCCTGCTGGTCTGGAGCTGCACATAGATGAGGATGGAGGGGACAATGGTGCATCCATGCCCCTCCCTTCCCAAAGCCCCATCTCCTCCCTCTCAGCAGCCAGTGACCAGGACTTGGATTTGATCATAGATGTTAATGCAAACATGCTGTCGTCCGATCTCAAGTCTCTGCTGGTCCTCACTCACGCTGCCAGCAATAACTCTACCGTGCCTAGAAATAGCCCAAGTCCACCCTACACCACCACCCCCTCACTGACCTCAGTTAACACTGTCCTGGACCACAAATCCTCCAAGTCTCCTAGTCCCCAGACACTTTCATCCTCTTCTACTGCCTATCATTTCTCCACTCCACCTTCTTTCAGAAACTTCGCCCCTGCTTCATCTGCCCCCAAGACTCCTTCACCTCTCCCTGCTGCTCTCTCTGTGCCTTCCTCTCCCACTCTCACTACCTCTAAAACATCCTCACCATCTCCAGTCTCTTCGGTGAGGGTGTCCTCTCCGCCAGCTCTCCCTGTCCCCAAAATACCCAGCATGGAGCTACCAGGGATATCCCAGGCACACCAGAATGCTACCCCCCTGATCAGTCACCATTCGCCTATGATGCAACGGTCTCTAGATGAGGAGCTAGACAAGCTTCTCGCTATGAGTTTTGCACAGAATCACACGACGGCACCTCAGCTGAAAATGGATGGCCTGTGTCTGAGTAGAGAGGCACAGGAAGTTCACGAGGAGCTTATCCTGCCTATGGACAGATGTGGCATGCAACCTGACACTTTCACCTCGAGCACCACCACCGCCGAAGGCTCTGTGGACGGGGGCATGGACGGCCACGGGGACCTGCTCGACTGGGCCGATGAGGAGCTGACCATGTCCTTCAATGACATGGATGGCACCATGACACCTTACACCGAGAGACCTTACACAGACGGCAGCATGACCCCGTTGACTGAGGCCAGCTGGATGGACGAGTCCATGACCCCGTCTACATGCCCTGGGACCCCCGATGTTGCCCTAGACCTTCCCCTTCTGCAGCCTGCCACAATGGACAGAGTGTCGGCATCCGGACATGTATGCATCCTCCTCTCCCCTTGGCCTGCTTAAAATGGAACGCTGTTTTGACAGCATTTTGCCTTTGCACGCTAAATCTGGCTATTTATCAAGAGTGGGTTCTGATTTGCTAGTGCTTTCATGCACCTCAGTTTGGAAATAGCCATGTTTGATTGGCAGTATTCCTTTAGCATATTACTGCAGTAACAAATGGCTTGTTGATTGGTTCTATAAGCAATCTGCATGGCTTGTTGTTGAAATGTGATTCCATACCTCACTATTCCACCCCCACCACCCTACAACTTGCTATCTCCTGTTGCACTACGCTTGTATGATGCCTGTAAAGCATCTTGAGAGTGATCCATGTCTGTGTTGTGGATGTGGTTGACTGTTGCGTTTGGGTTGATGGAGTTTGACGGCATCTGAACTGAGCATGTGAGACGTGCATGGAGTGTGACGCTGAGCCCAACTGACTTTCCACAGGACATGCCATAGCCTTTCACGACATCTGGCTGTGAATGAAAGGGAATGACAGTTCACTTGCTTGGACCCCTGCCCTCAGAGTCAGAACTCAGCTGCTGCTTGTGCTTGGATTGGCTCACAGATAAGAATGTTCCTATGATTGAGTGCTTACCCTCCCTTTAGCTAAAGTCGGTGATCAGGCGCACTAAGGAGACTCCCAACGTGCACCCCATGTTGCGCGATGGTCACCCACGCAGGAAAGTGGGCCCCATCATCGTGAACAAGAGCAGTTCCCAGGACCGCCTCATAGAGGAGCTGCAGGGCAAGCTGGGGATCGGACGTGCGGAGCGTCTGCGCAAGCAGCCCGACGACTGGCTCACCGAAGGGGTCATCGTCATGTCCACACCGCAGCGCCTCCGTCCCGAGAGGTTCGAAGTGCACAAGGTTGGATTGAGAGTGCATACAAGAACAGAATCATCCCAAATAACATAGCTATTTATTTCAGCTAAAATAATCATTCTCCGTTAACTTGCCTACAGTGCTTGCTATACATTTTCCTTTTCTTTTTCCTCTACTTCTTTCTCTTGGTTCATTTTTCTTCAGATCATAATTCCCCCTGAGTCACCGGTTCCTCAGAGGAAAGTCCTTCCCCCTCCCTCTCCACCCCCTCCTCGCCGGCCCCCCATAGTAGAAGAACCCAGGAGGCCATCGTTTATGAAGCATTCCCCTGTTCACATACCAATACCCCCACCTCCTCCCCCTCCTCTACCGCCTCCCTCTCCCCCTCCCCCCCCCTCCCCCCCCTCGTATGCCGGAGCCCATTCATGCCCCCCCGCAATACTGTGTAAGAGTACCTCCTCCACCAGCCCCAGTGCAACCACCACCTCCACCTGTCCATAAACCAGAGCCCCCTCCCCCTATCCTCAAAGCTCCAAGTCATCCACCCCCACCTGCGGAGCCCACGCCACCACCAGTCCCCCCCAAAGTCCTGGTGTCAGTTGGTTGTCAAACAGAATATGATCCCATCTTCCCACCAATGCAGGCATGGACCTTTTGTCTTTATACTTATTTTTCTGAACTGTTGTCTTCTTTCTCTGTTAACATCAGAGTTGGATAGTCTTAAATGTCTACTGTATAGTTATTTTATAGTTGATTTCCAAATACCTTTGTTGGAAGATAATGCACCTTCATCTCTTTACCTTTCAACATTTTACAGATTATGGCCCAGGGGAAAGGTGGAGTTCCTGGAGGTGGCCCAACACAGGTCAACAAGCTGGATAACATGTTAGGCAGCCTGCAGTCTGACCTCAACAAACTGGGTGTACAGACTGTAGCCAAAGGAGTGTGTGGTGCTTGCTGTAAGCCAATTGTGGGGCAGGTGAGGGATAAGACCCATTTATTACCCCGTTGTTTTCAAACGGGCAAAAATATGGAGACACTAGTGGCCTAATGGTTATCATATCATATCATATCATATCATATATCATATCATCATACTATAATTAACTCAATGTCTGTCTGTCTGAATGAGTGTGTCAGAAACACTTTCGTAGCTATTTCACTTTCCCTGGATTCCTTGGGTCATGCAGCATCTCCCCATATAGGCCACGGCCATTTGCGTCAGGATAGATTTTCCGCCATTTTGACTTTTCTTCAAAACACACTTTTTGCTCTTCCACCTACAGCTTAGAATTTTCATAGTCCGGATCGTTCAGCTGTAATCGGCGTCCAAAGTTAGTGGGAGGGGCCTGTTTCATACAAAATGACACAAATCACGAACGGAATGTCCAATCCACCCCAAATTTCATTCACATGGTTTAATCAATGGCAACGTTTATTGCAAAAACATGCTTTTTGGGGGATAAATCTGCTATGTTTTTCGAGAGCGTAGCCTACGTGTGCTATAGCGAGACCGGACAATTCCTCCCAATCAGTAATGTGATCTAATACATCGCATCACCCACGTGTGTGTGTGTGTGTGTGTGTGTGTGTGTGTGTGTGTGTGTGATATCTTGGTATGCATCTGGAGAAGGCTGTGGTCATACCATAGCCGCATAGCGTTATATATAAACTAGAGGGTGGACTTCCCCGTCCCCAGCTATTCATTTCAATGGAAGTTGCTGTACTGGCGTTTGAAGCATCCTTCTCTCATGCAGTTTGTATGAAAAAGAAGTAGAATGTGTTCTTAAGCCACCTTTTGTTTAAAATATAAAATCTCATGCAGATAATTTGCCTGATAGATTAAATGTGTATAATACCCTCTTCCTGTAGGTGGTGACTGCCATGGGACGCACGTGGCATCCTGAGCATTTTGTGTGCACACACTGTCAAGAAGAGATAGGCTCCAGGAACTTCTTTGAGCGTGATGGACAGCCCTACTGTGAGAGAGACTACCATAACCTGTTCTCCCCACGATGCTACTACTGCAACGGGCCTATACTGGATGTTAGTGATGCTTTCATGTGCTTTCTTTTGTACAATACAATCATTTATTGCTTGCCTTGCACCCAGTTGATGCTACCTTTTCCTTATATCTCCTGTACAGAAAGTTGTGACGGCATTGGATCGGACATGGCATCCGGAACACTTTTTCTGCGCTCAGTGTGGATCCTTCTTTGGCCCTGAGGGTGTGTGTTCTCTAATTTTGAATTATTATAATAGATTGTATACCAGGGTTGTCCCTTTTTATGGTTTTATTATGTTTGGCATCCCGGTGACATAGAGGTTAAAAACTCATCTAGGTTTGCTAGCCTGACATGACCATACTAATATCACAGGATTTAGAAGGCGCTTTTTAAATCAGCCTCAGTCCAAAATGGGTGCCTGACAACTTAGGGGGGCAACAAAATCGCAACTGTACAGGGGCCAGGCAGCTCGGTCCCAAAAACACAATTGGCCGCTGCACTAGTGACACCTACTGTTTGGTCAGGGTGCTGCACTAGTGACACCTACTGTTTGGTCAGGATGCCTGTTCAGCAGGGAGGAGAAGTGAGCCTGAGGGCTGTATTTTGCGTGTCTTAAGTACCAGGTCTTATTACTTAACTTGAGTAAACTAAAGACCTGGAGACGTGATCAATGCCATTTGGCTATTCTGAGTGGCCAAAGAGCATTGATCACGCCTCCAGGTCTTTATATTAGTTTACTCAAGTTAAAGGTTTTATGACATTCATTTTCATTTATTTTTCTTTTTTCTTTTAGGTTTCATGACCTCAATTACACCCAAAAAACCTGAACTTTGAACATTCAGTGGATTTTCTGTGGTCTGAAGTTTTCTTTGGGGTTTGGAAGCCTTTTGAGCTACAATGAAAACAGGCAAACAGTGACATCTGTTGGCAAATCCCATTGACATATATTGGATTTGCAGGATCTTACATCACAAACTGCCGGCAAATCAGAGCACCTGTTTGAGCCAGAAAACCCCAGATCACAGAAAATCTACTGAATGTTAAAAGTTCATGTTTTTTGGGTGCAATTGAGATTAGAAAACCTAAAAAAACAATTCCAAAACCTTTTTTTTTATGTCACAATCCCTTTAAGTAATACGACCTGGTACTTAAGACACGCAAAATACAGCCCTGAGCCTCTGTGTGCAGAAGCTCACACTATGGTGACTCTGACTCATAGACTGTAAAAAATATGGACAAAGCGTTCCCCGGGTCTAACATGAACGTAAAATGAAGCCTGTCAGTCCTTGAATTGTACATCGCCATCTTTCTAGATCCATTTGGGCCCTAGCCTGGTTAATAAACCAGACTAATATCGCACGGATCCGCGGGATATTAGTCTGGGGAGGCTCAGCTTGGATTTCATTTTCAGGGAAACATTTTCTCTTTGACGCAATTGGTCAGAGCTACTGTCAGTCAAAGGTCTCAAGCATTGAACGTCACTGTACCAAAGCCCGCCCATATTGCATACCGTGTCCCTATTGGAGGCCACATTCTCTGGAGTAGGAAATGGGCGTAAAATTGAGCCTCTCCAGACCGAGATCCGCCGGTAGGCAATTTTTTTTTGCCAACGGCTGATTCGGTCTGGTTTATTAACCAGGCTATTTGGGCCCAGCTGGCCCATTGGCTGGCCCAGACAACGAGGCGGGACTTCCCCCCTTCTTCTTAGTTGGTTTTTATTTTGACTCGAGTGGGTGGGGAATCCCGATCATAGACTGTAACGGTAGCCACGCCCCTCAGAACATACGCGACTTTATGGTCATTTTTTTAATAAATGGGACCATAATTTTCCAAAAAGAATATTATGACATTAGAAATGAGACTTTAAACTAGTGACTGGAAGCAGAAAGTATTCATGACCATGTTTATTAAGGTAATACAGTCTAGGTGAAGTTGGGCCCAAATACATGGACTTCTATGGGGCTATGGGTATTTATGACAGCGCCACAACAGGCCATTATATGAACTTTCAGGAAACCCCGATTTCCTTGTGGCTTCACAAAATATCTGTCTGACTGCCCCCCTGCTCTGACTACATTTGTATCAGAGGAGGGCAACCAGAAGAGGTTGTTGTCTACTGTCTACCCATGGCAAGGGGTTGGTAGCAACATGGACCACAGTCCACATAGGGGAGAATTGTCAATGTATAAATTAGGGAGAAATTAAAAACGACAATGTGAAGAAAAAATAAAAAAGACAAGACAAAGAAGGAACTAAAAAGTTTGTAATATGTTTATTAGCAATTATTATTAATATTAAATTATCTTCCAATCAGTTATCATCAAGTGTGCTATCTTGTCTCTTGAAGGTTTCCATGAGAAGGACGGGAAGGCGTATTGCAGGAAGGATTACTTTGACATGTTTGCACCTAAATGTGGTGGCTGTGCTCGAGCCATTCTGGAGAACTACATATCTGCGCTGAACTGCCTCTGGCACCCCGAGTGTTTTGTCTGCAGGGTACGTGCATTTTGTTTTTACAGTATTCTCCTGCCACTGAATCCTCAAAACCCTGTGATGCCTAATTTAGTGCAAGTGTCGCGTCCTGAAAATAGTAGATCTACAAGCTCACAACAATGCATTGTGAGCTTGTAGATCTGCTATTTTCGGGACGCTGCACTGGTGTACAACTATGTATGAATCAGGCTTCAGACTCTGTAAATGTAGACATAACTGCATCCTAGAGTAGTTCCCATCCAGCCTTAAAGAATTACATGACAATTTGCTTTAATAAAGAATTAATGTCTACGCATCTCTCTCTCTCTCTCTCTGTACTGTCTTTTGCATCTACAGGAGTGCTTCACCCCGTTTGTGAATGGAAGCTTTTTCGAACATGACGGACAGCCCTACTGTGAAGTGCACTACCACGAGCGTCGTGGTTCCCTCTGCTCGGGCTGTCAGAAACCAATCACTGGCCGTTGCATCACCGCCATGGCCAAGAAATTCCACCCGGAGCACTTTGTCTGTGCCTTCTGCCTCAAGCAGCTCAACAAAGGTACCTTCAAGGAGCAGAACGACAAGCCCTACTGCCAGGGCTGCTTCGTGAAGCTGTTCAGTTAGGAAGTTCACATGGAGCAGGGCTTGGAGAAAGAGGTAGTGTGAATTAGGAGGATTATTGTGACTGTTGGAAGCGTGTATGGTGTAAGTATGTGCATGTAGTTGAGGCAGTATACTGCTGCTGTCAGGTTAATACCTTGTAACTTCAAATAATGTTATGTGGGTCTTAGGGGAAATTAAACTCGCAGAGGAGAGAGTTACCTACGTATCCACTTCGTGCCTTGTGGCACATAATGCAGAGGAGCGAGTAAACCTTCAATTCAAGTAAGAACAGGAAGATTATTTGAGAAATTAGAATTCCAAGGTTTCTCCCCCCTTCCCTTGTCAGCAGAGATATGCAGGAGATAACATCATTCTCCTAATCCCTTGGCATGTACTGGACATTTTTACAGGCCTGGGCCTGTCTTAACATTTCTGTGATTCTCGGAATTGTGTGTTTTTAAAAATGTATTATATCTCTACTTTATAGACGGGGTAAAAGCTTTCGGAACACTGTAGGAACACATGGAATACTATGCGTGTTTGAGGTTGTTGCTCACTGGTTGAGTGTCTTTTGGAAATATTTTAGCAGGGAGCAGTTGACCTGTTGTGTGTGTGTGTGTTTTTTTTTTAAATCATATGACATGGTCTTTCTCCAACCGGTGAAAGGGAAGGGCTTGTGATAACCTTTTTCCCCCAGACAGTGTTTGTAAATGAGAACAAAGCAGATGGATAAACTCATGATGTCATTGTAGCATTGACTGGAAGCGAGCTGAGTCATCATTCAGATTTATTTTTGTACTGAAGTTCATGGTAGCGTCTTCAGACATTTACAGACTTAGTCCCAATTGCTGCCTTGACACCTTCCAAATAAGGATTGAGTACTTAAACATTAAGGCTGACACGTCAGAAGGAAAATAAAGTTGCTTCTATTAATAAGCAGAACAGATGGCAGGAATTTGCCAACTTAACACAGTCAGTCAGACTATGATCTCTGAGAGAAAAGTATTCCACTGGAGTGTTTTTTTTTGTAACCATCACCAAATATAGTGATATTATTTATGGTCAGAAGCCTAACCTCAATGATTGACGTAGCCATCTTAGAAGTCCCCCTGCGCGCATCTGTGATTCACTAGAACTCCAGCAGTTGTCTACCTATTAGTACCTTCAGCACAGAGTTATCTCTCCGAAATGTTAAACAAATATCTCATATTGCGAATGATTTCGCTGCCAGAGCATTCCTCACATCTTTGAATTCCTTCTGGGTGTGGAACAACAGTGTAGCAGTGATCCACTGCTCATAAACGGTGCATATTCTATAGTGAGACTTCTTGGATGCATCTGTAAAAGATCATTAAAAACCTAACGATAAAAAACACTAGCTCTGTTTCAAAGATGACCGACAACATCCTGAACCCTTTTTATGTAAATATTTCATGTAACTACATTGTACCAACATTGTACGCAAAACGTGCTGGTCAGTTCACGTCCATGCCTCACATCTACATCTGTTGAATAACCACTCATTTAGAAGGGGAGCGGTCCTCTGTCAAGGTGTCTGTCTGTATCATACTTTGGTATTCAATCTGTGTGATTACTGTATTGAGAAGCTGATGAATTTTCACTACTTAAAAACAGGAAGACATCAAGACAATGCACACAGCAAAATCATCATAATCTATTGTATGTGATATCCTAATAGTACTATGCAATCATACATTTTTGAAAGTTGTCATCTTCTATTTTCCAAGTAACCACTGTATCAATGCAATGGGTTTTTTTTAACACTGGCAAAACCAGCAAGATACTGATATCCAATTGCTTGTCCAGGATTGTGTCTTCAGATTTTTACTTTAATACTTGGCTGAAAACTGTAGGCTGTTTAAATAAAAGCCTTGTAGCCTCTGAGTTTAAATACAAGGACTAAAGGTGACTCATTTCCCTCAGCATCTGAGTTGTATCTACTGTATGACTGCTGGCGTTAGGGCTGAAGGCTTATTACATTGTTAATCATGTAATGCAATAAATATTGTGCCTTCGTCTTGTTCAGGGAATTCCAGAGCCTTAAAACGTTTCTTGTGCTATTTAAGAAATCATGTAACTCTTGTCTGTTCAAATCATTGTTTCAATCATTTAAGTAGATTTTGATGTAACCAAAGCCATACTTTCTTGAAATTGTCCTTGTGATGTCTCTTTCTCTCTTTAGTTAGGAGTGAGCTTACTCACTTCCAGCCTGATTTACTCAAATAAATTCAGTTTTGCTACCTGTGTCATGGGTGGACTTTATTTGTGACGTGTCATTACTTTCCATTTCTTTATGGGTGTTTAGATATTGGTTGCTCTGTGAATTAGGCAAAAGACCAGTCTGTTCTGGTTTGGTTATTTTGTGTTCCTTTTATAGCCAAAATGTAATATGGAAAATGCATAAAGAGTGTTATAACTTTAATGTCAATATCAGAAGTACCTATGGGCTGTGGGTCGGGGCCCACACTTGGGGCCACAATACTTATTTCAAACCTTATGCATCAGATTCAGATCTTTTTTTTATTATCATGAACCCAAGGCTCAGGTCGTTTGGGACTAGTCTACTATTAAACTCTTCCAACTTCCTTCGGCCTGGTGGAGACAACAGGAAATCATCATAAAGGAGGTAAAGAAAAGGGGGAAAAAACATATAGGCCTACAGTGAGGGGAAAAGGGGTGGGTGGGGGATTCAGATTTTACGGGGGCCAGTTGGTGCCTATGGTATCTTGGTGGTGTATTGAACTTGTGGACCAGACCCATTGCAAGATGCTGTACTCTGTCGTCAACCCTAAGCCATTCCAGCCTGTCAAAGTGGGCAGGGGTGAGGGTGGGTTCGGGGGGTGAGGCCCAATAGTAGCCTGACCAGTTTGTTTTGGGAAGTCTGGAGCCTTGTTGCAAACGCAATGAGCACTAACTGCGATCCTGAGTGGTAAACTAATGCCTGGCCGCATACACCATCATCTGTCTTGTTGAAACGTGACCAAATGTTTGGAGAACTATTTCTGCAACCAGGGCAGGCATATTTGTTATATGACCTTCAGCTGTAGGTTTAACTGAGTGAGGAACTAATTGTTTTTAGAAGATGTACAAGTAGCTTCTTAATGTACAAATAGGGGTCCAAATTTACCTCATTGTTAACATTGGTCTCCTATTAACTTCTCAGGGTGAGTAGTGATTAATTACCGTAGGTATAAATAGGGTCCAAGTGTCACTAAGGTGTGTCATCAGGTGTGTTTGGTTTGGTTCAGGTGGGGTGGAACTCGGCTCTACACACTGCAGCAGGTAACTAAACATTAACCTTGAACATTTAACTTTGTTTAAAATAATTCAGTTTGGGGATCTGGTCTCTGAATTAAGGACACTGAAATGTGTAATTGTGTTTCATAACTGAGTAAAGGAACACCATGCAAAAGCTGTTGTTCGCCAAATGCAATATTTCTTTTCACATTTATGCAGTATTCTTTGTACGTACGGTAGACATGCTGTTCAGAAACTGTACTGTTTAGAAACTTGGAACAGATAGTGATTTAATGATACCACTATCTGTTAAGATTGACATCTTAACAGATATCATGAAAGATACAAGTAAGACGCGCAAACGCGGGAAGCGAACGCAGCTCGTGTGTGTGTGTGTGTGTGTGTGTGTGTGTGTGTGTGCTACAGCTGCGCCCTGTGTGTGTGTGTGTGTGTGTGTGTGTGTGTGTGTGTGTGTGTGTGTGTGTGCTACAGCTGCGCCCTCTGGTGGTGGGCGGGTGGTGTAACAGCGGGACAGACACACACACACACACACACACACACATACACACACACACACGGCTCCGTCTTTTGAGCTAATTTAGAACTTCCTGTCTGAGAGCTAGCTAATTTAAGACATCCGGTTGCCTTCAGAATAAAATAAGGTTATTTAATTAATAATTATTACATTACATTATTAGTATTATTATTACATTACAGTTATTGTAAAGACACACATTATGTTTCTGTGTAAAAATAAGTAATTAAATAACATCAAAAAGTTATCTAAATGGATAAATGCTATTCACTGGAGTGAATATTCTATTATATTCTAAAAACGACTTATAAATCCTAAAGCCTTGTTTATACTTCACTGTGCAACGGTCCTATGCTGGACAATAGCAGATATGCAAACTCACAGCACATCTCATTCAAGACACTGAACTTGCAGATCTGCCATTTTTGAACACACTATAAAGTTAACCATTTATCATGCTGCTCTACGTGGCACTGCATTCTGTGACATTAAACCAAATGGCATTTTCCACTCTATGACACTACTGTTCTACATTTTTGTCTAATAAAATAGGCTATTAATTTAATCAATCAAACTGCATTAACTAACAGAGATACTACTAACCAAGCTATCCATGTCAACATGCTCTATAGGAGTCTCAATAACAGGTATAAGTAACGTTTAATGTTTAGTAATGTTTAATGTAGCAGAAGAGGCCATTCATTGAACAATTTTAACATCCCAGATCGATTGAAATATGAATCTACTGTGCTGTGCTACACCATGATATATTAAGAGTACAATAACATTCCATTGTGAATAAAAACCTATTAACCACAGTGTAATGCTAAAGGTTTCATCACAGGGCTGTCTGCTTCATGTAATATCATTAAAAGTGTTGTTGGTGACAGTTATATGAGTTGGAAGCATTAAGACCCATTTTAACCCTCAATGGCTTCCTTTCTGACAAATAACGTTATTGTAAAAAAAAAGAAAGATTCACGCGTTCATATGTAGCTATTTTGCATTAGAAGCGGATGGGACCAAGGGACCCGGATGTAACGTAAGAGGACTACAATAGATTCGCGGTTAAATCTCGCGGGCGTGGCCTCACACCGGAAGGAAGTGCCGCCGCCCTCAAATACGGAAGAGACGCGTGGAGGTAGGTTTGGTCAGTGTTTGTTTGGAACGTGCCACGTCACCATCGCGGGTCCGTCTTCGGAGCAAGTAAGTGATTAAATGTTATTTAATACTTAACGCTGTTGTTGTTTGTGTGTTCAAACATCTATCACTTGAAGTGTAAAACAGTGTTTCAGTAGCCAAATGGTTAGTGTCGAAGGTTTATAAACAACTATGCCCGGCCTCAATGTTTACTAACCGTCGACAGTACCCACTCGACTACCGAAACACGGCTTTAAAGAGTAGTATTTACATATCTAAACACAACAAGTAACTTCAAAAGTGATAACATGTTTGAGCCACGGACCACCATTTCACATTAATAGACTCTCACAATGGTGGTCAGTGGCTCAAATGGGTCTGAGAGACAAGATGGCCTCAAATGGTGGTCCGTGGCTCAAACGCTGAATAAATAATCGACTAGAGGTGAAAATAGTATTGTTTGGTAGGTAAAAGGACAAACGTTCTGTGAAAATTGGCACGAAGCAACAAACATTCTTTGAAATTGGTGGGAAACGATCCCGGGCACTCATGTTAACAAAGCTCAGTCACTAACCACTATGCTACAATCAGCATTATATAATCAAAGGATCAAAAGTAGCAATCTTCTACATTCTCTAATTGTGTAGTTTTTTTGGAAATTAAGCAGATGCTTAACAACAATTGAACTATTGAGAGTGTAAAGATCTACTATTGGGGTCAATTTGGTTACCTAAATTAAATTGCTCTGTATTGTGACAGTAATCATTGCTATAGTGTGTGTTCAGTAACAGTGTTAAATAGCTCTATAGTGTGACAGTAATCATTGCTATAGTGTGTGTTCAGTAACAGTGTTAAATAGCTCTATATTGTGACAGTAATCATTGCTATAGTGTGTGTTCAGTAACAGTGTTAAATAGCTCTATATTGTGACAGTAATCATTGCTATAGTGTGTGTGTTCAGTAACAGTGTTAAATAGCTCTATATTGTGACAGTAATCATTGCTATAGTGTGTGTTCAGTAACAGTGTTAAATAGCTCTATAGTGTGACAGTAATCATTGCTATAGTGTGTGTTCAGTAACTTGCAACACAGCAGCCAAGTATATGCAGAACACATATACACGCATTTGACATAACACAAACAACAAGACAATTTACATACATAGACATGAAGAAAAGAGCAATATCCACCGCTTAGATTATCCTGTGGCTACTACAACTCCTGATTAAACCCTTTTCTATTTATTAAAGAGCTGGAGAGACAGGAATATTCCTGTTACTGAACACACACTATAGCAATTATTACTGTCACAATAACTTTGTACTTTTGCTACTGATGTTTGTGTGCAACATTTGAGCTGGTGTCAAGTCACCTTAATTCAAGTGATAGATTATATACAGGGGCATGCCATATGGTCTACCTGCACAGCCTTTGTGATTACTGGTAGATCACGATGTACCTTTTGGGCACCCCTGCAATACAGGATTCCTGTCCAGAATTGTTTTTTATTAAATATAGAGGGTTTAAGTGTAGGGTTTGTCATGTTGGTGTTCTCTATAACTTTTCGTCCTGGGCATGACGTTAAACTGTCCAGTGTAACTCCAAGTTACATGGGGTGGGTATGGTTTGAGAGTTTGTGATGCTCAGTTCTTTTTTTGCGTCTCGGTTCCTCAGGTGGAAGCTGCATAGTTGGGTTTTTGATGGGTTGGGTTTCAAGTGGCTGGTCGTTTGTTTAGATATTGAAAAGGAGGGGGGCGAGCGCGCTACCTTGTGGGAGGCCGTTCTTTTCGGCTTTCCATTTACTCCTCTGGTCATTTAACTGAACATAGAAGCGCCTGTTGTTGAGGAGGCTTTTCCTGACCATTGTGCGGTGTTGGACAGTGTCGTAGGCAGCAGAGAGATCTATGAATGCTGCTCCAGTTATTTGTTTCCCCTCAAACCCATCCTCAATGTGTTGGGTGAGGTTGAGCTCTGTCCAGCACAGGAGCGGCTGGGACGGAAACCAGCTTGGTCTTTAGTCAGCTTGGTATCTATGAGTGGCAACAAGGCGTTGGAGTAGCAGCTTCTCATATAGCCTTGTAGGTGATGCAGAGGGAAATGGGTCGGTAGCTCTTTGTGGATAATGGGTCTATGCCAGGTTTAGGGATTGCAACCACGTTGGCCTTTTCCCAGACAGAAGGGATGGTTTTCTGTGCTATGCATGTGTTCAGCATCCCCACAAGCCAGGTCTTTGCGTTGGGTCCCAGGTGCTGTAACATTTCTGCCAGTAGGTCATCAATCCCTGCTGCTTTTCCGGGTTTCAACTTTCCCATTGCAGTTTCAAGTTCTTCTAGGTCGAAGGGTTTGGTTTGAGGGCTGGCTGATTGTGGTTGGTCTGATACCACTGTGCGATGGTATTCTCCTGTGGGTCGGTGGCGGTCTTGGTCACAACTGGTGGCCAACAGTTGTAACCAACACCGCCACCGACCCACATAGAATACCATCGCACAGTGGTATCAGACCAACCACAATCAGCCAGCCCTCAAACCAAACCCTTCGACTTAGAAGAACGTGAAACTGCAATGGGAAAGTTGAAACCCGGAAAAGCAGCAGGGATTGATGGCATACTGGCAGAAATGATACAGCACCTGGGACCTATCGCAAGGACCTGGCTTGTGGGGATGCTGAACACATGCATAGCACAGAAAACCATCCCTTCTGTTTGGAAAAAGGCTGGAGTAGTTGCAATCCCTAAACCTGGCAAAGACCCATTATCCCCGAAGAGCTACCGACCCATTTCCCTCCTCTGCATCACCTACAAGCTCTATGAGAGGCACTACAATTTCTGAACAGACTATATTTACATCAATATGTCTGGGTCCCCACCTACTCACTCAGGGTTGACGTGTCACACCTGCAGTGATGGGAGGGGCACCAAAATGTGGTATTTTGATTGTTTAATGGGGGCACTCCCTTAGTATAAAAGTGTATGTTTTGTGTACACATGACCTGATGAAGATCAAATGGATCGAAACGCTGTCAGTATTTCAACAAAGAACGTCTTTCTTATACCTGTGGTGTGCGGGCTCCATCCAATACCTACACCAGTTGTGATGCAACAGAGTTTGCTGTGACCGTTGTGAATTATGGGTGGTGTGGTTTTTGCCAAGACGGTGGATTGTGGCCCATGCCTTCCTGCTGTTATTTGACATGTTGGTGTTCTCTATATCTTTTCGTCCTGGGCATGACGTTAAACTGTTCCTTTCGAGAGGACCAGCGACCCTCGAATGTAAACGGCCACGAAAGGAAATTATGTGTGTGTGTGAGGTGTTCTCTATAGGTTGGGTTTCAGGTGGTTGTATTGTAGTAGCTTGACATTTCTTGGAGGGCACTTTCAAGGACAGACTCAATCTTCTGGAAGTCTGCTTGTTGGGTCGTAATGCAGAGGTTGTCGGCGTAGATGAAACGCTGGCATTAGGCATTGGGTAGTGGCTGGTCGTTTGTGTAGATATTGAAAAGGAGGGGGGCGAGCACGCTACCTTGTTGGAGGCCATTCTTTTGGGCTTTCCATTTACTCCTCTGGTCATTTAACTGGACATAGAAGCGCCTGTTGTTGAGGAGGCTTTTCCTGACCATTGTGCGGTGTTGGACAGTGTCGTAGGCAGCAGAGAGATCTCTGAATGCTGCTCCAGTTATTTGTTTCCCCTCAAACCCATCCTCAATGTGTTGGGTGAGGTTGAGCTCTGTCCAGCACAGGAGCGGCTGGGACGGAAACCAGCTTGGTCTTTAGTCAGCTTGGTATCTATGAGTGGCAACAAGGCGTTGGAGTAGCAGCTTCTCATATAGCCTTGTAGGTGATGCAGAGGGAAATGGGTCGGTAGCTCTTTGTGGATAATGGGTCTTTGCCAGGTTTAGGGATTGCAACCACTTTGGCCTTTTCCCAGACAGAAGGGATGGTTTTCTGTGCTATGCATGTGTTCAGCATCCCCACAAGCCAGGTCTTTGCGTTGGGTCCCAGGTGCTGTAACATTTCTGCCAGTAGGTCATCAATCCCTGCTGCTTTTCCGGGTTTCAACTTTCCCATTGCAGTTTCAAGTTCTTCTAGGTCGAAGGGTTTGGTTTGAGGGCTGGCTGATTGTGGTTGGTCTGATACCACTGTGCGATGGTATTCTCCTGTGGGTCGGTGGCGGTCTTGGTCACAACTGGTGGCCAACAGTTGTAACCAACACCGCCACCGACCCACATAGAATACCATCGCACAGTGGTATCAGACCAACCACAATCAGCCAGCCCTCAAACCAAACCCTTCGACTTAGAAGAACGTGAAACTGCAATGGGAAAGTTGAAACCCGGAAAAGCAGCAGGGATTGATGGCATACTGGCAGAAATGATACAGCACCTGGGACCTATCGCAAGGACCTGGCTTGTGGGGATGCTGAACACATGCATAGCACAGAAAACCATCCCTTCTGTTTGGAAAAAGGCTGGAGTAGTTGCAATCCCTAAACCTGGCAAAGACCCATTATCCCCGAAGAGCTACCGACCCATTTCCCTCCTCTGCATCACCTACAAGCTCTATGAGAGGCACTACAATTTCTGAACAGACTATATTTACATCAATATGTCTGGGTCCCCACCTACTCACTCAGGGTTGACGTGTCACACCTGCAGTGATGGGAGGGGCACCAAAATGTGGTATTTTGATTGTTTAATGGGGGCACTCCCTTAGTATAAAAGTGTATGTTTTGTGTACACATGACCTGATGAAGATCAAATGGATCGAAACGCTGTCAGTATTTCAACAAAGAACGTCTTTCTTATACCTGTGGTGTGCGGGCTCCATCCAATACCTACACCAGTTGTGATGCAACAGAGTTTGCTGTGACCGTTGTGAATTATGGGTGGTGTGGTTTTTGCCAAGACGGTGGATTGTGGCCCATGCCTTCCTGCTGTTATTTGACATGTTGGTGTTCTCTACATCTTTTCGTCCTGGGCATGACGTTAAACTGTTCCGTTCAAGAGGACCAGCGACCCTCGAATGTAAACGGCCACGAAAGGAAATTATGTGTGTGTGTGAGGTGTTCTCTATAGGTTGGGTTTCAGGTGGTTGTATTGTAGTAGCTTGACATTTCTTGGAGGGCACTTTCAAGGACAGACTCAATCTTCTGGAAGTCTGCTTGTTGGGTCGTAATGCAGAGGTTGTCGGCGTAGATGAAACGCTGGCATTAGGCATTGGGTAGTGGCTGGTCGTTTGTGTAGATATTGAAAAGGAGGGGGGCGAGCACGCTACCTTGTTGGAGGCCGTTCTTTTGGGCTTTCCATTTACTCCTCTGGTCATTTAACTGGACATAGAAGCGCCTGTTGTTGAGGAGGCTTTTCCTGACCATTGTGCGGTGTTGGACAGTGTCGTAGGCAGCAGAGAGATCTCTGAATGCTGCTCCAGTTATTTGTTTCCCCTCAAACCCATCCTCAATGTGTTGGGTGAGGTTGAGCTCTGTCCAGCACAGGAGCGGCTGGGACGGAAACTAGCTTGGTCTTTAGTCAGCTTGGTATCTATGAGTGGCAACAAGGCGTTGGAGTAGCAGCTTCTCATATAGCCTTGTAGGTGATGCAGAGGGAAATGGGTCGGTAGCTCTTTGTGGATAATGGGTCTTTGCCAGGTTTAGGGATTGCAACCACTTTGGCCTTTTCCCAGACAGAAGGGATGGTTTTCTGTGCTATGCATGTGTTCAGCATCCCCACAAGCCAGGTCTTTGCGTTGGGTCCCAGGTGCTGTAACATTTCTGCCAGTAGGTCATCAATCCCTGCTGCTTTTCCGGGTTTCAACTTTCCCATTGCAGTTTCAAGTTCTTCTAGGTCGAAGGGTTTGGTTTGAGGGCTGGCTGATTGTGGTTGGTCTGATACCACTGTGCGATGGTATTCTCCTGTGGGTCGGTGGCGGTCTTGGTCACAACTGGTGGCCAACAGTTGTAACCAACACCGCCACCGACCCACATAGAATACCATCGCACAGTGGTATCAGACCAACCACAATCAGCCAGCCCTCAAACCAAACCCTTCGACTTAGAAGAACGTGAAACTGCAATGGGAAAGTTGAAACCCGGAAAAGCAGCAGGGATTGATGGCATACTGGCAGAAATGATACAGCACCTGGGACCTATCGCAAGGACCTGGCTTGTGGGGATGCTGAACACATGCATAGCACAGAAAACCATCCCTTCTGTTTGGAAAAAGGCTGGAGTAGTTGCAATCCCTAAACCTGGCAAAGACCCATTATCCCCGAAGAGCTACCGACCCATTTCCCTCCTCTGCATCACCTACAAGCTCTATGAGAGGCACTACAATTTCTGAACAGACTATATTTACATCAATATGTCTGGGTCCCCACCTACTCACTCAGGGTTGACGTGTCACACCTGCAGTGATGGGAGGGGCACCAAAATGTGGTATTTTGATTGTTTAATGGGGGCACTCCCTTAGTATAAAAGTGTATGTTTTGTGTACACATGACCTGATGAAGATCAAATGGATCGAAACGCTGTCAGTATTTCAACAAAGAACGTCTTTCTTATACCTGTGGTGTGCGGGCTCCATCCAATACCTACACCAGTTGTGATGCAACAGAGTTTGCTGTGACCGTTGTGAATTATGGGTGGTGTGGTTTTTGCCAAGACGGTGGATTGTGGCCCATGCCTTCCTGCTGTTATTTGACATGTTGGTGTTCTCTATATCTTTTCGTCCTGGGCATGACGTTAAACTGTTCCGTTCGAGAGGACCAGCGACCCTCGAATGTAAACGGCCACGAAAGGAAATTATGTGTGTGTGAGGTGTTCTCTATAGGTTGGGTTTCAGGTGGTTGTATTGTAGTAGCTTGACATTTCTTGGAGGGCACTTTCAAGGACAGACTCAATCTTCTGGAAGTCTGCTTGTTGGGTCGTAATGCAGAGGTTGTCGGCGTAGATGAAACGCTGGCATTAGGCATTGGGTAGTGGCTGGTCGTTTGTGTAGATATTGAAAAGGAGGGGGGCGAGCACGCTACCTTGTTGGAGGCCGTTCTTTTGGGCTTTCCATTTACTCCTCTGGTCATTTAACTGGACATAGAAGCGCCTGTTGTTGAGGAGGCTTTTCCTGACCATTGTGCGGTGTTGGACAGTGTCGTAGGCAGCAGAGAGATCTCTGAATGCTGCTCCAGTTATTTGTTTCCCCTCAAACCCATCCTCAATGTGTTGGGTGAGGTTGAGCTCTGTCCAGCACAGGAGCGGCTGGGACGGAAACCAGCTTGGTCTTTAGTCAGCTTGGTATCTATGAGTGGCAACAAGGCGTTGGAGTAGCAGCTTCTCATATAGCCTTGTAGGTGATGCAGAGGGAAATGGGCCGGTAGCTCTTTGTGGATAATGGGTCTTTGCCAGGTTTAGGGATTGCAACCACTTTGGCCTTTTCCCAGACAGAAGGGATGGTTTTCTGTGCTATGCATGTGTTCAGCATGCCCACAAGCCAGGTCTTTGCGTTGGGTCCCAGGTGCTGTAACATTTCTGCCAGTAGGTCATCAATCCCTGCTGCTTTTCCGGGTTTCAACTTTCCCATTGCAGTTTCAAGTTCTTCTAGGTCGAAGGGTTTGGTTTGAGGGCTGGCTGATTGTGGTTGGTCTGATACCACTGTGCGATGGTATTCTCCTGTGGGTCGGTGGCGGTCTTGGTCACAACTGGTGGCCAACAGTTGTAACCAACACCGCCACCGACCCACATAGAATACCATCGCACAGTGGTATCAGACCAACCACAATCAGCCAGCCCTCAAACCAAACCCTTCAACTTAGAAGAACGTGAAACTGCAATGGGAAAGTTGAAACCCGGAAAAGCAGCAGGGATTGATGGCATACTTGCAGAAATGATACAGCACCTGGGACCTATCGCAAGGACCTGGCTTGTGGGGATGCTGAACACATGCATAGCACAGAAAACCATCCCTTCTGTTTGGAAAAAGGCTGGAGTAGTTGCAATCCCTAAACCTGGCAAAGACCCATTATCCCCGAAGAGCTACCGACCCATTTCCCTCCTCTGCATCACGTCTTTCTTATACCTGTGGTGTGCGGGCTCCATCCAATACCTACACCAGTTGTGATGCAACAGAGTTTGCTGTGACCGTTGTGAATTATGGGTGGTGTGGTCTTTGCCAAGACGGTGGATTGTGGCCCATGCCTTCCTGCTGTTATTTGTCATTATGGTGTTCTCTATATCTTTTCGTCCTGGGCATGACGTTAAACTGTTCCGTTCGAGAGGACCGGCGACCCTCGAATGTAAACGGCCACGAAAGGAAACTGTGTGTGTGAGGTGTTCTCTATCATTTCATTCCAGACTTCACTGTCTATCTCCTGTGTTTTCCATTCATCTTGAGCGTTACACAGTCGTCTGATGTGCGGGGGGAGGTGCCGGCTAGCGCATAAAGGCACGGACGGGACAGGTGTTGTCTTGACCCATCCCGTGATGATGCGACAGGTGTCATTTAGGGCTGTGTCGACCAATTTGGTGTGACGTGATCGGCTCCAGCTTGAGCAGGCATACTCTGCTGTAGAGAAAGACAGGGCCATGGCAGTTGCACGGATTGTTTGTGGGTCTGCGCCCCACTTGGGAGTTCACTAGTTTTCACAGGATGTTATTGTGGGTGTTGACCGTGGCTTTTGTGTTCTCCAGGTGTTTTTTTGAAGAAGAGTGTCCTGTCCAGTGTAACTCCAAGATACATGGGGTGGGTATGGTTGGAGAGTTTGTGACCATCCCAAGTGACGCTCAGTTCTTTTCTCGCGTCTCGGTTCCTCAGGTGGAAGCTGCATAGTTGGGTTTGTGTGTGTTTCTTTTTCTGTCTTTCTTTCTTAGGACGGAGATCAAGGTAGACGCCATAGGAAGGCTCAACACTAGCCGATGCCCCTAGAGATCCATCCCAAAGCTTCCCTCAGGGAGCACAGCAAGCCAGCTAGCCAGCAAGCCTGCCCAGTCAGCCAACGCAGCCAGTCAGCTCCGCCAGTCAGCCAGTGTAGAAAGTCAGGCTGCCAAGCCAGAGCATATCAGCCCTTGCAGTCAGCCATTGCAGCCATACCAGCCTTGCTCAGTCAGCTCAGCCAGGCCTCTCTTGAGGCCTGGCTCTCTGTCTGCCTGGCCCGGTCTGCCCTGCCCTGCCTTGCAGCAACAGAACCAGCCTTTCTGGAAAGCCAGCCAGCTCAGAATGCGAGCTGAGCAAGCCAGTGCAGCAGCAAGTCCAGACTAGGTTACCGCAGCCTTACTGTGCAGCCACAGCCACTCAGTCTAGACCAGCAGGAGCTGGCCAGGCTCCAACCCTTGCAGCGCAGCCTTAGGCCGGACAGTCCCCCTGCCTGCACTTTGTTGCCTTCCTGGCCTGTCTGCCTGCCTAGGCGCCTCGGTCTTCCTGTCTGTCTGCCTTGGCCTGCCAGTCTGAAACTGGTTTAGACTAACTGCGTGCTTGCCAGCTGCGCTGGCTTGCTGAGCTCGTATTCTGAGCTGGCTGGCTTGCCAGCAAGGCTGGTTCTGTTGCTGCAAGGCAGGGCGGGGCAGACCGGGCCAGGCAGACAGAGAGCCAGGCCTCGAGAGAGGCCTGGCTGAGCTGACTGAGCAAGGCTGGTATGGCTACAATGGTTGACTGCAAGGGCTGATGTGCGCTGGCTTGGCAGCCTGACTTTCTACACTGGCTGACTGGCGGAGCTGGCTGGCTGCGTTGGCTGACTGGGCGGGCTTGCTGGCTAGCTGGCTTGCTGGACTCCCTGAGGGAAGCTTTGGGATGGATCTCTAGGGGCATCGGCTTGTGTTGAGCCTTCCAACGGCGTCTACCTTGATCTTCGTCCTAAGAAAGAAAGACAGAAAAAGAAACACACACACAAACTCAACTATGCAGCTTCCACATGAGGAAGGCAGGCAGGCACGCAGGCAGGCACAAGCTGCCTGCGTGCTTGCTTCGCCCTCCAGTTGCTGCTCCAGTTATTTGTTTTCCCTCAAACCCATCCTCAATGTGTTGGGTGAGGTTGAGCTCTGTCCAGCACAGGACGGGACGGAAACCAGCTTGGTCTTTAGTCAGCTTGGTGTCTATGAGTGGTATGAGGCGTTGGAGTAGCAGCCTCTCTTGTAGGTGATGCAGAGGAGGGAAATGGGTCGGTAGCTCTTTGAGGATGATGGGTCTTTGCCAGGTTTGGGGATTGCAACCACTTTGGCTTTTCTCCAGACAGAAGGGATGGTTTTCTGTGCCATGCATGTGTTCAGCATCCCCACGAGCCAGGTCTTTGCGTTAGGTTCCAGGTGCTGTATAATTTCTGCCAGTATGTCATCAATCCCTGCTGCTTTTCCGGGTTTCAACTTTCCCATTGCAGTTTTGAGTTCTTCTAGGTCGAAGGGTTTGGTTTGAGGGCTGGCTGATTGTGGTTGGTCTGATACCACTGTGCGATGGTATTCTCCTGTGGGTCGTGGCGGTGTTGGTTACGACTGTTGGCCACCAGTTGTGATGCAA
Organism: Protomyctophum parallelum; assembly: GCF_964188405.1. Taxonomy (NCBI): domain Eukaryota; kingdom Metazoa; phylum Chordata; class Actinopteri; order Myctophiformes; family Myctophidae; genus Protomyctophum; species Protomyctophum parallelum. Next base: position 45,852,093 of record NC_139710.1, read on the forward strand.
CAGAGTTCGCTGTGACCGTTGTGAATTATGGGTGGCTCCCTGAGGTCCTTGATCGCCATTGGGTCCAACAGTGGTCATTGAAGCGTGCACACACATGCACACATGCACCTACACACACAGGGGCACATGCGTATGCACACCTGGACCTTTAAATGAACAACAACACAAAAACTAAGGCACTGGTGTCGGACTTCTGGTTTACCGGAACGGGGTTCAACTCCCTGCAGTGCCCTGCTCAATGTGTTGTATTTCATTCATTGGTCCATGGTCTCAGGTCATTGAGCGGCGCGCTATAGTGTGCGATTCTTCATCATTGCCCTTAGAAGGGCAAAAACTAATAAATGCGGTGAAAATCAAGGAAAAGCAAAAGGCTATAGTCCATGGTCACGGACCGCATACTGGTCAAGGTCATTTATACTGGTGAAGATCATTTACTAGTCTTCTAAAGGTCATTTATACTGGTGAAGATCATTTACTAGTCTTCTAAAGGTCATTTATACTGGTCAAGGTCAATTACTAGTCTCATGAAGGTAATTTATACTGGTCACAGTCATATACTGGTCACGGTCATTTCTACTGGTGAAGGTCATTTATACTGGTCAAGGTCATTTGTACTTGTCAAGGTCATTTATACTGGTCAAGGTCATTTACTAGTCTTATTGAAGGTAATTTATACTGCTCAAGGTCATTGATATTGGTCAAGGTCATTAAGTGGCACGCTATAGTGCGCGATTCTTCATCATTGTTGAGGATTTGAAAAAAGGTTAAATTGCAGAAAAGCGAAAGGCTAAAGTCCATGGTCACGGAGGGCATACTATAGTATGTTGTTTTTCTTTTTTTTGGTGGTGTGCGGGCTCCATCCAATAACTACACCAGTTGTGATGCAATAGAGTTTGCTGTGACCGTTGTGATGGGTGGTGTGGTCTTTGCCAAGACGGTGGATTGTGGCCCATGCCTTCCTGCTGTTATTTGTCATGTTGGTGTTCTCTATATCTTTTCGTCCTGGGCATGACGTTAAACTGTTCCGTTCGAGAGGACCGGCGACCCTCGAATGTAAACAGGTGTTGGGACAGGGTCAGGTGTTGTCTTGATGCATCCTATGATGATGCCACAGGTGTCATTTAGGGCTGTGTCGACCAATTTGGTGTGACGGGATAGGCTTGTAGGTGATGCAGAGGAGGGAAATGGGTCGGTAGCTCTTTGGGGATAATGGGTCTTTGCCAGGTTTAGGGATTGCAACCACTTTGGCCTTTTTCCAGACAGAAGGGATGGTTTTCTGTGCTATGCATGTGTTCAGCATCCCCACAAGCCAGGTCTTTCCGTTAGGTCCCAGGTGCTGTATCATTTCTGCTAGTAGGTCATCAATCCCTGCTGCTTTTCCGGGTTTCAACTTTCCCATTGCAGTTTCACGTTCTTCTAGGTCGAAGGGTTTGGTTTGAAGGCTGGCTGATTGTGGTTGGTCTGATACCACTGTGCGATGGTATTCTCCTGTGGGTTGGTGGCGGTCTTGGTCACAACTGGTGGCCAACAGTTGTAACCAACACCGCCACCGACCCACATAGAATACCATCGCACAGTGGTATCAGACCAACCATAATCAGCCATCACTCAAACCAAACCCTTCGACCTAGAAGAACTTGAAACTGCAATGGGAAAGTTGAAACCCGGAAAAGCAGCAGGGATTGATGACCTACTGGCAGAAATGATACAGCACCTGGGACCTAACTCAAGGCCCTGGCTTGTGGGGATGCTGAACACATGCACAGCACAGAAAACCACCCCTTCTGTCTGGAAAAAGGCCAAAGTGGTTGCAATCCCTAAACCTGGCAAAGACCCATTATCCCCGAAGAGCTACCGACCCATTTCCCTCCTCTGCATCACGTCTTTCTTATACCTGTGGTGTGCGGGCTCCATCCAATACCTACACTAGTTGTGATGCAACAGAATTTGCTGTGACCGTTGTGAATTATGGGTGGTGTGGTCTTTGCCAAGACGGTGGATTGTGGCCCATGCCTTCCTGCTGTTATTTGTCATTTGTCATTATGGTGTTCTCTATATCTTTTCGTCCTGGGCATGACGTTAAACTGTTCCGTTTGAGAGGACCGGCGACCCTCGAATGTAAACAGCCACGAAAGGAAACTGTGTGTGTGAGGTGTTCTCTATCATTTCATTCCAGACTTCACTGTCTATCTCCTGTGTTTTCCATTCATCTTGAGCGTTACACAGTCGTCTGATGTGCGGGGGGAGGTGCCGGCTAGCGCATAAAGGCACGGACGGGACAGGTGTTTTCTTGACCCATCCCGTGATGATGCGACAGGTGTCATTTAGGGCTGTGTCGACCGATTTGGTGTGACGTGATCGGCTCCAGCTTGAGCAGGAATACTCTGCTGTAGAGAAAGACAGGGCCATGGCAGTTGCACAGATTGTTTGTGGGTCTGCGCCCCACTTGGGAGTTCACTAGTTTTCACAGGATGTTATTGTGGGTGTTGACCGTGGCTTTTGTGTTCTCCAGGTGTTTTTTTGAAGAAGAGTGTCCTGTCCAGTGTAACTCCAAGATACATGGGGTGGGTATGGTTGGAGAGTTTGTGACCATCCCAAGTGACGCTCAGTTCTTTTCTCGCGTCTCGGTTCCTCAGGTGGAAGCTGCATAGTTGGGTTTGTGTGTCTTTCTTTTTCTGTCTTTCTTTCTTAGGACGGAGATCAAGGTAGACGCCATAGGAAGGCTCAACACTAGCCGATGCCCCTAGAGATCCATCCCAAAGCTTCCCTCAGGGAGCACAGCAAGCCAGCTAGCCAGCAAGCCTGCCCAGTCAGCCAACGCAGCCAGTCAGCTCCGCCAGTCAGCCAGTGTAGAAAGTCAGGCTGCCAAGCCAGAGCATATCAGCCCTTGCAGTCAGCCATTGCAGCCATACCAGCCTTGCTCAGTCAGCTCAGCCAGGCCTCTCTTGAGGCCTGGCTCTCTGTCTGCCTGGCCCGGTCTGCCCTGCCCTGCCTTGCAGCAACAGAACCAGCCTTTCTGGAAAGCCAGCCAGCTCAGAATGCGAGCTGAGCAAGCCAGTGCAGCAGCAAGCCCAGACTAGGTTACCGCAGCCTTACTGTGCAGCCACAGCCACTCAGTCTAGACCAGCAGGAGCTGGCCAGGCTCCAACCCTTGCAGCGCAGCCTTAGGCCGGACAGTCCCCCTGCCTGCACTTTGTTGCCTTCCTGGCCTGTCTGCCTGCCTAGGCGCCTCGGTCTTCCTGTCTGTCTGCCTTGGCCTGCCAGTCTGAAACTGGTTTAGACTAACTGCGTGCTTGCCAGCTGCGCTGGCTTGCTGAGCTCGTATTCTGAGCTGGCTGGCTTGCCAGCAAGGCTGGTTCTGTTGCTGCAAGGCAGGGCGGGGCAGACCGGGCCAGGCAGACAGAGAGCCAGGCCTCGAGAGAGGCCTGGCTGAGCTGACTGAGCAAGGCTGGTATGGCTACAATGGTTGACTGCAAGGGCTGATGTGCGCTGGCTTGGCAGCCTGACTTTCTACACTGGCTGACTGGCGGAGCTGGCTGGCTGCGTTGGCTGACTGGGCGGGCTTGCTGGCTAGCTGGCTTGCTGGACTCCCTGAGGGAAGCTTTGGGATGGATCTCTAGGGGCATCGGCTTGTGTTGAGCCTTCCAACGGCGTCTACCTTGATCTTCGTCCTAAGAAAGAAAGACAGAAAAAGAAACACACACACAAACTCAACTATGCAGCTTCCACATGAGGAAGGCAGGCAGGCACGCAGGCAGGCACAAGCTGCCTGCGTGCTTGCTTCGCCCTCCAGTTGCTGCTCCAGTTATTTGTTTTCCCTCAAACCCATCCTCAATGTGTTGGGTGAGGTTGAGCTCTGTCCAGCACAGGACGGGACGGAAACCAGCTTGGTCTTTAGTCAGCTTGGTGTCTATGAGTGGTATGAGGCGTTGGAGTAGCAGCCTCTCTTGTAGGTGATGCAGAGGAGGGAAATGGGTCGGTAGTTCTTTGGGGATGATGGGTCTTTGCCAGGTTTGGGGATTGCAACCACTTTGGCCTTTCTCCAGACAGAAGGGATGGTTTTCTGTGCCATGCATGTATTCAGCATCCCCACGAGCCAGGTCTTTGCGTTAGGTTTCAGGTGCTGTATAATTTCTGCCAGTATGTCATCAATCCCTGCTGCTTTTCCGGGTTTCAACTTTCCCATTGCAGTTTCGAGTTCTTCTAGGTCGAAGGGTTTGGTTTGAGGGCTGGCTGATTGTGGTTGGTCTGATACCACTGTGCGATGGTATTCTCCTGTGGGTCGGCGGCGGTGTTGGTTACGACTGTTGGCCACCAGTTGTGATGCAACAGAGTTCGCTGTGACCGTTGTGAATTATGGGTGGCTCCCAGAGGTCCTTGATCCCCATGGGGTCCAACAGTGGTCATTGAAGCGTGCACACACACATGCACCTACACACGCACAGGCGCACATGCGTATGCACACCTGGACCTGTAAATGAACAACAACACAAAAACTAAGGCACTGGTGTCGGACTTCTGGTTTACCGGAACGGGGTTCAACTCCCTGCAGTGCCCTGCTCAATGTGTTGTATTTACATGGTTCATTGGTCCATTACTTAGGCCATTAGTTTAATAAGGTGACGATATGATATATATGATATGGTACTTTATTGTCAGTTCACACTGAAATTTATCTTGCAACACAGCAGCCAAGTATGCAGAACACATATACACGCATTTGACATAACACAAACAACAAGACAATTGACATACATAAAGACATGAAGACAAGAGCAATATCCACCGCTTAGATTATCCTGTGGCTACTACAACTCCTGATTAAACCCTTTTCTATTTATTAAAGAGCTGGAGAGACAGGAACATTCCTGTTACTGAACACTTAACACTTTTACTGAACACACACTATAGCAATTATTACTGTCACAATAACTTTGTAATGCTACTGATGTTATGTTAGACTATATTTACATCAATATGTCTGGGTCCCCACCTACTCACTCAGGGTTGACGTGTCACACCTGCAGTGATGGGAGGGGCACCAAAATGTGGTGTTTTGATTGGTTAATGGGGGCACTCCCTTAGTATAAAAGTGTATGGTTTGTGTACACATGACCTGATGGAGATCAAATAGATCGAAATATTGTCAGTATTTCAATACAGAACGTCTTTCTTATACCTGTGGTGTGCGGGCTCCATCCAATGCCTACACCAGTTGTGATGCAACAGAGTTTGCTTTGACCGTTGTGAATTATGGGTGGTGTGGTCTTTGCCAAGACGGTGGATTGTGGCCCATGCCTTCCTGCTGTTATTTGTCATGTTGGTGTTCTCTATATCTTTTCGTCCTGGGCATGACGTTAAACTGTTCCGTTCGAGAGGACTGGCGACCCTCGAATGTCGAATGTATAGTTGGGTTTTTGATGGGTTGGGTTTCAGGTGGTTGTATTGTAGTAGCTTGACATTTCTTTGAGGGCACTTTCAAGGACAGACTCAATCTTCTGGAAGTCTGCTTGTTGGAATGCAGAGGTCGTCGGCGTAGATGAAATGCTGGCATTAGGCATTGGGTAGTGGCTGGTCGTTTGTGTAGATATTGAAAAGGAGGGTGGCGAGCACGCTACCTTGTGGGAGGCCGTTCTTTTCGGCTTTCCATTTACTCCTCTGGTCATTTAACTGGACATAGAAGCGCCTGTTTTTGAGGAGGCTTTTCCTGACCATTGTGCGGTGTTGGACAGTGTCGTAGGCAGCAGAGAGATCTCTGAATGCTGCTCCAGTTATTTGTTTTCCCTCAAACCCATCCTCAATGTGTTGGGTGAGGTTGAGCTATGTCCAGCACAGGAGCGGCCGGGACGGAAACCAGCTTGGTCTTTAGTCAGCTTGGCATCTGAGTGGCAACGAAGCGTTGGAGTAGCAGCCTCTCATAGAGCTTGTGATGCAGAGGAGGGAAATGGGTCGGTAGCTCTTTGGGGATAATGGGTCTTTGCCAGGTTTAGGGATTGCAACCACTTTGGCCTTTTTCCAGACAGAAGGGATGGTTGTCTATGCTATGCATGTGTTCAGCATCCCCACAAGCCAGGTCTTTCCGTTAGGTCCCAGGTGCTGTATACTTTCTGCCAGTATGTCATCAATCCCTGCTGCTTTCCCGGGTTTCAACTTCCCCATTGCAGTTTCAAGTTCTTCTAGGTCGAAGGGTTTGGTTTGAGGGCTGGCTGATTGTGGTTGGTCTGATACCACTGTGCGATGGTATTCTCCTGTGGGTTGGTGGCGGTGTTGGTCACAACTGGTGGCCAACAGTCGTAACCAACACCGCCACCGACCCACATAGAATACCATCGCACAGTGGTATCAGACCAACCACAATCAGCCAGCCCTCAAAACTGAAGAAGAACTCAAAACTGCAATGGGAAAGTTGAAACCCGGAAAAGCAGCAGGGATTGATGACATACTGGCAGAAATTATACAGCACCTGGGACCTAACGCAAAGACCTGGCTTGTGGGGATGCTGAACACATGCATAGCACAGAAAACCATCCCTTCTGTCTGTAAAAAGGCCAAAGTGGTTGCAATCCCTAAACCTGGCAAAGACCCATTATCCCTGAAGAGCTACCGACCCATTTCCCTCCTCTGCGTCACCTACAAGCTCTATGAGAGGCACTAACATTTCTGAACAGACTATATTTACATCAATACGTCTGGGTCCCCACCTACTCACTCAGGGTTGACGTGTCACACCTGCAGTGATGGGAGGGGCACCAAAATGTGGTGTTTTGATTGGTTAATGGGGGCACTCCCTTAGTATAAAAGTGTATGTTTTGTGTACACATGACCTGATGAAGATCAGAACGTCTTTCTTATACCTGTTGTGGTCTCAGGTCATTGAGTGGCGCGCTATAGTGCGCGATTCTTCATCATTGTTGAGGATTTTAAAAAAAGGTGAAAATCAAGGAAAAGTGAAAGGCTATAGTCCATGGTCACGGACCGCATACTGGTCAAGGTCATTTATACTGGTGAAGATCATTTACTAGTCTTATGAAGGTCATTTATACTGGTCAAGGTCATTTACTAGTCTCATGAAGGTAATTTATACTGGTCACAGTCATATACTGGTCACTGTCTTTTATACTGGTGAAGGTCATTTATACTGGTCAAGGTCATTTTGTACTTGTCAAGGTCATTTATACTGGTCAAGGTCATTTACTAGTCTTATTGAAGTTCATTTATACTGCTCAAGGTCATTGATATTGGTCAAGGTCATTAAGTGGCATGCTATAGTGCGCGATTCTTCGCACCGGGTTAATGGTGCCGGAGATTAGCTGTTAACAAACTGACGGACACACACACACAGACACACACACACACACACACACTCAGAGTGCAAAACATACTCTCTCCCCATGGCTTTGGCCTGGTGCCATACCGTTATTAATTATTGCCTACAGTGTAAATTGTGAAATTACTTTACCGTTGAAATGCAAAATTTACATTTCAACGAATGGACCTGTACAACAAAACAAAAACCAAGGCACTGGTTGTGGTACTTCTGGTTTACCGGAATGGGGTTCAACTCCCTGCAGTGCTCTGCTCAATGTGTTGTATTTACATGGTTCATTTGATTCATGGTTCATTAATGTGCTCAGTGGCGTAAAGTACATTAAAGTACACTTTTGAGGGAAATTGGACTTTTATACTGGAGGGTTTGCAATAGTTTTCACTACGTACATCTCAGAGACAAATATAGTACCTTTACTCCACGACAATTATTTGACAAATTTAGTTAGTTTACTTTGCAGATTTTTATTATTATTATTACAAAACATACATTGACCACTTCAGCCCTTCAGTAAAATATACATTTTGGCCTTTTTAAAATTGCGGACCTACAAACTCACAATGTGTCACAATGCAATGCATTGTGAGCTTGTAGATCTGCTATTTTCAAAAGATTTGTACACATTGAATACATTTGAAAACTTGTAAAATGGGACTTTCTAATCTACACAATGAGTATACTTTCTATACTTTTGGCTCCACAGATGAACTTTGTTTTCATAGTCCGTAGACATGAATTATAATACAAACACTAGCATCTCTATATACCAGGGGGGTGAACATTCAACCAATTATCCCATTCTGACCTGAGATCAGATTCATACGAGGTTTCCACTGGACACACTGGTCTGATTAACCCATTCTGACCTGAGATCCGATTCTAAAAATGTCAGTCGCTCTTCGATTTAAAAAAAATAGCAGACCTACAAGCTTGTAGTGCGCCACTCGGTGGCGCGCTATGAGCTTGTAGATCTGCTATGCAAATAGCTAAAGCATAACGTAATGCTAACACCAAAAGGGGTTCCCGCCTTGAATGGCCCTCCTTTAAAGGCCTCAGCGAGGGGTTTGTTGGGCTTCCTCCTCACGGAGGACACAGGCTGGGGCGCTGACCCATATACTGCTCCCCGGTGCCGTTTATACATTCCGGCTGTCACTGGTCTCTCCGGTGAGATAGGGTTAGTAATGGGGCCTGTCGGAACCAACGGGGTGTCAGAATAGTGGGTTGTCGGAACAATGACATGCATGGCACCCTACCTACCTGCCTGCCCCCCTCATTGCAGTCATTGATCGCTGTTTTCTCTTTCCACTGAGCGTATATAATGTGGCTTCTATATGTTTTTGTGTGACTTACATCTTATGCAATACAAACACTGCAAAATGCTGCAAAACAAATTCCCTTTCTTGTTTTTGCGGGGGCTTTGTATAGACCTTGTTGTGACCTTTGTAGATCTGATATTTATGCGGTCACACAAAAACATAGGAGCCACATTATACGCACAGTGGAAAGAGACAAGGAGTGATGACTGCAGTGAGGGGGCAGGTGTTTGTTCAGGTTCTGTTTGTTGCTCAGTGAGAGTGAGCTCTGTGCGTCAGGCGCTGATAATAGTTTGGGATGTTTGAGCTCAGTGGCCTTATGGTTAGAGTGTCCGCCCTGAGACTGGGAGGTCGGGGTTCGATCCCCGGCCGGGTCATACCAAAGACTCTAAAAATGGTGCAACCACTCCAAAGAACAGCAATGTCCGTATTGTTCACCTATGTGTCCGCCTATGTATGTGACGTTAATGAGTATGACTATTAGAACCAGTAGGGGCGCTGTTGTGCCAGAAACAGAGAGAGAGAGACATAGTGCTGCACTGTTGCCTGCTAATGAGAGAGAGAGAGAGAGAGAGAGAGAGAGAGGAGGAGTCTGGCAGTGTGCCGCGGGTTCAACTCCCGATCCCAATGATGGACCACTGCATGTCTTATTCCCCCCCAATGGGAGCGCCCCCATTCCCTGTCAGCCTACTGTACTGTCTGTCCCTCTAGAAAAATACAAAATAAAAGGTGAAAGCCACAACAAAGGTTTTGATATCATATTTCTTTTGATATTCAGTTAGTTTGAATTAGTTAGTTTTAGTTTCAGTTTTTTTTTCATACTTCAAAAAGTTCAGAGTAAGTATATAGGCCTATTGTGTAATACAAATTCAACAAAAGATACTATTTAAAATAAAGTGCCAATCGGCACAGGTCTCCACCAGGGCAGGTCAGGTTGTGGCCTCCTGGTGGCGCTATAACAGGCCGTTCTGGAAAGTTTGGGGCAGAGGTTCATCGTTGGCATCCAGGGAGTGTGTGTGCAAAATGTGGCATCGACCGGTTGTGTGTGTGTGTGTGTGTGCGAGTGCATGACGCGACTTGGCTTGTTGTAGCGCCACCATCAGGCTGTTGAAAACTGTCAAGTGGCATTTCTTCCTCAGCCTAGTGGGAATATGCGTGCACAGTTTCATCGCAATCGGACGCTGCGTTGAGGAGTTGTGGCGATTTGTACAAAGCGGGCTACTCCTGAAAAGTGTAGGAGCCAATCGTGGCCAATCAGGATGGAATATGAGAAATAAAAAAAACCTGTCTTGATCACATGACTATGGAGATCATGTGTACCGATTTGCGTGAAATTTGGATAAAATCTGAAGGAGTAATAATAGAAAATGTGTTTTACATATGTCGGCCTCCTGGTGGCGCTATAAAGAGCAGATGTGAAAAATTCCAGGCAAAGGTTTTTCCTTGGCCTCTAGGGAGTTGGCATACAAAGTTATCCACAGATCCGTGCAGTTAGAGGTAAAAACACTTTTCGGCCAGTTATAGCGCCACCTTGAGGCTGAGTTGAAATTGTTCATGTGGCATTTCGTCCTCGGCCTAGTGGGAATGTGGGTGCACAATTTCACGGAAATCACGCGATGTGTTCATGATTTGCAGCATTTTGTTTGAAACTGAGCACTCCTGTGAACTTTGGAAGGCAATGTTAACCAATCAGGATGGAGTGTGAGAAATCTGAAAGACCGGTTTCGTTGAATGGCTCTAGAGAGACTGTGTACCAATTTGCGTGATGTTTGGACAAAATCTGTAGGTGTACTGTGCAAAAACTTGTTTTGCACAAAGCGGCCTCCTGTTGGCGCTATAACAGGCCATTCTGGAAAGTTTGGGGCAGAGGTTCATCGTTGGCATCCAGGGAGTGTGTGTGCAAAATTTGGCATCGACCGGGTTAACGGTGGCCGAGATTAGCTGCTCACGGACACACGGACGGACGGACACACACACGGACGGACGGACACACGGACGGACGGAGTGCAAAACATACTCTCCCCACATGCCTTCGGCCTGGTGGAGACAATCATCATAGGAGGTAAAAAAGGAAAAAACATGCAGTGAGGGGGAAAAGTGGTGGGTGGGGGATTCGGATTTTACGGGGGCCAGTTTCGAATTGCAGCATTCCGTAGGTGCCCTTTGGCTTTGAGAGCGATTTTGAAGGAGTCAAGGCTTCTTGGTTAGTGGGTGACAATATTATCGCACAAAAAGATGAAATTACCTACCTAGTTCCATCTAGCTCTGGTCCATAGCCCTAATGCTGATTCTACCCTGCAGGGTAGAATTAGCATTAGAGCTATCATGGACTAGAGCTAGGCAAATCTTTCTGGTGATAAAATGGCCACCAACGTAATCAAAAAAGTCAACCAAAGAACAAGATTCCTATACAGGATCTCCTCATTGGTCAACAAAAACACCTTGAAGACACTAACAGGAGCCCTCGTACAAGGTTTCTTCGACTATGCATGCACCTCTTGGTACCACAGCACCTCAAAGGCCCTTAAGACAAGTAAGACGCGCAAACGCGGGAAGCGAACGCAGCTCGTAAATTGCAATAACAACAATTAGAATAAATTACGTACTTTCTTTTTCTTTTTAGTTAGTCATTTTTTTTAAGTTTTCTACTGTGTGTGTGTGTGTGTGCTACAGCTGCGCCCTCTGGTGGCGGGCGGGTGGTGTCACAGCGGGACAGACACACAGTCAGACAGACACACACACACACAGACATGATCTGCAGGGTCTCATAGTTAGTGCTCATTGCGTTTGCAACAAGGCTCCAGACTTCCCAAAACAAACTGGTCAGGCTACTATTGGGCCTCACCCCCCGAACCCACCCTCACCCCTGCCCACTTTGACAGGCTGGAATGGCTTAGTGTTGACGACAGAGTACAGCATCTTGCAATGGGTCTGGTCCACAAGTTCAATACACCACCAAGATACCATAGGCACCAACTGGCCCCCGTAAAATCTGAATCCCCCACCCACCCCTTTTCCCCTCACTGTAGGCCTATATGTTTTTCCCCCTTTTTTTACCTCCTTTATGATGATTTCCTGTTGTTGTCTCCACCAGGCCAAAGGCATGGGGGGAGAGTATGTTTTGCACTCCGTCCGTCCGGCCGTGTGTGTGTGTGTCCGTCCGTCCGTGTGTCCGTGAGCAGCTAATCTCGGCCACCGTTAACCCGGTCGATGCCAAATTTTGCACACACACTCCCTGGATGCCAACGATGAACCTCTGCCCCAAACTTTCCAGAACGGCCTGTTATAGCGCCACCAGGAGGCCGCTTTGTGCAAAACAAGTTTTTGCACAGTACACCTACAGATTTTGTCCAAACATCGCGCAAATTGGTACACAGTCTCTCTAGAGCCATTCAACGAAACGGGTCTTTCAGATTTCTCACACTCCATCCTGATTGGTTAAGATTGGCTTCCAAAGTTCACAGGAGTGCTCAGTTTCAAACAAAATGCTGCAAATCATGAACACATCGCGTGATTTCCGTGAAATTGTGCACGCACATTCCCACTAGGCCGAGGAAGAAATGCCACATGAACAATTTCAACTCAGCCTTAAGGTGGCGCTATAACTGGCCGAAAAGTGTTTTACCTCTAACTGCACGGATCTGTGGATAACTTTTATGCCAACTCCCTAGTTTACTTTTGTTGCCCTTTCATCCAACCACCAGATGAAGGCAAGCTGCAATGTCCTACATTCCTATCCTGGTGGAGACCTGTGCCCAGAAGGGCACTTTTTCTAGTTGGCTATATATTAGTATTATTTGTACCTCTAAATGTTATGATGAATTGAAAACAGTGGACCCTCTTGTAAACAAGTGTAATGCTTTAAATAGTATCGTCCACTCACAGTTAACAGTTTTTGTATCAAATAGTAATCTCAGCAAGGTTAGAGTTAGAGTAGGTGACAATATTATCACACGAAAAGATCAAATTACCTACCTAGGTTCCATCCTGGAGGCCAATCTTTCCGGTGATAAAATGGCCACCAACGTAATAAAAACACTCAATCAAAGAACAAGATTCCTTTACAGGATCTCCTCACTGGTCAACAAAAACACCTTGAAGACCTTAACAGGAGCCCTCGTACAAGGTTTCTTTGACTATGCATCCACCTCTTGGTACCACAGCACCTCAAAGGCCCTTAAAACAAGGCTCCAGACCTCCCAAAACAAACTGGTCAGGCTCCTACTTGGCCGAACCCCCCGAACCCACCTCACCCCTGCCCACTTTGACAGGCTGGGATGGCTTAGGGTCGACGACAGAGTACAGCATCTTGCAATGGGTCTGGTCCACAAGATTCGATACACCACCAAGATACCCATGTACCTGTCTAAATACTTCCTTAATGTAAACGAAGTCCACACCCACAACACCAGAGGGAGTGCAACAAACCATGTACAACCCAGATTCGGCACAAACAAGGGACTAAATTATTTTCGCTCCTATGCCACTAAAATGTGGAACGCCCTACCAACAGTCATTAAGACATGTGAATCCCTTGACTCCTTCAAAACCACTCTCAAAGGGCACCTACGGATGGCTGCAATTCGAAACTGGCCTTTGTAAAATCTGAATCCCCCAAACCGCCCCCCCCCCCCCCCCCCCATTTCCCCTCACTGTATATGTATCTTTTCCATTTTTGCTTCCTATATGATGAATTCCTGTTCTGTTCTTTAGCTACATAGAAGTGTCTATTTGTATGTCTCTAAATGTTTTGATGAATTGAACAATGTGGACCCTGTTGTAAACAAGTGTAATGACTAATTACACGACTAGATAAGACATTTAAATGCAGGAAGTTCATAAAGGTCTTTTGTATTATCAATCATTATTACTTTAGTTTTAGTGAAGATTTTAGCGTCAACCTAGCTCCTACACGCGTGTTCAAGTTACTGAACTGACACACGCACGCAAGCACAGAACCCACGTGGTGGCTGCGCTGCTGCAGATGACCCGGAGGGTAACGGTACAAGTCCTTCCTGCACCACCAGACCCGGCAAGATGGCAGCGGACACGCAGGTTTGTGCTTCTGGTGTTTTAAATTAGTGCGCTATCCGTGTACAGATTGTCAACCGGGCACCGTAAACAAAGTAGTCCATGTCGTCCCGAGCGATGTCCGGTGATTAACGTTGCTGTGCTTTCGCGTTCAACGGAGCTTTAGCTGCATTCCCACAAGAGCTAGGTTGCTAGCAGGCTCGCTAGAAACCATGATAGGGCTAACAAAGTGCTACGTAGCCACACATCTCTCCCAGTCTCCCAGCATGATGATCAGCAGCAGCAGCATTATCCTCATAAGACAAGAACACTGATCAGTTATCATTCACTTGCCATAGCCAACTAGCTACAACTTCATGCCAACTCACAGCTCACTGGATTTTATGTTGCTGATGATGACACGATAATATGATGTGCAGATCATGCGAACTTGCCCTAACATAGTAACATATGAAGTTACCTGGTGACAAGCCAAACCGGACCCTTACACAAATATAGCAAGTGCACACACACACACACACACACACACACACACCTTTTGAAAGACTTTTAGAGGCTGTAGAGTCTTAATAGCCTTGGATCAAGAGCAAAACTATCATATGTATTGTGAAAGTTAAAGTCAGAATCAACTAAATACATCTATGATATAGTCTTGATCCAAGGAATTTACTTGCATTATTGCATACTTACACATATGTTTGTCTCAGCAATTATTTTTGCTATATTTTCAATACTTACATATTAGTAATTAGTTAATGTGTATTAGTAATTTTTGTTTTCCATTAAATGTTAGGCTAATTATTGTTTTCCCGGTGCAGCAGGATCATGCAGTTCACTAGAATAATTAAATCTCGGCTCACCTGGTTTTATATTCTAACTATGATTGTTATACCAGGTTTCAGACGCACTGAAGAAATTTGCTGTGAAAGTGACTTCATCCAGTGTAAATGAACGCAAAGAGATTCTTGGAGAACTGAAGAAATGCTTAAATGGCAAAGGTGAGAAATATAAATATAAACTATCTGTATTTAATTTCTACATTTACGGTACTGTCAGTTTAGAACCAATGTTGTTACCACTGCTGATTGTTTATAAACAAAATCTCATCATATAGAACTCCCAGAGCCTGCCATCAAGGGACTGTGCAAGCTCTTCTGTCTCACCCCACACAGATATAGGTAGGTGGATGGAGTTCTGGTCATACATAAAAATAAATTTACCGTATACTAGGTCAGGCACCTGACCTACTGTAGGCTGCCAAACCAGCCTGACAGTGTCACAGTTTCGACACCTGATCTTGACAATTCGATGACCTTTGCTGCGTGTCACTTCCATTTTCACTACATTTTCCAGCTCAATTGAACGGTCCAGGATTTTTGTAGGTGCAAGGAGGAAATCTTCCTGCTTCCCTCGACAAAAGTGTATAGGAGTTTTGCATTGAGCTTTTAATTATTGCAGAAAAATAAGCTCTTTAGCAAATAAAAGTTCATGCCACATGCACATTTTGTTCAGCAAGATGATCCTCATGTTTCCCCCCCCAGGGATGCTGCATCTCGAAGAGAGATTCTGTCTGTGATTGCTCTGCTGGCTGAGAGTCAACCTGACATCCTGGCCTCCAGCCTCCTCCACTGCCTTGTAAACAGTGGGATCATCAGCAAAAATGGAGAACCCAAGTATGGCCTAGGAGGTTTCAGCTTTTTCACTTCCAAAGTCCTAAGCCTGATTTAGTGGTATAGTCACAGTGTTCTGAAAACTGCAGATTGTATTATCACAAGAACGAATGGGCTCTGTCTGTCTGTCTGTCTGTCTGTCTGTCTGTCTCCAAAATAGTTTGTAGAATGGATGGTGTATTGACTTTGATCACATATTGTTTTGTTTGCAGTAAGAGCACCGCCTCGGCAGCGTTTACTGGCATGGCTTGGACCTGCCTACTGGGCCGCACCACGTTTTCTTCTCCAGAGAAAAGAGAAGGACCGCTGTGGAAGAAAATGGTGAATAAAGAAGCATCTGTGTTCTAATTATGATAGTGTTTCTCTCTTCCATATCTTTTCAGTAGTCTTGCGTTATGTATTTTGGGGGACAGTTTGCTTAGTCTACTTCTGTAAAAGTGTCCCAGAGCATGACCTTTTACCCCCAACAGCTGCATTGTCATCAGAGCCATTTGGGCAGCTGGGAGAAGCAGTAAAAGTAATTTCTTAAGTGTAGATGTTAGAATCTAGGTTTCGGTTAGACACTTAAGCCCAGGATTAACAATTTACCACTTTTTGGAATGATATTGCATTCAGTTTGGCTGTGTGACTGCTCATTACCTGCGCAAGCATGACACAGAGGGGGGGGGGGGGCAATATGTACACCTCCTGCCTACCTGAACTATTGCTATACGCTGGATTGTTTTCAATTATTTAGCTGACTCATTGGCTGATTGATTCCAAACTTCAACTGTAGTATTTCAATGGTCGAATTACAGTAATAGAATTGCCTAATTGTGGTGCAATTGTTTCATAACTACTTTTCTTTTTATATAATTCAAATGTTTATTTATTTTCCAAAATTGTACAACTCCTCCCAAAGTTTTGGCAGCACGCACTTGAGCCATATCAGATCCAATGCTGGCTTTGACTTTTTGAATGGCAATCGAAAAATGTGAGATATGACCACAATGTCACGAAATGTCTCATTTTAAAGCTGCAAGTCTATAGTTTACACCGAAAAAAGAATTATGATTCTAGCACGTTCCTTCGTTTACTTATAAGCATTTTAGTACACCTTGGTTTCAGTGAAAAGTGAAACCGGTGCCTGTGTGTTGGTTCCCACACCACTAGTTTACTGGTCTCTGCTGAATAAACAATGAATGAAAATATCTTGTGGTCTTCTCTCGCAGGTGGAGGTCCAGAGTCTTCTTCTGGCTGAGGTGGTGGGAGGAGCTCAGGGCACGGCCCTAAAGTCAACCATCAAGAACCTCTATCACCTCTGGAAAGAAGTGAGCGACACAGCACTTTCACAATGACACTGACATATTTTCTTCTCAAAAGATTTAAGGGGGGAAATAATTCTTGCCATGAATGTCTCAGACTCTGAAATAGTCCCACATTTTTGATTAACTATTATATTGTAATTGTAATTGCATTGCACCAAAAAGTATTTTTGCGTCTAGTTGTGAATGCACATTCAGAAGCAACACCTGGGGACCAACTCCAGGCAGCACCAGTGCCATGCTCAAGGGCAGAGTATGTCCCTAACCAGGAGACCGGGAAACACATTTAAACATTTGACCTTTTGGGCCCAAACCAACAATTCATAACCACCATGGTAAATGGAGAAAAGGAAAACTATCTTTGTTCTGTTTTCACCAGAGCCCTGGACTGGTTGATCTGTACATCAGCACCTTGCTGAGCCTGGAGCAGAGCCCCACCTCTCTGGTTATGCTAGGGGTGTGTCTGGACTTCTGCACATCGCAGAGAGACATGGACACCATTGCGAAGCATAAGGTAAGTCTTTCTATAGTAGGTATCTGTTACCTCCAAACCTTTTCTTTTGGTCTCATCTTCAATCATCACTTTTGTAAGCTCTACTGCCAAATGTGTTTACTTCCCTGTAAACGGATGCTTTTCTCTGTGTGGCTACTTTACATGTCAAGTTGCACATGATTCATATTGCTAGGTAGCATGACTATTATTTTGCCAGCATTATGCTACTAAAATGGCTGTAATGTCTAGGGCGGCTGTGGCTCAGGAGGTAGAGCAGGTCGTCCAATGATCCGTGGGTCGGCAGTTCGAATCCCGGCTCCTCCTGTCCACATGTCGAAGTGTCCTTGGGCAAGACACTGAACCCTACATTGCCTCCAATGAGTCGGTTGGTGTGAGCTTGCCACCATTGGTGTGTGAATGTGGGAAGTGAGGACGCTGGCGTCGACTGTTCGCCGCTTCACCTCCCAATGTATGAATGAATGAACCATTGTAATTTGTAAAGCGCTTTGAGCAGTTGGAAAAGCACTATAAAAATGCAATTCATTATTATTATTATTATTATTGTGGTCTAACCTTTTGCCGTTTTCAGAATGCCCTGCTGGATCTGTATGTGAAGACAGTCGTCATGAGCAAGACAAGGCCACAGCAGCACATCCTGGACAACAGTGGCTCTTTACTGCGCCACGTGTCCCACTCTGAATTTAAGGAGCTATTGCTGCCTGCTCTGCAGAAGACCTTGCTCCGCAGCCCTGAGAACGCCATCCAGAGTGAGAGGCTTTCACCCCCCTAAAATCTTTCAGCATGCGTAACCCCATGAACCCTGGCTGGCATCACTGATTTGAGCATGTCATTATAAGTGAAAAGTCTCAAATATACCCTAGGGGCCTACGGTTATGCTTCATTGACATAAGCCAGTGTTGTGTGGCCAAAATAGGATATCTGCAAGCTCACAAAACGTTCCATTGCAACTGAATTTATAGATCGTCTATTTTCATTCTATGATGAAAATAGCCCATCTGTCCAGTCAATAGTGAGCATTAAATGCTGGTACATTAATCTAGCTTTAATTCCGAGATAAGCAGCATTGCAGACGACTAATCATATCGTTGGTGTAAATCTTGTCTTTTCTCAGCCATCTCCAGCTTGGTCGCCTCAGTGACTCTTGACCTCAGTCAATATGCCATGGATGTTGGAAAGGCTATCGCAAGTAAGACCAATATAGAAGTGTGTGTGTGCTTAATTTTTTTTATCTCCTGATTTGTTTTACCATAGTCGGTAGTCGGATGTCAATTTAGTATACTTTCCTCTTATTGGGAAATTAGTCGATGAAAAGAACCTCCACCCATTTTAATACCTGCAGATTAAAACACAATGGACGGTAATCCACCTGGACCTAGCCTGAGCTAACGTGTTAGGTTTCTGGTCTAGAGGGGGCGGGTCGCGGCTCAGATTTGCCCACGCCCTGATTGGATCTCATCGATCTGTCCGTCACCCCCGGCCCCTCCTCTCCCCCCTAGTGCAGCGCTACGTCACATAATTTGGAGCGACGCCCACCCGGAAGGGTTGACTCCCACTTTTAGACCAGAGCGGCCAATGCGTTCCTCCAGGCTTTCAATTCTTGCACCCACAAAAATGAAAGCCTGGTACCGAGGCTAACATGGACCTAACTAGTGTAGTTATTTCTGTATGTTAGTTCCATAATGGAAGTTCAATCAATGTATAGATTATTATTTTGACAGTAATTGTTTAGACCAGTGGTTCTCAGCTTCTGCTAAATGTCTAAATTGTTTGTTTGCATAGCAGGCGTGTAGTGAGTGTGTTTAATATTTTAGGCCAGCTGAAGGCTAATAACCCCCAGTTGATGGAGGTGGCAGTCCAGGCCATGAAGAACCTCAGCCAGCAGTGCAGCGACCCCTCCGCTGTTCAGGACATCGTCTCACACCTCTTTAAAGTCCTCGGAGGTGAATAGGAAATAATTCATATTATATATATTTTTTATATATATTTTTTTTATCCCACGATTTTGTAACCCATTTTCACCCCTGTGTCATTCATATTATTCTTAATTATTTCAGTCCGGGTGTGTGCTTAGGTCCCAGTATGGGATCACTTCACAATATTCGTGATATATACTTTTCTGCACGCTGGTGTCATGTGGCAAACGCGCCATGTTTATCGTTGCAGGGTCGGAGGGGAAGCTCACCATTGTTGCCCAGAAAATGAGCGTTTTGTCAGGTAATATAATTTAAAAGTGCCTTCTTCTTCAATGTCCATAATCTTTCACAAACATATCGTTAGCCTCATAGGATAAATGCATAAGTCATTTTTTATGATTTTCGGATAATAAGGAAAAACACATTTTCTCGCAAGTATGTAAGAGTTTTTAATGCAGATTTTTACAATGGTTTCCTGAGGGGTTAACAAAATGTTTTTTACAAAAAGATAAACATGAGAGTCATTCCATAACAAAAAAAAGTGACTTAGGCCATTTTCAAGAAAATAATCTGTGACTTAGGCATTTTTTAATACATGTCTACTAAACACCTGGGGGTCTATTAGAGTGATGTTAACTCCATACTAAACACCTGGGGGTCTATTAGAGTAATGTTAACTCCATACTAAACACCTGGGGGTCTATTAGAGTGATGTTAACTCCATACTAAACACCTGGGGGTCTATTAGAGTGATGTTAACTCCATACTAAACACCTGGGGGTCTATTAGAGTGATGTTACCATACTAAACACCTGGGGGTCTATTAGAGTAATGTTAACTCAATACTAAACACCTGGGGGTCTATTAGAGTAATGTTAACTCCATACTAAACACCTGGGGGTCTATTAGAGTGATGTTAACTCCATACTAAACACCTGGGGGTCTATTAGAGTGATGTTAACTCCATACTAAACACCTGGGGGTCTATTAGAGTGATGTTAACTCCATACTAAACACCTGGGGGTCTATTAGAGTGATGTTAACTCCATACTAAACACCTGGGGGTCTATTAGAGTGATGTTAACTCCATACTAAACACCTGGGGGTCTATTAGAGTGATGTTAACTCCATACTAAACACCTGGGGGTCTAGTAGAGTGATGTTAACTCCATACTAAACACCTGGGGGTCTATTAGAGTAATGTTAACTCCATACTAAACACCTGGGGGTCTGTTAGAGTAATGTTAACTCCATACAGAACACCTGGGGGTCTATTAGAGTGATGTTAACTCCATACTAAACACCTGGGGGTCTATTAGAGTAATGTTAACTCCATACTAAACACCTGGGGGTCTGTTAGAGTAATGTTAACTCCATACAGAACACCTGGGGGTCTATTAGAGTGATGTTAACTCCATACTAAACACCTGGGGGTCTATTAGAGTAATGTTAACTCCATACTAAACACCTGGGGGTCTATTAGAGTAATGTTAACTCCATACTAAACACCTGGGGGTCTGTTAGAGTAATGTTAACTCCATACAGAACACCTGGGGGTCTATTAGAGTGATGTTAACTCCATACTAAACACCTGGGGGTCTGTTAGAGTAATGTTAACTCCATACAGAACACCTGGGGGTATATTAGAGTGATGTTAACTCCATACTAAACACCTGGGGGTCTGTTAGAGTAATGTTAACTCCATACAGAACACCTGGGGGTCTATTAGAGTAATGTTAACTCCATACAGAACACCTGGGGGTCTATTAGAGTGATGTTAACTCCATACTAAACACCTGGGGGTCTATTAGAGTAATGTTAACTCCATACTAAACACCTGGGGGTCTGTTAGAGTAATGTTAACTCCATACAGAACACCTGGGGGTCTATTAGAGTGATGTTAACTCCATACTAAACACCTGGGGGTCTATTAGAGTAATGTTAACTCCATACTAAACACCTTGGGGTCTGTTAGAGTAATGTTAACTCCATACAGAACACCTGGGGGTCTATTAGAGTGATGTTAACTCCATACTAAACACCTGGGGGTCTGTTAGAGTAATGTTAACTCCATACTAAACACCTGGGGGTCTGTTAGAGTAATGTTAACTCCATACAGAACACCTGGGGGTCTATTAGAGTGATGTTAACTCCATACTAAACACCTGGGGGTCTATTAGAGTGATGTTAACTCCATACTAAACACCTGGGGGTCTGTTAGAGTAATGTTAACTCCATACAGAACACCTGGGGGTCTATTAGAGTAATGTTAACTCCATACTAAACACCTGGGGGTCTGTTAGAGTAATGTTAACTCCATACTAAACACCTGGGGGTCTGTTAGAGTAATGTTAACTCCATACAGAACACCTGGGGGTCTATTAGAGTGATGTTAACTCCATACTAAACACCTGGGGGTCTATTAGAGTGATGTTAACTCCATACTAAACACCTGGGGGTCTATTAGAGTAATGTTAACTCCATACTAAACACCTGGGGGTCTATTAGAGTAATGTTAACTCCATACTAAACACCTGGGGGTCTATTAGAGTGATGTTAACTCCATACTAAACACCTGGGGGTCTGTTAGAGTAATGTTAACTCCATACTAAACACCTGGGGGTCTGTTAGAGTAATGTTAACTACATACTAAACACCTGGGGGTCTATTAGAGTGATGTTAACTCCATACTAAACACCTGGGGTCTATTAGAGTAATGTTAACTCCATACAGAACACCTGGGGGTCTATTAGAATAATGTTAACTCCATACTAAACACCTGGGGGTCTATTAGAGTAATGTTAACTCCATACTAAACACCTGGGGGTCTGTTAGAGTAATGTTAACTCCATACTAAACACCTGGGGGTCTATTAGAGTAACTGTTGTTTGCTGTGTATGCAATGTAAAAATGCCCAAGTCACACAAAGTGAGTTAGGCGGCAACGTAAAAATGCTCAAATCACACAAGTGACTTAGGCAGATCATCATTTTTGAAGATTGTGAGCTTTGTGATTGGCTGAGGACATAGGCGATGATCCAGAACGATGCAGCAGCCCCAGGAGATCACCTGTATGCAGAAATCTCAATTTCGCCAAAAAATGACTTAGGCATTTATCCTATGAGGCTAACGATATTAAGAACTATATATTAAGTTGTGCTTGTATGATTTGCAGGGATTGCCAGCTGCAGCCATCACGCTGTGTCAGGAACGTCCAGTCAAACTCTTAGCGCTGATGTTGCTGTGATGTCCATCCCTTATCTGCAACAAGAAGGTATCATTGCTTGTCACACATGCTTAGCCCCTCCCCACCCTTTATGTTGCATTAGCTGCTTAACGTGAGGTGGGCAGAATATACGCTATAACAACAGGTGTTGCCTCAGATCCTGTAAATATTTAAAGTGACTTTATTACAATATACCAGTATCGAAGGGTGGCAGTGGCCGTCTGAGAATCAGAAAGGACCCTTTGCTCGCCCATCTACGTGTCAAAATGTCCTTGAGCAAGACACTTAATAATAACCTATAGTGTACTGAATTCCCAAGGGCCCTATACTTAGTTGACCAATTTCCCAAGGTCTCTATACTAAATGCTGAAAGCCAATCTACAAGCTGTGAACTTGTACATCGGCTATTTTCAGCGAATGTTCCACCCAGAATGGGGATGCTATGGTTCAAGTGGATAACGGTTTCCCACCGAGCGCTCATCTGCAGGGTGAATGATGCAGAAAAGGGATGATACAACGTACGCTCCTTTCTTTTCAGTCCATGAGGGGACCCTGGTGCATGCTGTGGAGGTTCTTTCCAAGTGGACTAATCGTCTGACTGTGGTAGTCCCCACCGCCCTGGTGGACTGGATGAAGAAGGCCTTCACCCTCAAGACTTCCACCTCCCTTGTCCGACACGCCTACCTACAGGCCATGCTGGGGGCCTTTAAAGGTAGATAGCCCCCCTTCCCTTTTCTCATGGAAATTACAAAACTGATAGAGCATGCACAAAAAACTAATTTCACCCACTGTTCCACACCTGTAAACCTGTAATGTGACTTGATTCTAATTCTCAAATTCTCGCGGCCCTGTTTTGGTCACTTTGAACATTTCAAAACTTTTTTGATTTGAATTGTGTGCGCATGTGTGAGAGTGTGAAGCAGAGTGTTGCTGAAAAAGAGCACTCCTACTCAGCCAAGCCTGGGTAAATACAGGTAAAAGGTGATGGCCTCAATACTTTCCCCCCTGGTCTCTAGGTGACACGCTTGGACAGGCATCTGACCTGATTCCCCTGCTCCTTCAAACGGTGGAGAAAGCTGCTGCCCAGAACTCCCAGCAAGCTCTGCTCTCAGAGGGTGTAGCTGCTTCTGTTCTCCTGAGTCGACTGGCTCTGCTGGACACACAGCCAGGTTTGATTGGGGGGGGTGTTGTGAACATACTGCAATTCTCTGGATACTTATGGAGACTTCCAGTCACTGGGCTTGCATTGACATGGGATCATGTTGAACTTGTATCCCTTTGCTTGTGTTGCAGAGAGTAAATTTGCTGGCTTTTGGAACTTGGTCTTGGATGAGAAGAAGCCGCTGCTCACCACAGAGAAATTCCTCTCCCAGGCCAATGAGGACAGTAAGTCAAAATTGAATCTTATGCCAACATCAGCACAAATATATCTATTAAGGGCGCCTATTAGTTCATTTTTATCAGTGCCAATCGTTCAGCTAGGGGAGTGTGGGCAATCTGACACAAGCAATTGACAGGCGTCCGTGCTCGTCTCTTGCACACACTTGGTGTGCAAGGATTGAATTGAGGTTTTTTTCTATGCGTTGTGTAGAGAATGCATCTATTGACGTGAGTGTACTGCGACCCAATCCAAGAGGGTGAATGGCGTAGTGCTGCTCCTCTTGAGTCAGTTGGGGAAAGGTTGAATGAAATGCACAGCAAGATCCTGAGTGATAGTTTAAACACTCAGATTTTAAACTCAAATATCAATTAAAATATGAATGTGTTTAAATTATGTGTTTAATCTGTGTTTATATGTTTTTAAATATGAATTTAAACAGTGTCCTGTACACACTAACACACTTAATGTCTGTGTGTTGTTTAAAAAAATATTGAACCAATGGAAAGTAGTAAAAAGTGCTTTGGACAAAACCACTTAACTCCATCGACCGACTCAGCCAACAAGGTCTCGGCACATTGTATTTGTGTTAATGAAAGCTCGTGTCAGTTCCAAGACTCCCAAGATCTGTGAGCTGAAACATGGCTGTGGATGTGGCGTTCCTGTTATGGTTGTGTCACCAACCAATGTGCAAGTTTGATTTATGGCAGCCATTTATAACAGGAAAAATAACATTACGTCCCAAACCTTGTATGTTCAAAACTGGTGTTCCAATGGATCCAGTGTAGTTCGTATTTTGTCATGAGCTCTTGTTAGTACTTCTTTGCTCACTGTTTAAATGTGTATAAAACCTACAGACAGACACTGGTTAACCTGGTGCCCCTATTATGGGCATGCTGTTATAGGTGATGCTGCTAGCCCTGTGTCTTCTGATGCACATTTTTAATAAGGGATTAAGCATTAAACCAAACACCACTGCATCCACGGGACACATACAACTGTATCCTGCTATGTTCTGAACAAATTATGTACTTATAATGCAGGACTTTTCCTACACAATGTTCCATTACTACCTTGCGCTAATAAGTCTGATCTCTCTTTAGAAGCGTTAATATTCCAATCGAGATGCAGGAGTCAGAAAATAGGTTCTGATCAAAACCACGGACAGCGCTGTAGATTCAGAGTAAATAAGGAAGATTGTTGAGGGTCTGGGGGATCAAACCGGGAACTCCACAACCACCGGACATTGATTGCTCTGCCAATAAACGTCAACATAACACAATATTTGTATGTCTCTAAATGGTTGTATGTCTTTAAATGTTTTGATGAATTGAACAATGTGGACCCTGTTGTAAACAAGTGTAATGCTTAATTGGGTCGTCCACTCACAGTTGACAGTCTTTGTATTGAGTTTGTGCTTAAAATGTACTGTAAATTCTACAAACTGTTAATAAATATTTCAATCAATCAATCAAAAACATCACGCCCTCAAAGTGCCAGATCATCAGTTGTCCTTTAAAAAGTGTTCTTATTTTAATGAGTGAACTGAAATATATCATGCTACTGTATAGGGTAATATGTTATTTGTGTGTCTCCTACCTCCAGCTCTGTGCACGTTGCTGCTGCTGTGCGAGAGACTCTTCCTAGACCATACACACCTGCTCAACACTAGCAAATCGCAGTGAGTCCATCCATATACTGTACCTGCATTAAGTGCTTTGGGATTTGTCTCAGGCAGATCTCAGCACTATATAAACTACATTTATGATTGATTTATTATTACCCTGTAAACCCTTATCTCTAAAGAGTCAATCCTAACGCAAAAAAGGTCTTCCGTCCATGCAAACACTATGCACCCAATTGTTACATTTCAACTCAACGCAACAAAAGTTTAACAGTAGTTATCACATTTCCTGTTTACTGGCAAATGAATGGACGAGTTTCAGCATGGATTGTCTTTCACTGCTGGGGTGATTTTAATGTTACAGTATTATCCTTTTGTCCCATTGCCACCTATCTGCTTGTAGACGGGGTATAATTAAAAATATATATTTGAAAATGACTGATCTGCAACCTCACAGTCAATGTGTATGAGCTCATGTTGCATTGAGCTTGTAGATCTAATATCTTAATAATTTTCAAATTGTTGGATATTTTTGGTGTTTAATAAATGACCTCATGTCCACCATGGTCGTTTTACCAGGATGTATCATCGTGCCACCGTGGGCGTGTTGCTGTCTCGTATATGGAGCGTGAGGAAGCGAGCTCAGCAGACCGTTAGAAAGCTGCTCTCATCGCTGGGGGGATCCAGCCTAGCCCATGGCCTCCTGGGAGAACTCCGCGTAGTCATCAACAAACACAAAGTAAGATATCCTGGTATAAGTAATCGATTTTCATTTTGGTCACTTTTACACATCCCTATTAGAAATGTGCAGATACCCTCTGTCTATACACTTGTATTGTATGTTTGTTTGTGTGAGAAAACAATGTTGCACATTAAGCAAATCATCTGTGGATCCCTCAAAAATTTGACTGGGTGTTTGGGGACTCCCAGTTCGGGTCCACTGCCCTATTTTATACTTTTGTCGCATGTCAGTGGTGCTCAAAAAAAGTAGCACAAAAAGCAGATCTGCAAGCTCACAACATGTGTGCATGCAGATGTTTTTTTATTCTTTAAAAATATATAATCTTTACCTGTAATGACATGCCCAAAATAGGGACACCAGTTTGGAAAGTGTCTTTTGTGTGTTTTATAAATATTTGACCAATAAAAAGTACTAACAACTAACAAGAGCTTGTGACTAAATAATATTGACATCGGATCCATTGGACTACAGGTTATTTTTTCAGCCAGACGGCGACAATACAGTCTGAGATCCACCAGCAGCTGTGGGCATTGAATGAATACATGTACTTTTGTACCATTGTTGACCTTCATCAGGTGTTGACCCAGGAGGCCCTGGTGTCAGAGTCAGGGGAACTGACAGAGGCGAGTCGTAGCTACACTCCCCCTCGAGTGCTCCTGGAGGCCCTCTATGTTCTCTGCTCGGCCACCAAACAGTGGGGCGACCCAGCAGAAGCTGAGAACATGGCCATGGAGATCCTCATTGTCACTCATCACCCCTCCATAGGTACCAAGGAGTCTTTCGTCTAAGTGATATGATATTGTCCTCTTTTTGTACTGTACTTTTATACTGTATGTCCATCTATCTTTCCTCTAGTACCTCGATATGTTGTGCTGTCGAAACCCAGACGACTCGCCCCTTCGAAAAGTGTTTATGTAGTTAACAGTTAATGTAGTATTTCCCTCCCTCCCTGAAATCTGAAATTATCGTGTATACAGATTTATTTGATTGTATAGTCTATAGTAGATCTCTAATTCTCTACTCTGTAAAATCAAGGAAGAATAACATGAGACAGAGACCGTGACTGCTTAATTAAGTTAATTTAGGACCTTTTAGCAGTTAATTTCGTTTTATTAAACATTTCTTCCATATGTAGCCCAGTGTTTGTAATGGCATCATGATGCTATTATGCCCATGGATATACAGAGTGAATTTATGTTTATTTACAGCTAGGTAGAGTAGTGGGGTGAGATGGAAAAGGGGCGACCGTACCTGTTACCGTGCTGTCTTTCAATAATTATATAGTCTGTCTCTATAAGGAGCGTTTTGAAAGTTATCTCATTTTCAATAAGTGCATTTTGAATTTCTGATCTCCCACATCACTTCACAACCCATTCCTCCCAACTTCCAAAACTGATCTCCATATACTGTAGTATCCATATCTCTGTAGTTTAATATCTCATGGGATTATTTAGTCTTTAACTAATGGTGTGGTATCAGAATGTTCCGGCCATTTCATGTGTGATCTGGCCTTATTTAGATATCTTATTTAGATATGACATCTTCCAGCAGCGTTCAAAGACATTAGGACCCTGCAACTTAGCCTACTGTTCCTGATGCAAGATATTGCATCTTGCACCGAATGTCTCTCTTACTGTACATGTTTTCTCTCTGTGTGTTTGCAGTTGCAGCTCGACTAGGCCTCTGGCCCCTTCTTTTGTCCTCCATGAATATCAAGGCAGAGGAATTCATAGAGAGAAACTTGGAGACTATTGTACCTCGTCTTCTGGAGGCCAATGCTGACAATCAGGTCCCAGAATAAAATCTTAAAGTATCTTCATGCACACCTTTTGAGGTTTAACCACTTAAGCCCCAGTTAACTTTTTGTTTTCAAAAACACTATGTACTATGTACAAGCAGCTATTAAAAAAAATCTCCTGTACTGTCATGCCCAAAATAGGGATGGCAGGGTTAAAGTGGTTAAAGTTTTTTACGCCACCTAAAACCACAGTAGTTGCTTTACAACTTGCTTGCAGTGTACTTGAAAGGAGGATAAAAATCCTCAAATTGCGGATTTCTATCCTGAATCCTATCTTATTGTGAAGAGAAAATCTGGCATTATACTTCACAGTTCATTCTGTGTCTTGAGAGCTCACTATCCAAGCTTCGGGTGCATTTTATGTAGTTTTTCCAGTGAAACGAACTCTCAAGACACAACCAATTGGGAAATTATATATCAGATT
Source organism: Protomyctophum parallelum (assembly GCF_964188405.1). Classification (NCBI taxonomy): domain Eukaryota; kingdom Metazoa; phylum Chordata; class Actinopteri; order Myctophiformes; family Myctophidae; genus Protomyctophum; species Protomyctophum parallelum. The sequence goes on from NC_139710.1 coordinate 45,880,356, forward strand.
TTCACAACCCCCTCACAATTTAATGATTGAATGATGCAGGTAAACAATGGTTAAAAGTACTTTTTAACAACCGTTTGAAAACACTCTTGGAACATTTGTCCCCCCCACTAATTCTCTCATCTGAAATCATTAAATTGAGATATACTATATATACATCAAATTAGATTCCTTCAGAGAGCTTTAAACTGCTTTGTATTGACTGTGTGTGTCCGTCCGTCTAGGCTGTGAAGAATACAGTGGGTTCCCTGTCTTGTTTGTCGCCCAACAAGTTGTTGCCACTGGTGATGGAGCATGTGGTTACATTGATGTCCAGTCCAGCTCTGTGTCAGGTCACCAGGGAGGAGTTTGCCATCATGCTGAGCCCTGAGGGAGTGCTCTACGACAAGAGCATCATCCAGAGGTACAGTAGCACACTGCGTGCACGTTCTCTGAGCTAAAACACATACATGTTACTGAATGACCATGCATTCAGTAACAAGTCTTCTTTTGTCCTTTGTATCTGCTGTAGCGCCCAGCAGGAAAGCACCAAGAAAGGAGGAAACATGAAGAGAGAAAACAAGGCCTACTCCTACAAGGAACAAATCATCGAGCTGGAGCTGCAAGAGGTGAACTCACCCTAGGTCTATCACTTGGCTTTTTTCTCCTTCCAACGGTAACCCAGAACCTTCCATGAAACCCTATAAATTCTGTGATTTGAAGATGTAAACATTTTTTTTGTTTCATCTTCATTATAATCAGAACCTCCTCTTACAGGGGATTTATGTCATAAAAACTATACAGGAGTTTTTAAGAGTTAAAAAAAAAGATCCTTCCCAAACCGTTCTGGTGGAGTATGCAGCTACCGTAATATGATACACGGCGCTGCACGGTTCACATTAGTTCTTGTAGTTGAAAAGAGCCGACTGTATTTCTATCTAAGCTGTTGTGTGTGTCTGTGTGTCGGGGCAAAACATGTTGACTGTGTTGTGTTGCGTCTGTGTCTTGTCAGGAGCTCAAGAAGAAGAAAGGTATAAAGGATGAGGTGCAGCTGACCAGCAAACAGAAGGAGATGATGCAAGCCCAACTTGATAAAGAGTCCTCCATCCGCAAACGAGTTCAAGGGGTACGTCCGATGAATCGCCTCCCATGAGCGGCTTTTTCAAAACCCGGCAGCCCTATTTTGGGCGTGTTATTACAGGCAATCATTTTCAAAAAGATTTAAAAGGTTTCAATAATGTTCTACACTTGCCAGCAGATGTACAAGCTCGCATCATTGTATTTTCTTGTACGATGAAGTATAGAGCTTAACCCATTTAGGCCTGAGATCAGATTCTAAAAATGTCTTCTACATCCTGACAGTTTTCTGAAAAAGCTATGTTTCTATGTCAGTCGTTCTTTTCATTTTTCAAAAAGAATCTGCTATTTTTCAATAGCTAAAGCATAACACAATGCTAACACCAAAAGGGGTTCCCGCCCAAAATGGGTTAAGTGGTTGAATCTGGAGGACGGAAACGTAACTTTCTGACGGGCTCCGTATGCTTTTCCGACCAGTTATTGGTCCGACATGCGGAAAACGACCAGATTAAGGTTGGCGAACATACATTAAGGTTGGCCAACATGCGCTGCTCCGTGCTTGCGGTTATGGTTAGGGTTTGCAATCATTTGTTTATATTACAATCCAGACTGAGAGATCTCAAATAGTGCTTTACATACAGTGCGATTAAAAACAAAATGTGGTATTAAAGCAGACAAAGCCTGTACAAGTAGGCATTTTGGCATGGTGTTAGGTAAAAAACATCGTAAACGAGTTGGGTTCGCCTCCCTAGTGGTCTGTTTGCAATGAATCCAATATTAAATAAGTCTGTATATGGTTGAAACTTGAAACCCAAAATAATTGATAGAGATTTTTTATTGTATTCGAGTATTTCTATTATTATTATATAATCTAAGCATTATTTTCAAGATGGCATCCGTGGTGGCTTAAAATGGGAGCTGGGAGCCATCTTGGAAATTATGCCTTTCCAGAAGTTACATTTCCATATTTTTTAGTATGTTATTTTAACTTATTTAGCATTTACCAATAGTAACAGAATCCATTGAAATTGGTATTCTTTCAATTATTTGGGGTTTATACTGACTTATCTAATATTGGACCCTGCAATGGTTTTTGAAAACCTTACCTAACACCATGCCAAAAATCAAGAACACACCAAGTGCACAATCTATATGATTTTGGCCGAATTCCCTCCCAGCTAGTAATAACTGCTAACGATGCGTCATCCGATGCATCATTGTTGACCTTTTTGTGGATCCCTTGCTGGCTCCAGCTGGACATGGAGCTTCAGTGTGCGGTGGGCCTGTTGGAGGCCACTCTGCAGGAGAGACCACCACAGCTCTCCTGGCATCTCCCCGGTGTTCTCCATGTCCTGATACCCCTCCTTCAATCCCCTCTGGCTGCTCCGCGCCTCCGACAAGTGTTTTTGGACATCGGAGTGTGCCTTATGCCCAAACACCTGCGCAATCTAGGTACGTTGGGCTGTGAATAACTTCTCTCTTCACTGTTGTATTATATACCAGTTTCTTTTCACATTCATAAAATGCCCCACCTTTTTAAATAAAGCTCTACTCTGACCCCTGTAGCTATGCTTGTGGGTCAAGTGACCCTGCGGCTGCTGAAACCAGAGTGTGATCTGGATGAGCAGTGGGCACAGGAGGACCTAGAAACAGCCACCCAGCGCACAGTGGCAATGCTGCACTGCTACACTGTCCCTACCAGAGAGGGCAATACTGGTTAGCACACACACATACACGCACGCACGCGAACACACACACACAACACACACAACAAACACAACAAACACACAAACACACGCACGCATGCGCAAACAGGCACACATCAAGCACTTAATTTATAATTTGGGGATCTCATGGTCAACAGTTACTGTAAGCTTGAAGATGAAGCTGATTAATGCTTGGTGTTTGGGACTGACTGACTGATTGCTCTCCTGTCATCACCACACATTCAGACGTGTCTCCGCTGTCGGCCCCGGCCTTCTCCTTCTGCTTCCCCCTGCTGAACGCCACGCTCAGGGAGTCTTCAGGCAGCAACGAGGAGGACGAGGCCAGGATGATCAGAGCCCTGCAGATCGTCAACGTACACGCCCAGCTCAGGGCCGAGGTGGAGAGCACCGACACGCACATAGATGAGGTACGAGATGTGGCGTGTTGTTTTTTTCTTTTTTAATATATCAAGGATCCTCAGTTTGATGTACATGAATTAAGCCACATACCTCAATCTAGAAGACTGCAAACTCCTCTGTTAATTTTACTCTTTGAGAGTGTACAAATGGAACCAATTAGAGCTACAAACTGGGTCCATTTGGTTATACAATTGTTTTTATGTGAAGCGAAAATGCACAGATTAAAAATGGAATGAAACAAACGTATGCTGTGAGATGTTTGTAGTAAAAAAACAACAAGATGTTGGTATTCATAACTATAAAGTTGGCGGGGGGATTTTGCTTTAACATTTACGACCTGATGTTTTGGATGGATAGATGTATTATACTTTATTAAAAACACTGCTCCAACGCACCTACCCTTTTTCACACCGCCCCCAGGCAGGCATCTGAAACAATTCCCCACACTGAACATAATTTGCTGTTCATATATTCAGAACGGGTAAGGACTAGTCAATATAATGCAGCAACTCTATAAATTATATAAGTTAAAAATCTAAAAAAAAATCTACTAATTTACTATTACTCAGCTCCCTCTTTCGCATTGGATGGATGACATGTCTCATAGTTAACACTGTGTCCCCTTTTCCACCAAAAGGAAAAAAATATATTTTAGAACTGGTTCAGTTCTATATTCTTGGAACCTTGGTGCTTTCATGGAACCGGCGGCCATTGTTTGGTTCCAGTTCCGAACCAACTTTTAAGGGGTCTGAACCAATTCATTTTCAGTGGAAACACTCTGAACTGGTTCAATATTCGGCGGGGAAAAAAATAACTGACTCGGTTCAACCCCGGTGGAAAAAGGGCCTGTGTGTATGCAGACCGAGAGTTGAATGTCACATTGTTTCATGGCGTTTCTTCTTCTCCGTCTCAGAATGGACCAGAGCTGCTACCTCGTGTCAGCATGCTATTACTGCTGACTAGGATCATCTCCACGTCGACCCCCAGACTCCAGGTACATACAAACACTTTGTTTGGGGATGGTATGTCATGGTGCAAATTTGTGAGTGAATGGATTTCCTCATTTATTTTCTGCGGAAGCAGGCAGAATTTCTGCACAAAGGATTTGGAGATTGGTGGTGGAGCGAAGTGAATTACGCTGGGCGAGGTCTAATCAGCTACGTTTAGTCAAGAAGTGACACATGATGTCAGACCATGACACTATTTGAAATTGACAGAAACAGACTTCAATATACCACTATGAAAACTTTGATCAAGATGAATGTAGCAACTAGCAAGTCCTATTTCTCACTTAGAATGATATCAAAAACAGTTTTTTGTTGATCTAATAGTGAAATGGAAAGCATTTACAGACCAGCCTCTATGTAGAGGATTGGATTGGCAAACATTTGGTGGTGAAGGTGATTGGCTCTCCGTATGTGTGTATGTATGTGTTAGGATTTCCACATATTCAGATTTGTATGACTTGACTATGACTGTTTCTAGGTTTATATTGCTTTATATTGTGCTGCCAATCAATCACATCCCTTGACACTCTATTTTTCTAAAGCACAGGTCAGTTAAAGGGGTGTGTGTGTGTGTGTGTGTGTAGGTGTTTGCGTCGCAGTGCCTGACAGCGCTGTGTTCCAGTGCGGGAGGTGAGAAAGGCTGTGCTGTGGCTGAGCAGCCAGAGATAGACGTTCTCCTGGACGCTCTGCTGTCACCCTGCTTCTCTGTTCGAGACGCTGCTCTCAGGGTGAGCATCCACACCAACTCACAATTACTGCGGTTTCTCCTGTGTTTGTGTGACATGCAACAGCGCACCAGATCTCCAGCACAGAATATGGGGTCAATTTTAAAATGCTGCCCTTATCCCAAGCGCTTTACAGTGTGCATTACATTCACACCGATGGTGGAGGAAACCATGCACGGCATGCACCAACCTGCTCATCGGGAGCAGTTGTCTTGCTCAAGGACACTTTGACACTAACCCAGCGGTAGCCGGGGATCGAACCGGGAACCTTTCATTTGCCAAGCAGCTGCTCTACCTCCTGAGCCACCGCCGCCCTAAAAGATGTATGCCGTCCCGGACGGTTAGCTCAACCGTCTGGCCACCTAGGCTACTGAGCCAGCCTGACGGCGTGCCGCCGTTTCGACTCCCGATCCTGACAGCCTTTGCCTCTTCCCCCCCCATCTCTCTCCCCATTTCCTGTCAACCTATCAATAAAGGCAGAAAAAGCCCAAGAAATATATCATAAAAAAAAAAGATGTATGCCATGAGTGTCAAACCTGTTCTGTATTTATAATCATGGGGTCATGTGTCTGTGTCCAGGGCCTTTTGGACATGGAGTTTGCCTTGCCCACAGATACTTCTGATTCCAGTGGGCTAAGTTTGCTTCGAAGACTGTGGGTTGGGAGGTTTGATGTTGAGGAGGAGGCCAGAGCCCTGGCTTTGAAGTATGTATAACTTTTTTTTTTTCTCTTTCCATTCACTCACTGCTTTAGTTAAATCTGCAATCCATTACCGGTACTTTGTTTGTTTGTTAAAACTTTATTTTAGCCAAAAACGTTATTTAACTCATCTGTTGTGGTATATTAATACAATGAAACTGTGGTGGTTGGAAGTGATCTCCTGCTCTTCTAACGGTGCAAAAAACAAAAAAACGGCTTTGCTGTTCTGGCTCAGCAGTTGAGGTTTTTGCATACATTATTATTGGTCATACAGTATATTTTACGGATTGCAGCTTTAAGCCTGATGTACTGTGTACTCTGGTTTCTGTTCCCCATGCAGGCTGTGGGAGTCTCTGTGTCTGGAGCTGGTCCCTGAGATCTGCCCCCTTCTCATCGGTGACGTCACGCACCACGAGGAGGCGGTCCGCTCCGCTGCGGCCGAGGCTCTGTCCACTGCCGTGTCCGACTACCGAGACCAGGAGGCCGCCGTCCTCGGCCAGCTCATTGAACTCTACCACGAGAAGCTCTATGTGAGTGCTTTTCAACCTTATTCATCATGTCAGCAGTTGAGTCAAGGACCACTGATTGGATGAGATTTAGCCTCTTGGACTCAAAGCGTAGTATGTTGTCGTTGGATAAGATTTTGTCTACAATTCCATGCTGTATTGATGTATTACCAGAGGGGAGATAACAGGCTAACATTTATCAAAATAATTCTTCTACATTCTCTAATTGTGTAGACTTTATGTAATGCAGATGTTTAACAATAATTTAACTCTTGAGAGCAAATGGACCCTTACAGGTCCTTACGGGGCCATTTGGTTTCATTTTATGCTCTCAAGAGTTAAAGATCTGTAAGGGTCCATTTGGTTACCAGCTTTCCATCATTTAGCTTGGGACCACCTGGAACCCCCTCAAGGACCACTGGTTGTCCCCGGACCACTGGTTGAAAACCACTACTATGTGAGCACCTGGGCACTGCTCTCTGCAGTTTCTGAAACCTGTCCTGTCTGTCACGATTATGACATTTTACATTTCTCAACATTTAAATTAAAGGATTATGATGATTCCCTCAAATAATTGCGATTATGTAATAATTCTGACAGGCCTACCTATGGTTCAAACAAATTGATCCATTGGGCTTTGTCAAATGGTTGCCATCGTGTGTTTTTTCCAGAGACCGCCTCCAATCCTGGATGCCCTGGGCAGAGTCATCTCTGAATCTCCACCAGACCAGTGGGAGGCCAGGTAGGAGAATATGCCAGTGTTCTCAACAAGAGAACTATAAGCAATGCATTAATTGACAATAACATTTTTGATAATCATCTTTGGCTTGCTTTCCAAAATAAGTACAACAGAAATTAGGATTTCATTAGCCTTTTCCTTTTCTTTTCCTTTCCTTTTCTTTTTACAAAACATCTATCTATAAATGCACCACGTGTAGTCGGTCAGATACACTGTTGTCCAGAACCACCACAAAAGGCTCTGGTCAGGCTCTGCCAGTGGACCTAATGAGTCTGAGTCCCCTCACCTGTAGATTCCAGGGCGTCACATTGAGATTAGTCAACATACTTCCATATCACAACATACTTCATATCACACATGGAATAAAGGGACGCGGAGAGACGGATACAGAAATCTCCATATATGGGCATAAAAGGGACACAGACAGATGGGTGGAACGGGTACTCTAACACGGGTACAACGGGTATTGCCTAGCCGGGTGAGGCATGGATCTCCAACTTCCATCCTTACCGACTCGGTGCTCTACAGCCAGGCACCGGTCTAGTTATCTATAATGACAAAATAAAACCTCACACATCTCCAATGATGACTTCTGTCTAAGTTGTTTAAAATAATATAATAAACTAGTGCAGAACCTGTTATTGGAGTACTACTGTATGGTGTCAGTCATATTTGACGTGCCTACTTGGGAGAGTTCTATCTCCATATACTGTATCGGGGCAAGTGTAAACCAATCTGCAAAGCCAATTGAGGGACACACTATAGACAAAAGAAAGTTTGTCGTTGAATAAGAAAATGCTACTGATTGAGTGTTTTGACTTGTGTATGTGGGACTCTCCTTCAGGTGTGGTATTGCCCTGGCTCTGAACAAGCTGTCCCAGTACCTGGATGAGCCTCAAGTTACTCCACTCTTCCTCTTCTTTGTTCCTGATGCTCTGAACGATCGCCACCCGGAGGTGCGGCGCTGTATGGTAGACGCTGCCCTGTCAGCTCTCAACACGCATGGAAAGGTAAGGTTTTCCCTCTTTTTTTTTTTCTGTGAATGATAATAATGTAGTGTGGCACAAAATACCATAGTTTATTTCTGCATGAAATTGGCACTGAAAATGTTGATGTCAAATCCGTTCATTTGTGGCAATCATTCCCCGGCTTCCTCGTTTACGTCACTGCGTTTTTCAGTCGGGGACTTTGTCCATCCCTGCTATCCTTGCATCATTTCTCCATCCATATGTATGTACACTGAAGCTGTACAAGTTGTCAGCAAGTCTCTGCAGGAATGTCAAGAAGACAAATTAACATATTTGTAGTATTAATTACACAGATTCAAGTCGTTTGTATTCTGATCGACTGTAAAATGTTTTTGTTGTCGGTTTTCCAGGACAATGTCAGCTGCCTGCTGCCTGTGTTTGAGGAGTTTCTGAAGAATGCCCCCCAGGATGCGAGCTACGACTCTGTTCGCCAGAGTGTGGTCATCCTTATGGGCTCCCTGGCCAAACATCTGGACAAGAGTGATCCCAAGGTTAAGCCCATTGTGGCCAAGCTGATCACAGCCCTCTCCACTCCATCACAACAGGTACTGGACTGAGTGGACTCGCTCCTCCCTACTCATCCTGTGTTGTTGTAAATGATTCTTTGATGCTGTGTACAGCAGTGGTTTTCAACAGGCCAGATTACTGCTAAATTATTGATGGTAAGAACCATATGGTCCCTTAGGCTCTGTAACTCGGTGTACAAATTTGGTTCCATTTATATACACTGAGAGTTTAATTTTACACAGTGTAGATTGGGGTCCCAGAAATAAACATTTTCATCAAATGAGGGCACGGTGGCACAGTTGGTAGTGCTGTCGCCTCAGTTAGAAGGTCCTGGGTTTGATTCCCGCTCGAGGCGCTGTGGGTGCTGGCGCTGTGGGTGTTTCTTAACTCCATCAGTGCCCATACCCGAGGCAGGGTTGGCCAAAGGGCCTTTCTGTGTGGAGTTTGCATGTTCTTCCCGTGTCCCCTAGGGTAGGTACCCTCACAAAAAACATGCAGTAATCCTGGTCTCTAAACTTCCTCCCCGCCTGATGGAGGGGAAAGGAACTGGTTGGAATAACGTGTTCCTTCCACGCGCTACGTCCAACCAGGGAAACTCCCCCTGTCAGGTGTAAAGGAGCAACTTGGACACTCGAGCATGAAGGAAGCATGAGTTCAAGTCCGTTGCTCTCCCCATGTCCCCCATGTATGGGGACTAGGTTGGTGGAGGGTGTGTAGAGCCCAGGATCACATTAGATAATTGACACAGGGGTGAAAAATGGGTTACAAAATCGTGGGATAAAATGAAAACAGAAAGAAAATGAGGTTATCTGGCTTAAATGCATAACAAACTGGGGGTCCTTAAAATAAATAAATCTTGAGACTCACTGTCCTGTAACAGCATCCAAACAAGAAATTAATCGAGATCATAAATGGCGCAAAACATCTGAGCCATGAAGGCACACCTCAACGTGCTCTCTCTCGGTTCATTCGTCCATCAGGTTCAGGAGTCTGTGGCCGGTTGCTTGCCACCACTGGTCCCTGCCATTAAGGAGGATGCCGCGGGGATCGTGCGAAACTTGCTGCAGCTGCTGTTGGAGAGTGATAAGTATGCTGAGAGGAAGGGTGCGGCCTACGGGCTGGCTGGCCTGGTCAAAGGCCTAGGCATCCTGGCTCTGAAACAGCAGGAAATCATGGCCACACTGACTGACGCTATCCAGGACAAGAAAAACTTCAGACGCAGGGAAGGTGAGTGTGGTCAAGCCAGGTGTGGAAGCATCGTGAACTACTGTACTGTTAGTAAAGCCTAATGTTTTGCTGGGAGAAAAGAAGCGCATCAGAGTTCAACTTGACTCTGTCCAGTTTCAAGACACAGCATAATGGCTGACTGGTTTTTCTAAGCATTTTCCAGCTGTAGCATACTAACATTTGTTAGCTATTCTTGCTAGCTAGAACTCTGGAATTGTGAACCCATTGTTTTCCATCAGTTTAATCTCTCAGTCACTTATGTTTGCCTCTGTAGGTTCCCTGTTTGCCTTCGAGATGCTGTGTAACATGTTGGGGAAGTTGTTTGAGCCGTACGTCGTTCATGTGCTTCCCCACCTCCTGCTCTGCTTCGGGGATGGAAACCAATATGTTAGAGAGGTAGGTGGTAGTCTTCAAAAAGACTTAACAAGAGAAAGCAACAGCAGAGATGGTTATAGACATAACAGAAATATTATCTACACCCTGCTCAAATCACTCCTTCTCTGCTATGTGTTTGTCCTTCATGTCCTGTCCAGGCTGCTGATGACTGTGCCAAGGCTGTGATGAGGAACCTAAGTGCCCATGGTGTGAAGTTGGTGCTGCCCTCTCTCCTGGTGGCCCTGGAGGAGGAGTCCTGGAGAACTAAAGCAGGTTAGGCACATCTGCATGCGGTTAAAAAGTAGATGTAGTAAGTTAGTTTGTTAATAAGTTCAAGTTTTTGTGGGAGGGAGATTTCCAGTTCTAGAATTGACCTATCTATTAACATGAAACCAGATGTCCTCCTTTTTTGTCATTTTCCCCTGATTATGTTCCTGGTGATAGTTGTGACGTTTTCTCCTCCCGACTGCGTCCTTCAGGTTCTGTGGAGCTCCTGGGTGCCATGGCGTTCTGTGCTCCCAAGCAGTTGTCGTCCTGCCTCCCCAGCATTGTGCCTAAGCTGACGGAGGTGCTGACAGACTCCCATGTAAAGGTGCAGAACGCCGGCCAGCAGGCCCTCCGACAGATCGGCTCCGTCATCCGCAACCCTGAGATCCTTGGTAAGAAGCCATCTACGTTTCAGAGAGGCTGGATCAACTTCAACAAGTTTACAGATGTAAACTAGTGGGTGTAATTGTTTTCTGTACAAGCTCACACAGTCATAACAATAGAGAATAGATAGCAGGACAATATTATCAATTATACATGCATGCACCTTAAAAAAAAGCAGAATATCACAGTCTCGTGAAAGTAGGAGACATCATTGGGCATCGCCTGTCTCATGAGGATTCCAAGATCCTCATCAATTTTTTTTTATCAGGAATGTGGATAGTCCACAATTTGTTTTGAGACAGAATGAAGGCTAGATGGCTCTACAGGAGAGAACATGCTACCCAGGATTCAGTATTAAACCATAATGCGGTGCATGTGGTTCCAGAGGAACAGCACACCATTTCAGGACACAAGGGAGTAAAAGTACAGATGGTTACTTGCTCAAAATAAAGTTACACACTTATTGATTTGGATATAAACATTTTTATGGTTCATTTCTCAGCCATAACTCCCATCCTGTTGGATGCCCTCACTGACCCATCACGTAAGACCCACAACTGCCTGCAGACGCTGCTAGACACCAAGTTTGTCCACTTCATCGATGCTCCTTCCCTGGCCCTTATCATGCCCATCGTCCAGAGGGCCTTTCAGGACCGCTCCACCGACACACGCAAGATGGCTGCCCAGATCATTGGCAACATGTACTCCCTCACCGACCAGAAGGTACACAATACTGTGGAAATCATGTTTTAGTATTGTTATTGTTGTTGTTTTTGCGTGTTACTTTTTAAATACAATTCTTTATTTAAAGGTCAGATGAGTTAATTTCACAAATACAAACAAATAGCCCATGGCAATTACAGAGAGCATTACTTACAGTAGTTCAGTCAGACAACTCTTAGAATTAATTTAGAATATATATTTATTGAACATAATTGAGCATAGATATATGAAGCTTAGTTTGGTGTCAGGGCTCTGTGCCTATTCATTCCCTGTAACATTTTAGTTAGGTAACATTAACAGTAACATTTTAGTTAAGTTATAAGCCAAATAGAAATACAGGGAATTAATTAAGACCACATGGGGATCTAGAAACAGACTACAGGTGGATGCTGGTGGGATTTGCAAAACGTCATGAGCAGCAGGTTAGCAGCAAGCGAGGCAGGGAGCCAGCAGCAGCCATAGATATTAATTATTTTATTGCTGGCTAGCAGTTAGCATTTATGAAGTTCCCAATGCCACCAGTTTGCCACCCCCCCCCCCCCCCCCCCCCCCCCCACACACACACACACACACACACACACACTGTTTACCTTTCGTCAGAAGCTTTTACATGGCGGGAGCGGCGCGGTACAGAGGCACAAATTAAATCAGAAATTTGTATGGCAAAAGATCCACCAAGGACAGCTGTCCTGGATTCCGTCTTATGGACGTTTGAAAATCCTCCTTTCAACTTCTTTAAACGGTGATTATATTTTCAATGCCATAGCTGGAGCGGTGGGGCGTTGCCATAGCAACCGGACCGATGTGCGGCCGCTGTGCGGCTCAACCATTAGACACACGAGTATACGAGTATTCTGTATTTAAGTCCGACGTCATTTTGTAGTGCTACGTTACGTCCGGGTCCAAGTGGCACCAGCTCCCGTCCGTATCTCATTGTAAATAGAATATCTAAACGCGTGAATCTTTACAATGACGTTATTTTTCAGAAAGGAAGCCATTGAGGGTTAAAATGGGTCTTAATGCTTCAAACTCAAGTAGAATTATTAGTGTCCATGACAAAGAAAATATATGATGTGGAGACAATAATTATCATTATTATTATTTTTGAAGGTTAGAACAGTCCATTTGCCCAGTACAATATTTCGGGGGCATATTTAGAATGTGTGCAGGCTTGAGTATGTTGAATCTAGTTTGCAATTTATGAGGATTTAGTTGACACAATGAAATAAAATGGCGATAGTATCCAGTGTGGGGCAGACGGCCTGTCACAGCCAGCTTTGCAGATGCAGGTTTTCATAGTAAACTGCGACCTACGGTCTAGATCAAATAAATATATAACACAGTCAACTCAAAATACATGTTCACGTTTATTACACGTGCTGCGTGGGAAAGATATGGTGTGGCTCTGAAAGAGCTATCCATCTATAAAAATGAGATTGTAAGCAGAATCCCTTTGTTTAAGTGTGTGGTTACATTTACTTACAGGATTTGTCTCCATACCTGCCCAGCGTCATTCCTGGACTGAAGACCTCTTTGCTGGACCCAGTACCAGAGGTACGTAAGGTAGTACACGCAATTGAAAATGCCCTGTAAATGTGGAACCAATGCTAAGTTATGTTTATTACCTCCTCTCCAGGTGCGTACTGTCTCGGCTAAGGCGCTAGGGGCCATGGTGAAGGGGATGGGAGAGACAGCCTTTGATGACCTGCTGCCTTGGCTCATGGAAACCTTGGCCTCAGAGCAGAGCTCTGTAGACCGATCTGGAGCTGCCCAAGGTGAACACTCACTTATAGCAAACCATGCACCCCAAGCGCCTATCCCGACCCTAACTAACCTTGCGTCACCAGGCTTTCCACCTCGGAGGAACTGGTCTGGAGCGGATGGTGATTTACATCTACGTTGTAGTCTTGTTTTGTAGTCATCAGGCAGGAAACCACAAGGCGGAATTAAAAAGTACCCATTCATAGTACTGATTCCGCCTTGTGGTTTCCTGCCAGATGACTACAAATCATTGACTACAACATGACAAAAGTTACCATCCGCTCCCGACTGGATCATAAACCCGAAATGTAATGCTGCCCAGGCTAGAGGAGGATTATGGAAAGTGTCAGATGTGTCAACTTCAGCCCTGTTCTTTATGACAGTGGTTTTCAACCTTTTTTCATATCGAGGTCCATTATATATTCAGGCAATTGAGCCCCAGACCACTGGCACCATTATGAGATTTTGTCTCTCAATCCCAAAACCTACAATATTTTGTTATTGTTTGATTGTGTCCACAATTCCATGCTGTACGGATGTTGGTACCATGAAAAGAGATAACAGGCAAACGACAACGTTGATCAAGATAACAATTCTTCTACATTCTCTAATTGTGTAGACTTATTGTAAATTAAGTAGGGATGTTGGTACCATTAGGAGAGATAACAGGCAAACGTTGATCAAGATAACAATTCTTCTACATTCTCTAATTGCTAATTGTGTAGACTTCTTGTAAATTTAGTAATGCAGATGTTTAACATTAATTTAACTCCTGAGAGCGTAAAATGTAACCATTTTACACTTGAGAGTTAAATTTCTACAGTATAAGGCCAGAGTTCATTTGGTTACCAACTCCATCTAGCTGGGGACCACCTGGAACCCCCTCAAGGACCACTGGTGGTCCCTGGACCACTGGTTGAGAACCACTGCTATATGAGGATACACACAGGTACATTTGTGAGCGCAGTTTCACACATATAAAGTAAGATTGAGCACTACCTTCCTCCGTCTCCAAAGGTCTGGCTGAGGTGATGGCTGGCCTGGGAGTGGAGAAGTTGGATAAGCTGATGCCAGATGTGGTGCAGACAGCCAGCAAGGTGGACATCGCGTCTCATGTCAGAGATGGTTATATCATGATGTTCATCTACCTGCCCCTAACCTTTGGAGACAGGTTCACCCCCTACGTTGGACCCATCATCCCATGCATTCTCAAGGTAAGGACACAGGACAGTTAATTTAGCGCATTCAGATCATATTCTATTCAAGATCAAGAGTGACTTAAAATGAATGCAACCGTAGAATAATTCCTTTCATTTTGTAAACGTTGTTGAAAATAGTTATTTGACTAAATACATTCTACAACAACTACAGCTGTCTCCTGGATGTTTATACATTTATATAACAAGGTGACCTACTTTGAATGCATGTCGTTTGATGAACTTGTGCAGAAATGTCTTACCTCATGTCATGCAGAGAGTGAATCGAAGAACCCCTATCCTTGATGGTGCTCATGCCCTGCACTAACCATCAGGCCATATACAGGATCGCACTAACTTGTGTCCTCTGTTCCTATGCACCAGGCTCTGGCCGATGAGAACGAGTATGTGAGGGACACAGCCCTGCGCGCCGGCCAACGCATCATCAGCATGTATGCTGAGACAGCCATCGCCCTGCTGCTGCCCGAGCTGGAGCAGGGCCTGTTTGATGATCTGTGGAGAATCAGGTCAGACATAACTATGCTAGCTCATACACAATTAATGACCGTAATGTAGCTGTAATATTTATAGGATCAATAGTTGCTATTCATATGGCAGTTCGCTGAGCAATAGTGTAGGAATTGCTTACCAATTAACATTGGTTTATATTATGGTTTATTATGGTTCTTATTCTTTTGTATTTTGGAATGGAATGGTAAAAAAATCTCAATTCACTAATGTTGCATATAAACAAAACAGTGCACATGCTCAAGGAATTTGTGATTGAAAAATCAATCGATGTCATTTCCTAAAACCGTTCCTGGAAGGGGGACAATGACTCTTTTCATTGAAATGACTTCTATGTAAACCAAGATGTATTAGACCCCGCTCTAAATAGCCACTCAATAAAAAGGTTAACTCACGTTGCCATTTTGAGTGCGACCCATCACTTTTTTTAAGTGATATTGTGTTGGGATATCGCACCAGAGGATTCAGAGCGGGGTGCAACGGGAACAAAACATTTCTGTCTACTACTACTCTTTCCCAGAACAACAGTAGGGATTGGCAGAGGGGAAGGGGAATTGGTCAGTGGTCAACAATAACTAATATTGGGGTGAAAAATAAATACATTCATAATATTATGCTGGCCTGACTTATTTTATTAACTGAGCCTCCATGTCACTTTTGGGACACAGGTTCAGCTCCGTACAGCTGCTGGGTGATCTGTTGTTCCATATCTCTGGAGTGACAGGAAAAATGACAACTGAGACCGCCTCTGAGGATGACAACTTTGGCACTGCTCAATCCAACAAGGTGTGCATTCTGCTGTAATGTTTTGATTCATAAAGTTCATTCGACGACATTATTTATACATTTTTTAATAATTAACTTGTTTGTTTATGTAGGAGCTGGGCCTGCCGTTTAAAATAGTGATACAAATGATTATAACATCAGATTGATGGATTAATAGGTCGATAAAACTACCGAATCCAACCTCCGGCTTATCTCACATGTCTGTCCTCTTTCCGCCCCTTGGTTTCCTCTCTCTCTATGCTAACCTATCTGAAATACAGCATGAAAAATGTCAACACATAAATAGATAAATCATATTAACATTTCTGTAAAGAGATGTTGTCATTAATGACCCCCCACAGGCCATCATTGGTGCTCTTGGTCCCGAGCGGCGTAACCGTGTCCTGTCAGGGCTGTACATGGGACGCTCAGACACACAGCTGGTTGTGAGGCAGGCTTCACTCCACGTGTGGAAGATCGTGGTGACCAACACCCCACGGACCCTCCGAGAGATCCTCCCCACCCTCTTCACCCTGCTGCTGGGTTTCCTGGCCTCCACCTGCCCGGACAAGAGAACGGTACAGTACTATTGCCACTGACATCTTTGTCAAGTGGCAATAGTGTTTTTTTATGGTTTTATTTATTTGCAGGAAAAGGAGGGGAGGGCGGGTTTCAGCAGGAAACCTTGCAGTTTGTGCTGAAACATGTTGGGTTACAAAAAGGTGCCAAGGGTGGTGCTAGAGAAAAGGCCATGGGTCACCCAGAGATCAGTAGAGTTCATCTCGGGAGAATGTGGCAAATGTTATGGCCATCAAGCCTGTAGTTTTCGAGATACTGTTGTTGTGGATGAAAGTAGTGAAGGTGCAGACCAACACAGCCATCCAGAGAGCCCAGGCGCTAGTGGGGATAAAAGTGTAATAAAATGAATCAGCATTATTGATATTATTACAGCGTGACGCTGCAAGAAGCGAGCCGTCTATGAGAAGGTCTGTGTGTCTGTCTCTCTGCATAGACACTCTGCTAATCTCACAAACTGATGGGCCGATGAGCACCAAACTTTGCATGCACACTGCCAGTAGGTCAGAGAAGACGTACCTCAACAATGTCCACATTGGAGCACACCGGTCCCATGTGGATCTTGAGATCCACCTGATTCAATTTTTTCTTCTTCGTCATTTCAGATTGCTGCACGGACACTGGGTGACCTGGTGCGGAAACTGGGAGAAAAGATTCTCCCAGAGATCATTCCCATTCTGGAGGAGGGGCTCCGCTCCGACAAGAGTGACGAGAGACAGGGGGTCTGCATTGGCCTCAGTGAGATCATGAAGTCTACTAGCAGGGATGCGGTAAGTCTCTTGTCTTTTATTTCTCACAAACTCACAACGTGTCTGTAGATCAGCTATTTTCAGCGTTGACATTTAGAGGGAAAATGGGGGTGAACCAAGAAAAAGCTGTTCGAGATTCTGGTCAACAAACTATGGTATATAAGGGTTAAGGGTATAATTAAGTGGATATTGACAATATTAATATCCAATATTGCAGGATTTGTATAATGGAGGATAGGCTTGCTTGTTATACACTACTGGAATATTAATGCTGTCTATAGATATTCCACAGTAAACAAAATATCTAATCTTCTAGACTGAAAGTAATTTCTGCTTCAGATAATCATGAAGGTCAGGTTATTTTTTCCTTTAAAGGGACACTTCACCCTTTTTGCAAAAAAATATATGTTAATGACGTTTAGAAGCTTTAGAACACTTTCCTGGGGGTCTTTATGTGTGTAATATGTGGTTTTAGATATTTTAGATTGTAGCAGTGAGCCTGTTGTCTCTGATGTCATGGACACTGGGCTCACTTCCTTCCTGGACTACATGTTGTCTCAGTAAGACAGCTCTCCCCCTATCCGCAAGGAGGAGCAGTGCACCAAAGAATTATGGGAATTGTAGTCCAGGAAGGTAGTGAGACCAGTGTCCATGACATCAGAGACAACAGGCTCACTGCTACAATCTAAAATAACTAAAACCACATATTACACACATAAATACCCCCAAGAAAGTGATCTAAAGCTTCTAAACGTCGTTAACATATATTTTTTTGCAAAAAGGGTGAAGTGTCCTTAAACCTTCAGATAAAATGGCATCATGGCTAAGAATGGGCTGAAGATTAATGGCTCAAGAACAGTGTTAATTTTGTTGACTAAGACTAAATGACTAAGGTTTTTGATATTTAGTCGACTAGACTTAAGACTAAAGAATTTCAGATGACTAAATAGGACTAAAACTAAATCAGAATTTGCTGTCAAAATTAACACTGCTTTTGAGAATTTGGAATGGAATGGAATGGAATTTTCAGTGCCATTTGCGGAATAATATATAAATCTTGAGCTTGCTATGGAAGAGTATTAGCCCAACGTGTTGTGTCATTGATGTCCAGGTGCTGGTGTTCTCAGAGTCCCTGCTCCCCACCGTGAGGAAGGCACTGTGCGACCCCCTGGAGGAGGTACGGGAGGCTGCAGCCAAAACCTTCGAGCAGCTCCACGCTACCATCGGCCACCAGGCTCTGGATGACATCCTGCCCGCCCTGCTCCGGCAGCTGGTGAGTTGGAACAGATGGCAAACTGCACTTTAGAATGAGTTTGAAGCCCATTGAAAAGGATAGACCTAATTGACCCAATTTTCCCAGTAAAGTTTATAAAGATCATGAATGATCAAGATCAACCAATTAGTCTTAAAGCTGTTAACCGAAACTTATTTTTAATGAATAAAACTGTATTTTGACCAAGTAACAAGTAAACCTGAAGCTCATAAGACTATATCTCTCCTGGATAAGCAGGGACCTGGGTTCGAAACCTGTTGCCATATTTTATTTATTACGATAAGCCTTCTGTTTCAAACTCTTATGTTGTATTTAATTATTTCTTCTAGCAGTTGAGTTTATTACAATAGAAGAAAATGTCAAACCCAAACTTTTGGGTTGTTGTGAGCTGCTTCTCATATATTTATCACTGAATTGAATTGTGTGTTAAACAGTAGAGTTCAGAGACCCATGAATTTCTGATTAACTTATTTGGTGCTTACTACAGTACAACAGAACACATGAAATGTGTGAAATTATGTACAGTATTATACATAATGATTTAATAAATGACATTTTTATTGAAAGGATGACGAGAAGACGGCTGAGTTTGCCTTGGATGGACTGAAACAAGTGATGGCAGTGAAGAGTCGGTCTGTGCTGCCTTACTTGGTTCCAAAGGTAAGCCATGCTACCTTGTACACTGCAGGGTTTCCTGCACAATGTTGTTGGCATGGCGCTGCGCCATGCTTGAAATAAATCGCGCCATGCCAAGCTGCAAAAATATATATATATTTTTTCTTTTTTTTAGGGGGCTAGTGAATCATGGTGTGTGATATGAAATGTCCAGTACCTCCCCAGTGCCTCCCCAAGTGCCACCCCAGTGTCTGCCCTGCAGTGTCTGCCCAGTGCCTCCCCAGTGTCCGCCAAGTGCCTCCCCAGTGTCTGCCCAGTGGCTCCCCAGTGTCTGCCCAGTGGCTCCCCAGTACCTCCCCAGTGTCCCCCGAGTACCTCCCCAGTGTCCCCCTGAGTGCCTCCCCAGTGCCTCCCCAATGTCTCCCCAGTGGCTGCAGTTTCTCCCCAGTGCCTCCCCAGTGTCTCCCCAGTGTCTCCCCAGTGCCTCCCAGTGTCCCCCTGAGTGCCTCCCCAGTGTCTCACCAGTGCCTCCCCAGTGCCTCCCCAATGTCTCCCCAGTGGCTGCAGTTTCTCCCCAGTGCCTCCCCAGTGTCCGCCAAGTGCCTCCCCAGTGTCTGCCCAGTGGCTCCCCAGTACCTCCCCAGTGTCCCCTGAGTGCCTCCCCAGTGTCCCCCTGAGTGCCTCCCCAGTGTCCCCCTGAGTGCCTCCCCAATGTCTCCCCAGTGGCTGCAGTTTCTCCCCAGTGTCTCCCCAGTGTCTCCCCAGTGCCCCCCTGAGTGCCTCCCCAGTGTATCCCCAGTGCCTCCCAGTGTCCCCCTGAGTGCCTCCCCAGTGCCTCCCCAGTGTCTCCCCAGTGCCTCCCCAATGTCTCCACAGTGGCTGCAGTTTCTCCCCAGTGCCTCCCCAGTGTCTCCCCAGTGCCTCCCAGTGTCCCCCTGAGTGCCTCCCAGTGTCCCCCTGAGTGTCTCCCCAGTGCCTTCCAGTGTCCCCCTGAGTGCCTCCCCAGTGTCTCCCCAGTGCCTCCCCAGTGCCTCCCAGTGTCCCCTTGAGTGCCTCCCCAGTGTCTCCCCAGTGCCTCCCAGTGTCCCCCTGAGTGCCTCCCCAGTGCCTCCCCAGTGCCTCCCCAGTGTCTCCCCAGTGTCTCCCCAGTGCCTCCCCAGTGCCTCCCCAGTGCCTCTCCAGTGCCTCCCCAGTGCCTCCCAGTGTCCCCCTGAGTGCCTCCCCAGTGTCTCCCCAGCGTCCCCTCAGTGCCTCCCCAGTGTCCCCCTGAGTGCCTCCCCAGTGTGCCCCCGAGTGCCTCCCCAGTGTCTCCCCAGTGTCTCCAATAGCAATACAATACAAGAGCAATAAATTAATCTTAATTTATTAATCTAATTAATTAATCTAATTAATTAATTAATCAAAACTGCACTGTACAGTATAATTAAGTATAAAGGCTTAATTGGTTTAAAAAAACAAAAACTTACTATTCTGTCTACTGAGCTTCCAAATTGAACACTTACCACCACTCAAATTACAATAAATTAAGCAGGTAGTCTTATCAGGATCCTATATTAATTCATGTAATGACGATTTATTTGGTAAATTTGTAAGAAATAAGGACCTTTTGGATTTTGTTTTAACATAATTGTGGAGGATTTCACGGAAGTCACATCTTTATGTCAACACAATTTGCATGTGTCTGTTTTAAGATTTATACTCTGTTAGATGGGCAGGAGAGGTGTACTTGACCACGCAACCGCTAATCAAAGTGGCTGAGTGTTCTGGTAGGTTAACAGGACTATAGCCATATGCAGTCTACAGGGTCTGCATATGGACATGGAAACAGGAGGGGGAACATTTTTTAATAGAGCACCGAAGTCCTGACATCACTGTCAGTAGAGGGCGCCAGTCCACAGGTTCGTGTACTTTTTATTTGATCGCCATAGGGGGATTTTAGATCTCTTCATATAAGAACGGAGTTGAAAAATAAATATCATCCCGGCCTTTTCACTCATGGATATGAAGCATCGACTGAAGGTGGAAATGTACAAATATACCCAAAGAGTGACACAATAAGCGTTAGAAACGAGTCAAACAACCCAGAGACTACATTTCCGGGTAGTATTTTTTTTAATTGATATTTAATGTTTCGTGGTTAGTACGAGTCGAGTCACTTACGTCAACGAGGAATCTCAGGAACGCAATTTGTTGACAGCTGGGCGTGACGTATATTAGCAGCGACATTGCTTTCATATGTAGTTTCAAGGCTTTTGCGGCTTCTCCCTAAAGTTCCCATAAAGTTCACTTGAAAGTTACGTTTGAGAAACGTATAATTATACATTTACGGTATGACAACAGCGAACGTTATTATGAAACATGAAGGACCTGGCTACTCTGCTTCTCTCTTGTGTCGTCTCACTCGTCTGCCGTTACTTCTCGACATGCAGTGGACTGAGTGGAGTTGAGCTGTATGTAGCTCCGCCCTGGCGATTTGTAAGCCCATCACTGCCGCTTTTGCAACACAGTGTGGGCTTGTAGGTCAGCTTAAAAAAAACTGCAAAAAGCAGGCTGGAACGTGCAGAGGTATTGCAGTGTTTTTTGAGTGGTGCAACCACTCCAAGGAACAGCAATGTCCGTGTCCGCCTATGTGTCCGCCTATGTGTTAATGAGCACGAGTATGACTATTAGTACCAGTAGGGGCGCTGTTTGCCAGAAACGGAGAGAGAGATAGTGCTGTACTGTTGCCTGCTAATGAGAGAGAGAGAGAGAGAGAGAGATAGGGGGGGGGGAGTTGCACCACTTAGTTCACACGGGTGTGATTATTTTATACAGTACGTGCCAGGATAGTAGGTGATGTCCCCATGTAAACAAAGCCATACATTAGCATTTCTATGGCCGAGGGTCGTTAGACTGGTGGGGATGGGCAACAACAACCGCAGGCAGCCCAGTATATATTGCTTTCGGGGGAACATTTTTTAATAGAGCACCGAAGTCCTGACATCACTGTCAGTAGAGGGCGCCAGTCCACAGGTTTGTGTACTTTTTATTTGATCGCCATAGGGGGATTTTAGATCTCTTCATATAAGAACGGAGTTGAAAAATAAATATCATCCCGGCCTTTTCACTCATGGATATGAAGCATCGACCGAAGGTGGAAATGTACAAATATACCCAAAGAGTGACACAATAAGCGTTAGAAACGAGTCAAACAACCCAGAGACTACATTTCCGGGTAGTCTTTTTTTTTATTGATATTTAATGTTTCGTGGTTAGTACGAGTCGAGTCACTTATGTCAACGAGGAATCTCAGGAACGCAATTTGTTGACAGCTGGGCGTGACGTATATTAGCAGCGACATTGCTTTCATATGTAGTTTCAAGGCTTTTGCGGCCAAAGTAATTAATTTTTTTCCAGAAACTGGCTGTATCAAATATGAATGACCATCATTAACGACGTACAGCCACCCCCCTGACAGAAAGGCCGGGATGATCGGTTTATCTTTCAAACACAGTTCTTATATGAAGCGACCTAAAATCGCCATATGGTGTTTTCAATGCAAATAAAAAAATACATTAACCTGTGTGTGTACTGGAGCCCTCTACTGAAAGTGACGTCAGACTTCGGTGCTCTATAGCATTGTTTCCCAACCTTTTTTCTGCCAGGGCACACTTTTCATAGCCAAAAAATCAGAGGGCACACCTAGATATACGGGGGGTACATGTGTGTGTGTGTATATATATATATATATATATGTATATATATATATATATATATATATAATATATATATACACACACACACACCACCACACAGCTGCTACAATGTATTTGAAACCAGAACAACATACCTTATTTGTTCTCATATACACAAGATGGCAAGTTTTATATATTTAACAAAAAATATTTTTTATATTTATATAATTTATTTCCTGACCTACCAATGCGAATACAATTGCTAATTGCTTTCATCACGTCACGCATGATCAACAAAGTTTGAGTACATGCAGTGCACATTGCACACACAGAAAGTCACTTTCTGACTTTGTCTGTGTTGTGTATGTGCCCGTGTCGGTCGCAATCTGGACACACTGAATCACACATGTTTGTAAACGTCAGTCAGGCAAGAAATACTTCTCCCTAAAGTTCCCATAAAGTTCACTTGAAAGTTACGTTTGAGAAACGTATAATTATACATTTACGGTATGACAACAGCGAACGTTATTATGAAACATGAAGGACCTGGCTACTCTGCTTCTCTCTTGTGTCGTCTCACTCGTCTGCCGTTACTTCTCGACATGCAGTGGACTGAGTGGAGTTGAGCTGTATGTAGCTCCGCCCTGGCGATTTGTAAGCCCATCACTGCCGCTTTTGCAACACAGTGTGGGCTTGTAGGTCAGCTTAAAAAAAACGGCAAAAAGCAGGCTGGAACGTGCAGAGGTATTGCAGTGTTTTTTGAGTAGTGCAACCACTCCAAGGAACAGCAATGTCCGTGTCCGCCTATGTGTCCGCCTATGTGTTAATGAGCACGAGTATGACTATTAGTACCAGTAGGGGCGCTGTTTGCCAGAAACGGAGAGAGAGATAGTGCTGTACTGTTGCCTGCTAATGAGAGAGAGAGAGAGAGAGAGAGAGAGATAAGGGGGGGGGGGGGGGGGGGGGGGGGGAGTTGCACCACTTAGTTCACACGGGTGTGATTATTTTATACAGTACGTGCCAGGATAGTAGGTGATGTCCCCATGTAAACAAAGCCATACATTAGCATTTCTATGGCCGAGGGTCGTTAGACTGGTGGGGATGGGCAACAACAACCGCAGGCAGCCCAGTATATATTGCTTTCGGGGGAGGGTCGGCCGTCGGGGTTACTTTTCTTCCTGGAATTAAAAACGTCTGGGTTTCCGAGGCTACTTTTGTTCAAATCAAACGGCACACCTGGCCATTTCAAATGACACACGGGTTGGGAATCACTGCTCTATAGTATTATGTGCATTTTAGCTGTAAAAAACAAAACTGTGTTAGTGACCCATTGTGACTAAAAAGTAACGTGACCGTTCTCTCCTCTGCCATCAGCTGACCGCTCCTCCGGTCAACACGCGCGTGCTGGCCTTTCTGTCTGCCGTGGCTGGAGACGCCTTGACACGCCACCTTGGGGTCATTCTGCCCGCTCTACTCTCCTCTCTCAAAAGCAAACTGGACACTGAGGAAGGAGCACAGGTAACTGGCATTATCCAGCTATATGTTAAAGGAGAATTCCATAATAGAAGGCTTTCTTACCTTTATTTGTAGTTGTTACCTCCCCACCAAAGAGGTCCAGGTGTTATTTTGTGCAAAAGCGCAATATTGGCTATTTCCCCACCATAAGCCCTCAATGAATTGCATTGAATTGAATTGAATCGGGATATGGGGTGTTGTGCTAATTTGCTTATTTCCATCGCTCGACAATCATTTTGTTTTGTATATATCCTCTTTTCATAATGTAAATAGTATCCCAAGCTGCACACTTTACTACTTATTTCAATGGAAATAAGCAAATTAGCACAAAAACGCCAATAATGCACTTTTGCACAAAATAACACCTGGACCTCTTTGTTGGGGACGTATCAACTACAAATAAAAGTAAGAAATCCAATTCCAATGATTTTTTTTCTTTTTCCATGAAGAATTTACCTTTTATTCATTGAATACATTGCAGAACCTTTTAATTTTTCCCCCTTTTTTTAAAGTACATTTTTACCCCTCATGTTGACATTGTAAGTTACATTTAGAATGCAATGCTACCTACTGTAGAAGTAATTCTAGAGATGCGTTCAATAAGCTAGTTCCAAATGACGATTTGATGGTACAGTATATCACAGACATACGGGAAGATCAGATTGTTTTTCCTTCGAGAATATTAAGGGGAGTTTAACTAATTTACTATCAGAACTAAGATGTCACAAAAATCTCCAGTAGACTCTGCACCCTACTGTGGATTTAGAGATGTTCCTGGTGAAGTGTGCTCACGGAGCTCTGGAGCACAATTAACGAGGGAGGAGATATTTACAAACCAGTTTGCTGTGTCTCTTTTTCATAGATCTGCATCTCTGTTCTCTGTTAAACTGTTGCTCTATATTAGTAGTTAACGTATGGATATTATGAGGATTGTAATATTAAAGATTACAGTGCATAATGGAGCATGATGCTCTGATATTGTCACAGCACAAGCACAGACACAGATCTTTAAAAGGGAGCCGTAGTCACTAAATCAATTGTTTTAATGTTTCACCTTTGCCATCTGAGTAAAGCCCATAATATTCCCAAATACAAGACGTTACGTTTGCCTTTGACGTTAAAGCCAGTCGTCCATGCTGGCATTGATTTCACTGCGAGCTCCGTGTTGTGACGTAACTCCCCTATAAAACACACCGGAGGCTTATTTACTCCAATAATGCTCTTCTATTTCATTCTCAACGTATCAACTCCAAGTTAAGTCTCAAATAAATTTGTCTTTGAACTCCATCTCAAAACACATGCAATCCCTTGCACATAAATTGTGAATGGTAAATCATTACCGTATAATATGACCACCCCTCCTCTTAACACTGTCCCCTGGCGATCTGACGGTGTGTCATTGCTCAAGCCTCAAGTTCACCGGTCTCTTTCCACTGTTCTTCAGGAGCTGTGCAATTGCCAAACTGTGATCCTCTCCGTGGAGGACGAGGTGGGCCAACGCATCATCATAGATTACCTGTTAGAGGCCACACGAGGCGCCGACCCCGGCCTCAGGCAGGCTGCCGTCACCATGCTCAACGCCTACTTCGCCCGCACCCGTCTGGACTACAGCATCCACTTACGCACGCTGCTGTCAGGCCTCATCCACCTGCTCAATGACCCCAACACGGAGGTCCTGGTACAGAGCTGGGACACCATCAACTCTATCACCAAGGTGAGCTCATACTAATATTGGCGTTCCTTCCACTACCAATTGTGATTGGTAGTGTGTGTACAGTACACACTGTGTGTACTAATATCTTTTATCGGAAGCAACAAAGTCTACATTATAATTGTGTGCCCAGAAGCACTTGAAATAGTACATACAGATGCAAAATGGTAGAAGGATGTCAGATCCACACTATCCTTTAGTGTTTTGTATAATATAGCGAGTATGCTTTTATGTCTGTATCAGATTGCAGTTATATTCTGTCTTGTATCTTTGTACCATGTAGAAACTGGATGCTAGCAGCCAACTGGCTCTGATCGATGACCTGCATAAAGACATCAGATCAGTCACCGCAGATGTTAAAGGCCAACACCTGCCTGGTTTCTGTCTGCCCAAGAAGGTAAGAAAGCCAAACCATTTTATTGCATAATGTGTCATTTTGTCATGTGAAACACATGATGTAGGGCACAAAGAGCATCGCAATCGGTTGCTTTGAATTTTGTTTTTGTATGTATTTTCTTGAAAGTGAAAAGTGAACGTGCACAATGCCTTAAAATGCTAAATTATTCCATTTCCAACGCGACGTGTTGTGAGCTTGTACATTGGCTATTTTCGCTATCCGTCATGTGACAAATGATATAGGGCTTAAATGGTTAAGTTAGCTAATTTCCTCCTGTTTATCCTCGTCACTGCACAGGGTGTGACCTGCATTCTGCCCGTCCTGAGAGAAGGTGTATTGACGGGTAGTCCCGAGCAGAAGGAGGAGGCTGCTAAAGCACTGGGTGCAATCATCAAACTGACCTCCCCTGAGGCCCTGCGGCCATCGGTGGTCCACATCACTGGACCGCTCATTCGTATCCTAGGAGACCGCTTTGCTTCGACAGTGAAGACCGCACTGTTGGAGACACTCACCCTGCTGCTGGCTAAGGTCTGTGTCTTATCACTCAATGCTTAAAAGTATTCACTTCGGGTCATTCTAGTCAGGTCATGCCTCTAGGACAAGAGAAATGAGGGGACAAGAGACCCCAGGTTCTGTGAAGTACTGACAAAATTAGATCTGATAGGTTTAGGTGGGAGCTATGTTTTTACTCTGCTCTTTCCTCTAGGTGGGCATTGCCTTGAAGCCTTTCCTACCCCAGCTCCAGACCACCTTTCTGAAGGCCCTGCAGGACACAAGTCGTGCCGTGAGGCTCAGGGCAGCTGAGGCCCTGGGTCAGCTGGTGTCCATCCACACCAAGGTGGACCCACTTTTCACAGAGCAGCTGTCTGCTATCCGTAACGCAGAGGATTCAGGAGTCAGGTATACAGACTTTGGTATATACAGAAGACTGTTAAATTCCAGGGAGGTTAATGGGAGGTCAGGAAGGACAAAGTGGCATTTATTATAATGTGGTTCTCCTGTTGTAATTATATTATCATTTTTTCTTCTTTGTATAGTTTTGTATTCCTCTTAACATCTCTATAGCTATAGAAAACGACATGCTCTGCTCTGCAACCCTCTTCTAGGGAGACCATGCTCCAAGCCTTAAGATTCGTCATCCAGGGAGCTGGGTCAAAGGTGGACCCAACCATCCGCAAGAACATCACCACTACTTTACTCGGCATGCTGGGACATGATGAGGTATGACATAACGAGTATAGATGCCTTGCAGCATCACAAAGAGCTATGTTAGCTTGTTCCACTAAGCTTATCCCCACTTTCATTACTGAAAATAGACATACCGGTATACAGTAGTTAATTTTTAGCAATGTATTTAAACAAAAACAACTCAATGAAAAATAAGTGAGCTAAAAGCTATTAATGGTGTCTCATACAGAGAGACACACTATGATATTTTACAGGCTGTTGAATTGTGGTATAGATTTTTAGATGACAATTGAAACCCAGTCTAGGTAGATAGGATGTGGTTTTGGGCTTCCCCTTCACTCAGTCACTTGTGTGTGTGTGTGTGTAGGATGCAACTCGTATGTCCTCAGCTGGCTGTGTTGGTGAGCTGTGTGCCTTCCTGTCAGAAGAGGAGCTTAAGAGTGTGTTACTTCAGCACATACTGGGTTAGTATTCACAGTTCACACTTTGTAAGGTGTCTCACCAAAGTCTCGCTCTCTTTGTCTTCAACCTCAGGTTTATTCTTACATCATATTCACATCTTACAGGTGTTGCAGGTGCAAAAGATTGGGTGAAAGATTTGCAGTTGCAAAATGTATATTGTAAGATAATAGGTAATATAGAAAGAAACAAAGGAGACGTTCTGTTAAACGTATAACAATATTAACACCCCGAAAACCCAGGGTTATCTAATCCATTAAATCATAGCGCCCGGCGATTTATATCCCGGATGTGGCTGTAGCAGCTAGATGTAGCCAAAACACTCTAGAGGCGATCGACAACAACGGGAGGTATGACTAAATCTACTGCGACTAGCGACGGGACAACGGTGGGCCGTCTGGCCTCACACACCGTCTGCGAACGCCGCGCGTCAAAACAGCCGCCTCTGTTATTTTCAATTAACCTATCGCACACCAGCGGCGTCCGACGAGCGTTCACGCCTCTCCTGACGCTCCGATATGCCACCGTTCTATTTTTTTAATGACATCCCACTGTTGCGCAACAGGCGCTCCCGGGCTGTGGAGCGATGCCATCGGTTTTGATATCAATAACCTCCGTCTTTTTGATCAATCTTCGTCCTGGGAGCTGGGCGTTACTAATTGAAAGAACGTGAACTTCGTCCTGGGCGATCGGGTTGTTAATCTTAAAAGCCAAATTAAGCCTGCTTAACAATGACAAGGAGGGCCATGGGCAGGTAATGAATGATTTCCTGTCCTGGTGCAGTGATGCCTTCCTTGAACTTATCTCAAAAACGAAAGATCAACTTTAGACGTACCCCCTGTTCTACCCTGAACAGTGTCATCCAAGGCCAGCCAGTAGAAATCGTACCCAAGTATCTTGGCACGATCATCGATAACAAATTGAAATTTGAGGCAAACACTGACATGCTGTGCTAGAAGGGCCAGCAACGCCTTTACTGCCTAAGAAAAGTTTAATGTGGACAAAAGCCTGATGGAAACTGTTCTATAGTGCCTATATACATTCCGTTATTTCATTCTCCTGTCTGTTGGTACGGTAACCTCGTTATCAAAGATAGAATTCCCCTGGGAGAATTATGAAAACTGCTTCAAAAAGCCCTGTCCATCCGCTCAGTTCGGAGTATAGGCTGATGCCATCTGGCCTTCACTTGTATGTCCCTAGGACAATACAAAACGGGTACAAATTCTCCTTTGTCCCTGCCTCGATCCGAGCAGTTAATGCTGACGAAATAGATTATAATAATGGGAATTAACACTTAAATATTTGAATAATTTTACTGTTCTATGTAAAAGTGTGGAAAACGAGCAAATTGTAATGCATTACTCCCCTCCCCTTTTTACTAGCTGACATTTCGGGTGTGGACTGGATGGTGCGACATGGTCGAAGCATGGCCCTTGCTATCGCTGTCAAATCTGCTCCTGAGCAGCTGTGTATGGAGGATTACAGTGATACTGTGAACGACGCCATCCTGGCCAGTGCTACTGCTGACAGAGTAAGGAAATTAAAGGGTTACATTCTAAAACGTATTGTCCTCTTTAAGTAGAAAGAAAACAAATTATGAATTATCTAAACTCCAAATGATCCAATCTGTAAAATTGGAATCACCAAGGATTTTAAATACTTACTAATACTTACTTAACACTCACTTAATTAGTAAATATAAATTTGTAACATGGTGGACATCTCATGTCATGTGGGACGTCTGGGATGTCCACAGAACACACCAGGCACGCAAGGATCACTTACATTTTTTATGACATGCAGTGTTTGTAATGTGTCAATGTTACTTTCCCTTGTCTATGACACATTGTGTTGATACAGGCTTTGGGATGTGAATGCTGATAATGACATACTTTCACATCAGCTACTTGATGTGGGAGAAAATGTGCTCTGAAATTGCTGCTGGTGAGAATAGTCACGTGCAATAAAGCACATGTGCAGACGGGCATCTGGTGGCTTCTGGGCGCAATATTGTATAGTTTGCCACTGCCCTCTCTTGTCAGTAAGTGCAGTTCCATTAAGCCTTTGCGACAAAAAAAAGCGTATGTTCATTAAGTCGAAAAAAGAAAAGCGAATTGTCTGTGTTTCCATTAAACTGATAAAAATGCGCATATGAAATAAGTTTATGAAATATGCAGTAGGTGGCACTGTTTTCCCAGTAAAGTGAGGCTCATGTAAAGTAGTCCTGAACACCATTGATTTGATGTGCTTTGTGCGTGCTCTCAGTTTAACGGACGGGACCCCATATACTGCGCTGTAATCTGATCCCTGGTCAGCGGCTGACCGACTGTCAGCCAGTCTACAGCAGCTCGCCAATGGGCATCTGCTGCTTTCAGAGTATTGACGACACCTACAGTCAAAGAACGTACAAAGAACGATTTGTTGTGTAATGCTTGTCTTAATATATTCGGGGCACATGTAGCCTATATGTCGCGGGACTCGATTGGAGCATACTGGTCGTTTATACTGTAAATTGATTGATTGCAGCTAGTTGTGAATAACTTGTTTCATCGGCTATAGCCTAGCCTACACGTTTAGGTTGCTTATCGTGTGTTTGTGTGTGTTGCATCCATACAGTAGCGATCCAGATATAAAAATTATCGGAGCGCCCCAATCAACTCGGGAGGATTCAGACTTCATATGGGATCTTTGAACACACTACACAGTTATTAATCGGACAGGTCGGGTAGTACTAGGCTAAATTGGGACCTTATATGTATCCACAACGTTCTCCCTCTCTAGCCACCCATGCACTGTTCACTCCACTGCCTCTCCTTCGTTTTTTATTTTTATTTTCCAACTGATAGTCTGTTATCTCACATGTTGTAGTGATTCAAGTTATTCATCCTTTTATCCCTTGTCAGTATGTACATTTAATGCACTTAACTCATCTGAAGTGATTTTGACTCACTAATGTGTCTGTGTCCCCTGTCCCTCATCCAGATCCCCATTGCCACCAGTGGGATCAGAGCCATGGGCTATCTGATGAGGCATCAGCTCAAGACGGAAGGAAGCAGTGGTGTTTCACAGCGGGTCATTTCTCAATTTGTCAAGGTGAGGCAGGAGGAATGTAGCTGATAGACCATCTGATTCTATGAAAATGTGCTTTTTGCTGTTTTGTTGTATTCATATATATATATATATATATATATATATATTAGGGATGCCAAACGACTCATATTTGGCCAATCGACGAATCGAGGCCAAAAATCGACGTGTCGAACGACTTTTTTCCTTTTTTTCTTCATTATTTTTATATTTTTGTTGTTGCTGCGCAGCAGTTGAGGAGAACGCAACTATGCATTCCTTTAAGCAACACAACTTCTGCAGCTGCATCCATATGTTTAGAATTTTCATCAATGATCAAATCCCAATAATACAAAATAAACTTTATTTTGTAAACAACGAAACTGAAGGAGCAGCGGCGCTATCGGCTAGCCGCTAGTCCCAACTCTCAAGTGTCTGCAGCCTGTCACGATCGGTAATGAACTGATACGGGACGCATGTTGTTCCGTATTTTAATGTCGGGTCGGATAATAAATACAGTATAAATGACGGCGGGATTTATTTGACAACTCTGTCCTGCTTTCTTCACGAGAAGAGAAGAGCGCTCACCGCTCAGAACAGAGCAGACCTGTGGCTGAGGCTGTCAGCTCACTTTACGGCATGTGTAGATGAGCTGGGTCTGGGAAGCTCAGAGCTGCAGCCATTGGCTCATGATACGAGCACACGACCAATGGGACTGATCATTCAGTGTTGCTAAGATACCACACACACACTCACACACCCTTGGACGATGGGGTCCACAGCGCTCTGCTCAAAGTCAACTTGCATGCGACGAGCGGCACTGACTGACTGAAAAAATAATAATACAAATAAAAACGATTTTTCGACTCATACGTTTTGAGTCGCGGGAGGCATGAGTCGATAATCAAGTCGATTTTCAACTTTTTTCAACATCCCTAATATATATATATCTGTCCTATCCGCACGGCATAAATCTTCGCCGTGCAGTGTGTACTCACCAATAAATATTTCTTGCGACTTGGAGTCAGATTGTCCTCTAGTTTCATATCCATTTGAAAGTTCTTTCAGAAAACGTGTGTTTAGTAAAAATGGAAACACTTTTCCATGAGCTGCATGCAGATAACATTTTTTGGCGAGGGGCCAGAAATGAATATATCAAATCTTCCTTTGGGAAGCACAAAAGTATGGGGCACACAATTGGCAGGTGGTGTGATTAATTACCCACCAATCGCAACACACCTGTCAATTGTATGCTCCATACATCTGTGGTTCCCAAACAGACCGTTCCCAAAGGAAGTTTTCATATGTTAGTCATCAGTCATTAATGGTCCGGTGGCCGACCTCTCCCCCAGAGAGTCCTTGTGCAGCTCTTGTATTTGATATTTATTAGGGATCCAAGTAGAAAATCAGCTGGAACCCTATTTGAATTTGTGCATTTCTTGCACAACAAATATGATCCCAGTCGGCCTGATGGGGGAGCTATAATTAAATGTATATTACATTTAATTACATATACATTACATTAGGGAAGTCATGTAATAACTCTACTAGGCTTTAGTTCCGACATATTATTGGTCCGACTTGTCTTTAGACCGACATCCTACCCAAAAGCCAAAACCCTAACCGCACGCACGTCGAACCAACGCATGTCGGGAGCGAAGGGTGATTTCCGCATGTCGGACCTTTGATGTGTCGGATCTTCGTGTGCAGATTGACATGCAGCTTGTTTTGGAGATGAAATGATTTGACAATTATTCCCTTTTTGGCATTTCTTCATCTTTACCTTCATCATTTTCAACTCAGTTATATTCTTCTGTGCTTGGACCGTGCTGCTATCTTGGTTTGCCTCTACTGCGTTTTACTCTCACTGATGTTGCTGAATTGCCCTCTGGGGATCAATAAAGGTTCATCTTCTCTTATTTTACAAGAATCCAATGAGCTAAAAATAGTGTATTTGAATCAATACTAAAATACAGCTTCACATGAATTTGCTATTACCTGAATTTCCCTCCAGGGAACAATAAAGGTTCAATCTTATTTTGTGCAAGCATTTCTTTTCCTATATGAAGCTACATGAATTGCAGCTGCCCCAAAATAGAATTTAGCATGTAGTTCAAGGTTCAAGGTTCTTAATTATTTGTCTCCCGAGGAAGAAATTTGACTTAGACAAAGGGCCCGCATGCAAGCGTAGCCCTTATGCCAATGTCGCCGCAGTGCAGCGCCAAATACATCTTTCTTGCATCAAAGATGCGACCGTCCTCTTCAAGAGGCAAGCAAAGACTAAAGTGCACTAATGTTAGATTTTCTGTCATATGTGCACTTTAAAGTGGTTTCATTTTGACTGACTGTTCATTGTGGTCAAACACTAACATTTCATCAATAACTCAGACTTCCTCTTTAGTTGTCAGAAATGGCTTGTGTGAATAAGCCCTCCTTGAAAGTTGATCCATTCATAGCATCACATAATATGCATTCCAGTTTGATACAGTTATATTATAACTTTGAATTATAATCTTTTTCCATCTTCAATTATCCCAACAAAAATGTTATTGGTAAAAGCTTGAAAACATTTTAGTGAGAGAGTGTCTCTGACCACTCTGTATCACCCCACAGTGTCTTCAGAACCAGTCCAGTGACATCAGGCTGGTGTCGGAACGGGTGCTCTGGTGGGTATTCAAAGACCCGACCACACCCTCCCTGGATGCCAACCTTGTCAAGCCCCTGTTGAAGAGTCTGCTGGACAACACCAAGGACAAGAACACTACTGTCCGAGCTCAGAGTGAACAGACCATCGTCAGCATGCTTCGACTGCGCCAGGGAGAGGAGACCATGCAGGTAAGACTTGCATAATGTAGACGAAGCCACAGACGGGTGCCCTGGGCGTGGCCATTACTTACTTTGCTTCCAAACTCCAACACCTGCAAGAAACACCTGCACAGAATTTTTTGACAGAAATTAGCTCATAACATGTCTATGGTGGATTTTTATGAAACAAAAGCTTGGCAGATTGAAAGAGGATAATTCAAGCTTGACCTAGAGCTGCAATGTTGGTGAGTTTAACGTTGTTTAAAACAAGCAGATCGCAAAAGCAAATTGGATGAATGGAGGGTATTGCAACTCTAGATTCATCCCACTATAAAACAATCTAGAGTTGCAAATTGCGGCTAGCCATTACTGAGGTGTACCATTAACTGATTAGCTACACCTGGCCTACAGGGCACTTATTTCCTGTAGGCGGAGACGACATATCTACGGTGTAAACTCGCCGGTCTTCTACTACATTGAATGGTAGAGTGACTGATGTCTTTGAGTGACTCAAACTCAAACGTTACTCTTTTACCTGTTTTTTACTAACACTTACAAAGATGTAAAGTTGTATGAACACAAGGCTGCTGTACTTTATACCTCATACTTTAAATGCTTAGTATGAGGTATAAAGTACAGCAGCCTTGTGTTCATACAACAGAAAGATTGGTGTATTGGGTAAGTCTGGTCTCAGCCACCGCGGTGTATTTTTTGACATTCCGTTTTTCTCCAAAGTTGAATGTGGCCACTACTGTTGGAGCAGCCATAAACTACACAGGTTTATCCAAATGTTCTGGGCATCTTTGTAAAGTTAGTGTTAGTAAAAAGCAGGTAAAAGAGTAACGTTTGAACAGACTAACATCAGTCACTCTACCATTTAATGTAGTAGAAGACCTGCGAGTTTACACCGCAGATGTCGTCTCCGCCTACAGGAAATATGTTTGCTGCGACCATGAGACCCGTTTCTGAATTTGTCTATACTGTACTAGTCCACTGATTACCACACGGTGGGTTGGGAGTTGGGACCCATTTGTGGGGCGCAGATCCATTTTCGTGAGTCGCAAGTGAATATCCCTTTTTTGTTTCCTAAATTTTGACATGTTTTTCTAAAGAATTTCACAAACATTCCACAAATCATGAGTTGTAAACAAATTCCAAAATAATCTCATGAATAAAATGTAATTAAAGAAGTTCCCTAAATTAGCAAACAATTGTTTAAGAAGTAGTGAAAATAGCACATCTGCAAGCTCACAACACGGTGTGAACTGACTCGTTGTGCGCTCTTAGATAGATCTGCTATTTTCACTAGTTTGGATCCCAGGCTAGCCCCTTTCGGAACCCTCGGTTAGGCTTTTATGAAGTTCGGACGTCGCTTACCCCAGGGTCCCTGAGTGGTTATTCCACTCCAGTTGGGATACAGATGTACATGCCCTCCGTTCATGCCGAGCGGCGCACCGTTTGAGTGTTGGTGAGATGTATCAAAGATGCATAAAGCGGCTATAGGAGACAACGGAAACGTGGGAGAAATCGCATTAACCGCCGATACCGTTAAGTATTTTTTGAAGTTTTCGCTTCTCTGAAATTCTCACTTCCTTGTTGACTTCCCATTGTACCGCCTCCTGAGCGGCAACTGGCTAGCTGCACATCCTAGTTACTGCCTCTGATTGGCCGACCGCGTACATGCAGGATGTTTATAATGCTGTTGTCGTGGGAGGCAAGACATGGGGAAGAGAGAATTTCAGAGAAGCCAAAACTTGCATCGGCGGTTAATGCGATTTCTCCAACGTTTCCGTTGTCTCCTATAGCCGCTTTATGCATCTTTGAAACATCTCACTAACACTCAAGGGCCGCGTGAACAGAGGGTATCCCAACGAGAGTGGAATTACCACTCAGGAACCCTGGGGTAAGCGACGTCCGAACTTCAGAGAAGCTTAAAAGAGGGTGCCGAAAGGGGCTAGATCCCAGGCATACATCTGATATCTCTTTTGGGTTTTGAGCTAAAATGTTTGGGAACCACTGAATTATAAATCAATCTGTTTCAATACAGTGCAACTTGAGTGACAGAAGGCCACTCACGATCGCACACAATGTGTTCAGAAATATGCATTTCTCTATTAATCTCACTAATGGGATATCTCTGGTATATCCAACTGTATTTCTCAGGGTGTCGCTGCCATCCTTGACTCTGCCAGCAACGACCTCCTGTCAGAATGTCACCGCCGATCCCTAAAGAAGATAGCCAGCCTCCCAGATTCCAATGAAGAAATAGATGACACCATCTTAACGTGATGGGGCAGGACTGATCATTGGTTATAATACTTAGGAAAAGAACTCCACAGCAAACAACCGAAGCTTGACTGATATGCCATACTGATGTAACACACACCATTGTATGAGAACACCCCAGACACACACTTAACATAACACACGCCCACATTTTGTCATTTCCTGGACCAAGGAAGATTTGGATAGTGTATGTGGACTGTCTTTCCTTCTTGTTCCTTCCCCAAATGTATCTCTTTCATATTGTTTTAGTGGCCTGTGAACCCACATTCTCACATTTATGTTTATTTTATTCTACAGTGTGCAGGTTCTTGTTGAACTTTCTACACAGAAGAACACAGTAAACAAACAAAAAACAACAACGAATCGGGCCAATTCCGCATTGACATTTAACTGTACTTCAAGTGTCTCTTATTTTAGTTAAAATTATTTGGACAGTCACTGACCACATGGTAATGGGTGAAAATGTTAAATTACAACCATCCAATTTACTTTAGGTTTTAGTTGGCCATTGTGTGTTAGGGTTATTTGGTGGAAAACAACCTTATGGAATCGGTTGACATTCTTATTGATTATACGGTTGTGTAAAGGCAATACAAATAAAAGAAACATGATTTGATCAAGTCTCATTTTACATTTCGGAACCCTTTGCTCTGATTTTACAAATCTGTGCAACTGAGACATGGTTTTACATATAATTTAAAGTCTGGTGCCTTAATAATGCTGAAACAATTATTAATAAAAAAAGATGATTGTCAGGGGGTCAGATGTGTCCTATCCTATCAGTTCCAGTGTATCAGACTACCATAGTTGTATTAAACATTAGTAGGATTAAATCAATTGAATGGAACGGGTCTTCTGTCCTGTGGTGTCATGCGACTGCGCACTGAGCCTGGGTCGCAGCAGAGTTGGGTGCAGTCGCTAACCAGAGAAGGAAGCGGAGTTTCCGGCTATTTGCAGCGGACGGAGAGGATTGCTGACGCCGCGAAACCCCGAGAAAAAAGCCGGCGGCTCGGTGGGGTTCTTTCTGCATGCGAGCATCGGCAGTGTGTCAGTTTCATTCATATTTAGGCTCCGACTCGGTTAACAACGAGCCGAGGGTTCGGGGAGAAGTCAAGACGAGGAGTGAAGCAGAGAGAGAGCGGCTTCAAAAGGCGGGGGGGTACGCCACCAACCACCGGCATGGCCAGGGACTACGACTACCTCTTCAAGCTGCTCATCATCGGTGACAGTGGTAAGCGAATGCCGGGGATGCGTGACGGGAAACGGGCCTCGTAGCGAGAGAGGCGGAAACGTTGCTCGTGTTCACTCAGTGCGCATCCACCGCACACCCCCGACTTGTTAACCTTTGTTTGATTGTACTATTTATCCGTGGAGGTGGTGTATATTATAATATACCCCCCCTGGTAAGGATTGTACTGTTATGTCCGTGTGTGTATGCATCAATGTGTGGTGACGGGGCGGAGGTTGTGCCTGCCAGGGCCGTGCATGTCAGCGGATCGGGGCCGGATGTCGCCTGCACATCAACACTTAATTTATACTTGATAGTATAGGAGGCTTTCGACAAGTGTTAGTCGACTAAAATGTAATTTAGGGTTTTCTTTTTCCATTTAACAATACACTTTTGTGGAGCACGACTTTCTAGTATAATTCTGTGGTGAGTTGGTGACATAGCTTGAGCTGCTTGACCCTCCTTGTTATCTTTGTTACAGGCTAATGACTACAGAAACTGTTAAAGAGACTCTATTTCTGACTTTGCTTACAAATTACGTGAGGTGTTTTATAGCTGTTATTGGCAAGTTAACCAAACCAAACGATTCACCATAAACTTGGCGTCTTGATGGCGTGTAGCTTCCATTAGCTAGCCAACATACTTAGAAGTTGGGCTACATAACATTTGAATGTTTAGCCAAGTAGCTAACGTTGGCCTACCAAGAAGCTGGACTCGCTGAAGTTATGGGGTGTGTACATGAAGTAAAGTTCTGTTTCATTACGTTGCCTTTCCCTAAATGAGCTGTTGTAGGTTTAGTAAATTTAAAGCTCATGATATTGTATTACCCTTACGTTTAGTTTAATACCGAAAGTTGCTTCTATTGACTTGAGGAATGCTGCACTGCAGTTCTTCGTTTGCAGGTTTAGATGGCAAAGAGGGCTATAGTTTAGTCATAATTTATCAAGTTTATTAAACAGTGCATCACTGCATCACATGATTTTGCAGCATTCATGGTCATAAATGACCGCGCTCAAGTCATAAGTAAAAGTGCACAAGTGTGTTAACTTTGGTCACACGTCTCTAAATGTTCTGATGAATTGAAAATGGTGGACCCTGTTGTAAACAAGTGTAGTGCTTTATCATGATGTCGTCCACATGACCGTTTTTGTATTGACCTGTGCTTTCGTTTGAAATGTACCCATTCTGCATACTGCTGCGTTACTTACTGTTAATAAATGTCCAATCAATCAAACACGTTCAGTTGTAGTGTTCGTTATAAAGGCTACAGCTTTAGAGAAGACTTGGATCAAGACGGTGTATTTTTGAGGTGCGCTCCTATATTCAGCTATTGTGTAGATTTTTTTATTTAAATGTCATTGACAATGAATGGAGAATTTACGTCATGTGTCTGAGCAAATCGGTGTTTTTGTCAAATTCCCATTGACAATGATTGGAGAATTTACGTCATATGTGTCTGAGCAAATCGACATGTTATGTCCTACGATGATAAGAGCGCCCCTCACTTCACAGGGGTGTGATTAAAAAAAATGTTTATGACATTTACATAATGGATACGAAAGTAAAAGTTGATCCATGATAGTGTTGATCCAAGCCAAGGCTAACCCTAAATCAGAAAATTGTATCAAATTAAAACTGAAAACCTAAATTTAACTAAATTATCATTGACCTGTATTGCATTGAAGACCAATAACTGGTCTTCAATGTAATACTGAGTACAGCACATTATTTGATTTATCTTCTAAATCATTTCTTTTTAAATATATAAAATACTTGCATTTCTTGCACATATTTTAAGTATGGTCTGCCATTACTTTTCACAACACTGAAAATACATTTAGGGACTGAAGACTGATGAACTGATTTAGGTGTAAATTCTTCCTGCAAACAAGTCTTAACATTACCGGGTCTTTGTTGTCGCATTTCGTTTGAACACGCACCACACATTCTCTATTGGGGACAGGACGGGACTGCTGGCAGGCCAGTACCTGCACCCCCTTCTGCAGCCCTGCCCCTGCCTTTTATTGTAATGTGTTCAGAATGTTCCTTTGCGTTGGCTTGTTGAAACTGTTTTTGCAAATTGATTATGCTTGGGCACCCCTGGAACAGATGCCATCTGAAGGCAGCATATGATGCTGTAAAACATCCATTTACATTTTGGCATCACAGAAGTGTAAGTTAACTTTGCCAAGGGCACACTGAGTCTGACACAACCCCATACCATGACACACCTTGGCTTTTGGTCTTGTTGCTAGTAACTGTCTCAATGGTTTCCCTTTTGGTTTGTCTGACAGTATGTTTTCACTGTGTGATTGTCCAGCAGCACAGAACAGCTTCTTGACACAATTAACATTGGGCTTCTTTTTTACACAAAGTTCTTAACTGGCATTTGTGGATATAACCGTGTATAGTAGTGCTTGACAAAGGTTTGCCAAAATAGTGGCCAAATGTGGTTTATAGATGAATGACAAGCATACCAAATCATGATTACCATCCTCTGTTGAGATCAGCTGTTTTGATCTATTTTCAAATTAAATTAGGTTCACCAGACACAACATGCAATATCTTGTTAGAAATCACTGCTTTCTTTATTTGTTTGCATTTTCCAAATACCGTTGCAATCTTGTCGGGTCTAATACCATAACTGGCAATTTGCAGCCAGTACAATGGTGCATAATAGAAAATGGAAATGTGATGAGGGCTAAAATGATTGGTCTTTCTTTACAGGTGAATCTATGACTTTTAAATGGGACTACACCTGCAATAGATACTCATTCTGATGGACCGCTTTGTCAGGAAAGATCCTTGTTTGTTTTATTTGTCTTGTTCTGACCTTGATTGGGGGGGGGGGGGGTATTTACATGTCGGATACATCAAAATGTACACATATTTTTATTCATTGCTGCATCAATAAAAATAAAAATAAAGTGATCCTTGTATTCATTGACCCTCCCGGTCCTGGCAGTACCCCATCAGCTGTCCAGTCACAATAGTGGGCAAGGCAGCACAGCAAGCCCTTTACTACCACTCACACAGGGGCCAGTGTCCCCTCAGCTGCACCATGCAATTGCAAGCACTAGTATTTTCTGTGGTACATTGAAATAATTCAGCCAAGATGTTCAAAGCACGAGTCTTCTCATCCCTGTGCTACAAATAAGGGAAACTCCCATAAGATGGGTAATGTTAGAATAAAATAACCTTTAGCAGTCCTTGGTGGGGAATTGAGTTTGCATGTCTCCTCTGGATTGCTTCACTTGCCTTTGACAAGGACATGTCTTGTTGTGCAGTAGAATGATGACACTGGTTAATTTATTTTAGGTTATAAGCTAAACAATGCTGGTTTAGGTTAAGCTAAACAATGCTGGTTTGTACTTTGTATTTTATGCAATTAGTCTAACATCTGCATTTTTCTAGAATGATGTGATGACCTGAATGTGGGTGGGCCACGCAGGTCACAAGCGGTTCTTGAGTGGGCAAGATATTAATTCTGATTATCTGGACATACACGAAGGAGGGTAGTTGAGATGGCTAAAATCAGGTCCTGTATTAGGAATTCCTGGGTTTGTTTGCTAGTATTGTGCAGCCTTAATCACAGCTTCAGGAAAAAAATTGCAGCGATTTTTATGTCACCAAATACAAATGGGCTAAGTGAAAACCACAATGGTGGGTATAGTTCACCCTTCTGCTTTGAAGTTTTTGAGTTATTGTCTGTAAAAAAACGCAATAGGTTGAGGACCGCTGAAATGGGAGAGCTTCCATGTTAGGCCCTAAGAGTTTGGTTACAAAACGCAAACGAAGACTATACTCAGGACTGCAGACTTACTTGTAAACTGAAAAATTATATCCATAAATAATTAATGTCCCCCACTTGCGTTTATTTTCCTCTCCCTAAATCACATCCTTTCTCTTCATTGTCTCCACCAGGCCGAAGGCATGGGGAGAGTGTATGTTTTGCACTCCGTCCGTGTGTGCGTCCATCCGTCCGTCTGTTACCAGCTAATCTCCGCCACCGTTAACCCAGTCGCCCCACATTTTCCAGAACGGCCTGTTATAGCGCCACCAGGAGGTTGACTTTTGTAAAACACATTTCTTTATATTACTCCTCCAGATTCTGTCCAGAAATCCCGCAAATTGTTAGAGTATCTCTATAATCATGTGTTCAAGACAGATCTGTCCGATATTTCATATTACATCCTAATTGGCTAACATTAAGCTTTCAAAGTTTGCAGGATTGCCTCAAATCATGTAGTGCAATTTACGTGAAATCTTTCACAGACTTTCCTACTAGGCTGAGGAATATATCCCACTCTTTTCACATTGGCCTGTTATACTGCCAACAACAGGTGGATTTTTGGAACAAAATGCCTCAAACAATGGCCATCCAAGGCGTAGGAGACCTGGGGCACTTTATCTAGTTTTTATTGTTCCCCTTTAAGTCATGGGCCTGCCCAGTGCCTATCCTCTTATTTGTGGTCTATCATTGTATTACCATGACATTGTCTGACCTCATCTACCCAAACCCTGAGGAAAATTACTATAAGAAACATATATTTCTGTGTGTATCTGCCTTGTAATTTGTAAGGAAATTCCATCAGTTATGTCATCTCAATATTTTGACACCGGACCTAGATAAACCAGACCTAGATAAACAAAGTTCAGCTGGCACAGAAAATCTGGTTCATTCTTGGTCTGGCCTCGACAGGCACTCGTTTCAGCCTTATTCTTATTCGAACTTAGTGATATTATACTGCATGTGTTTTAACTTTGGACTCCCAACAGGTATATGTTTATACTCTTGAATTAAATTAACGCTCAGGACTTAACTGTGTAGCAACATTTTTGTTATGTAGCTACCAACACAATTATTATTGTCCAGAGTCCATATCATTACTTAAAGATGGAGTGCCGTGATTTTTTTCCACACTTAAACATGATCATCAGGTGTATTTAGGTGTATATGAGGTATAATATTTTCAAAAAAGTGTACAGTATTTGTTAAAATGATGGTTTTATGTGGACACACCCACCAGTTCATTAGGTATGCGTGAGTTTAACCATAGCACCACCCACCTAATCCAGTCCCTCCGCCTCCTCCTTTAAGACCACCCACTTGTCCTAGTCCCTCCCCCTCCTTATAAAAGGACAGCCCATGGCTCTGCCCTTTTGTTTACAAAATGGCAAATTGGTGTCTGTAATGTAACAAAAACTCATGTTTTTGTGAATGTTAGAAGTGAACACTTCCAATATTTCTGAGATATCGTATAGGCACCATTATGCACTTATACTGCCACCATCCATGTATAGGCATATAATCCATGCATCCATACCATATCAGATCTGTTTTTTCTGATTTTTTATAATCATTTATTTATTTCCTCCAATTATATTGACCCTATTGTCGCAATCAGCTCAGCTCATCATCCAATTCGATCATAGTTTAACAGCAGAAACAATTAGTTTGATAGATCATTTAGCCTACAATATATTGTAGGCTATTGATTTCCTCCAGCTAAGCACCCTGGCATTAAAACTGTCCTTTATCTGACTGCGTTGAGTTTCAGCAAAAGTCGCCAGATTTAAAGAAACAAGCGGCCAGGTCCACAAAAATAAGTCACAGAAGTTGCCGTGAATAT
Organism: Protomyctophum parallelum; assembly: GCF_964188405.1. Classification (NCBI taxonomy): domain Eukaryota; kingdom Metazoa; phylum Chordata; class Actinopteri; order Myctophiformes; family Myctophidae; genus Protomyctophum; species Protomyctophum parallelum. The sequence continues at coordinate 45,923,146 of NC_139710.1, forward strand.
TTATGAAAACGTTTCAACAACACCAATCCTTTTAACAACATATTAATCTGAGGGTCCTTCACATGAATCATTGGTCAAGTCAACCACATCTCCCCTGAAAGTTACTTATATGAAAACAAGCCCAAGTCGCTTGTAATAGCCAGACATGGCAACATGACATCCAGCGCGACACAACATACTTCTAATTCTTGACTTCACAGCCTCGTATAAGTATTAGGACCTACATACATATTGACTACAACAGCCAACAAGAATGCACACTGTGACACTACACTCTGTATCAAAGCCCGACCACTGTGATTATAAAAGAAACAACCTACTCCTTGAGAACAACAAGAGCAACTATACAGCAGAGCAGGTAGGCTATAAGACTGGTTTGTTGTGGTTTCCTTCCTGAGGACCCGACGTGAACATTTACTTGCTTCCAATCTAACGAAAAACAGTCTGCTCTGCTGTGAACTGGTAATGTGTGAAATGACTGTTTGAAAATCTGCCACACAGTTAGACACACACAGAGCAGCAAAAGCAAACTGGCTGCGCTGTTCAGTTCACACGTGTGTATGTGGCAGGCAGCTCCGCCCACAGAGGTTGTCGTATTTAAAAAATATGTATAGAGGGGGAGGTGCGTGTGTGCGTGCAATATTTTTACGTCACACTATCCGTGTTTACTTCATTGGCCCGTTTGACCGTCAAGGGTTCAGCCTCCAGGAAGAAACCCTAAATACAAAGTTATTACACCATTGGACATAAAAACGACTCCAGGGTGTCTAATGAAGTACTGTCACCCCATAGACACATGAAAAGCTGGAAAAATACAAAAATTGTGGCACTCCATCTTTAAGCTTTGTGCTCACATGTTTATGGTGTCAGTTAAGCATGTAAACAAAAACTCACTGGAAATCTGTTAGCTTTTCTGGTGCATAATCTGTTTAAACATCACAACCCAAAGCAAAACAACATTGGTTTTCTTAACATGTTTGTCATGAGACACACAGGATTTTGTATGAAAGCTGCATTTTTAAACTGAAACCGTACTTGTCTTTGATTCCCAGGAGTGGGGAAGAGCAGTCTCCTACTGCGGTTTGCAGACAACACATTTTCAGGTAAGTGGTTTTACACTGTAGTACACTGTAAGCTTTTGACACTTTTGTGGCAAAATTAGCTGGGGTTCAGATCCAGATCTTTTCCCCCCTATATATTAAAGCTTGCCGTGTCTCTCTGTGTGTTTGTATGTAATTGCTTTGCAGGTAGTTATATCACCACCATCGGAGTGGATTTCAAGATCCGGACAGTGGAGATCAACGGGGAGAAGGTGAAGCTACAGATCTGGGATACAGCAGGACAGGAACGCTTCCGAACCATCACCTCCACGTGAGTGTAGACCCCTTATCCAAACCAGAATGCTCAGGCAGGCCGGCACTACATGAACCCCACCACTCATAATATAAAATGCAATGGGAAAAGTGGTCACTGCACTGCATGTCAAAATTCATCACATCGAACTTTCAGATGCTGTTTTTCTCCCAGTATGAAGGAAGAATGCTTAGGATTTATACTGTGATCTCTCGCTCTTTAAATATATAATCCTTGGTTTCTGTTGTGTGTGTGTGTAAACGATAATAGCATATTCAAAGCAGTTGTACTCAAAGGGGATCACTCTGTCATCACAGCAGTGGCATATCCAGGAATGACATTTTAGGGAGGCAAAATGTGTCGTGTACATGATGTCCTGCACAAATTAGTGACTCATTTCAAATAGTGTTCAAGCATGTAGTGATGTCTCAAAACATGAGATGACCCCAAGGGGGATCCGCACGTAATTCCGATGGAGCATTAGTCCGACATGCGGGAACCACTGGAACATACGCTGCTCCCGTGCTTGCGGTTATCGTTATGGTTTGAGGTAGGTTGTTGTTTGTCAGACCAATGACTAGTCTGAACTAAGTACTGCACCCAACCCAAGGTGGTTCCAAAATGAAGCAAGCTCCTGTTATTTAACTGTTGCACCAAAAACCTGCCAGGTGAGTGAAGGTGATGGCCCAGACCCCCACCCATAAAGACAAAGGCATACATTTGCATCTGCAAGGGTCGCTCTACTGAATGAGACCGGCCGTGCTGCACTCACGCACACTAACTCATACACTCACGTAAAAACAAGCTCAAACACATGCACATATGCCTTCAGAGCACTATAACATTTTGCGGAAGCACCTATATGTTAATTAATCGATCAAATATGAAGACAGCAAAGGTGCTTAGTGGTTATGAGACTGGATATTGGTGTAGGAAGCTTTTCATAGACAACTTGACGCTCTTTTCCAACTGGGTGGAATTCCCCACATATCCTAATTACAGATGTCAGTGGGAGGCTCTTGGTCACATACTGTTAGGGGTGTGTCTGTAAGCCTTCTATTAGTCTTATGTACTATCCAATATTGTATTGAATGTCAGTGGATTGATATAACGCATGAACCTGACAAATATTTCTAGTATTGTTTACTAACATTACTGGCCAACACGATTGCAATATGAATTAAGAAAAACAAATCCACACATTTTATCCAGCAAGCATCCTGAATTTTGGGGTAGGAATTTTGTATATCGCTTTCTTCACGGTTAACACCTCCTGTCATTTGAAAAATGCCAGTGATCACTATTGCAATTTTGTTGTTTTTGAATGATTGTGCAATTGTAGTCCTGTTTATAGAATGATACTTGCAGGCTTTGTAGTGACATAATGGTACACGTTGCAATGGCATGCCTGTCCTTTATATACAGTACTGATGGAATACGTCCATTGATGTTTACCATATTTAAAATATCCTAATATTTTTAAACCCAACATGAGGCCCAGGGAGCCATATCACTTATGCAGTCGGGTTTTTTTAATGCACCAACCCATCACTTGCAATTTGCAAATACTAAGGGCCGATTCTTACTCTTATTTTAGAGCCGAATAAAAGTCGGTTCGGCTCTGTAGTGCCTACAATGTGACGTCATTTGAGGTTCGGGGGGCGGGTACCGTCCTAAAGTCGGCTCTTCGGTGCTAAATAGGAGTATGAATCGGCCCTGACTCGTCCCTCTCCAAGCCAGGTCAAACGGCATGCAGCCACGATAGTCTGCTTGTTCAAGGTTGTACTTTATTGTTACATCTTGTGTACAGGTACTGTACATAAGAGTAAAACTTATTTTTGTTTGCCTTCCTTCAGACAATGCCGCTTGTGAATGACACCACTGCAGTACAGTACCAGTACCGTATAAGTACAGTCTGTACAGTACAGATTACAGTTTTTGCATTCTGCTAGCCACTCCAAGGAACAAGCAATGTGGGTCCCTATGTATGTCTCCATGTCCGCACAGTGACCTAAGGTGTCACTGTTGAGGCGTCTAGACTCGCCTAACACACACACACACACACTCACACACACACACACACACACACACACACACACACACACACACACACACACACACACACACAGCACCACTCAGTTCAGAGGGTGCATCTTTCGTATTATTATTATTTGTCCAATGTTTGACCAGTTTCTATAGTATAGTTTGTTAATGACCTTTATTGATTGATGTACAGTAGACTGACAGGAAATGGGGGAGAGACATGGGGGAGTGACACGCAGAAAAGGTCATCAGGATTCGAACCCACAACACGCAGTGAGGCTGGATTAACGGCCTAGGTGCCGAGACGGCTACGCCAGCCTAGGAGCCGTTGATAACTTCTGTGTGTGAGGGAAAGCAGCTTCCTGGTGTGACTGGTGTTTTACCCTTTATCCCGAGATTTGATAAATTAGCCTTAATCCAGAGTTAAACAAATATATGCTTTACCTTATTTTAGCCTTGTCTCTAGCCACCACTAGCGTCCATGTAAGAAACAGCCAAAATCCCTGCGTGCACGCCAACTTTAGTGACATTATGGCTCATAATGAGATGAAGTACCATGATCGGAGCCTAATGAAACATTAATTTGAGCTCCCGCTAAACAAAACAATGATTGCATTGCTAGTAGGCCTCTGTGGGCCTTACATTTCAAACAGAACAATAAGAGCCACTCTTATTTGCTCATGTTGCATATTTAGCTGGCACTCGGGCTACTGCCCCCTATGGGAACAGTCGTCCAAGGAGTTAAAACCCCCTCTTTGATATCTGACAGAGGATGGGCTGAGGCAGCACTTAAAACCATTAAGCTGTCACGGGCCAGCTTTTTGAGTTTGGTGCAGACTGAAAGATGCCGTTATTATGGCCATAGGCAATCGCAGCTACAGTGTATATTGATGACAATGGTTGTAAGAATAGCAAAGACCTCAAAGCTGAAATCCTCTCTGAAGCTTAATTTCAGGGCTGTCCATGACTTTATATAACAATTGTTAGTGTTGATTTTTGGGCAGCAAATGTAACCACTTTTAAACATTGGGCACTGTAAATGAAATTTAATGCTTCGATTTTGCTGACTTTCCATGACTGTGAATATTGTGATACATACTTATGAGATAAATATGCAGATCTCCTGACTAGACGACCATTCTTTTTTTTCCTTAAAAAAAAAAAAGTTGCAAGCAAATGGTACATATAGAAAATTAGTACCGGTAATAGTAAATTCCTGTTATTCAATTAATAATTTCAACCTTAAATTCCTGGTTGTTGTGTAAGGATCCGTCCAGAGTAAAGCCGGACTGTACAGGCTGATTGTTAATTGTGCTGAAGTAGAGTGGCATGGTGCTTCATTAGGTCTAAGTGAATTTCAGCATAGATATGGCTCACAGAGTGAGAGAGAGAGAGCCCTGCATACTTCGCTTGGAAACCCCTCCGCCTCCGGTCAGACCAGCTGGGGTTAGTTATAGCTTTATGTCTGCGACGTCCCTCTGTCCATGTCCAATAGTTGCCATATGTTTCTAGGGTGGACACTGGCCTGCAGTGATGCCGGGCGGCGAGGGTGTTCATGCTCTTCTACTGTTTTCGCCTACTACTACTCTTGTGTAAAGGCTTTGCCATTAATATTGCTGCTTCTGTTGACATTTCATTGCTGTACATAATATGTAATAAAATATGCATAACTTGTAGTAAATAACATGTTCCTTTGTAATTAAAGGAATGGTTATTGAAAGACTTGCAAGTCTTAAGAGGCCTTTATATCACATTAGTAATTGACTGGGCTTTTTACTCAAAAGCATAATTCATGAACGTTTTATTGCCCTGTTTTATAAGGTTTTTATTGCAGATAGGGGAGGGTGTGTGTCTGGAAGTTGGAGACTGTTCCCCCATTACCGAAGCCTGGCCCCTGTTACCCGCTGTGTGTTTGTGGTTCTCCATTCATCTGTGCAGATCTCCCATCCACCCCTGTTGCCGGTTAGCCTATTCCTACTGGACACAGGGTGACAGACCCGGACAACACAGTATCCCCACGTCATACCAGGCAGAAACACTGAGTGACATAGACACGCACGCACACAATAGGCCTGACAAAGCGTTCTTTGTGTGTGTTTGGCTCTGTGCAGCTAGGTTGGGGATGCTCCCTTTCAGGGGCCAGCCTGGTAATTTTTTTCAAATTTGGCTCCAGGTTTGCAGGAGTGTCATCCTGCTGGCACTTTTTCCCTGTGTGACTATTCCTCCTTCATTTTGGGCTTTCTTCCTTGGTCCTAGACACACTGACCACTGTGATTGGTTACTCTCTTGCAAGAAACCCATCCCTTCTCTGAGACCACGCCCGCTCCAGTTAGATGTTCTTTTAAGCTACGGTATCACTAGTGAAATCATGCCATTCAAATAACTACATTCACATGTATGTATGGTAACTGAATTTTAGGCTTATCCTTTTATGCCCTTTACAGTGTAAACATAAAGCCCAGAAAGTGATAATTGCTAAGTTGTTGTCAATGGCCACGGTTTGATGGACTATTATGGAGTCACCAGTGCCACTTAATAACCTAATCCAAGTAAACCTCTTGTAAATTTGTCTCCCCCTGCTGGGCACCAGTTATGTAATGCAGAGGGAAAAGGCTGACCTGTCTTTTCTCTGTCTCCATTACACAGATACTACAGGGGAACGCATGGGGTTATAGTGGTTTACGATGTCACGAGTGCTGAATCATTCGTCAATGTAAAACGATGGCTACATGAAATCAACCAGAACTGTGATGACGTGTGCCGAATACTAGGTGAGTGCACCTCCTTTACTGCTGATGCATGAAATTAACGACAGTGCACTATTTATTGTCACATTACATTTTTTACACCTAAGGTATTTAGCTGACACCCTTATTTGGAGGGAATTATACTAGTGAATGCAGCAGTATGAGCTTGAATTCCTACATCACCAACAAGTAAAGAGTGCAAGGGCCTGAGCTGCAGAGAATATCTTTGTGACCGAATAAGGATCATGTGAGAGAGTTGTGCTAGGAAAATACATTTGGAGTGAGGGATTCTTTTCTGTTAAACATTCGTAACACATTTGTATGGAGATACTCTGGTCTGACAAATGGAAGTCATATCAATGTTATTCATTTGTGTTTCATTTGTAGTGGGTAACAAGAACGACGACCCCAACTCCAAGGTGGTGGAGACGACTGACGCGCAGAAGTTTGCCGAACAGATGGGTATCAACCTGTTTGAGACGAGTGCAAAAGAGAACATCAATGTTGAAGAGGTAGGCTCACTCATTGCTTTAATTAATCCTTAATTTGTGAGGATCTGTACTTAATAATTAATATACTTAATAATTCATAATTGCAGATCTACAAGCTCACAATTTGTCACATGTTGTGAGCTTGTAGATCTGCAATTATTTCCCATATTGTAGCTTGATGATTTCATTTGTAGTATATTGCAAATTACAGGATGACTATTTTCTTTATGCTCGAATTGAGTACATATTGTGACACAAGTGCTGTTTCCATGCCGTGCGTTATTGCCAGTATGATATTTCCTGAATTTTACAGTACTTTTAATGTGGGTATGATGGTCTCTCATTGGTGCTCCAGTTGACTTAACGTGCTTGCCGTTGTTGGTTTTCCACGTCTCCTCCAGATGTTCAACTGCATCACTGAGCTAGTGCTAAGAGCCAAGAAGGAGGTGCTCGCTAAGCAGCAGCAGCAGCAACAGAACGACGTGGTCAAACTCACCAAGAACAGTAAACGAAAGAAAAAGTGCTGCTAGCGAACTCACAAATGCACCCCACGACCACACCATTTAAAAACCAACAAAAAAAAGGCCAGCAGCGTCTTTTTCTTTTCTTTTTTCTTCAAGAGAACACACACACATGCGATGGGACTCCATGCATCTAAATTAAGAGCAGATAGAGATTGAACAAATCCACGACGTTAAAAAATAAATACAAATAAAATGAATGGGAAAAATGTCCCCTTTGGACAGACAAATCATGAAGACTTTAAGAAAAAAAAATATGTACAGATTTTATTAGAAGTCAGATCAAGTTTTATTTGGAATTCAGCAGATGGGCACTATCAATGAAAGCAAGATCCTCCCTTGCCAAAGGACAAGTGACATTAATGCTCAGATTTCTATACGTATATGAAATATTCTTACATCAGTATGTTGTTTCTCCTTCTCATTCCACTTCACAATGGGACATTATGAGTCAAGTGAAACTCTGCACCTGAAGAGAGGAGGAGTTATTGCCATTTCAGAGATGGTTGGAACATGCATCCAATTGAGAAGGGAGGGTTCACAACCTTTGTACATTTTTTCTTTTTGACTTCAGCCCTCCTGAAGTTACCGTGGGCTCATGCCAACAGATCACAAACGTTACTTACTTTTTTTTTAATTGATGGGGGGGGGGGGGGGATCGGAAGATGATGATGAGGATGTTGATTATTGGTAGGTAAACTTTAGCAACTAATCCAATGGACAGAACTGGTGACATCTACCGTTTCTTTGGTGTTTATTTTTTTGTCTTTTCTATATGTTGCCAAGCTTTCTCCCCCTCTAACCTCCAGTAACATTGAGCCAACAACCTGTTGTTGTTATTGTCTTTTAAGTGCTGAGCAGAGCAGTGAACCACTCATGAAGATGCTGGGACAACAGATTCTGCAACATCACTCTTCACTGCAGTCTTACCATGTTTCCAGTTTGCTTTTCAGGTTTTATTTTCCCCAATTTTTTTTAAATAATACTGCCAATATTTTTGAAAAAAATAAAATAAAAATAAATAAAAACAATTAGGAGCTCAAGTGGCACCCCTACCCTGCCCTGACCCCACTGTAGGACTGTTGCCATAGAAGCCCTGTTGAGTGGAGCATGGAGCTTGTGGAGTGTGAAGCAGGGTTCAAATACACTGCTAAAGTCCTCAGGGATAGTCCAGCCCCCCTCCCCTCTCTCCCCTCTCTCCCCCTCCCAACCTCATTCCTCTCTCTCTTCCACCCATCTGGCAAACTCATCTCGGCACCTCTATTAACTATGGAATTGAGTCCTTCACGTCACTCAAGTAGCATTAGCAAAATATGAAATTGGACTTCATTATCAATGCAGACAGCAGTGTAATTGTGGCTGGAGGACAAGCTTGGACCTTTTGAGGAATCAAAAGGTGACCTAGACCCATAGCAAAACTGTGGTAAGCCTCTTTTGTGTGTCAAGCATGTAACACTTTGCTTGAAGGGGTACCTACTGTATAAGGTAATAGCCTGACTTGTGTTTTTGTACTCTTAGAACTGTCAAGGACTTGTTTGTTGAGCTTGCAGAATAATCTTACCTGTTAACAAATGTTAATGTATGGTGTCAAGTTTATTTTTCTTCTCTATCACAATCTTTATTTTTACCCGTTCAACTGAAGTGTTACCGTACAGTGTTTTTGTCTTGACTTTGAGGTTGTAATGGAGAGTGGCTGGTCTGTTATGAAAGAGTGAGGGGGTTGTCGGCGGTGTAAAGCAGAACATGGGAGCATAGATTGGTGGTGTGACGCCCCCCTCTGCTGTGGGGTTCTGGATACCTTTCCCTCACCATGCACAGCCAAGTGCGTCTGCAAGAAGGTGAAATGATGTAGAATGTCGGAAAACAAAAGGGTGCCATTTATATACTGACATTTGTTTGGGAGAATATGCAATCGCAAGAGTTTCTACATGTTGGCAACATTTCTCGTTTGAGACATTCTGGAACTTTCACCCTCCGAGCACATGCCTAGGTGCTAGTTGATGATGCAATATGAGGTTGAGCAGGTGCCGTGTGTTCGAGTGACCTTGGAGAGGAGGGAGATACAGGGCGGACACATGTAGTGCAAGTCGTGCCACATACTGAGGGCTGAAGCAGTGGAGAGATGGCATCAAATCTCAGACTATATGAATTCTATTCATTATGTGTATGTATATATAAATATATTTGTGTGTTTATATTTCAATATAGAACATACACACATAATTAGCACACATTAAATGTGTTGACATGCCCTGTGTGCTATGATTGAAACACACTTATTCAGCTGTGGATTGCTGTACACTGGAGAAAAGAGATGTACTATTCATTTTTCCCTACATGAATTTAATCAATAAACGTTTTAAAAGAAGAAATATTTGACACAAGGACTGATGTCATTTGTCAATGATTCATACTATTCATAGCTTGGTTGCACATAATTTCGAACTGATGATAATGCATCCAATACCGATGAACCAATGGTCTACTCTTGTTTAAAAAAATAGGAAATCATTTTCTTATGACACAGAGCAGTCATTAAATCGTATTCTGTTGTATTATTTGTGTTCACATTCCCAGGTCAACAAATCCCTCATTCGCCACCTAGATTGAACACAGGCAGTAATCTGGACCGTCATTCAGAACGGGAGGTGAGAACTGAGAAGCACAGCCAGCTAGTGTTTAATTTGAAGAAAGTTGCAAGTTAAGAATGATGGTAGTCATGTCTTGTTTTTTTATCACTTTATTTAACTATACCAGATTACTTGTCGGCAAAGAAACTTTAACTTTTAAGCTCTCCACACCTTAACTAACAATAAGTAAGATCTGTCAAGGGCCAAACTGGGCAGAATAGATGGATTTCACATGACACTGGGTGGATCATGGAGCATTACATGAATTAATCACAGCCATTCCCTTGATGGATATAAAAATGTTAACTTATATTGCTTTATATTTTCCACATGAAACATTGTTTACTAAGAATATAAAATCACCATTCTTGAGAATGTTTGCTATACTTCCACCTCAGTACAAACAGATTTCCCCTCAAATTTGGCAAATATAGGCATTGTGGTTTAAATGTGTTCAAATTAATTTATGTTAATAAGCACTATTTGTTATGCTTAGATGGCTGAGGCCGGGGTATTATTGAAAGAGCCCATCTTTAATTGCTAACCTCATGCTGGGACATAATTGGTCTGAGTCTCTTTACTGATGGCCATTCTATTATGGCAGATGGCATAATGCACACACAAATACACTGGAGATTTATCCATTTAGTAGAACTCTTTTTTTAACAAGATGTTTGATTATTTTGTTATTGCATTGTCACATAATGAACTATTTTTTTCAAGTAACTTTCAGCAGAATGTTGCCAGAAGATTTGAGACGATATCCAGCTTTACTGATTCTGAATATCATACAAGGCCCTGGCTAGGAGATGGTTGTGAAGATTGTAATTTACTGTTCAAAGGCAGTATGCCAAAATTCCTACTAAATACACTAAATTCCCCAAATGGCTGAGAAAATAGTTTGACAAATATTTTGAATTGCTCTTGGCCTTCCCTAACCAAAACAGTTTTTAGTTCAGTGAATGGGAGCAGTCATAGGAGGAACAATGAACTCATCAGAACAGAAGCACCAACAATATTGGCATATGAACCGGTAGGGGCATGCAGTCGACTCACTCAATGGAATGCCTGCATTCATTCACCACAACACTAGTAACACAAACGACATAAAACCAGGACGTTCACCACCACAAGAAGACACAGGAGACAGTATTGCAAAAACAGGTTTTCATATGGAAAATGATACAGTACAGTCTACAGCAGTGTTTGGGCCATGAGTCTGAGAGACATACAGTATGCATTAACAGCACATAGTGGTTTGTTAAACACAGGAAGAGTAGAACACATATGGACAGGACTAGTTTGTGGGACATAAACACAGAAAACTGTCAACCCGGTAATGGCAAGAGTAGCTGGATCCATCCATGTATTTCCAAGCGGCGGCATCTTCATCAGACTGTTTTTCTTAATGTCAACTTATCAAACAGTCATGGTGTGATCACTAAATCCTGTCAAAAAGACAGGAAAGAAATGATTTGTTTATAGTGAATGCGATAGAATAAAACTTATATTGTCTTCACATTACAGTTACTGAATTTAATTGGACTCAAATTCTACCATTTCCCTGCTATTTTGTGTAGTTCGCACCTGTAAGACAGTACTTGCTTCAGGCGTTATTGGAGACTATAAAATAACTGTCAAAACACTGATCTGGGTGATGAATTCCAGCCAACTTGGATTCAATCGGTCTCAAGACAGGACTGAGATTCATGAGCCATCTGTGGGACTTACTCATAAATCATCCATTCCATTATTCGTGAATAATTTAAGTGAAATATTTAATCATCCATTCCACTATTCGTGAATAATTTAAGTGAAACATAGAATAACTGTCTCATGATTCATGAGACAGTACTACTACTACTGCCTGCCACACCAAGTCAAATGAACACCTCGGTAATGATAATGTCCTTCCCCTTTTCACCCATGACAATGACACACAATACACGGAAGAAAACAAAATAATGTAATACATCAACCTTTTTTTTCTACAAAAAAGTACATTTTCATTCAAAAAAGATATGTATTTCTTTTAATATAAATATATCGATTTCATCCAAACATAGTCAACTCTTTATTTAGAAAAAAACATTCTTTGGGTTGAAATCCTTGTGAGCAACCCACTGAAATGAAGAGAAGACGTCACAAGGTTCACTCACTGGTGCACATCATACGCACACACGCAAGCATTCAGGTACATCACATCTGTCGACATGTGTTAATGGAGTCACAGGTATATGTGAGCCTAAATGGAAGCCCCTATAGCAGTGAAATCAAAGTGCCCACTAAGGTCCAAAGCAATGAGATTGGGAGGTAGACCTTTTGCATTAGTCTTTCATCACATCACTCTTCTACCACTGCTAAAGCAGCTGCATTGGCAATATCTTAAAATAATGTAGTAATGTATTTGTATATATCAGCAATGCAATAACTAATCAATTCTTGGGACAAAGAGGAGGCCGTGACTCACCCATGTACCCAAGACTTGGTGCTATATAAGTTTGTCTCCCATTTTCTCAAGCTCATGTAAACAATTTAGAAGATTTGGTCGTTTAGGAAGATGATTGATTTTATGACAACAATGATTGTAACATGTTTAAAAAAAAAGAAAAGAAAACTGTCACATGTATGAAAAATTGTAGGAAATAAAATCCCACCTGATCAGAAGCTACCGCTAACCTCAGCTACCCAAAGGTTTATTCAGATATCAGAGATAAACATAAAGCCCTGTCACCACAGACCTGAGATAGACGCAACTAAAAGACATATAGGCTGGCTTTGATAGATATACTCAATGTAATGGTCCCTTAATTAGTCCCTGTACATTTTATTTAGGGTTAGAACTTGTATACTGAATGAGTGGTGAACATATACCTTGTCCTAGCAGTGGTGTCCTGTCATGGAGGGCCAGAGTATTCATGTTCTCATTCCATCCAAGGACTTTCACAAAGTTCCCCACAGTGTGGATGGTGTCTGTAATAATTAGTGAATTGAAAACCTGCATACACTTAATCGTGCATGTTTGGGTACCACCACAGATCTAATACTGTAAATGTGAATGAGGGTTTAACAATCTCACGAGCCAAACAGTCCTGGGAGTTGACCAACTTGTGTGACTGACTGCCTTATTTGTGTGGCTAGTTTTTGTAACGATGAATGTTTTTCAGTCAAGAGTAATGGTATGGTTCTAATGAACCCAGTCCAAATGACAGGGACAGTGGCATTACGGTATATCCCTGAACGTATGAATAAACCTGAGGGATCACATCAGCGTTATAGCTGTAGCAACACTGGTCCATACCCAGAGATTGGTCAGTGTTCCTCTATGCTCCACAGCATATATTCTATAGTTCCTCAAGTAACAGTATTCCCCAAAAATATATCTATATTCCATAGGCTATGCCCCGTCACATAGTACATTCTTCAATAAGACCATACTATTGCAGTGTTCCATAGCATCCTATGTTGCATAGAACTGCATTCCATAGCAAGGAATGTTCCATAGAACGATGTCTCATAGGTTCATAGTAAATCTACTTCCATACCACAGGTCCATACCACTTATACACAATTCATCCAAGAGCTGTGTCTTGCTACACCGGAAAAAACACTAGAAAATCCTCTGTGTTAATTTAACTCTGACAATTTAAAAATGTAGCCAACAATCAGTTTTTAATTAACACTGAATATTTATCTGTGTATGTTCAATAGAGCAGTGTTCCATAGTTTTTTACCAGGAACCCTGGTCCACTATTCTCTCCTCGATGGTGCTGCTGTGCATATTGTTGCTGTCGGGCAGAGACCTTGTAGCTCTATATTTAATGACTGAGGTGTCTCTTTATGTTTCAAAAGATGTCGCATCGCAAAGTGTTTTGAAACAGGTCACGGTGGTGTTTGAAAAGTGGTTAAGTCAACATCATTGTGATGTCAGAACAGGCCAGCACCTTATAATATATGGAGCTCCAGCTCCATATAATATATGGAGCTGGCCTAGATCTACATATTATGGAGATCTAGGGGTGATATGGATGGGCTTTGATATGGATGGGCTTTGGTTTTGGACAACCGGCGACACCGGGCACTGCATTCCCTGTGGTGGTGTGGAATGCGTATGTCAAATTTGAATTTGGTGGCGAACGGTTCTTGTGTTACGTGGATTTCAAACATACAGAGACGTGGCACATTTATAGATAAGATTGAACCAATGAAAAATACGTTCCATCCATTTGAATGCACCTTTTTCCCTTTCCTGAAAACTGTTTAGGACATACAAGATTTCCACCTGACCGCAACACTATTGAGCCGTCTCTCCCCAGAAGCCTTGTCATTCATACAACAGGATTTTGTACACAGTGTTACCTCTACGGAGTTGGCAGTAGATGGTAGTTAGGCACTACAACAGACCCATCTTTTCTGGAGGTAAACTTTGTGACCCTGTTTATTGGAGCCCATGGTTTGAGAAGGACTAAAGCCAAAGTCTCTGGGGATGTCTTTCTCTTAGATCTGTTACCCGTTGTTCTCTTCACCAATATCTGTAAGGGAAGGAGTGATGGACAGGATAAAGTGCAAAATGACGCCGCTGAAACTCATTTTTCCCCCACCTGTCTGTAAGTGCATGTCTTTTCCCATCTTTGGCTATGTTGCTACCCCTGTACTCGCTTTGACATCATCGCTCTCCTCTCGTCTCATTTACGTGTGCACATGACTATTCCGGTGGAGGCCCCTACTAGTTCTTTTTGAAGAAAGAGAAGAGCTTCTTATCCCCGTCGGAGATGCGGTGAGCTCGTCTGGAGGACTGACCGGCTCGGGCCCCTGAAGGCGACGACAGGGAGTAAGGGGCAGAGCGCCATTCGTCCTGGTGCTTGTCCGTTAACTGCTGATCAATCACTCTGTGCATATCATCCTAAAACATGAACAACAGAGAATACAATGTGACAAATGCTATGCCACATGAAAGAAAAGGGGGAAAAAAGAGACTGAATGTGGAAGGGTATTAGGGATGAGACAGAAAGCTGGAGAACAGAGGGTGATAGATTGGGATGACTGTGGTAGCGGTCTAGCGGATGGTCTCGGAGGTGGTTAATGATGGATAGGTGACCGGAGTGAGCTTTTCTCTGCTGAGTCAACTAACTGCAGCGTGAAATGGCTCTGCATGATGACGTGGTGGTATGAGAACGTATTGGTTCAGGTTGCAGAAGCGAGATGCCACACCTCAGCTCACCTCTAAGGCAGGAGGGGGGGGTACCACAGGGGAGAGAGGGTGGTACGGAAGCTGAGAAAGGCCACTAGATCAGAAACCACAAGAGCCACACAGTAAAGAGCCCTGAGGAGGCAAACTGTAGCCAGGGAAAGAGAGAGGACAAGAGCTGCTAGTTACAGGTAAGGAGAGGAAGGGAAGGGAGATACACATATACACACACTGAGTCCTCAGACTACGTATCTGGGCGACTAAAGACACCCTCCTCAAATTAAATCACTAAGAGTTAGTGTCATTCAGTTGTAAGTCGAGTGGCTCAGTGTGCGACTGTACACGTTTTGTTTGGTTAACATAAAGGCACGTCGGACAGTGTTTATAGGGATAGTGAAAAAAACCAATTCAACACCTTTCATGCCAGCATGCTACATAATTAAGAAAATACTTTTTATAATGACTTTATGGCGCAGTGTGCATTGTTTAGAGCAGTGATTTTCAATATTTCTGTGTCTGGCAATACTGGAAGGTTGTCACAAAACCTTAAGGCACAGGCAAACCATTTGGAAACCACCGGTTTAGAATTGTAAGCGCCACCCCAGTTACACAAGTCATACCTGATTTGACGAGAATTACTCTATCTATAGTCTATACTGTCTATAGCTCTTAAACAAGTTTAACAAATTACATTACAATGAAGTACCCATTTAGGCCTGAGGCCGATTCTAAAAACGCCTCTAAATCCTGGCCTAAGTTTTCTGAAAAACTTCAAATATTTATATACTGTAGCAGCATCAAAAGAAAAATACATTTTTGAATACTGTACATACTGTACAGAACCCAAAAATGGGTTCCCGGCCTGAGGGGGTAAAACACCAAAAGGGGTTCCCGCCCAGAATGGGTTAATATATTTGCCGACTTAAGTAAAAGTATGAATCAGAAACTCTTCTGTCCTGGCTTGTGGCCTCTGAGCCTGGTGACCCACCTGCCAGGCCTCCAGCTGCTGTGATAGGTTGAGCTTCTGTTGGATGGCATCCAGGAGCTGGTTGTTCAGAGACATGATGTCCTTCTTACACTTGGTGAGCTCCATCTCCACGGCTTTCTTCCTGTGAGTCCATGGATTAAAGCATTGTTTACTAAACAATTAGCACAATATGTGAAATTATGATATTGAGATATCACCAGTCTAAATGTCTGTATGTATGTATGTATGTACCATTGATGATTGATCTACATACAGCAAACCAGTTAAAGAAATTGCAAACTGAGTCTTTAGTTTAACCTTTGCTTTTATTAAATATCTCAGACCATTAGGGTTTTCTGGAAGATTGAACATGTATCCTATTGCTATTTTGACCAATTCATATACTTTCCAATCTTAATAAGTTTAATATATATCATTACTTGTAATGTGACTTTTTCATGGTTAGGGTTATGTCTGATTTATACTTGTATTGTGCTGTGCATGCCATGTATTGTACTGAAAATAGTTACAAGCTCACAACAATGCATCATGCTGCGAGCCTGAGACACATTGTGAGCTTGTAGATTGGCAATTTCCAGTGTGTGACACTGGCACACAAACTATAATCATCTTTCAGAGAAAGACATGTTGACTGTAAGGAATCCAAAGGAATGAAGGGAAACCTTACAGCTTGATATTTTTTGGGCCTTTCTGCCTTAATTTGGATAGTCTAGACACTTGAAGTGAAGAGTGACAGGAAACAGGGAGAGAGAGATGGGGAGTGACACGCAGCAATGGTCGTCCAGCTCGAGAATCGATCCCGCGACTAGCTGTCAGGCTGCATTAGAGCCTGGTATGTGAGGTATGCACCATAACCACTAGGCCATCGGCGCCCCTGTGAATCAGCTACTTTTGCTACTTTCCCGTGACACTCCTATCTGCCCGACAGCAACAATGTAATAGTGTAGTTTGAATGAGACAGGGTTAATTGCTGGATACATATTATACAAGCTGAATAATAGACAGAAAGTCATTATCCTCTCTGACATACTTGGTTATGGCATCGTCTCTGTCTCGTATGGCACTCTGGAGCTGTTCACTGGGCTCTCGGACCTCAGCCATGGCTCTCATCTGCTCACTCTCCTCACGGACTGAATGCATCTCTATAGACAACAGCGCCATCTGCAGGACACATAGGGGGATGCGCATAAGATGCAGTAAGTAATAGTATGATACACTCCATGCATAAAAGCATAGTCTGTGAATTGTAGAACATATTAAAGGAGGGATGTGTCACTGGGAGATAAATGGAGCAGTCCAATCTGTTTGACTTTCTTCTGACTGTTTGTGAGCCAGTACCTGGCTATGCAGTTGTAGTAGCTCCTTTTCACTGTTCTGTGTTTTGTCCTGTTCTGCTCCATACAGATCTCTGATGTCCCTCAACTCCTCAGACAGCTTCCGCACCTGTTCCTCCAGAGCCTCCTCATCACTACGGCGGGAACCCTGCATCACAACACACACACACACACACACACACACACACACACACACACTGCGGTGGTAAGCGATTCACTCACCCAAACCCAAATCTGTTTTTTTAAACACTATGAATAGGCCTTTAGTCACAGTAAATTTGTTACATACTTACTTACTGTAGTTTGACACTAGCATGACACAAATTTATTCAGTCTGAAATCGCCAGAACATGTTCTTTTTTTTAATGGCCATGACTAACGATTCAGGGCTGGAGCCAGGCTACGTCGACACAGTTTTCTGGTTGAAAATACTTGTTCGGTAGTGTCACGTGACAAACTATAAATGAGCCATAATAGGACATTGGTTCAGTACCGTGGACTCGTTGCCATCCATCAGGTTCTGTGTGAGTCTCCGTAGCTCCAGTAGGTTGGCGTGTAGGCTCCCCGTAGGCACATCCTTGGCTGAGGACGAGTCCGAAGACTCGTCCATGGAGGAGTCAGTGGACAGGGCAGAGTCTGTGATGTCATTGCCCCGTAGATGGGAACAGAGCGAGCGCACCTCACAGTAAGCCTCCCACAGTTGGAGACGCAGCTAGACACAGAGGGAGAGAAGATAATGCCCGAGTTATGCTGATCCTTTGGATCGGCTATTTTCGGTGTGTAAAATCAGGCCTTTACAGTTGCCTATAATCAAATGTGCATGTGTGTAATGTGTATGTACAACAACTCAACTCACTGTGATTTATATTGGTTTCCAATTTACAGGGGGGTGAGATATTCTCAAAATATGGATACAGGACCTAATATCTATATGAATATAAATATAAAATGTAAAAAAATATAAAAGAAATAATTACATTTAAGTGTGTGTGTGTGTGTGTGTGTGTGTGTGTGTGTGTGTGTGTGTGTGTGCAATGAAATGAAATCAATGAATGAGGTTTACCTGCTCTCTCTCCTGTTCCTGTTCCTCTTGCTCCATGCTCTGTTCTATCTCATACAGCAGACTGGGGGGATGGGGGGTGAGGCCCTGGAGGCTCTGTTCCTCGCTCAGCTCCTCCAGTCGGGTGCTCAGCTGTCTGTGAGACATCTGGACCTCCTGCAGCTCCAAGTGACTCTGTCTCAACTGAGTCAGCGTGATGGAAAATCAGTATACAGGTATACCTGATTTTGCATTATGATTTTAGCCTATAAAACTACGCTGTTCCTGCACGAGGCCAAGTTGTCAAGTGTCACTGCTTTGCATCACACCCCGACAGAAGCACTGTGATTGACAACTTGAAGCAGTACAGGAACATTTGTCTTCGAAACAGGTCTGTCACGACTCACGGTGCAACCCGTGCCCTATAGACAATAACAGGGACATTGCATGCACACAAGCTAACAGCAGTCGCTACTTCAGTGTCTGAAACATTACATATTTCTAGTCCACAAAATAGATTGTGAATACAAAACATTTAACTGATCAATTATGATGTATTTATAGGTTAAGCTACACAGCAGCACATAAGTAATTAAAATTATCCCCACCTCTACCAGCTACAACATTAAAGTCATACTGTAACACGTTATTTTTGATATAATCTTTCCACAATAAGATTAATGTAATAATGTGTAACATTAATTTAAGTAGAGTGATGAACAAATTTGATTCTGATGCCAATATGTTTACTGAAGTACAATTTTGACTTTTACTTGAAACAGAGTTTTTCTACATTTTGGTATTGCTACTTTTACCAACCAACGCCTGTCTCCAGTTTATGGGATTGTGAACGATATTTCTTACGTCGAAGCTCCACTCAGTGTCGCGTCATCGTCAACGCAGGGTACGTTCCCTTTTTAATCAATGGAGGGTGTTCCACTGCCGATTTTTTTACACCGTCCAAACGCAACGCGACGCAACACACTCAGTGGAGCCCAGGCGTTAAAAATACACAGCTGTCCCTTTGGATAACATTAACATAACATAAGTTTAAGCTTGTTGCATATTGTTTTGTGACCAGAAGCACAATGCTAAAATACTATAAAGTTGCTGACATTTGGACACAAAGAACTGGCTTAACATGCCAATTTAATAAAAAAGTAGGCAAATTAAACGCGCATGGACGATATATCGGTTCATAACACTGACCAGCTTTGCTGATGCCCTACCCTGTTTTCAGGGTAGCATGTGGAGCTCTTTTAGCAACTACACACTGAAAAAGAGCTCCACTGGTTCTCAGCCTTTTTCCATTTACAAGGACCCCCGTTTGACATGCATTAGGCCCTGGACCCGCATTTGATACGATTTTTATCTCTAACCCCAATCTACAGTACACTTTACACTACAGTTCATTTTACTCTGTACAAATCTCAAAGTTACAGACCTGTAAGCGTCCATTTGTTTCCCCAACTATAAATAACTTAGCTGGGGACCCCCTGGAACCCTCACAAGGACCATTGTACTACAACCAACCTGTAAATCTTTTTGGTGACACTGTTTCTCCAGGACCAGTGTTCTCTCTCGCAACTGGTCCACAGTGTTCTGTAGCAGCTCGTGCTCCTCTAGCATAGCATGCACACGTTGCTCCAGCTCCATCTTCTGCTCCAACAGCATCTTAATCTGGCAGGAAAAACCATGGCAGAGAACAGGTTACACATCACTATAGCTAAATGGGTTACAAGGTCTTTTTGATGCCCTGGCTGGAAGATAAAGACCCAGACATGCAGCTGTGGTCCTACTTATACCCTTGCTGAGTTGTTGTTCTCCTGACTAAGGGAGTCTTGCACAAGATTAAAGTTACTCCCCTTGGTCAGAAGAATGTTTGTTGCCTAGCACAGGCGGAGCTGGAGGCTGCCACCCTTATATTATGGAATGTCCTTGTGATAAGTAAATTAGTTTGAAAATGATATCAGGTTTAACTCATTCCTGTATTGTCCTTTAACTGAAGGCCAGCGTTTTCAACAACACATCACATTTCTCATGACTGGCAAAATTGTTTTCATTGGTCTTTGTAGCCTGCCAGGCTGAGCAGTAATTTCCCCATTAAAACGAACATCAGTGCTTGTTCATTTTTATCCCCGCCGCTTTTGACCTACATCTCATAACCTACTTCACATTCACAATGCAGAAGCCTGACATTATGTTCTGCTCAATGGCGTGTATAAGTTACTACATGAGCATCTGCAGGCAGGTTTAGTGTGTCCTTACGATATTTTTGTTTGACATTGCTGCTGATATGATTGATAGCCTCTGTCTGACAAAGATAGGAGAAAAAGCCATTTGTCATCTCAGTCCTCAGTCATGTTAAGACAAGTGGGAGCACCCAGACATTGCAGCATTGGATCTAAATATAGATGAGAGCCATCTTTTTTCTCTTCTTGCCCTGTAATCCTCCTAAGGTTTCTGTACATAAACACATGACTCGCTCAATGATATCACCACAATAATATTTAATGTTCTGTTAAGCATGTTATTCATGCTCAATCTTAGGAAACAGGGATTGCCATAGGTTTACAAAGGGATTCAAAATGATGTCACTGATTTTATAAAGGAGTATGACCAGAAATGTAAGATCTACAGTATTTGATCAATTCAATTAGGGTTTTGTTTCCATTGAATTACATACAAATGCTTGTATTAACATAAAATTACAGGAACTGACAATTTTAGACGTGTAGAACATGAAGCACATTAACTCTAATGAATAAAGCTTAAAGGGATAGTTCAGAATTTTTTAACTGTATGCTGTATGAAATACTTGCCATTAATATAGTGGTTGCAACTGTATTAATTTGATTGCCCGAGTCCTGTGGTGGGAGTTCTGCTCTGGTTTTGGTGAAATATTACGTAGTTCCAGTCATTTTGTGGGGGGCACAAGGGGCCACGTATTAAAAGTAAAATTCACAAAACTAGCGTCATTTGTATTGTTGACCTATCATATAGTGCAACTTTCGTAAAAACTGTACTCCTCTATCACACAGAACTATGTTTTTTGTGTCCATCCTACGCCTGAATTTATTTAAATTAATCAAAAAAAGTGAAAGTGAGTTTAAAAAGTGTTCCAATGCTCCAATCCTTGTTGCTTTATTTTACAAGAAGTTGCATGCAGCATGCATTCAGACTAATGGACAGACACACTCACTTCTAGTCCTTGCTGCTCCACCAAACAGGAGTTCAAGAGAGAGAATGCAGGAGGGAGAAGACAGGGGGAAATAATGATAGAGCAGAGAGGTTGACAGTTGACTAATCTCTGAACAGACTAAGGCAAATTCACTGGAATAGGAGAATGATTCCTAATCCTTACTGCCAATGTTGCATAGTAACAACTACAACTGATTTACTTCCACAAAAGCAGAACCTTCTCAGCACATACTGTACACCTGGTAAATTTAGTAATAGAAGATCCACAGCTAGCAGGCACGGACTGGCACAGAAAATTACAGTATTGATATTTTGTAAGTTCTGTAAATTACTCTCAATCAGACAAACCAGTCAGTCAGTCAGACAGACAGACAGTCAGCCAGCCAACCATCAATGACAGTATTAATCCTGATTCTCAGGATGTGATCAGTCTCACCTCAGCCTGGAGGCTCTCTAGTTGTGTCACATGCTGGCTGGTGGACACACTCTTTTCCCTGAAGTCATCCCGTAATGAATGGACCTGAGTGGACAGCTGCCTCTCCACCTCTGCAGCCTGGACCAACAACACAAAGGGAGAGGGAGAAAGAGAATAGAGGGATAAGAATATAGAAAGGAGTCCATGGGTTACGGGGTAGAGTGACACAGTGGGAGTGAAGGACACAAAACAAAAAAACAGCTTCTACTGTACATATAGTTGCTGCTACTTAGAGCTGGTTAATCATAATAATAAAAATGATGAACATGACAATAATAATACATTTAATTGTATAGCACCGTTCAAACAAATCATGCTTTAAAGTTTAACAAAGGAAAATTATTTAAAATAAGCAAACAAGAAAAACAAGGGGAAACAGCTAAGATTCTTAAAGCACACAAGAAGTCAAATTAAATTAAATGATTATTATTATTATTTTTTTTTTTTTAAGATTTTTTTTGCGGCTTACGCCTTTTATTGATTTTTTAAGGGATAGAAAGTAGGCTGACAGGAAACGGGAGAGAGATGGGGGGGATGACATGCGGTAAAGGCCGTGTCGGGTCCGGGAGTCGAACCCGCGGCACACCGCGACTGGATCACCAGTCCGGTGCCCAGACCGTTATGCTACGGCCTGGGCCTGATTATTATTTTTTGTTGGAGAAATTGTACTATAGCAAGACTGGGTAATAATAAGAGTCATTAATCTGTACGTACTGTAAGGCAATATTGAGAAAGAAAGCTGCATGTGCTATTTTCTTTTAGATAGGGTTACGCAAGCCTGCAGTAGAGGATCTAAGCCGGGATCCTGAAGGAACATAAAAACGACAGTGAGTCTGATGTAGGCTGGCCCTAACCCGTTGAGAGTTTTATAAAGTACAATCGATTCTGAAGGACAGTGTAGTCTAGCTATGACGTGGAGTGATGTGTTTTTGTTAGCAGTCTAGCAGTAGCAGCATAGTTATGAATAAACTGCAACCTTGGACATCCCCAACCTTTTAGGAAGACCAGTAAAAAGTGCATTGCAATAGAGGGTATTGCGCATGCATAAAGTGAGTGTCAAATCGTGGTAAAAGTGAGAGTAATGTAATTTAACTTTGTTTAATGCAATCAGATAGGATTTTTCTGTTTGGATGTATGGGATGCCCAGAAAATATTTATTTTGCCACAGAGTTGATTCCCGCATAACTTCCGGGTATGATAATGATGTCACGTGTATACCTTCAGTCTACAGTATATTAATTGGTTTTTCAGCATCTTGCCGACTCTGCCGAGTTTTGGTCACTTTATGGGACTTGAAGCAAGCTCAGATGTGAGCTTTTTTAAATGATTTTACAATAAAGCATACAAAATACACATGACTTACACAAAATAAAAAGACAAGAAAAAACAAACAAAAAACAAAACACAACTAGCAGTCAAAAACTACCCCAAATGGACAACACCCTTCCACATTCTGTAATGTAATTGTTGCTCGGATGTGAGCTTGTAGATCTGCATTTATATTGCATTTAATATTTCTCAATAATTTAGAATCACAAGTACACACATTGTTATCAACTCTGAGCATCTGCATCTCTGGCTGTGATGCGACACCGTGTTTAATTATGTGACTCAGACACACCACATTCTGTTCCTGCAATGATTCATTTGATAACTGTTCCTGTGAAGGCCACAGACAGACAGACAGACAGACAGAGAAAATAAATAACACATTCATCCAGACTTGAGAGCTGACTGAGCTGATTGGATGGCAGGATCAGGCCACTCTTGTCTAACATCTGTGTACCGACCAAAGAGAGCCTGGCTGACTGAACCTCATTAGCATAAAGCTGGACTCAGGAAGGATTCACATCACCGCTCCCATGGCAACAGATGAATATTCAAAAGTTGACGGTTACTACTTACTACAGGCCATCGAGGAGAGTCATTACTGTAAATCAGTGGTTAAACTTTGTTTAATTTCAAGGACCCCCATAACTAAGTGTACTTGGAAACCCCTGAACTCACTTTGAGAACCGCTGCTGTAACAATAACCGTGTACACAAATGGAACCATACACTCAAAAGTTAGACACGTAAGGGTTAATTTGGAACCATGGTGCACTCCTAAACTCACTTTGAGAACCACTGCTGTAATACAGTAGAATCTACCAGCGGCATTGGGACATCTACTGAGTAGATGTCCCAATGCCGCTGGCTGACAACTTTGATGACAAGTTATCGATTAGGATGCTGGGAACAAAGTCCCATTTTCTTCATCCTACTATAAATGTGCCACGTCTCTGTGTGTGCGCGTGTGTGGTTGTAATGCACGTAACTCGAGAACCATTTGACCCACCGACTTCACATTCGACACACACGTTCCACACCCCCACAGGGAGTGCAGTGCTTGGTATCGAGACGGTCAAACTCATGGTTCTCCAGAACCCCCACAAAAGGCTCTGGTCAGGCTCTGCCAGTGGGCATAATGAGCCTAAATCCCCTCACCTGTGCAATTTCCAGCCTCTGCCTCAGCCAATTGATCGCCATGGCAACCCCACACCTGCCAATTGATTACTTAACCAGTCCACTTTTCACAGTCAGTTTGCACTATTCAAGCACAGGCAGACAGACAGATACAGAGATCTCCATATACAGTATGGGCACAAAAGGGACACCGACAGATAGTTAAAACGGGTGCTAGGACGTACTGGTCTAGTAGCCTACAGTATGAGCAACTTGTGGTGGTAGTGTGGTACAGGATTGCAAGACTGCAGGCAGGAAGATGACAGCGGCTAAAGTAAGGAAACAATCAAAAAGTCACACTTTCCACAGCCTGATTGCACCACAAATAGCAGATTCTTTGCTTGTTCACACTCACGCAGTATGAGCTTCTGCTCGAGCTGCTATTTTCAGCACACAACTCTGTCTTACGAGTATAAATTAAGCATTATACAGTCTGAATGAAAACGAAGTATTTCTCTTAAAAATATTGTTACTAGTTACTTAGCATTATTACAAAACATACATATAATTAAGCCCTATTTTATAATTTGGCTACTCAAAAATAGCAAATCTACAAGATCACAATTTATTGGTGCGGCGGTTGTGAGCCTGTAGATCTGCCATTTTTGAGAAATGGACAAAAGAATAAGTTTGGGTACTAAGTATATTTTGATGCACACGTTTGTACCACAGCCTTGCCTCTGGGTGGCACTGTGAAACATACTGTCAAGTGTCTTCCAGGTGCTTTTCAAGCAAATATTTGGTGAGGTTCTTTTTGTCTAACAAAGAGTCCTCCTTGGGTAAAACTGTCTGTAATAGTTACATTCTGCTGGAAATCCCCACCGACCAGTACTGACAGTAAAATCTGAAGAACTCTGTAGCTGTCTGGCAGACTAGTCTTTTCAGAAAACATTTGGTTTACTTGGCCAACATAACAATGCCTGTGCTTTACCCCATTTGTACAGTACATGCATTATATGTATTAAGTATGCGAGTGGTGGGCGGTACAGCTCACCAGAGAGGCGCACATTGGTGATTCGACATTTCGCTAGAATTTGTGCGATAAATTGAAAATGTTCTGCTAATCACATGAGGCTTGGGAGCACCACATGCATACCGTTGCATGCATACCATGCATGCATAGTTGCATACCATGCATACCGGGGCGACTGTGGCTCAAGAGGTAGAACAGGTCGTCCAATGATCTATGGGTCGGCGGTTCGAATCCCGGCTCCTCCTGTCTACATGTCGAAGTGTCCTTGGGCAAGACACTGAACCCCAAATTGCTCCCGATGTGCTGGTTGGTACCTTGCATGGCTTCCGCCGCAATCGGTGTGTGAATGGGTGAATGTAATGCACAATCTATGTAAAGCGCCTTGGGTAAAGGCGCTATATAAATGCACCATTTTGATTTACCATTTACCGTTTGGTTGCCACAGTACAACTCGGTAACCTTACTGAGTTGTACTGTGGCAGACGGTATGCATGTGGTGATCCCAAGGCCAAGCAGGTTAAAGCAAATGCTTTTTAGGTCGATCATTGACATTTATGTTCCAGATCTGAAGGCTGTGTAATGTCTTTGTTCTGTTGCCTTCCACTTATGATTCAGAGACATTTAATTCAGCTGCAATGCTTCATATATATATTTAACAGGGCAGGATGAGGATGACACACCACCCACCCACTGACTTACAGCTGCTGCTGTGACAAAACCTGGTTGCTTCCATTGTGGCAGAATTCATTTTGAATCTTGAACGTACCTGGACAGTTTCATGAATTTACAGATTACATGACAAAATGTGGAGAGTGTTGAAGATTGTGTTGACCTGTAACGGGCCAACACTGAGTTTGATATATTCCTGGAATATACACTCTTTAATCCTACAACAGCAGCATGCATAGTCCTCTCTGCCTTGCCTTTGTTTGTGTGATACAGATGTTTAATTACTAATTAGTCAAGGGTAATGCAGAGGCTGGTAACTGTGGTTAACTGTGGTTAATTGCCATTTGACCCAGTGGCATACTAAGCCTGACGGATTGAGAACGGGAGGGAGAAAAAAAAGGGAATGTTAGCCAGACAGTCAGATGTAATCATATTCTCCTTAATCTGAGTGTAAAGTCCTCATATCCCACATCAAGTAGCAGAGTGACCGTGTGGCAAATCAGTCGACTGCGACAAAATCCAGGGCAACAAAGTATGAGATACAATTGCCCTACACAGTCTCTATCCATGGATTTAACTAGTTTCTCAAGAGAAGAGGAGAAAATAAATGTTGTGACTTGTCTGACAGAAATAACTTAATGAGCTACGAGTGGTAGGACAACAACTGCAACAATATGTCATACTGTATAGTATACTGGCCACATGAAGTCCGAGAGCCATGTGAAGTGAGGCCATGCTGTTATTTGGCCCAGTCTTGTTTTTCTTTTTCGCCTATACTTATGAGAATGTAATCCTCAGGGCCCAAAAACTATTACAAATATAGCTGCAAGCAGCTAAAACGGGGTCAAGCCCAAAAAGAAAAAAGCTATACGCAATATACACAATGAGCTATATAAACATTGAGTTATTTGAAGTAATATAAATAACACTTCACGTCAAGTGAGGGGCGGTCTTATCATACATCAATTTTCCAATCAAATCATCACAAATGTGGTACACACCCAGCTTTGTGTGTAACCAGTGTCCGACTCCATTCACATGTATGGAAATGCGATTATTTCTTTGACGTGGCCATAAAAAGGCTGAAAAGTGGATCGAGCAAATCAATAATAAATAAAATAAAATAAATCATACTCGTGTGAAGTGAGGGCCGCTTTTATCATGACCATACAAGGGGTTGTCTGTCAACGCTGTAGTCCCGTAACGAGTCAGAGTCCATTCGCAAGTATGGAAATGCAATTTATTTGTGGACAAAAAAGGCAGAAAAGTGGATTGAGCAAATCATAACAATTTACTCATTGGGATATCTAAAGGTAAGAGGTCTTTTGACAAATTACTGTGAGCTTCAGTTCCTGAGGGATCCTCACGGCCCTCTATAGATCTTGCCGAATACTGCCAAACTGCTAAAATGGCGGAGTTTTCACAGAAACAATAAGGGGTCTACGCCCTTTGGTCTTGACCCATGAAAGGGATTGTATGTGAGCAGAATCCATGTGTGTTAC
Source organism: Protomyctophum parallelum (assembly GCF_964188405.1). NCBI lineage: Eukaryota > Metazoa > Chordata > Actinopteri > Myctophiformes > Myctophidae > Protomyctophum > Protomyctophum parallelum. The sequence goes on from NC_139710.1 coordinate 45,950,804, forward strand.
ACTAGATGTGATGGCCGCTCAGCCAATCACAACTACCTATACAGTATATATTAGATATATTAGATTATATTTAAGTGTGTGGTTACATTTGCTTACAGGATTTGTCTCCATACCTGCCCAGCGTCATTCCTGGACTTTCTCGCCCCCCTAGTGGCGAAAAGTAAAACTTCTGGGAACTCAGATTATTCCTGGACTGAAGACCTCTTTGCTGGACCCAGTACCAGAGGTACGTATGGTAGTACACCCAATTCAAACCAATGCTAAGTTGTGTTTACCTCTTGTGGTGCATACTGTCTCGGCTAAGGCGCTAAGGGATGGGAGAGACAGCCTTTTATGACCTGCTGCCTTGGCAGAAGGTCATAGCAGCAGATTAGAACAGTAGAATAAGTCCTTAAATGTCAAACAATAACTATTCTCAACACAGGTCCAAGCACAGCAGTGATGGAAGAAGTATACAGATTCTCTACTTAAGTAAAAGTAGCAATAATACCACAATGTAGAAATACTCTGTTACTCAAGTAAAAGTCCTGCATTCAAACTTTTACTTGAGTAAAAGTCCTGGCATCAAAATGTACTTAAGGCAATGGTACAGTATTGTGATTTTATTTTGTTAGATAAATGTTAATGTTAAATCAGAAAATAGATCTTTAGGTTTTTAGCAAAACCCTTTGTTTTAACCAAAACATGTTCTAAATTATGTTAATTTACCTGGGAGTCATGCACTGTCCATGCAACCTCCTACTGTAGTTGTTTGAGTGTGTAATCATGCTCTATTAACTGCCATGCACCCAGGTGCATATAGCAGTTTGTTAAATGTTTAATTACTAGGTGTCTTTTCAACACTAATGGGAGTCCTGCATTCATTCTCCTACCCTGATTAAGACCTGTGATCAAAACATGTTGGTATTTTAACTAATAACGCCTGATCTCATCTTTAAAAAATGTTAGTGCCCGGATCATCTATTTTATTTATTTATTTCATGTTTGCATCCCGCTGGAGCCAGGAGCACCATTGACACTTAAACATAACTTTTTTTCTCTGTGAGCACCTGGTCATTCCGCTCTCTTCAGTTTATAGTGTAGGTTGGGGGTCACCAATCTACACAAATTGGGGTACCAAAATACAAAAAGGTATTGAATTGGAGTCCATGGCCTGATGCATATCAAATATTTGATATGGAAAAAAAAGCAAAAGTTGGGAATCGCTGGTCTAAACCTGGTGTAGACACTCTGGGGGATTGGCTGGCAACCCCACATGGGAAAGGTCTGCATAATAAGTCACCCACATGAGAATAGATGCTAGTTAGAGAACCCGCTCACTGTGTGCGTGCACATGCTTGCGTGCATGATGACGGGTGGCAGCAGCAGCAGATGCTATCTGGTCCAGTGACAGGATGTGAGCTAAGCTGATGTCTGGAGAGATGCACTGGGTCTGTGTCCCACACTGGATGGAGGTGAGGAGTGGTGGAACTAAAAGTAGCAATTCCACAGTGTAGAAATACTCAAGTACTATGTATTACATTTTTTACTTGAGTGCAATAGTATTGGCAGCAACAAAAAATACCTTTTTTGATGATATGAAATCATTTAAAAATCATTTAAAAAGAAATCACACCCGTGTGAAGTGAGGGGCGCTCTTTTCATCGTACATCATCCATTCATTGTCAATGGGAATTTGATCTGTGTATTAGGACAATATTCCAATTTGCTTGTCCACATATGACGTACATTTTCTAATTCATTGTCAATGGCATTAAATGTTTGTGTTAGGACAAGAATCTACACTATAGCTGAATATAGGAGGGGCTAGCGCCCCTCAAAAATAGCAGATCGTTGGAGAAAATGTTTTCTTCTGAGATGTTGTGCTGTAGAAGTACAGTATAGGCCCAGGCGGTGGCGTAACCGTCTGGGCACCCGACTGGTAATCCAGTCGCAGTGTGCCGCGGGTTCGACTCCCGAGCCCGACACGGCCTTTACTGCATGTCATCCCCCCATCTCTCTCCCGTTTCCTGTCAGCCTACTGTCTGTCCCTTAAAAAAAAACCAATACAAAAAAGGCGTAAGCCGCAAAAAGATATCTTAAAAAAAAAGAAGTACAGTATAAAGTATAAAAAAAATTGAAATCTTCTGGTAAAGTAAAACATAGGCTACCAAGGCAATAGTAATTGAGTAAATGTACTTAGTTACTTTCCAATACTGGTGTGTAGCGTCTCAACTGTACTGTACTAATGAAGCAGTATTACAATCTGTGAATCTGTCCCAGAGACTGCAGGCTTCTATGGACATCAATATTGTTATGCAACACGGATAAGTTCTATTCCAAAATGCTACATGTCCAAGCAGAGGGGGCAATATGAATTGAAGACATTTCTCAAACATAATGAGGTTCTGGTACGTTTTGACTGCATGCCTACAGAAGTACAGATGACAGATCAGTCTGAAATCTGTGGCCTCAAACTCTGACATGGTGACTATAGGGGCTGCGGTGGACGTCCAATTAACTTAATGTTGGCAGAAACGAAGTTGAACTTTTTGAACTGACCGTAGCCATAAAGCAAGTAGACATTTGTGCTGGAGTCAGTGCATGCACTTCTACACATCTCTGAGCATGTGCAGCGAAGTAATTAGAGAAATTGTTTCTTCACTGTGATCTGATTAAGTCTCAGGAGCTTGTTTGTCCTCACACCCTAACAACAACACACGAATAGACCCGACTAATCAAATCCGCACTACATCAGACTAGAGCGCGACCCATATATGGATTTGGCCAATATGTTGGCCATTATGACTTTTTTTTCCGGTATTGCAATTATGTAACCAAATGTGTCCCAATTTTTACTTAACTTTAAATTACAATCTTTTGAAAAATAGCAGATCTACAATGTTTATTCATATTAGTTTTCTTGCTTGTTCATTGTATAATTTAAAAAATTATGTTGGTTTAATAAAGGTTCATTAAGTGATGTTTTTGTTCAAATAAGTGTTAAATGGTTATTTAGTAAACAAAAGTAAATTGTCAGGCCAGGATATAGTAGCAATTTGATCCATTCAGGAGAGAGAACTCATACAGAATACTGTAAAGTGTAAACTCTTTTTCTCCACTATACCCATCGCTATTAATGGGGCTCTAGTCTAGATAAACAAACAAATAAAACAAAATAAACATGAAGCCTAGAACAACTGCAGGGGGTATTCAAGACGAGCCTGGTAAACCATCCCGGTCTGCAGAAGACGCATGATAATGTGAATTCACGCGACCGGGATGGACACCCTTCATTACACCCTTAAGGCCAAGTTGTAAGGCAGGCTCACCTGCAGCTGCAGTCATAGAACTTCACCAAATAACTGAAATGTGATAACCTTCTCCCTCCTGTTATTAACCACCTTCAACCTGTTAGATCTGCCATTTAAATAAAAATCACACCCGTGTGAACAGGAATCTGGATTGCACAAAAAGTCAAAGACTTAATTCCATTGTGGTCCAAATAAATAATGGTATATGGTATAGGAACATGCGTTGACTAAAATCACAATAATGTACATTACAACGACACCATCATAGATCACTAAACAAAACAATAAATACATAATAAATAGATAAATACAGCACTATTCTAGCTTGCCCATCAGCCAGTTTTTCAACATATTTTTAAGAATGTTCAAGGACTGGGCAAATTTAATTTCCCTTGGGATTTTGTTCCAGTCCTCCACCCCTGTATATTTAAATGAGCTTCTGCCTACCTTATTCTTTAGGTTTGGTAGTTTAAGATCAGCTACACTCGTAGCTACACTCAAGCTATGGGACTCGTTGACATACGGGAAGTAACCTTTAAAATATGTTGGGCATTTTTCCTTTAAGATTTTATAGACCATAATGAGTCTCAGTTGTTGTATTCTGCCTTCGACTGGAAGCCAATTTAATTCTCTAAAGTGGTTAGCACCAATGTGGGCTCTTGGGGAGAGATACAGAACTATCCACATTAGTTTATTTTGTGATGTCTGTAGTTTATCTATGGTATTTTAGATACCGCTGTACCAGGTTAGGCATGTGTAATCAAAGTGACATTGGACTAATGCTGAGGCCAGTGTCCTCATAGTGTTCTGTCTAGGAATTTGGCGATCCTGGCTAGGAACTTAGTCCTGGAGGCCACCTATTGATCTATTGAAACTGATTAAACATAGTGAAGGCCTCCTATTGTGTCAAGTGAGGGGCGCTCTTATCATCATACATCATCTCATTCCGGCCAATCACAATTTGCGTCCTCACTTTTGTCTTCAATGTTTGCGTTTACACAAACACTCAAAACTAGTCATAGCAAATGGTAGCAAAACAATGTTTGTGTTTACGCAAACCCTCAAAACTGCCTCAAAAATATCTATAAGATCATATGGCACCTCGATGTGATGCGTCATGAGCTTGTAGTTCGGCTATTTTCACTATTTCTGAACATTAAATTTTTTTATTAAATGGGACTTCAGTGGTTAATTTAGTGACTGCAGTATGGAGTACAGCTGTCATGGCTCCTGATTGAATGCATACGGTAAGGCTATTAGAAAGGATTATGGCCTAATCCCCTCAGGGCTACATTTTAGCCTGTACCTTGTATTACTTCCTGTGGAGTGGGCCTGCCTGTGGCAAGGTCATCGTTCCGTCATTCAAACAGGTTGCCTTGTTAGACAAAGCCTGTCCCCTCCTCCTCCTACCTCCCCAGGAGCTGTCATGGAGTAATTGCATTGCTTGTTTTTATGGCAAACCTAATCTTAGGCTAAAAGCCTTGCTTTGAATCCCTGGAAAGGTGTGAAGACACTTTGAAGAATCTAGATTCTCCAGACAACGTGGCTAATCACACAAACAGTTTAGCTCTCCTCTTTTTTAAACTGTCACTACAAACACATATTTTGTCATTAAACCCAGAGACAATGAACGTGACTACTATCTATCAATATAGTGCTTGGTCCTCTGTGGGGGTGCTTGTTGTCCATCACCATCTAAAAGTGCTTGCCAGCAGGCCATCACAGCATTCTTTGGGATAATATATTTTCCCTAAATGAACAGTTTAAGCCTGGTTCCTTTGATAATGGAATGTCGACATATGTCCATATGGGTGAACATTATTTTTGCACCCGTAAAACATCTCTCCAATTCTGGAAAGAATGACCATACTCAAACACAGCAGTGCATGACATACAGTAGACCCATTTACATCCTAATAAGGTTGCTGCTGTTCAAGGGGAAACTATGGGCATAAGGCTGAAAATAGCAGGCCTCTGGTGGCCTCACTACAGCAGGGTTTCCACAAGGTAATTCATGTTCACTCTCTGTATATACAGTAGTTAGCAGGACAGACTAGCACACTGTTTGGTAGGTGAGGGAGATGGAGGGAAAGAGAACAAGGAAGAATGAGAGAGAAACAGACAAGGTAAAGTGAGTATGGAAGGCAGAGAGAGAGAGAGGAAGATAAAGTGTACTATGACTGACCTAATTTATTTTATTACCCAGCTAGGTCTCTCTTGCCTGCCCCAATGCAGTGAATCAATGACATTCAGATCGATACAGACGATTAGTCCTTGTGAATTTCCCTGAGTCATAAAGGCCACAAGAAATGTCCTCCCCGAAACCCGATAGAGACATCAAAATCTTTCAGGAAATAGCAACAATGATTCCCAGACCACTCCTTAAAACAAAACAAAAAAACAAAAGAAGAAAATCAACAATTTAATTATGCTAAGTGCCTGCTAGAATCCATAGCAACCAATGAGAACAGGGCACAACATAGTCCTTGAGAGTAAGATTGAGATTCAGAGAGACGGACATAGAGCAAGAGAGACAGAGAGAGGTTGAGAGAGTGAATGAGAAAGTGAGGGAGAGAAGGAAAGAGAAAATGAGGGAGGAAGAGATAATGTGATAAAGGTGATGCCCCAGCACGACGCAGCGCAATCTTAATCTGATCAGCAATGGAGATGAGAAGAAGAGCAGCAGGGATGGTAGCAATTTCCATCTAAGAGTTCCATCATTTTTGTTGTTGCTCCTTCCACATGCGGACATACTCTAATAGCTTGGCATTATAAAAGGCTGAATTTAACTGTACAACTGACAATAAGATCAGTAACGCCTGTAATTCATTATCCATGGAGAATTAACCACTAGTAGTCGTTCGTTTTCTTCCTGAAAAGGGTCATGATGAATCGGGGAACTGATGACCCAATCAGGAAGTGCTTAACACCGGATGTTATCCATTGATATGTATCTGGCCGTGGGACATACATGGCATACATAGCCCTCGTCATCAAAAATGTCCCTTTTACTTCTCGCAGCAGGCAATCTGGCAATGTAGGTGAAATAGAAGAAAGATGGGAAGTATGCTTTTCCCTAAGAAGCCAAGCAACCACATGGCTGGCTCTTCAGTTTCGTACTCCAAGTGATACGATTCGACAGTCACAGCTAACACTACAATGCTTTTCACTGGTCGCGTTACAGATAGCCAAAAGACAGTTATGTTTTCCCAACTCATACACTTGTAACTTCCGATGCAATTTGTTTTATTTATCAAGACATAACCCTTATAAAATATGAACATGATCATTCAAAATTCAGGCTGATGAGAGCCAATGCAAGAAAAGATGTAACAGCAAAGAGTACAAGCGAACAAGCCTTTATTGTGGTGTATTTTCCTTACTGTCTGAGCTGTCAATAGGGAAGCACCCTCTTTCCTGGCGGTAGATCACATTGTGTATTGCATGATGAGGAAGGCTTGACGCCGAAACCATAGGCCGAAACTCGTCTGTGTTTGCTGTGTCTGTCCGTGCACTGATAAATTAAAAGTATCAGAAGAGATGGCAACTTGGACACTCAGGCATGAAGGAAGCATGAGTTCTAGTCCGTTGCTCTCCCCATGTCCCCCATATATGGGAACTAGATTGGCGGAGGTTGTGTAGAATCCCAGGATCACATTATATAATTGACACAGGGGTGAGAAATGGGTTACAAAATCGTGGGATAAAAAGAAAAGAAAAACAAAAGTATCAGAAGGACTTCGGAGTGCTGGCTGTTTCTTTCTTACTGTGAATTTTCGCAAGCCGTGCACCCAGTAAACTGCATTTACAGACTGAGAGTGCTCGTTATTCTTTTCTATAGTAGATCACAACATCTCTCAGGAGGAACATACCAATAGCAGCACCTCACACCACATGCCTCGTCAGTCAAATCTGTGATGATGATCTGTAGATTTCTTTGAAAGTCATCTTGACCTGCCCCCTGGCAGAGTCTAATAGTGTCCTTGAGCAAGACACTTCACACCTATTGTACTACAGTGTAACTGCTCCCGGTGAGCAGGTTGGTTGCATGGTTTCCTCCACCACCAGTGTGTGAATTGGTGAATGTTCAATATAGTGTAAAGTGCTTTTGGAGAAAAGCACTATATTCCATAAATGCAGTTCATTTCAATTCTCCATTTATGTTTCCTTTACCAATCTACCAGGCCAGATATCACACTGAAGTCTTTTGTGCTCCATTGCTCAGGCGCCAGTGACTGGGTGCACACACACTGTTTATAGTTTTATGCAGACACCACTGGGAGCTGGGATGTTGTAATGCTCTAATAGGCGTCAGCCTATTCCTCTGTAAATGCAGGGTAGAATGACACAGCTGAAAGTCCAACTTGGACAACATGATCCTCTTGATGAAGCAAAAGCAGGTGGGTTGAATTACGTCACTCTGAGTTCAAACCTTTTCTTGCCATCTATTTCTCAATTGATACAGAAAACTTCTCAAGCTTTTCAAGAAATGTGTTCCAATAGATCCAATAGACTAGACTACTAGAGCATAGCAGTGGGCGTAGTTTTCTGGGCCCACTGAAATGTGTTCCAATAGATCCAATAGACTAGACTACTAGAGCATAGCAGTGGGCGTAGTTTTCTGGGCCCACTGAAATGTGTTCCAATAGATCCAATAGACTAGACTACTAGAGCATAGCAGTGGGCGTAGTTTTCTGGGCCCACTGAATACTAAATAACTAAAAGAAAATCCCATAGAGATTGACACAAAATATTGATATCAACTATTCTAAGCCTAGAATCAAGCCATCCAGGATCAAGGTGAATTCATGACCATAAAACCTTTGATTCTGTGAAAAAAAAAACAATTGAATATTTAATTATATGATATACTACATTTAATAAATACCCTTTTGTTAAGCGTTTATTTGAATTTTTTCATATAATATAGTTTTTGTAAATCTATGGGAAAAATAAATGGCTGGTTTTTCAGTGGGTTCAGAAAACCACTCCCACTGCTACAGTATGATCTATATAGTTATTATTTAGTCAGAAGTCTTAACTAAGGTTGTCTTGATCCGATCACGTGATCGTGATGTCATTTTCAAATGATCGGAATCGGATCAGGAGCAAAAACAACGTGATCGGAACATCCCTAGTAATAATATTATATCCATATCATATTAGACTGGATATGGCATAAGTGTTCTATAGAAATATAAATATCGGATCGGGAAAAATCAAAATCAAATCGTATCGGGAGCAAAAAAACATGATCGTGACATCCCTAGTATCACCCACTTTGAGCCTGGCGTCCCTATTTTGGCCATGTCATTAGCCAAGCGAAAATGTCCAAAATTAACACAAATCGTGATATACAAACTCAAGTGTTGCCAGCTTGTAGATCGGCTACTTTCGCTAGTTTACAGCATACAACATACAACGAAATATAAAATATGGCATTAATTTATGAGAAGATGAGAAGACTGGATATACAAGGTTTCTGGCCAACAGCAATGATATGCAATATGTAAATCCATATTAGCCCGGGGTGAAAAAAGTACAGTGTGCAGGAAAATGTAACGGTGCACTTTGCATGCGTTTCCTTTTAGCTTGCAGTTCATGGATTGTTCCACAAAATCACAAATATCGACCAATCTCTTATGAGCGTTGATGACCTGATTTCTGTTAATCCTTCTGATGTGGACCTCAAGCCAGGCAGAAGGAAATTGACAATTCTGTCTGAACAACGTTTCCCCTTTTATTGCAGATTGACCGATTGGAGTGTGTGATGCTATTTGCAGAGCTGCTTAGGGAAGTCTAATCGGGTGTAGCTACATCGCTGAAAGCCTGCATCTACTGTACAGCAGCATTAATCACAGTCCTGACACTTGTACATCACAACAACCGGGATTTAGCCGTGAGTGAGTGATCTGCCAGTCTGCTGTCTCTCCCATTCTCTCTGACGCATGTGATCATGTTGACCTGTACCCTCTCCAAAACGTTGTGTCTTTCAGATTCAGTCTCAGATGCTGCCATCTTCCCTTTCACCGTCTTCTCTCTCTTTGTTGAAAGCACTTTTTTTCCCCAGGTGCAATCACTTCCCTCTCTCCACCTGTTCAAATAGCTGCACCTAGATGACCCGTCAATTATGCAGACTTTATTGCGTAAGGCTGCAGTCCAATCACTGTGAATTATTTAAGGTAAAATATGAGAGCATCCACTCTCATTTTGATGAGTTAGCATAACCCTCGTGGAGAGAGTGAGTGAGACAGATTGAAAGGAGGACTTCATCCTCTGTGTGGGTTCTCACTCGGCAGAGTACCTTGACATCATGCAGATATTAAGGGAACTGAGCGGCCCTGAGGGCACAACAAGAAATCACCATGAAAAACACACACGCAAACACTCTCTCTTACCCTACTGAGTTGCTCCAGCAGTCTATGATTCTGTTCCGAGAGCTCACTGATGGCCCTCGTCTTTTCCCTGTCGACTTCTCTCAGCTGGACCTGGTGGCATTCCAGCTCTCCCTGCAGTTGCTGGACGTCTGTCTCCAGCTCGGCCACGCGGCCCTCCCACTCTCCCTCACGCCTCTCAAGGCGACGTCTCAACTCGTGCTTTTCCTGCTCTAGGTGCTGGATGTGGAGGAGGAGGAGGAAGGAGGGTTAGAGGAAAGAGAGCGGCCACACCAGATCTCTTCGATACAAATACAACCTCACAACTAGCACGGTGAGCTTGTAGATCTGCTACATTTAGCTAATGTTTCCCCCAGAATATGGATGCTGGGGTTATAATCATGGGGATGCCACGGCAAAGCCAGAGGCATGGTTCCATTGTGGTCCTCATGATGTAGATTACAGTACACTGAACACTGACTGAACTAATAAACATTACTGATAGCACAAACTTAAAAGCAGTGGAACCTTTAAAAACATTCTCTGTCATTTAAAATCCATAACAGACAGAATGAAAACTTTTAGAGGCTGAATCGTCTCTTAGAATTATTGAAGTCTCTTAGACTTCAAGAATTGAATGAATAGCCTTTCTCTCTCCATAATGAACACATAAGTGTTTTGGCAATTGGAAACGCTGAAATTGTAGCCTATAAATTCCTTTAGTGACAGCTAAGAGATTGGGATTTTGCCCTAGACGGGGATAAGGGGCAGAAAGATGCCCTGCATCACCAGCATTTTCCAGCAGTGTGGATGGGCGTCATTATGGATAAGCCCCATGGCTAAATCTGATGGCATTTGGGTAAAAGATTATCTACAGGGGATCAAATCAGAGTAAAAACAATACAACAAAACAATATTAAGCATCAGGTTAGGCTAGCTGGAGGGCCTGAAACCACATTAAACAATGTTTTAAGAGTCTACTATGCTGCTATTCTCAGTAGTATTGCAACATACTGGACCAAAGGACTGAACTGATGTACATCACATGTATGGCCTTGAATGTCACAGTAAAACAAAAAAGAAGCATGGTCATTGGTCACTGAATAAATGGTTTGTCACTGTTCAAAGCAAGAATCAAAATGTAGTCAAATCAAGGCAGCCAAACAACTAGCCCCGCGCTATGGTAGGCAGATGTACATACCCTCCGTCCAGGCCGTGCTGCGGCCTGGTGGTGGTGGTGAGATGTTTCAAAAGATGCATAAAACTGCTATAGGAGACAACGGAAACGTGAGAGAAATTTAATTTGGCACAGATGCCGTAAGTTTGACCGTTTTGGCTTCTCTCTTCCTCACTTCCTTGACTTCCTTGACTTCCCATTGTACCGCCTCCCGCACCGAGAGTGGCTAGCTGAGACAGAGCAGATCAGAGGCAGGAACATAGGGACAGAGGGTATGTACAGTACATCTGCCTACCATAGCGCGTGGAAGAAATGCACAGGGACCCTACGTAAAGTGAAGTCCGAATTTCAGAAAAGCTTTACGGAGGATCCCGAGAGGGGCTACCAAACAGGCCACAGGTTTGATGGTTTTGTGAGATCTGCTATATTTGAGTTTTTAAATGTATTTATTACTTACTTCACCTAATGATATGCCCAAAGTAGGGAATCAGAGGTGGAGTAGTAGTAGTAGTTGCAGTTAAACGCTGGCCACTAGCTCAGTCCTGGATAAGGCAGGGCTCAAAGTAGAGTAAAAACAAGGCTCAGCAACCCAACACTGTGCCACAGGTTCAGAGGTTGGGAAGAAAAAGTGAGCTTTAAAGGGGCGTAGCATATTAACGCTGATCTGTGGCAGTGTGGCATGATGCTGGATGTAGAAGACCAAACAAGTGAACAGATGTACAGTAGTAAATACAGGAGGACCTGGACATATTTGCAGCTAGGGGATTAGGCTTTGTTTTACCCAAAGCCATGTGCTGCCTTGAATGGGGAGGTTTAAATGCAATATAAACAACAACAAGCTCTACTGTAACTGTAATATGGGGTTGCTTCTTCTCAAAGACATGCCTGTCAGCTTGACGAAACCAGAGTATCTCACATAAGACATAACATTACCGAAGTTCATAAACTGTATACAGTATGTATTCAATTGGATTATGTAATTAGGATGTACTATTCTCTACTGACTATCAGGAGAAGAAAGGTTTCATATATCAGGTTATTGTACTGTGTCTTAAAGGCAGCATTTGTACTGAGCTGAGTTTGTTTACACACAGGCCCACTGCCACACAAGGCTAAGCTAGATCACTTGAGTTGGGTCAAATACATGAAAAAATAACTCGGAAATAGGCCTAGCCTTCTCAAGCTGATCTGACACAAAACTGGTGTCAGTTATGATAGTGTCTCTAGTCTTGACTTTACCTCTAGTTTTTCGTTGAGATCCTTGTTCATTTTCTCATATTGCTTGGTCAGGTCTTGGTTTCTTTCCAGCAAGGCTTTGCCGAGTTTAGCAGCTAAAACCAAGTCTTTTTCTTTTTGACGGAAGAGCGACAACAAGTCCGTGTTTTGCCCCGTCACAGGCGCTCCCAAGTCGGACAACTCTTCCTCCCCGTTTCGCTCCCCACCGGCAGTAAGCATGGCTAATTCCTCCTCCAACGCCATCCCGAGGCCTCCGGAGCTGCTACCGTGTCGTAGCAGCGAATGACCCTGAAATGCTGGCGTTTCTTGTGCGGTTGTGTTAGCCTGGTCCAGTGCCGGGTGGTGCTCCTCCATGCAGTCGCTGTCCAGCACGAGTGGTGCTGAAACCAAGGCCGACGGAGACGTGTGCAGGTCGAGGCAATAAGCTGACATCGCCTCCCACCGGCGGAGGAGAAAAAGCCCACCAGATAAAGCAGACCGATTTACTCCTCCGGCTGCTGAATCCACCCTGGTGGTGCTGGGCCAGCAGGCTGATGATGATGATCACATCTACCGGACGACAATTCAGCCATCGATACGGCTCCTCGTAATTCCAGCCAGACGCACTTATAATAATAAATCACAGCGAACTCCTGTCTCTCACTCAAATTCCCCCCCCCATTCCCCCCGACGCATTCGCGTTTCTCAACTTGCTCTTCCTCTTCTAGGTTAAACCCGCAAACACCGCCCCCCTCTACGATCAGCTGACGACTATGTTTATTATTAGAGAGTGAGACCAATATTATAATTGTTTTTATCGCCTCATCAGCCGCCTTGAAGAGCTCTCAACAACGGTCGGTAAGTCAGTGTCCATCCCGTTGCGGGGTCCGACTCCCGGTCCACCATAATGACTGCCTGTTACACTGGAGGCATCTTATCTGCCAGAGAGAGAGAGAGAGAGAGACATAAAAACTACTCAGCAGAGCGCGCTCCCGATAGCCCCCAAATGCGCGCTCCCCCACGTTCCTGACGTCAGCTGAAACCTGTTACAAATACACCCATTGGCTAAAAATGATAGCGCCATATTTTGGTGCACGGCGCGCGTCTATTTCCGTGTTCTGTTCCGAGGCACGTGCGCAGGTGAATTAATTCACGACGAGAAGAATGTGAACGTCAATATCACAGTCAGACGAGTCGACAGTCACAGAGGTTCAGCAAGCAATTAACCATTGAATTCCTGTTCTGTTCTTTAACTACATAGAAGTGTCTATTTGTATGTCTCTAAATGTTTTGATGAATTGAACAATGTGGACCCTGTTGTAAACAAGTGTAATGCTTAATTGGGTCGTCCACTCACAGGTAACAGTCTTTGTATTGAGTTTGTGCTTGAAATGTACTGTAAATTCTGCAAACTGTTAATAAATATTTCAATCAATCAATCAATAGGTCAGCCCACAAAGTAACAGTAACAGGTACGCCCCTTTTCCATCTCGCCCCACTACTCTACCTATCTGTAGACATAGGCCTTAAACTATTGTGAATTAAGGGATTCTCGGCACCAGCCAGGATTAAACTACGCAACGAGATTTTCACTTGATGAACAGACAGCATCTAAACAAGAAAAGAATGCAATGCATAATTCATCGTCCAGACTCACTCCAGAGTCGACAAGACTCGACAATTGACATAATCACGAACAGGTGAAGACTTATAGGTTTATAGTTACACTCAGACTCAGCTAAACCTTATTTCGAAAAGCTAAACTCTGATGATAATTGTGTGTGTGTGTGTGTGTGTGTGTGTGTGTGTGTGTGTGTGTGTGTGTGTGTGTGTGTGTGTGTGTGTGTGTGTGCGTGCGTGTGTGTTGTGTGATTGATTGATTGATTGAAATATTTATTAACAGTTTGCAGAATTTACAGTACATTTCAAGCACAAACTCAATACAAAGACTGTGAGTGGACGACCCAATTAAGCATTACACTTGTTTACAACAGGGTCCACATTGTTCAATTCATCAAAACATTTAGAGACATACAAATAGACATTTCTATGTAGCTAAAGAACAGAACAGGAATTCATCATATAGGAAGCAAAAAGGGAAAAGATACATATACAGTGAGGGGAGATGGGGAGTGTGCCGCGTGCACGCAAATTATTTCAAGGGGGAGGGGTGGTTTACCAGGCTATAGTAATGTTTAGGCTATGAGTGATTTAAAACAAAGCCTCTTTATCTGATAAAGGCACAAAATAATTAGGTCACATAGTCTACTGCCAAGTCCCTCTCTAAGGGCCTACCATATAGTTAATGGAATCCATAGCGTCCCTTTTCTGGGGCTAGCATTCGAAAATAGCCGATCTACTGTACGTAGGCCTATCTATAAGTTACTAACTGTAACTAATTTGTTTAATACTGCTCATAAAGTAAAGAAACGTTTTCATTTAACTCATGTTGATGTTTAGCAAAATTGCATACAAATTGAAACGACTTTACTATTAATATTTTGTTTTCATTGTGCAGTTGACACAATACATTAAATTAAGCCTTTCTATGTTTCATAATATCATAAACATAAAGAAATTCTGCATAATGGCTCTATAGCTCCCTCTATGGAAAGAAATCTGATATTACAGTCAATTTTATTAAGCAAAATAATAGTCTAACTTGAAGCATCTCTAAAGAAATGTACAGATTTCAGAGATGAGTAGATTTTGCTGGGTTTTCATGCAGTGTTAAGGCCACAAGTGATTGTACTAATTAATCTATTACCGGTATACTGTAATTGTTGGAGAATAGGTGAAGGACCTAAGGAAAATGTGTTGTCTTTCAATATTGTGACCATTAAGTAAGTAAGTAAGTCAGACAGTTCCACAAATAGTCTCCTTTGTGTCTCCACAGGCAACCAATTATTGGCTTAGGAATGCGAGGGGAAAAAAATAATATATATATATATATATATATATATATATAAAATCAAGTAATTAATAGTTTTGTACTCTTACTCAAGTAGATTTTTAAATGTATGACTTTTACTTGCAGCATAATATTTTTACATTGTGGTAGGCCTTTTGCTAATTTTACTTGAGTTGAAAATGTGAGTACTATAGCACTCGGGTGGGCGGGATGCCCACCACCGTTGTGGTATCTTCGAATCCACTGTGATGCATCCGACTTAATTTGTCTATGTGAACACAATCGGCCTGTGTTTGTAGGAGGGAAGCTGGGGAGGGTGATAATTGTCACTGCACGTATTCCTGCGTGCCAGGGCAGCACCTGTCAGCAGGGAGTGTTGGACAGGAAGTATAGGTATAGCTATATTCTCCTGGTGGGGGCTCCTCACAGGAAAGTGAGTCAGTAGTATACAACACACACTTGTGTTGTGCGGAATCAATTGGCATAATGACTACATTGTGGAGAAAAAGCTGTCAAAAAGAGTACTTCTTCCATCACTGGTTAATATTGGGATTCAGCTCTCATAGCTTTTTTGAGATATTCCTACCTACTGTACCTACACATTGTTGTTTTATAATTGTAAATTGATGTGTGAAGTGTGCAAAGAGGTGTAGGGGTGGATAATGAAGATAAGGGGGGGAATGTCCTTGATTGTCTTCATCACCAGTGTTATGAATTGCATCCAGGCAGCTAAGCCAGTGAAAGGAATGCAGCAGGGGGAGAGATACATATTTTGGAAGGTTGAAACCCAGGCATTCATGCTGTCAGTCCAGCAAGGAGTGAGTTGCAATACTCAAGCATGGAGATGACTTGGATAAGGAGCTGGGTAGACTCCTTTTGGGAGGAAAGGTCTGATCCTCTGCATGTTAAGTGCAATCCAAGTCACGAGGGTGTTGTCGATTGAAATGGAAAGATCCTGCAATGAAAAGATTGTTAACATGATGCAACAATCTTTTCATTGCATTAAACTGTGGATAATGACATCGACAGTGTTGTTGACAGTGGCTGTTTTCAGCGTTCATCAGTGGCATGTATTCTTTTCACAGGTTGAGCGCCACCAATTATGTAACACCAAACCTCAATAATATATGCCTGTCTCTGCCCCTGCTGTTGTGGCAGGGTTTCATCTCAGCCTTTGTAAAGAAGGTTTAGATTTCTGTTATGTAACATGATTTCTGTCTCCAGACATCTAGACTGCAGTACATCCCTCTCAACCCTTATACAGACCATACATTAAAGAGTAAAGACATGCAGGTGTTTTAGTGGTATGCCACAGGAGGGCAGTATTTCCTTATACTGTAGCTCATTCATTCTTAAATATGTTCTTAATAGATAGAAGCATCGGGCACCTAGCCTGGAATCCAGACTGATTAGCTCTGTTCGGTGGTTAAACGATGAATGAGTGCCTCCGTCTGGAATCCAGGCTATCGGGCACCTACCGTAGCCTAACCTTTCCTGTTTGTAATGGGTGATATGGATAGGCTTTGCCTGGGCTATCTAAAAAGTAATAGACTGTTTGGAGACTACAGTAATGGAAGACGTCATGAGATTGTTGTGCTTTTGCTCATATAGCACATTTCGTTAACTTTTAACTTATCACACACAGTGGCCAGTTGAAATGTAGAATTGCCATATGTTTAAAGTACTCAGATTTCCTTGAACATTTTAAAGCCAAGGCGTGCTTGCAACAAATATTACTTAAAGTGTTTTGTTGCAATAATATACCTAAAACAATTCAGTTAACACCTACTGGAATGAGGCCTATACTGTACTGTAATTACACTAAAAGAGACACTGAAATCAGATCTATATTATAGTAGATGCAGCTTGTAAACTGTGATTTTCTCTCCATACTTCAGTAGCAAGTTAAGATTGGCCATAGGGGCATACAATACCTTGTTGCTAGGTAACATCAGTCTCAGTGAAAGCCTCAGCATTCGGTTCACTGTGAAAAATGATAACCACTTCCTTGTTTTGTGTGCATACATAAAATCCAATGAGCCCTTGTATTCAGTTATCAAATTAACTTAATTGCTTATTCATGTGAATGTTCAGCATATTTATAAGCCGTTAACACAATCAGAAACATAAGCTGTCTTTAGTGTACTGTGAGTTTACCCAAAGAGCTACAGCAGTAAAATTGCATTGTTCTACACCACATTGTGTAAGTAGATGTAAAGGTGTAATGAATTGGCAGATTGGAAGATTCGGCTGCAGAGGCAGGGTAGCCTAGCTGTAAGGCTATTGATCACCTGCCTCCGACAACACACTGCATTATGTAATTCCGGGAAACAAACAGAGGCTGTGTTTATAAACCATAACATATTTTCAGAGATCCCTGGTGGTCCATATGAAAACTTTGCCAGTCTAAACCATTTTTGCCGCAGAGAAGCATGTTGCCCGGAATTCAAAAGTACAGTATGTGTATCAATATCATTCATAGATGCGGTGGTTAAAGGGTAAGACCACTTTTTTAGAGGTTTGGGTTGTGTCGTGATGCAACTCCAAATGTGGACAAGAAAAAAAAATATGCTCCAGTGATTAGACATTGATAATTAAAATATAAAAATATGCCCCTCATTGACTTACATTGTACACACTAAAACGGCTCTCAAAGTCACTCTTTTAGTAAACAAACACAAACAAGTTAATTCAGACAATATAGAGCATCACCAAAACGCATGTGGTTTTATTTTTTCATAAAAATGTTAACTTCCTGTTGATTTTACTATTTGAAGATCTGGATACGGATCCAGTCCGGGGTTTCTTCACTGGAGCAATTATTTTTCATTTCTTGTCCACATTTGTAGTTACATCATGGCAAGGTAACTACACAACCCGAGCAGTGCCTGGGGGACGGGGAGCAGTTAGGGGTTCACCCTCTTGCTCAAGGACACGATGCCGGGAGCAGTGGGGAACCATTGGATTCCCAGATGGCCCGATCTGCCTCGTGAGCCACTGCTGCCCTATACCCCAATCCCAAGGCCGCAGCGTACAATGTATTGTTGGCATACAAAATTCTGGTTGCCGTTGATAATTTTATAAACACTCTTTCTTGATTTCCACCAAGACATGACACTGATGTTAATATTAATTCATAACAGAGGAAACCATTGCTAATTGTTATTATTATTATTATTATTATTATCATCATTTTGTAAACACCATAAGACGCCATAGCCGGATACGTAATGTTATGGAGACAACAGACATTCAGTCACCAGCGCTTCCACACTGGAGAGAGGCAATTTGTAATTGCAATAATTTGTAATAATTGTAATAATTTCGCATTGTTCACTCCTCGGAGCAAGGTTACTTACCACTTATGCACTGGTAAATATTCTAAGTGCACTGGTACCATATTTGTATTACAATCTGGGAGTGTGATCCACCTCACCTGGTTATTTATTTCGCCTCTGCCTCTCTGCTTGCAGGATAGGTTGTGCCATCTGCTGGTGCGTGCGTGTATGCGTGCGACGTGCGTGCATGTGAGAGAAAGAGAGTGTTTGCATGATTCAGTATGACCATGATGAGGTGGCACTTAGTTGGCATGTATTGGTATTTCAACAGCAGTGCTTATTGCTTAAACAGTATGAACATGTCGAACCATGAGTCTTCTGTTAGTTGTGTTTCAACATACAGTACTGTATTAGGCTATGTACTCTTAATACTTAACATGTACAGTATAAGAGTATAGTATGTTAAGTGCACTTGTCATTATCTGTAATTATAAGTAAAAGCAAAGCAGCTACAGAAATGAACAAATAATGTATGAATAATTTTCACTTTATATTCTTCTACAGTCAAACCGTCCCTGCCTTGTCAGTGCTCAACAACACTGTAACTGCAAATTTCTTCGTGATGGGTAGTTTTCACATTCTCTTGTTTGAGCATTGTTTGCATACACAGTAAAATCCTAGGTGTTAGTGTACACATTAACCAAACAGGTCAATTTACTCCATTTACTGATTTTGCTGTGGGCGAGAGTTGTGGCTGCATGTATCGCTGTGATTAACAAGCACTGCTGCAGTGAGGAGAAAAAGGGAAAGAGAGCTTTTAGAGGGAGCATGGGTGAAAGCATGAGAGAGAGAGAGAGCGTCTCTCGCTATCTCGCCTGTGTGATCGTGTTTTCACTGAGCTTGCTGCATCACTCTCTCCTCCGCTCCCTCCCTCGCTCTCCTCCTCTCTGTCTCTCTAATCTCTACTCGTTTCTTCTCACAGCTTTCTCTCTCTCTATACCATGCCACAGTGTATATCTCTCTCTCTCTCTGTCTCTCTGTCTCTCTCTGTGTGTGTCTCTTTCTCTCCCCTTTGGCTATCCTCTTTTCCCCAGTGAGGATGACATCCCCAAATTTGATGAACCAGCAAAGCTCTCGCACTTGCTGGTGGCTTCCGAGGGAGACCCCTCATGATCGGGTTTACTGGACAAGGAGGTGCCCCTTCTAAAGAGCTTCACAGAAGCACCGTCAGTGCTGGCCCGCTCTGAGTAAGTGGTGTACTGTTCTCTTGAGTGTATCTGTCAAAGATAATGTGGCAGGGGATTGAGAGGGTTAAAGACACTAGAGATGTAGTGTATTGAACAGCTATGTGCTGCCTGCATCCATGCATTGCTTTAGTTATTTTTTGCCTAATCTGTGCATGTGGGCAGCAATGAAACATTAATTGATTTATGGACTGATTGATTTCATTGACTGATACTGTACCATGGATGAGAGTTTTATACTGATGAGATTGGACTGCTGCTGGTGTTTGCTTTCTACGCTATCTGTTCAATCAGTAGCTGACAGGAGAGTTTTCTCTGTCACGACACTGAAACACTGTCTTTGTTTACCACACACACACACACACACACACACACACACACACACACACACACACACACACACACACACACACACACACACACACACACACACACACACACACACACACACACACACACACACACACACACACACAGTGACAGACAGACAAACTCCCCTGGATATTAGTTATATTATGTTTTAGATTAGCTAAGACTGTAGGTGTTTATCTGAATGTTTATCATGTGCGAATCAAACAAAAAACTCAGTATGATTAAGAGAAGTATAATTGGCAGATGGTTTTGGAAAACACTGTTCTGACTGTACATTCAGTACAAAGAGAATTCTGGAATGAGAGAAAGAAAAAAAACAGAAGAAGTCAGAAATGTGTGGATATAGAGAGGACTGTATCTCTATGGAAACAGTGGGTTCCACACCAAGTGAAGAGCAGAGGTAAACTGCTGCATCCTCTAGCATTTTCTTTTTCCAGTATTTTTAATTGAATTACAACTTTACAATGCGATCAGAGAACAGAAGTGAATATTAAAACTGTGTAAATATGATATGTAATAAAAATTGATATATTGCAGTACATTTCAAAGTACATTTGCAGTAGCTTTAATTTTTGCCAAGCAGGAAAAAAAAGCTGCTTTGATGTTGCCAGGGGGGTTGTGTTGTAGCCGTGCCATATGTGTTTAGATTTTTCAAGGGTTAGGCCAGAGCAGTGTAAAATGTAATTGGGGAGAATATATGAGAGAGAGAGAGAGAGAGAGAGAGAGAGAAAGAAAGAGAGAGAGTCTTGTCCAACACAGATTTATGCATGTTAATGTGAGTCGTGATGAGATCGCTCCACTGTTGCACCCCTTCTATATATTCTCAAATGTCATTTTCCCGGAAAGCCTCCTCAGAATCCCCCAGTGATCCTCGTTATCGGTTGAATTTGTGATTATGTTGGTTCACATTTGTATTGCTCTTTCCCTAAGGGCACAAAGTGCTTTCGATAGTTGGCAAGAGGTACTGTACCTCATCTCAAACCACCATTATTGTGTAGCACCCACCCGACTGAATGCTCATGTTGTGAACAGGTTTTTATCTATAGTGCCATTATACTGTAATGGGAATGGAACAACTAACCCTCAAAATGTTAGTGCCACAATCTGGCCATTGACTCATACCAGAACGCCTAATGCTAGGAATTTTAATGAGGAATTTTGCATGTTTAATATATCTTGCCTAGTATCCCTCATTCCCTCCCCATTGAAGTTTCACCCCTAGCAATCCCTTGCTGGCTTCTAACCAAACACTGCCAATTAATTGGTGTACTCTGGAGTACCTGACCAAACCGGTTGCACAGCTTCTGGGAATTTTACCTGGCTCTCTGCAGTTGTGGTCAAGTGTTTTCTCTATGCCACTGTCCGTTGACAATAGTCTTGTGTAACCCACTCTCATTTACACAGGAATATCACAATAACTGCATATGCTATTTCAGTGAAGTAAAGCATAGTACAAACCCAATTGGTAATGAAGAAATTACTGTAACTGTGATTCCCTGAAGGCCAGTTTGACTAATTATCCAGCAATACCATATCATCCGACTATTCTTGGATAGGCACTTCACAATACCAGTGTAATCCTGAGGAGGAAGGCACTTGTTTCAGAGCCATTGGGGATATTGTGGTTTATACTGTAGGTAGGCCATATAAGGATTACACCCTACCCTACACAACCAATACCATCTGGAGCCTTGGGTATAAATTACTTGCAACAAATCCCTTACTGTTTACTGTGTGTCCATTGACCAAGATACCTTGAGTCTTTTACTTACAAAGGGTTTGCTTCTTCAATCATGTAACCACACAGGTACAATAGATATCATATCAGTTGTGCTCAAATCATGGCATGATGAAAGATGCTGAAAACCAGACAGAGCATAATCAGGCCTCTTTGATTTTTTTAAACGTAGAAGTGCTGCTGTGGCAACCGCCTGTGGTGGACACACGACGTCACTTGCCGGTATCTCTAATTTTCAGTTGTTGTTACGGTACTAGGAATTAAACATCCCCTTGTTATTTGCAGATAAAACAGAATGAACTGATGGATCCATCCAGATGGGACTAGATAACAGTAGGAGTCGTTTAATTTATACTCTGTCGTACCTACCAGTGTGCTGAATGTGAAGCATTATGAGCTTGTACTGTAGAGCGGCTATGCTAGTTTCCCCATTTTACAACAAAGTATAAATGAGGCTTACATTTTTGATTGATTGATTGATTACTTTATTGAAAAATACATTTCAAAAGGATAGAGTCACAAGAAAGCCGTTAGGCTTGTTTCCGTTGTGGTCCTCTTGGGGAAAGGGGACAGTGAGTGTAAGTCACTTGCAGACTGGATGTAGAGCAGCCTATGGATTCGTGCAGTAGGCTAATATTGTTGTAATAAACATTATGGAGCACTTGTTTTCAATGTGTTGGAGGCGCGCCGTCTTAAGCAAACTTGAGCCTAAAGCAAACGAGTCGCCATGCCGAACGTTGCGAAGTTCCCGTGCAGTACGTAGCCCTGGCCCCTGGTCACTCTGCAGACTGAATGTAGAGCTGCCCATGGATCCGTACAGTAGCCCTGGTCACTCTGCAGACTGAATGTAGAGCTGCCCATGGATCCGTACAGTAGCCCTGGTCACTCTGCAGACTGAATGTAGAGCTGCCCATGGATCCGTACAGTAGCCCTGGTCACTCTGCAGACTGAATGTAGAGCTGCCCATGGATCCGTACAGTAGCCCTGGTCACTCTGCAGACTGAATGTAGAGCTGCCCATGGATCCGTACAGTAGCCCTGGTCACTCTGCAGACTGAATGTAGAGCTGCCCATGGATCCGTACAGTAGCCCTGGTCACTCTGCAGACTGAATGTAGAGCTGCCCATGGATCCGTACAGTAGCCCTGGTCACTCTGCAGACTGAATGTAGAGCTGCCCATGGATCCATACAGTAGCCCTGGTCACTCTGCAGACTGAATGTAGAGCTGCCCATGGATCCATACAGTAGCCCTGGTCACTCTGCAGACTGAATGTAGAGCTGCCCATGGATCCGTACAGTAGCCCTGGTCACTCTGCAGACTGAATGTAGAGCTGCCCATGGATCCGTACAGTAGCCCTGGTCACTCTGCAGACTGAATGTAGAGCTGCCCATGGATCCGTACAGTAGCCCTGGTCACTCTGCAGACTGAATGTAGAGCTGCCCATGGATCCGTACAGTAGCCCTGGTCACTCTGCAGACTGAATGTAGAGCTGCCCATGGATCCGTACAGTAGCCCTGGCCCCTGGTCACTCTGCAGACTGAATGTAGAGCTGCCCATGGATCCGTACAGTAGCCCTGGCCCCTGGTCACTCTGCAGACTGAATGTAGAGCTGCCCATGGATCCGTACAGTAGCCCTGGCCCCTGGTCACTCTGCAGACTGAATGTAGAGTAGCAGCATGATTGGGATGCATGCAACCTCTTTCCACTTTCTCCTCCTCCTCAGCAGCTCTGACTCACAGGCCAGGGAAATGTATTCAACCTACACAGAGCTCCTCGACTGCGATGGAAGCTGATGTTCTCCCATGGATTGTACAGTTTTCCATTGTTACATTGATGTTGAATTGTCATTGACCATAGTCATGTGGTGGCCATTTTGCACCGGCAACCAAATGTAAATCATGAGAAGAAAGAGGTCCCGCACACTGTCTTCACTTATAGAGCAGCAGTTTATTCAGCTGAGTGACAACGTTTAGGTCTAAATTATTAGATATTAACATTAAAACTACTAAAGTCACTTTTTAAAGGCTTATTCACTATCAATGAATGTCCCCTGTCAGGGACCTGTAAAAAAGGAGAGGTTAAAGAGGGAGTAGGATGAGAATTAGGGTGAGGGGAAGGGCGTTGAAAGTGAGAACAGAGAGAGAACCGTGGTTTAGATGGACCATATAGGTGGAGGTTACCCCGATTGGAGGTGGCTTGATAGGAGGTGGAGGTAGCTGGATTGGAGGTGTGGTCCTGCTCCTGAACTTTATAAACTCCATTACTGTAGTGTAGATAATAAATGTTTTCCCCACCCCAGTTCATAGAATAATAGCATAAAAGGTGCCTCTATAGTTGATTGAATTGGACTTGCATTGACTTTTATATTTTCTTTGAATATTCATAATAAAGGGCTCAACGGTCAGACTTGTCAACCCGTTGGTCGAAATGGCCCTTTAAAAGCATTATTATTGGTAATTGCTCTTGGGGAGCTAATTATTGCTGAGGAGGAGCCCAGCTGCACAGATTGTTAGCTCTGCTCATTATAGACAGTCGTTGAACATTCAAGGCTGTGTGGAACCCAGCCAGATCTGATTCACATCTGGTGATTCATGCTTGGATGGTTCCCGACACCACCTCCCAATGACTGACAATAGAGGAAGCTGCACCCTATAAAAACACACACATGGTGCAGACAAAACTGACACCTAGAGGTTGGAAGTACCGGTAAATGGGTTTAAGTTTCTTGCTTTATTTTTATTTTTAGGATTGGCACATATGTGGCTGCAAGGACCAACCCTGTGACCTTTCAGTTACAGAACAGTCTCTGACCAGTAGACAACATGCATACTTAAAACATAATATTGGGATAAGGGGTGTGTTGTTGACTTGGCCTGGTCATACCTGTACTGTATGAATTCCACATATTGTAAGAACTGATGATGAAGTACATTCGGTTATTTGAGTCTGACATGACCTGTGCTGGATGCCATTCCCACACTATTCCATGTTCTCCCCTGTTGTCACCATGCTCTCCAATAAGGCTGAAATGTCCAAATACACAATAAATTAACTGGACAGTTATAGTTAAAGAAGACTTAAAATAATGTAATTTTTGTTTACAGCATGCCAGACATTTGGCGTCTATAAACAAATCCACAAAAGGGTGCCCTGGGTGTGACCATAGCTGCTGTGTACCCTTAAGCGCAGCTTTACACTGCAGCTATCGCCAGCACTGATTAACTACATCTGGCCTACAGGGAACTTCTCCATGGATTCGTCTATAGTACTCAACCAACACAATAGATCTTTAGCTAAACCCTGCCCTCTCCCCATGGGTTGGACACTTTCCAGCCGGGCTCATTCATTCCAAAGTATATATCATGGACTTTACACATGAAATACTGGTTAATTTTTGTAAACAGACTTTCAAAATCTCTTCCAAATCCGTCAACAAGGCCTGCCGTTAAAACTATTGGTGGGAAATTTGGTATGTACCGGTAGTATTTACTGGCCTAAAATATTGTCTATACATTCATGAATCCACTTGCTGACCAGCTGTCGGCATTAAGCAATCTTTTTTAATAGGGGTTTATATGTGACCATACCATTAACATCCTATATAACTTAAGGCAAGATTTTCAAATTTTCACTATGCTTTATGTAGCATGTGACATGTCAAACTAGGGGGTTTTCATGATTCTGAATCCATTGCAAGCATTAGCTTTGCACAAAAAGCACTCCTTGGGCTAGAATCGGCCATAGCCAAATTCCCCAAAATGGATTGGATTGGATCTTGGATTGGATTCAGAATCATGAAAACCCCCTAGTTTGACATGTCACATGTTACTTAAAGCATAATGAAAATTTGTAATGTTTGACATTTTTGCCTTATATAGGATGTCAATGGTAAGGTCACATATAAACCTATAAGAAATTGCTCAATACCGACAGCCGGTCAGCAAGTGGATTCATGAATGTATGTACAGTATATAGACAATATTTTAGGTAAATAAAAAAAACTATACCAAATTTTCCTCCCCACAACCCTAGCCTCGGTCCCAGGCTTACTTATCTGCAAAAAGAAAAGCCTGGTCACAACGTAAGGCAGAGAAGCTATCGGCGGATGTATCCTCCGGAACATCCGTCAGATGTATTTCCCCTGGATAAGATATTTTCCCGACCAATCACAACACTTTGTTTCATTCAGTTTCATTCGCGGAGAATGTAAACTGATTTGTAAAGCATCAACATAATTTCCTTGGGCGATACTAAAATCCCGCAACTTCCGCCCAAACAAATTATAGTCTTTACAGTGTAGGTCTTGCCCATGCAGGGTGCCACAACCCTGGCTGCCGGACTAGCTGAGAGGTTTGTCTAATGGTTCTAACCCATGTTATGCTTAACTGTGATTGAACCATAGCAGTTTGGGGAGGGGCTTAACTAAAGGTCTATTCTATTGGTCATGTGGGTAGGTGAGCCGGGCAGGGAGTGGTGAACTTTGTTGTTATTCTAGCGACTTCTATGGGCTGGGGAGGTGTTGAATGGGAGGAGTAGGACGGAGGTGCCATGTCCTCCCAGTGGGGGCTCCTCTCTATCAAAGCCAATTAGGGCAACATACTGAACATAGAAATGTGTGGGGACCCACGTTATCTTTCCTCCTCTCTAACCTTATTACTTTCCTGTATCTCTTCACTCTAGATCAGAGAGTGACGAGATAAATATACCTATGAAAATAAAAAACTAATAAAAGACCTTATGTCTGGTTACTGTAATAATTGCAGGAGAACTTCAGGCACCATGAGAACTTTACATTAACGCCAGCTGGGGCTGCTTACTGGCAAGTCACCTCAGCTATGCTAACGCTTACTGTCACACACCCTGAATCCATCAACTTGTCACCGCTCATTACAAGCCACATCCTCCTCCATCGTGTCAGGCTGATGATACCAAAATACCAGACGATATTCTGCTACGCACACAAATACAGGCGCACGCACATACTGTCCACACACACGCACTCATACACATGCACGCATTGATTGCAAAACAATCCACCCACCCCCAAAATGAACCTTGAAGCAGATGATTAGATCAGTCACATTTCTGGGCAAAGCATTGTTCCACGTGATGCATTATGCATTATGTTGGTGCAGGTCCTGCAGGAAAGTAAAATAGGGGGGCGCGGATTCAAAAATAAAACAAATAACACACACGCTTCCCCACACCCCCGCCATTGTATTAGTATTGAGTGCCAAAGGCAGGTCTTTCTGTATAGACCTACTGATGATATCTGAAGCCCGAATTGTACTTCGTACGACGGTGCCACGCACTGTATCTACAAGCCAAAGCGGGATGCATGCTCCAGTTTTTTGGTGATAAAAACGTTGGTTTAGTAAAAATGGAGATGTGTCGGGGTGAGCGGTGTCTCTTATCACCACGACGTGACGTCATGTTGTAGTTTTCCCAACCACTGTGGTGGTCCTAAAAGTTGAGCATGCATCGTCCTTTACAGTATGAGCTTGTAGAACTGCTTTTTTCGGCCATTATTGTTCATCAGGAGATATCAAAGTACATCTTGTGTGATGTGCTGTGGCCAACACATATTACGTGTGATCACCAGCGTAATATGGTTTGGAGAGTGAATGGCATTGGTTTTATGGTTGTGGCTCAAAATAATGAGCTGCCTCAATGCCTACACCCCTACAGTATGTTGTTGTCATTGCTGTTGCTCCTGGGTGAAGGAGAGTGGGAGTTAGAGCCTATGCTTTTAATAGATGCACTTCTATTTCTTTGTCACTCATTTCCCCGCCTGCCTCTTGATCACAGTGGCTGGCAAATGTAGCCAATGGTGGTTATGAAAGAGACTACTGTATCTCCTGTATAGTACAGTAAATGCTAATCCACATTATATAAATACACAGCACACGCTTGACCTAGTAAAGTACCGTACATGAACCAAGATTCACGCATTTGCTATTGCTGCCTAAAAGCTGATCTTATTTTAATTTGATAATCATCTATACTATGGCGATACATGTATATGTACCTGTGCTTATATTTATATTTACTGTATATTTACATACAGTACGCAACTGCCATTTTACTGTGATAGAGTGCTCATGCATATTCATTTACAGTACTGTATGTCCAGTCAGTCCAACTGCAGGCTTCCTGGTCAGTCCTCAAGGTCTCATGATTTCTATTTATATGCCATTTTTATTGCTGATAGAATACACATGGCACATTTGCTTCTATTTCCACCTACTGGTGCCCTATGCACTATGCACACTTGACCCGCCCAGGTGCAGAGGGTTGAAGTAATCTATCTTTCATATTATATTGTTACGCTCTACTTTTACTAGTCTCAACTATTTATCCTGTACTTTTATCCTTACTGTGGTGTGGTGCACTGCTTCATCAAAAGGGTAAAATTTGTTTCATTATTGATTGATTAATTATTTGGAACACCTAATTTTGAATAACAATTATAACAGCACAGATGTTTTGTCAATAATTATGTTCCCTGTCCCAGAGTGACCATGCAGGTATTTTATTTTGGTAAGCCCTAGCAGTCAGGTATTGTGCTTGATTTGTCGTAGATCCTGTAACATTAATAATAACAACCATGTGGGCACAGATGTCATTTTACTTTACACACTTCAAAGGCTATGGCAGTTACATATGGCGATTATAAAAAAAAGAAAAAGGAAAGTGCTTTAAATAAAAGCTTTGAGTCAGCCTCTCAGCTTTCAGGAGTGGCTGTGTATAATAAAGTGTTTACTGTGGTTCATCTCTCTCTCTCTTGTTCTCTCTCTACATGCCTCCTCTCTCCTACACTGTTTCTCTCTCTTACAGATTAGGGACTACATCCCTCGTCTCTCTAGACAAGACCATCTCCATTTTGGAAAAACCTTTAAATTAAATCACTACAAAAAAAGCAAAATACTCAAAGCTGCCAGAAGTTTACGACACACATGTCGCAGGTACTACACCCTTCACCAGGGTTGGGTAGTAACATATTACATTTAACAGAATTACAGTAACCTCATCAAAATGTTATAAGTACTATATAATCATATACTTTTCAAAGAATTGGAAATTACTTGCTTGATTGTTCTGACACATTTTTTTAAATGCAGATTGTCAGTGCAATTCTATTTACCTAATCATACACATATTCGAATATCGCTTGATTGTGGTTGTACTTCATAACATTGGTGAAATTACACTAAATTATCTAGATTACTTCAAATTCTATCAACCCAACCCTCCTGGTCACACATTAAGGGGCGTGCTGTGAGAACCTGCTAAAGGCAGCATGTGTGTTTGTGAGGATGCATTTGCGCCGTAGCTGTTGCCTTGTGTCTGTCAATGTGCTTTTACGTCTGCTTAATGCTCCACGCCACTTCTCTATGTGACTTAACTGTGAAGATAGATTGCAGCTCTGGGATGGTTGTCGGTTTTTTGTGCTCTTTAGAATGTGTTATTCTCAACCTACTGTAGGGTAGTGTTAACGTTCTTAAGAGTAGGTTACAATTTAGAATTGAGTCATTTAGAATCTTGGTTCTTATCCAGAGCAACCATCAACAGGGCAAGTGGTTTAGTAATTGGAGCACTAAGAAAAAAAGATACAAACTAGTACATACTACAAAAGTAAACTAGAAGAGTTGCATCTAAGTAAACAACATGCATCTATCTGAACAGTTTACAACAATAACATCTTATGCATGTTTTGAGGTGGTTGTGAACTACGTATATAGTAATTTAGTTGATTATGAAAAACAAATTAAACTTTTTTGCACCGATTAGTTGATATCTAAAATCTAAAACCTGTTTCTTAATTATTCGATTAATCAAAAAAGTAAGCGATAGAACATGTTGCTGACAAAATAATCGATAGTTTCTGCCTTTAGTCCTGCACTTAATTCATGCTGTGGCACTTTGTTTTTCTATTATGCTGTGACTGTGTTGTCTGTTGTGACTGCATTGTGTGTTTGTCTCACAGTAAGTGCTGGCAGGGCTGCTTGTCCTAGTGTTCTTTCCTCCACTGTGCCTGAGGCTGTGCAATGGAATAGCTACTGTATCTAATTGCATCTGTCCATCACATCATTGCTGTAATCACAGACACTATACAGTACATGCACATATACATATATAACTAGTACAGGCATAGTATGCAGCATACATCTACAGTATATGTATGGGAACAAACAAATGCATATACACACACACACACACACACACACACACACACACACACACACACACACACACACACACACACACACACACACACACACACATACTGTCGACTATCAGTCATTTGCATTCACATTTTCCATTGTCAGCATTTAGCAAGACCCCTTATAATGCTCAACTAATTCACCGTAGGAGTTCCAGTGAATAAAGTCTGCTAGCTAGCAGTAAACCGTTCAGCGTACAATTTTGGATGGATGGGTGGATGTAGGGTTTGATTTGCTGGGGGGATCCATACCTCCTATCTGCTTTTGATATTTGATATATTAATTTGTATGGCCGGTTTATACAATATGTTTTAACCCTGCTTCTGGTCAGACTGAATTAAGTATGCATTTTCTTTTTGGCAAATTTGATGATTGATTGATACTATTCAACAATTTCATTAAAGAAATATGTCAATCACATTAACCGTGGCATCTCTATTTTGGTCAAATTTTCAACATTTTGTCAAAGTCGTTGTATTATAATTTTTAGAAAATAAATAATTGCTAAAATAGCCAATCTACAACCTCGAACCCAGGATGGATGGATGGATGGATGGATGGATGGGTATAGCTAGGTGTATGTACTGTAGGTAGGTAGAAGTAGAGAGATAGATACTTAAAACACTTTTTTTCGTGGTGAAACCTAGCAGAATCATGTGCTTGTAAAATGTCCCTGTGCTTTGTGTTGTGATCAAATACAGAATTTATTGCGACCATAGGTCACATTTACTATCCGTCCGTCAGTTAGTTAGTAACCCCACGCCTCCATATATGGTCACTCCTCATGACATCACACCTCCATATATGGTCACGCCTCGTGACATCACGCCTCCATATATATGGTCATGCCTCGTGACACGTCATGCCACCATATATGGCCATCTCCATATATGAAGATCACGACACTGACCTCATCTAACGCTGGATAGCCATACATGGAGAAGACTGGATCATCACCTAGATCTGCATATATGGAGCCGGCCAGCAACTCTACATCTGACCTCAAACCCTTAGATCTTCATATATGGAGCTGACCTGATTTGACATTCCATATGTTGATCCTTCCATGTTCTGATATTCAATGTTGATCTGACCTCATCAAACCCTGTACACTCGAGACAATCTCCATATATGGCCAAGTTCAGAATTCCTTCCATATGTTGATCTGACCCCCCATGCCAAAGCGCCAGCACTCGTCCATCGCTTCTCGCCCTCAGGGCGTCTTACTGGTATAGAGTGAAGCCTAATTCCTGCTTCAGCCGAGTTGAAAAGAAGTAATATATCTATCGAGCAACATGTTGCCGAAACATGATAAAATGATAATTCCTCATTCTGCTCAAGCTGTTGAAGTTCACTTTGATTGGATGCCCAAAGCACATGTGTGAAGGGGTATGTATGTATTGTAGTCTCCATCTATTGCAGTGGTTTTCAACCCTTTTAATATCACGGCCCATTATTTATTTGGCATTTGAGACACAGACCACCATTTTTTGAGATTTAACCTCTCAGACCCAAAACTAAAGAATATTTTGTTGTCGTTGGATAAGATTTTGTCAACAATTCCATGCTGTATTGATGTTGGTACCTTTAGGAGAGATAACAGGCAAACGTTTGCCAACTATTCTACATTCTCTAATTGTGTAGAGTTGTTGTAAATTAATTAAAGGAGCATTCAGTGATTTGAAAAAAAAAAACTGGTCCGCCCCGGTAACAAGATGTGCACATGCACACACTCTACAGTGGGGGGACGTGCAACAGGCCAACAGCACGCACACCAAGACCCGACTCTGCTCGATCATGAGAGGCCCCTCTCTATCCTGATTCGATGAAGGATGGGCCCTCTAGCCAAAAACTAAACCTATGTTTGTTTGTTTTTACCCCAGGGGTGAACTGGGGATAGGGAAGAACTCCTTATATGGTCAGCACACTAGTAGGGAGGATTATCACAAAAAAAGAAAAGTGTTATTTGAATTAAGTGAAATCACTGAAGATACCTTTAATGCAGATGTTTAACAATAATGTAACTCTTGAGACCGTGAAATGGACCTGTAAGGGTCCAAGGGTATACATTTTCCACTCTCAAGAGTTAAAGATTTATAAGGGTCCATTTGATTACTAAGCCACCATCATTTAGCTGGGGACCACCTGGAACCCCCTCATGGTCCCCGGACCACCGGTTGAAAACCACTGATCTATTGTATTGTCCTGAACTGTCTAATTGTACAGACATCACATCCTGTGGTTAATATTGCTCAAGTATGTATGTGTACATAATGCTTTGTATTGTGAAGTATACTCGATAATATGAACATTTCTGATTCTAAAGCATGATTTATACTTCGTTGCGTGACGGTGTTGCACACCGAAAATAGCCAATCGAAACATCAAAAATTGCTCACGATATGCAATATGTTGTGAGCTTGTATAGATCGGCAATTTTTGGCACATGGCACCATTGTACGACGAAGTATAAAGTAAGCATGATTCTGATTGGTGTTGCTCATGGTTCCCAGATGGAACAGGAGATCTCATTGGTCCAGAGAAAGATGTCTGACCTGGAGTCAGTGCTGCAGCAGAAGGACGTGGAGCTGAAGGCCTCGGAAACCCAGAGAAACATCTTGGAACAGGACCTGGCCACTTACATCACCGAGTGCAGTGTAAGTATTACCCTGAGCTCTGTGTGCGTGCGTGCGTGCGTGCGTGCGTGCGTGCGTGCGTGCGTGCGTGCGTGCGTGCGTGCGTGCGTGCGTGCATGCAGATAGTCTTGTGTGCATGCATGCCTGCAAGTGTGATGTGTATGCGCATGGGTGGCATGCACGTGTGTGTGAGTGCACACACAAGTGCATTCTAAGCACATGTGTGTGCATGCATGGGAATGTGTGCAGTGTGCATGTACGTGTTCTGGTGTGTATGTCTGTGCGTGGGTCACACTCTCACACACACAAAGTGCATAATCGATTAATTAAATACTAGTCAATATGCTAATTTAATATATTAATATGAATATATATTTTAAAAATATATATATCTCTACGAATCGATTGGCCACATAAGCGTTATCTTATACTAAAATAGTTAAAATAGCAGATCAAGCTCACAACACATAACAATACGACCCATTCTGAGATTGTAGATTGTTTTTACTTTTCACTAAAATAAATTGTGATTTATTTATTGGATGAACTATTTGCAGAGTCTGAAGAGCAGTCTGGAGCAGGCTCGTATGGAGGTGTCCCAGGAGGACGACAAAGCCCTGCAGCTCCTCCATGACATCAGGGAGCAGAGCAACAAGCTGCAGGAGATCAAAGAGCAGGTACTGAACTATACAGCACTGGTTCCTAAGCGTTTTAGCTCAACACCCAAAAGAGAAATCTTCTCTTTGTTTGGGACTCTCCCCAGGACCCAAACTAGTGAAAATAGCAGATCTACAAGCTTCTAACACGTCGGAATGCTGGGCTGCGTTGTAAAACAGCAGTTCTCCACCTTTTCTGGATGAGGGCCCACTTGAAAATATTGAAAGTGTTCACGGCTTGCCCGTCTGAACACATAACACAAGTGGTCAGATGGGTGGCGTGTATCTTCAGTAGCTTCACGTAGTGATACTAATATCACTGCGTGTGGATATTAGTCTCGTCCCTCTCAGTATTCGATTTATTTTTGCAATGTCCCGCCCCATATTTGAATACTGGGCCCTGGTTGGTTATAGCCTGGTTCCAGATTAATCTGGTTGGCTCGTCACGACTTCGGCTTGGAAGTCCTCCCACAATTGAGAGGGGCCAGACTTAATCTGCCTGGAGCAATATGCATTGCAAATGCAGATGAAGGCTGGTTATGTGAGGCTATATCTTCAGTGCATGTTAATTTTTTACGATCAATCAATCGATTTTGTACTCCAGCTTCAGTGGAACCAATGTATCGTGCTTTAACATGAATTGTTTTTTTTCACCTTTATTTAATATTTTTATGGAGGGATAGATGTAGGCTGACAGGAAATGGGGAGAGAGATGGGGGGGGGGGTGACATGCAGTAAAGGCTGTCGGGATCGGGAGTCGAACCCGCGGCAGACTGGATTACCAGCCAAGGTGCCTGGACCGCTGTACCACGGCCCAGGCACCACAGATTGAGAATCGTTGTGGTGAACTGATAATTTCTTTGCTGCAATATAAAACATCCATAACCTACGATCCTATGCAGAAATTGAACCTAGGTCTCCCCAGATCGCGACGTAGGACGTGACGTCCACAAGAACAGCGCGAAGGGTACTATGATAATAGCCATACCAATCATATCAATGCTCGAGGGATACTACCCAGAAGACTAGTTCTTACAGGTCCTTCAAAACACCACTGAGCAACTTCCATTGAAGTGAACTGTGGGCTGCGGGGCTGTCACTCCTCAATCCGTTCTCTACATATATTAAAGCTCTATGCACTGTACCCATTACATTATGCATAGGTGTGGTTTGGCCGTTAAAATATTAAAACCAATCACCATGCCAGATGCCATTGCCTTTATTAGAGAAGACTGCGCAAGACCATTATCTCCAGTGCAATCTTATGCTCTCTCCCTCTCTGCCCATGGAAGAGCGACGTTGCCTTGAAATATTTGATAATATTTATTATTATCACTCACACATTGCTTGTTATAGAGAACTATAATTACAGCAATCTGCTTGTGTTCTGGATTAATTCAACTGAATGGTCTGTGTGGTATAGCATATCAAACAACATTGTATTTCAGTCAGGACAACTCATGAATGGATGGAATATATATTATTTATTGAATATAAAATGAGCAATATATTTGTTATATTGAATTGGATCTGCTTTTTAGGTACTCAGATCAAGCGCATCAGTCCCAACCATAGGGACTCCGAATCCCCGGTACCTAAACAGCAGATCCAAAACGACAGGTGGTAGCTGGGGTGGAGGAGGGTGAGCGGCAAAGGTTTAAGCATACAGGCAGTATCAGTGTGCAGCAGCAAGCAAGCAAGAAGATTGAGCAGTGCAAACCTCCAGTTTAAATAGCCGGTATGAAGATGGAATGAGTGTGTGATTGGATGAAGTGAATCATGTGAATGAGAATGTGATGCTGAGGCGGCCGGAGTTTCCTGGCTGAACTTGCTCTGCGCATGTCTGTGACAGGCGCACCGCTCATTTGTCTTTGATAACCTTAACTGACGACTGCTGATGAAAACAAATTGACACAAGGAATTATAATTACAGTAATTAATTAAGACTCTTCAGCTCAGATTGAGCATTAAAGCTGCTGTAAGCAATAATATGTCAACATTTTAATGATTTGGTTTTTATCTTTTGGTATTCAGACGGCCAGCAATGAGTAAAACGCTCCCCAAAAAATGTAGTCTCTGTGACACATCTAGGGGGCACAATCTGCATTCAAAGATGTTCATAGAAGCTTTGTCATTGGTCGGAAAAGAAAACCGAAATGACTAACCAATCAGGAAGTAGACAGGCAAATCGACCAATGACAAAGCTTCTAGGAAAATCTTTGAATGCAGATTGTGGCCCCTAGATGTGTCACTGAGACTACATTTTCCATTGCTGGCTGTGTGAATACCAAAAAATAAAAATACCAGGGGTCCGGGGCAGTATATTATAAACCTTCTAACTTCCATGTCTCAATGAACTATCTCTGCACTTTATATTTTTACAATCACTTAATTCAGAAGTGCCGTGGGTCTGTGCCAATCGGACTGGGCATTGAGGCCCCGATGACATTACACACCCGACGTTTGATTCATACCCTCTAGTCTTTGATTACCTGTATATATAAACCCTATTTGATAGACATAAGTAAGTATCAATGACATGTTGCTGATTATGGAGAATTTTATGTTATTGTAATCCATTCATTATTTCCTGCAATTGAGGAATTCATGAAACTGAATGGAGCGAATGCATCGCACACCACGCACATTCACTTCTGCTGATTATCCCATTTCTGACCTGAGATCAGATTCATAACGAGGTTTACGCTGTACACACACTGGTCTGATCAACCCATTCTGAGCTGAGATCAGATTCTAAAAATGTCAGTCGCTCTTCGGTTTTTCAAAAAATAGCAGACCTACAAGCTCGTATCGCGCCACTCGGTGGCGCGATATGAGCTTGTAGATCTGCTATTTTTCAATAGCTAAAGCATAACATGATGCCGACACCAAAATGGGTGCCCGTTCAGAATGGGTTATAGGAAAATGTGCATCACAGAGAAGGAGATCTGAGAATGTTGTGCCGTTGTGGGCCCAGACAATGGCGGATATGTCCATTGCAGACACACTGTACCAAACAAATTTGGCATAGCGGGCGGTGTTGGAATCAAACAATGGGCAGCAATTCTAGGGAAAGTGCAACAACACACCCACCCATGCCCCACGGCTACACCTCCAGGCGCTAATAATGGAGTCTGCATAATGTATAGCAGGTAGGGTAGTACGGCCCTAAAAAAATACTGCGCATTTAGGGACAGTGCCAGCTGCCTTGTCCATAATTCACGGGTATTAGCGGGTAAGGCTAAAGGGTAAGCCACTGGCAAAGATAGAGCCCATCTTGTCCCTGGTACCTCTAAACAAGCTCATCTTTCTTACTGTTTACTGGTTACCAGGCGCTGAATATTATTGTGCAATGGTTGCCATGGCAACGAGATCCATATATTGTACCTTGAAGTGAAGAGAAGGGGCTGCAGTGGGTTGTCACGATGAGGTAGTGGGGCCTTGGATCCCACCGTTTAGGAAGCAGTGAATTTATGACTTGAGCCATGACATAACATCTATAATCCACTCCACGGCTCATAGGAGCCACTGTATCTTAACACTAGCATGATTAAGTAAGGCTGGGTGTCTTCAATTCAGTAGCGCGATTATTTCAAACTTATAAAAAATAGCTGATCTACATAGTGTAAGCTCACAACGTGTCACATGACACGTTGCACCTTGTAGAGTGGTTGTCTACACTATTTTGTTATGGCACCATTGCACAGTGAACTATAATAGGACTTTGCAGCCAGTGTTGGCCAAGTTAAAATGCCATGCCTTTCCTCGTAGCGGACTTCGATCATTATCAGCTGTCATATTAATCCAATGTAGACATACCACTAGGATCGTGGTTTTAAAATGATGCTATAGGGCCCAGGCCGTGGCGTAGCGGTCTGGGCACCGGACTGGTGGACCGGTCGCGGTGTGCCGCGGGTTCGACTCCCGGACCCGACACGGCCTTTACTGCATGTCATCCCCCCATCTCTCTCCCGTTTCCTGTCAGCCTACTGTCTGTCCCTTCAAAAAACAATAAAAGGCGTAAGCCGCAAAAAAATATCTAAAAGAAAAAAAAGAAAATGATGCTATATGATCTTGTAGAAGCCATACGTCTGTATGCAATCAATCTAGTTTTAAGGAAAAAAAACATGTTTCATTTGAAATGTCGCACTGAGAAATGGTTAACTACCCACAGCCACAACACTACAGTGTAACATCCAGTAACATCGACCTCTCTGATTGGTGGATCTTTGCTTATATGGAAATGTTTCCCCCCACCCTGTCACATGTTTTTGTTGATATAACCCACATGAGCAAGATCTGTTATTGGTTCATAATGTTGGTTTTGGTTAACTGCCCAGCCCTAATCTGAAGGCTAGCTGCTTTGCTCCTGTGACCAGAGGGGTTGTTAACTTGTTGAATAGAGTCTCTAGACCAGTTTGGAAAATGTGAGTGTAGAAAGTGACTGAGTAGTGCTGTTTCCACAGTATCTCAACTTGACCCCCAATTCTTCTTCAAAAGAGCATGCATGCTCCGCAAACCCTCTCTGCTCATATACAAACGTGATAAAAAGGAATTGGAATAGGAATTGAGAGTTGGGATATAGATATAGATATGTTACTAGTATCTAGTGCAACAGGCACATGTTTCTGTCTTATTTAGGCCTGCTTCTGCACCAGTAGTCAGCCCTGAAACATGACGAGCGTTGTGTGATCCACTACACTACACTACACTACACCAGTAGCAGACTAGAGGTCCACTCTACAATTTCCCAGTAGCACTACCACACGAATATCGATGGCTAGTCGGCTACCGAGGTCGGCAATGATCGACCATGCTCAGTTCTACTTCTTCATCAACGGGTTCCGACTCATCGTCATGGCGATATCGACGGCAGCTTGTCGACAGAAGACGCTTTCCAACTCCTTCCATGGCCGAGTCGTGTCGGTATCAGCGTGGTGGAGAGCTGGCTTTAAAGCTTTCATAAAAAATCATGAACTGAGTGGTGCAATCCCCCCCCCCCCTCTCTCTCTCTCTCATTAGAGACACAGCACTACCCCTCTCTCTGTTACAGAAGTAATTATTTTTAGGGCCAAGGAAGAACGAATAAAAGTCTGTGCTCAGCTTTAATTTGTTAACGGAAATCTTGGTGTAGTCATGGACCAGCATTTCAACAGGCACATTAAGGCAATTACAGATTCACCGTACTATCGCCTTAGGATATTTTGATAAAACCTGTCTATGCATTAATCTTAAGTAGTCTTGACGACTTTAACTGTGTCTTCTTTACAGGCCTACAAATTTATCATGCATCTGCAGTTGATTCTGAACACTTGAATCACTTGCTTGAATCCTCACTAAAACCCAGAAAGTGGATCACATCACTCTAGTTAAAAATATTACTGGTTATAAAACATTGAGTGGTTTAGGACCAAAATATATTTCTGATCTTGTGTTACATCATGATTGATCCAGAACAGGTTGTCTGGGACAAGTCTGCTTTCTGAACCAAGAGTCAGAACAGACTGAGACAATTCAGCATTCAGTCTTTATATACTACCAGAACCATGTTCTTTTAAATCAAAGCTGAAGATAATTTTCTCTGCCACTGCCTTTTAGTGAGGTCTTAATGCTCTTTGTCTGAAAGTCTTAATGCTTAATGTTTTGTGTAAAGCACGTTGAATAGCCTTGTTGCAGAAATGTGCTCTACAAATTAACGTGCCTTGCCTTAGGCTACACAGAGAAACTAGCTAATATCCTCATCCTTATGAGGACAGTTGGTTCACTACTTCCTAGGCTGTCATCTACCCATGAGACTTCATTACATTATATTACACCGTGTTCCCACGAACGACTCTCAGCAGGATATTTAAGCCAGCTAAATCCTGCATTACATCCAGGCATCATCTGTCTCCCACGCACTGGCATGCGACTGTAGTGTTTATCATTCGCAAAGCATGCAGTGTTGGGTCAGAAAACATAACAGATTGTGATGAGGCATTATAATTTGTCAGTGACCGTAGAGAGAAAAGCAAATAAAAACAACCAAGGCTTGTAAATTGTTCCAGGAGACTGTGAAAGGAACGTCGCCTACTGTAGGCCTTGTAGGAATTGTACAGTAGGAATGAAAATACTACAACTTTTCTTGTTTAGTGTATGTGCCTTA
Source organism: Protomyctophum parallelum (assembly GCF_964188405.1). NCBI lineage: Eukaryota > Metazoa > Chordata > Actinopteri > Myctophiformes > Myctophidae > Protomyctophum > Protomyctophum parallelum. The sequence continues at coordinate 45,990,068 of NC_139710.1, forward strand.
CCTTTATTATTAACACAATAAAGGGCGGCAGGCATATACTGGCTCTGAGGACGTCAGAGCCAGTACATGGCCACTGTCAGTGGTGATCACTTTCATTGACTTCCAAAAAGCTTACGTTTTAACTTTTGATACTATCCATCGGGGCAACTCAAGAACATTCTCCGGGCCTACATAGTTCCAGATGATAGATCGAGGCAAGCTACAACAAGACTCGAGCCAAGGTTCTAAACCACAACGGTGACACCTAAAACTTGGGTGTCCTACTGGGTGACACTCTTGCCCCCTTACTAGCAAACTGACACTGTGGGAGTCAAATCAGGGCACAGCCAGGAAAGGCAAGAAGCTTTGTAGCTTCGACGGCGCGACAGTGGAACAAACAACAATGCCGAGCTCAAGACCCTGATGCTAGACAGGACAGTGGGGACTGCAGTGATTCAGGACCGGAGTCCTGAGTTGGTGTTCGCTAAAGTCTAGACCACACCAATGGTTCGTCATGCAACTCCTTGCAACCAAACGGTTGCAAGGAGTTGCTTTGCTGTAACATGTCCTTTCCTTAAAACTGTTTTGTTGCAAGGAGTTGCATTGGTGTGGTTTGGGCCTAACACCAGTAACTGATTACTCATAAACCCATGTGAAGTATGTCCGCAATAGTGTCACTACTGCCTTAAAATCAAGTGTGTTCAATAAACACACTTTTTGTCACACAGCCTAGAGCCTACAATACTTACACTTTGATGTATTCCACAAAATGTCTTACATCTCATAAATTGCAGGGTGAAATCTGTGTACAGTACAGTGTGTAAATGAGTATACAATGTGTCTGATCAGAAATATATGAAGATCCTGCCGATCTGACCGATATGCCTATATATATATATATATATATATATATATATATATATACAGTATGGGCCTGGCGAACTTCAATGCATTCATATCGACAGAGGACCCGAGGGTGCGTTGAGTGGAAAGTTCTAAAAAGCACAGAAAAAGAAAAAACTCAAATCCACATGGAGTAGTTGGAGTACCCTGATGTACCCTAATCAATATGATGTCAAAGTTACATTAATTACCCCAAAGACACTTGCTGCAAGCCAAGCCTTTACCACTCTTAAACTAAATATGAGATAGTTGTATAATTCCATATATGTAAAGATTGTTATCAAAGGCATGTACTGTAGTTGTTGTAGGTGGTTTTATAACCACCATTTCTGGGTCAAGAATATATTGTACCTCTGGCATAAACAACCAGTTTCCCATTTGAAGTGCTTTTCTGCCTTATACTGTTTGGTAAGGGAAAGAAAGACAGAGGGGAAGATACAGTAGATGTTTTGGTGTTTTTCCTACCACGGACATTGTGTTAATTCTATCATATGCTATAGTGGAATGAGGCAGGTCAGGGCAATAGATTTCCCTGAGCCATTTTCACGGGTAAACGCAGCTGTATTAACATTAATTGTGGGTGTGTTTCATTTAGGTGTAACATGTAACGGTATACGTTCTGTACAGATAACCTCATGCTGCCACACAGAAACACCCACAGTGCTGTGAATGAAACACACCCACAATTCAATTAATGTTAATACTGTAGGGTGAAAAGGGTCAGGGATAGATATTGTATGTACTGTAGACATACAGTACATGTACTGTATGCAAGGCCAGGTTTTGTGTGTGTGTGTGTGTGTGTGTGTGTGTGTGTGTGTGTGTGTGTGTGTGTGTGTGTGTGTGTGCGTGTTGCGTCTTGCACCCGGACGGTGCAAAGTGGCACAAATATAGCTACAATGCAGGTGTCATCGCTAGTGTCCAATCAATTCAGTTCACTTCCAGCGCCGACGATGTATAATAAAAATAGCCTAATGTTTTTGCGCTCCTCTATGTGCTCATCTACGAGTTGATCTTAAAATAAGTTGCAATTGTTGCATTGCTATCTTACTGTATGCACAGTGAGACATTATGTTTTTAAAGGCTATTGCGATTAATTGTCTTATATAAAGTGTAGTGACAGTGCACATATGTCCTTGTATGTATTTAGAGAGCACATTCGGATGAAGATGCACGCTATTTAGAGAGCACATTCGGATGAAGATGCGCGCCAATGTGCATTCATAATGTGTGTACTATGTTAGTGAATTATAAGGCCATGACACAGTTGTATGCCAGAGAACTTCCCTTTGCTTTCTTAGCTTCACACAGAATGTATTATCATACAGAATGAGCAATCTATCCCAGAATCCCTCAACACTCCCAACACTATAAGGGACACTACAGCAACATAACAGAATGGAACAGAACAGTAGTGCAATATCTCAACACATCACTGGTGACAGTGTGTACACTGCTTGCAATCAAAATCCATCCAAATTCAGCACAACTCTCATATTCATAGCTCATACAATATGTTCAAATACCTCTCGTCATGTAAGAATGTAATGGATACATAGCCTCGTGGCTTTCTTTTTACTGTGTCTGTACAACAGTATGGTTATAGTATCCAGTTGCGGCTCTGACGGTATAGGGAACGTTTATGTCATGCATCTATGCTGTTTAAAAAATAACCTAACTGAGAATGAACATTTTATCTTTAACCCATTTTGACCTGAGCAAAGAATTTAGTTAAAAACGTTTGCTCTGAAAGAATATATATTCAAAGATTTGTGCCACATTTTCACGATTTTTCAAAAATAGCAGACCTACAAGTTGTAGATCTGCTATTTTTCAATAGCTAAAGTATAACATAATGCTTAAAACACCAAAAGGGGTTCCCGCCCAAAATGGGTTAAGTTGATTTGTCAAGATATGTCTCTTGGACATGAGACACAAGGAGGAAGGCGTGACCGATGTCTCTTGGACACATTAGGCTACAGGAGTAAGGCGTGACAGATGTCTCTTGGATCTCTTTTCATCTTTTGTTTCCCCCACGTCTGAGTTTAATTGAAATAAAGGGACAGACGACATAATGAAGGACAGACGACATAACGAAGGACAGCGAACAGCCTTCATTGGGGCACTGTCCTAAAACCTAAACCTTTGTGGTCAAGGAAAGCGCATCAACAACATGCCAACAAACACCTCAACCCGCAAACATAGTAGTCGGCATAATCTACTGTATAGTGGGTAGTGTGGCCGAAAGATAATGTTTACGGATAGTGGAAGGTTCTAAACCTGCTATATGCAGGTACTGTATGGCATGGCATACGTTAGGGCCCTGAGTCAAAATACATACAATCCCTTTGCAACGTTCCCCTCACATGGCACTCCGGTAATGCACCGTTTAACTACCACAGTTTGGACACACACCCTGCATTATAGATCATATGTACCATAGATCTTCTAAACGGGGACCAAATATCCACTTCCCTCTGATCAATGACTTTGTTTCCATAACCCTAAGGGCTGAATAAACGGAGTTTAATGGGATCCTAGTTAGGGTTAGGCCTGCTAAACGTTTGCTGCATATGCTACACCTGTGGCTATTGGCAGGCACGTCATGTTCTGTACTTTCTTTCTACACTTTCTAAATGGTGCATTTACAGTATATAGTGCTTTTATCCAAAGGGCTTTACATTGATTGTGCATGACATTCACCCATTCACACACACATTCATACACCGATGGCGGAGGAAACCATGCAAGGCACAAACCTGCACATCGAGAGCAATTAGGGGTTCAGGTGTTCAGCGTCTTGCTCAAGGACACTTCGACACTAACTCTGGGGGAGTCCGGGATTGAACTAGGCAGGTTCCCATGCGGCCACTCTAACCCTGTGCCACTGCCGCCACAACCGCCTCACCAACATTGTGAGGCGGTTAGGTCAAGTTAATGACCTAACGATCTATACATTTATCTTCTTCGTCTGGTGCCTGATCACTTTTTTATTTTTTATTGAAAAAAGCAAAATAGAGAAAGAAATGAATTATAAAATTGTGTGTATTTCAACTAATGCCACACTAGTACTGCTTTTAATTACACACCCACCTAGCAAACATTCACACCTTATATGTAAATTTAATTATACTTTTACACATATAGAAAACTGTGGTTTCCTAAATGGCACAACGCAGGCTCTCAGACCATTCTTCTATGACCCCAAATGTTGCCATCAGGCAGTTGGTCATTCAATTGTATTGTCAGTTCAGCACCAGTATGGCTAAGGAGGATGTTACTTTTTATTATCTGATTGACTGGCTCTTCTCTTCTCTTCTCTTCTCTTCTCTTCTCTTCTCTTCTCTTCTCTTCTCTTCTCTTCTCTTCTCTTCTCTCCTCTCCTCTCCTCTCCTCTCCTCTCCTCTCCTCTCCTCTCCTCTCCTCTCCTCTCCTCTCCTCTCCTCTCCTCTCCTCTCCTCTCCTCTCCTCTCCTCTCCTCTCCTCTCCTCTCCTCTCCTCTCCTCTCCTCTCCTCTCCTCTCCTCTCCCCTCCCCTCCTCTCCTCTGTGCCTTCTCTCTAGGAGTACCATGCCCAGCTGGAGGAGATGCGTGTTGCCATCAGGCAGTTGGAAGAGGACCTATCGGCTGCCCGTCGCCGTAGTGACCTGTACGAGGCTGAGTTGAAGGAGTCTCGACAGAGCAGTGAAGAGCTGAAGAGGAAAGCTGCTGACTACCAACACAGGATGCAGAAGGTCTGTAGTGTAGTCAGTCTAGTTTAGTTTATTTAGTGATAGATGTACAGACTAGGTGTAACTGTTGAGCCTAAATGGGTCTAAGTACAGGTACTGCATGTAAGGGGGAAATGATATGCAAGTCTAAAGCCACCTAACCTTTATCCTTTTATTAATTTTCATTATTTATGTTGCTGCTATGTTTGATTGCATTAACACTTAAACCCTGTACTTAGCTGAACGGATTCCAAAGGGCTCTATATCCTCTTTTTGCTACACACTAAATTCCACACGAAAATAGCTGATCTACAAGCTCACAATGTGCAGCGTTGCGATTCATTCTGAGCTTGTAGATCTGTTCTTTTAGCAGAATGTTATGGCTCAAGTGGTAATGGATAAAATTCACACATATTTTCACAGGTGAAAGAGCAAGGCAAAGCAGAAACGGAGGAGCTTCTTGCCAAACTGGAAAAGGTATTCCATTAATCCATTGGTTTGCAGAGTTTGCACACTGAAGTAAGGGTTTTCTGTGATGTGTGAGGGTAGGATATACATACTGTAGACGGGTGACAAATTAAAGCAATATCAACATAACTGTCTACACAAGCTGCTACAACAGCTTCACTTGACATTTGCATAAAAAGTGTCTTGGCCTCTACTAGACGATTCAGTGACCCCCTTGTGCCCTGTGTATGGGGGCATTGTCATCCAGGAAGAAACCACTCCCATCAGGATTGAAGTGTTTCAACGTACTGCAGGAGTAGGATAAACGTGATCACTCAGCCTAACTTCGTATTGATTTGCAGGGACCCTTCCCTCAACGCCTCTGAGATAAGTGGACCCAAAACCATGCTAGAAAAATGCCTTCCACAGCATAACAAAAAGCCACTGGAACCGCTCAGTGTAGAGGTCAAGCATTCAGGGTCACTGGAACCGCCAGTGTAGAGGGCAAGCATTCAGGGTCACTGGAACCGCCAGTGTAGAGGGCAAGCATTCAGGGTCACTGGAACCGCCAGTGTAGAGGGCAAGCATTCAGGCCTTTGCTGTTCTCTTGGTGTTACTCACCCACTTATGGAGAAAATGAGGATACTGTATGACTCATCTCACCGTATCACTTTTTTCCTCACGCTGTAGAACAATGCCTATGGTTATTGCACCACTGAACTCTCAAATGTGAATTTGCCATCCGTGCCCCAATAACGAACGAATTGACTTGACTTAATAAGTGACTTATTTGGTGGCTACTCTAGTGTGTTCATCAAACATCTATTCAGTATGTGTAACAAAATAGATTGTAATCATGACGTTCATACATCGGATGAATTACCGTTAATTAGAAAAAAATTACTGTAACTGATAATATCAGAATCAGAGCACCCCATGACGTAAAGACCAGACTATAAATGCGCCACGTCTCTGTGTGTGTGTGTGTGTGTGTCTGCGTGCGTGTGTGTGTGTACGGTTGTAATGCACGTAACTCGAGAACCGTTAACCCCACCGACTTCACATTCGACACACGTGGTCCACACCCCCGCAGGGAGTGCAGTGCCCGGTATTGAGTCGGTCGGATCCACGGTTCTCCAGAACCACCACAAAAGGCTCTGGTCAGGCTCTGCCAGTGGGTTTAATCAGCCTAAATACCCTCACCTGTGCAATTTCCAGCCTCTGCCTCAGCCAATTGATTACCATGGCAACCCCACACCTGCCAATTGATTACTTAACCAGTCCACTTTTCACAGTCACTCTTCAGACACAGGCAGACAGACAGATACAGAGATCTCCATGTGGAACACAGACAGATAGTTAAAACGGGTGCTATGACAACGGGTATTATTAGGTTCCCAAGTTGCATCGTTCTCAAGTAGGCCGGCCCGATGGGCACGTACAGGTCTAGTATTTATGAATGCACCAACATTAGGCTGCACTCAGTGCCACTCTGGTGCGTCACCATTTGGTAATTTCTTATCAATCTTTTAAATAAACACAGTAATTAAGGAATGCTATTTTGATACATGTGGATGTGGGTATACTGTATGTCTGTGTGTGTGAGTGGCGCACGCTGAAAAGTCTGGACACACAAATCACTGTACATCTTTTGTCTTGTTATCTTGAACAAATCTAACTACTAAGTAGTACACCTGTATGGAAGCATCTGCATTTGTTCATTTATTCATGTTTTTCCTTTAATTTGTCACCTGTCTGTAAATAAACTTCTATTATGACTTAATTTAACCATACATTTGTGGATAGACTGATGAAGACTTCAAGACAGCGACAGTGACTTCAAAATGTGATTTTGCATATCTTAAAAGGTGCATATAATTGTGTCCTTTTGTCTAGACAAATTCCGAGCAGCAGATTAAGATTCAGGGCCTTCAAGAGAAGCTGGCAAAGGTAATGTTGTAACCCTAATGGATAAACCATTACAAGCATTTGATAGATAGCCACACATAGGCCTTCCTTTGACTCACGACTCACAGCCACACACACACACACACACACACACACACGAGCACGCTCGTGTGTGTGTGTGTGTGGCTGACCGTCCGACATTTCGTGCACGTCATAGCCAGTAGGCCAGTCCCTCCACCCCGATGTTTTTTCAATTGCCCTTACTGTATAGTTGGCTTCCAGATGAGCCTGTTACAAAAACCAACCCAAATCATGAATGAATCATCCGATTAACCCACATTTTGACATAAATGTTGAGGGGCCTTTGCACAATACAGAGCTCAAAGCAATTTCACTCAGATCCACCACAAATGTGACAAATATCACAGATTGTTTTACTCCTGCATGAAATTAGGTACACGTGATATTGGGAGTCGTATTAGATCATGAATACAACATCCAATCAGCCACAAATGCGATTTTGTGTTGAACCGTATGTCGTAAATGGCTGTTTTCCCCCACAGCTTCCTCGGGTCCTGACGGCTACAACCCACCACAATTATGCCTGGAGTCAGTCTCTCTCCCTCTCTGTCTCTCTGGCCTCATTCTCACGTATCAAACACTGATCAATCAAATGTTAGGTCACAGAACACCACCACCAGCAATCAGCAATCAAACACAAATGTTTGGTCAAACCATGTGACTCCCATTGGAAAAGCTTTGTGGTGGCCTAAAAAAACAAAAATGTGTTTGATACGTGTGAATGAGGCCTCTCTCTCTCTCTCTCTCTCTCTCTCTCTCCTGTATTGTACGCATTTTCCATTGTCTCTCTCACTTTCTCTATCTATCTCTCCTGCTAATGACTAATGACTCGTACTAGCCCTGCAGTGCCATCAAACAGATGTTGATCATTGGACAATGGACTAATTAAACTAGCCCTATTAAACCCTGAGTCGAATATTTTCTCCCCATTAGCAATCAAATACTTTTGCCCCATTAAAGATTTTCTTTTTTATAATTATCTATCTTATCCACTCTAAAAATATATATAAATATATTATAATTATCTATCTTATCCACTCTAAAACATTATTGTTTGGCCAATATAGCCTATTCTGCTCATCAACATTTTCACACAGTAGGTCACGTTGTTGATAAGTGTTTTTCACTTAAACAGCCTCCCTGAAAAAATCTGTTTATTAGAGTCATTATGTAACTGTTGTTGTTTTGCAGAATGGAAAATTTGCATTAGCCAGCACCCACTTACTCATTGGCTCTCAGCCAAAGTGGATAGGCACCAACCAAGAATCATTTGGAGGTCCTGTTCTATTCAAAAAATGTAGTTGGCAGGCAAATCAGTCTTTCTGTACAGCGGCTGGTGAATTTGGGGATTTACCAATACATAGCAGTTTTGTAGTCTTAATAAGAAGTTGTTGATGTTCACACCATATTCTCACTTAACTGTCGTTTTTCATCACAGACAGTCAAGGCCAGCACAGAAGCTACAGATTTACTCCACAGTATCAGAATGTCCAAAGAACGGATGGAGCGAGAGCTGGAAAGACTACAGACCAAGGAGGACAACAGTGACAGCCTTCGTAGACGCCTACGGGAGACAGAGGTACATGCATACCTACACACACACACACACACACACACACACACACACACACACACACACACACACACACACACACACACACACACACACACACACACACACACACACACACACACAGTAAATTGTCTGCATGTCTATGGTGCCTTTTATCCAAAATGTTTTACAATGTGCATTACATGAAGTGCTTTGGATAAAAGCACTATATAAATGCACCACTTACCAAGTCCCTTGAAGCTTTCAAAGTCTGTGAAGCATATTTTGACAAACCTGCTGAACTGTCCATTTGGAGCCATAATAAAATAATATTTATCTTCATTTCATTCTAATATTACTCAAAGACAATACATGAGCCATAACAGCAGAGTTAAAGTTTTAGGCCATTGTTAGTAAGCAAGTTTGTCTGGCACTGGCATTTTGCTAATTGGTTCTCCGGTGGTTAGCAATTGATTTTAGTGGCTCCGAGTCAGAGTTGTCTTGACTCTTGGTGCTGTTTACAAACTTTTTTTTGTATGTTTCAAGACAAGTTTTGGGTGCATCATGTTTTCCTAAAATAAGCACAGCTAATTCATGGGTCATATATTCAAACTATCCAAACATCCAACCCGAGTGGTCTACACAGAGCATGTGAAAATGCTCTGAGCAGAAATTCTACCTTCACCTTGTTGATCCCTGTCATGTTTCCTATATAACTGTATGAACTTGTATATCTATTCTGTAATGTCCACCCCACCATCAGGTGATGTCACCAATTAGTAATTCTCACCACCTGAGCTGTATTGTTTGAGCTCTTTAAGAGCAAGTTCTTTGTCCGTGAAAATCATATAGCACTGACGAAGGTCTTAGGACCGAAACGTTTGCTTTTAGCACAGAGCACTTTATTTTTTATCCCACGATTTTGTAACCCATTTTTCACCCCTGTGTCAATGATCTAATGTGATCCTGGGCTCTACACACCCTCCGCCAACCTAGTCCCCATACATGGGGAGAGCAAAGGACTTGAACTCATGCATGAGTGTCCAAGTTGCTCCTTTACACCTGACGGGGGGGATTCCCTGGTTGGACGTAGCGTGTGGAAGGAACACGTTATTCCAACCAGTTCCTTTCCCCTCCATCAGGCGCCCCGGCTGGCCAGGGGGAGGCATTTTAGAGAGCAGGATTACTGCATGCTTTTTGTGAGGGTACCTACCCTAGGGGACACGGGGAGAACACAGAAAGGCCTTTCCGCCTCGGGTATGGGCACTGAGGAGGAGGAGGAGGAAACACGCCGCCAGCACCCACAGCGTCCCGAGTGGGAATCGAACCCAGGACCTTCTAGCTGTGAGGCGACAGCACTACCAACTATGCCACCGTGCCCCCCCACAGAGCACTTGAGCATGATAAAATAAAAGGAGAAATGTTTCCCTAAGTCTCAGTCTATAGAAGTTTTGACTTCATTTTGTTATACAGTGAGCGAGTCGTGTTCGGTCAAGTGATCCCTGTCAAACACATATTTAATTTGCTGTGACAAAATTGGTCCAACATGTGTTCATGTTCATTTGAGTAATATTTCATTATGTTATGCATCAGATGCTTCAAGTGGTCTTATGAATAATTGCAATTTCTTAGATGGCACTATAAATGTGGTAATTAGCATAGGTCAAGTTAGTATGAAATGGGGTCAGATGGAAGAAAGTCAATGTGTCCGGTTTCAAACAGAGACCTGAAGACCTCTTAAATCATCACAGCTGAATACTAATTGGCCGCCTTGAAGACATTTATGTATAATAAAGAAACAACGTTCGATAATGAGGCTTATATCCAGAAGTGTATCGCTAACAAGCCAAACGCATCCGACTACTACATCATCAGTTTTCCCTTGAAATGTAAATTTCAGGCTTAGTAGAAGCTCTTTGTGAATACATTATGTCCTCCAACTTGGGCCATAAATTAGGTCCACGATTATAGAATCCAGAGTCCAAGTTCAAATCTGGGCTTTGAAGCTTGTAAAGTTGTACTATAAGATAATTGTGTGTGTGTGTGTGTGTGTGTGTGTGTGTGTGTGTGTGTGTGTGTGTGTGTGTGTGTGTGTGTGTGTGTGTGTGTGTGTGTGTGTGTGTGTGTGTGTGTGTGTGTGTGTGTGTGTGTGTGTGTGTGTGCGTGCGCGCACATTTCGCATCTTTTGAGAATGTTGCATACTGATGATAGGGCTGTTAAGGAGTTGGCTAGATCTTCCCTGTTCCTTGATCTAATGAGAAAATACAAGGTCCCTTCAGCCACTGAGTCCGTAGTTTTATCAGACTGACTGGACTTGAACGTTCTTTGAGTCCAAACTAGAATGTATCTGGAGTGGGTGCAGTCTGACTCAGAAACTGTGAGGGTCTCTGAGGATCTAATAACTGACCCCCTCACCTCAACACTGACATACGATCGGATGGACACACTCACCTGTTGACATCCACAGGTGCTCGGCAAACCCTGCTGGATCTGTTTCAACATCAGCAGCAACAACACTGTACTGGACTTAACCACTTAACGACGACTGGGTCAAATTTGGCACATACGGTTAATGGCCAGTTTCTAAATACATCGGAGATGCGAATATAATCAATTTCTAATGGATGCCTTGGCCTGGAAGAGAGGTCATCAGGTGGTCTCCAACCTTCTTAGAGTGTTTCAACCCTCAACCGCCAAATATAGGCAAAGTAGAAAAGGAAGGCTGTCAATGCCTATTGGGTCAGTTTTGGCACATGACCTCACTTATTGTCTGAGATATTTGGCAATGTCTGTTTGTGACAAATTTGACCCAGCAGGCAACAATGGCTAATAGATTTATGCCACAATAATATAGATAGTAATAAGTGTAATAGTGGAATTGAGCAATTGTGTAATAAGTGAAATGGTGTAATACTGTAATACTGTAATAAGTGTAATAGTGTAATAGGTGCAATAGTGTAATAAGTGTAATTGTGTACTAGTGTAATTATGTAATAGTGTAATAGTGTAATATGTGTAATATGTGTAATAAGTGTAATTAGTGTAATTGTGTAAATAGTGGAATAGTGGAATAACCCTAATAGCCTACTGTGCCAAATTTGGCACATACCTAAATGTATATGTATTGTTTGTGCTAAATTCAAATTGAGTACATCAACTTATTATAGCATCTCGACAAAGAGAGAATCAACCAAGTGCTCCATGGAGATGCAACAAAGTTTAAAAATAGACTTCAAAGGTGCTTCAAAGGGACTGGAATACTGAAGAAAAGGTGGCGATCCGAGCACTCAAAAATGTTATAAAAATGAGGAGAGGGTGGAAATAAAATTAAGATACTGATAAAAAGCAAACATGTTTCGACTCACACAGGTGTTTTCATCAGGGCAGGTATAAAAAAGTACCTTGATTTTATTTCCACCCTCTCCTCATTTATTATTATAGCATCTGATTGATGGCAGAAACACAAAGATTTTGTTTTCATCATTGTGTGTGTGTGTGTGTGACTGTGTGTGACTGTGTGTGTGTGTGTGTGTGTGTGTGTGTGTGTGTGTGTGTGGTTGTGCATGTCTGTATGCATGTGCTGTATGTGCGACTTGTGCGTATAAATCTGCCTTTTGATTGTTGTCTGTGCCTGTGTGTACAATGTGCATGCATGGTTTGCGTGTGTGTGTGTGTGTGTGTGTGTGTGTGTGTGTGTGTGTGTGCATGGTTTGCGTGCGTGTGTGTGTGTGTGTGTGTGTGTGTGTGTCTGCACAGGATGGCAGAAAGACTCTGGAGAACCAGGTGAAGAGGCTGGAGATTGTGGAGCGTCGGGACACTAAACTGAAGGAGGACGTCCAGAGCAAAGCCCAGCAGATCCAACACATGGCAGATAAGATACTGGTGAGGCCTGGGAGTCTGCCATTAGCCAGTCCATGTGCTGATCATCATCGAACTGCAATAGACCTGGGTTCAATTCCTAGCTAAGGACCTACTGTAATATGTCATAATCATAGCACATTTCATTCAGAGGTGCTTTTTATTAGACCATTCTCTTTTCTGGATTTTGTCAGATGTACTCTAGCATTTCTCTTAGGTGCTTTTTTGTTTATTATAAAAATAATGAACAGGATGACAGGTGTACTGACATCCACATGTCCAATTTTAGAATAGAAACTAGAAAAATATGCTTCTCAGAACACAGGTCATAATAATAATAATAATAACAATTATTATTATTATTATTAGTAGTAGTAGTAGTAGTATTATTACTATTTTTTTTAATTTTTTAATTTTTTTTATCCCACGATTTTGTAAACAGTTTTCTTTTCACCCAGTGCCAATTATCTAATGTAATCCTGGACGCTACACTTCCTCTGCCAACCTAGGGGGGCAGCAGACTGACCTCATGCCTCATGAGGAGTCCAAGCTGCTTCTTTTCACCTGACAGGGGAATTTCCCCGGCCGGACGTAGCGCGTGGAAGGGACACGTTATTCCGATCAGTTCCTTTCCCCTCCATCAGGCGCCCCGGCTGGCCAGGGGGAGGTAGTTTTAGAGACCAGGATTACGGCATGTTTTTGTGAGGGTATCTACCCTAGGGGACACGGGGAGAACATGCAAACTCCACACAGAAAGGCCCTATCGCCAACCCCCGCCTCGGGTATGGGCACTGATGACGCGGAGGAGGGAACACGCCGCCAGCGCCCACAGCGTCCCCAGCGGGAATCGAACCCAGGACCTTCTAGCTGTGAGGCGACAGCACTACCAACTGTGCCACCGTGCCCCCAAAATTATTACTATTATTACTGTGTTCAAACCTGTGACCTCACTCATGTTCTCTTGAATTTAGTCCATGAAAAACTACCAGGTGATCTGTGTTGTTTGTTTATGTGTATAGGAGCTGGAGGCACAGCTCCGGGAGACACAAGCTGCAGCCCAGCGTGTAGAGACACTCCTGGAACAGAAAGAGAAGCTCTACGAAGACAAGATCAAGGTGGAGTCTCAGGGAACACAGAAAACGGAAAATGATTCTGCCTCATGGAAGTATTTCCAACTTCCAAGTTGGTTGTTGGTATTGTTGGGGTTTTCAATGGAGTCCACTTCAGTCGCTCGCTCACAGTTCAAGTGGAAGAAGATATTAAAAATTCATACTATTGGATTTTTAACATTGAAAATGAAAACAAGAATGGAAATGCAAATAAACACACAACACATTGCATGGCGTATTCTGGGCTTATAAATTGGCTATTTTACACGATACATGATACAGATACTGATACCTGTGCATTTATATGCAGGATGTCCAAACATATATCACTGTCTGTTTGCATGTAGCGCATTATCCACAAGTGTAGTCTTGCCAAAAGATGGCAATATAGTATACATTATTTAATTTATGTAGTTACAGTACACATTTTAATCATCTTCCAAACCAGCCTAGCCTGCTAATGCTTTTATTCGAACTGTTATGGTTAGGTAACATGCACACATTTACTTATTTTATTATTCTCTGAACATTGTGTGCAATCAAATTCTCATACATCATTTATGTATTTTGCCGTCATGGCAAGACGAATTGTGAGAATTATTTGGTTCCCTCACTCACCTCTTTACTTGCCTGTCTGTATTCAGTAAACCAACTGTGGTTCTGTGGTTGTGTGTGGGAAGATTCTGGAATCCCAGATGAAGGCAGACATGGCCGACAAGGAGATGCTGGAGTCCAGTCAGGTCAAGTACGAAGAGGAGGTGCAGCAGAAATGCAGCATCGTCAGTGAGCAGAAGGCGGTAAGGGCTGTGGAGATTGGCTATTTTCGCTATTTTTGAAATGTTTCGAAATTTGAAAGAAATTGGCTAAATGATTTGTAAAACCCACAGAGAGATGTAAAGCATGATCAAATTAATAGTTAAATATTTCAAAAAGTAGGCCTCTAAAACATACAGTATATGGAGAAGAAGAGAAAGGAAAAAAACGGTGCTGGACAAAGATATACATACAGAAAAAAGGTTGGATGTCCACACAGCGATGTTTAAGCTCCCAGTAGTTTTATTGGTACATAGTTCAGGAATTTAAAAAAGTGTGGACATAACATTTCTTCTTTACGTTACGTTACGTGGGGCATTGAGAAGGTCGAGAGACCCTATTATGGTTGTGACCATAATAGACTTTTACTACAATGTGAAGCCTATTATATCTACACACTCAATACTATGGCTTTTCTGCTTTCTTTAGTTTTTATTTATTTTAATCTTTATATTGTGTATACAGCTTTAATCCTTATGCCTTTTGTCCTAATATGCCATGTCCTTTGATTTGTACTGCAATTGCTGTACCTTACTTATAATATTGTTCATTTGTAGGCTTAGTTGTTTCTTTGCTATCTTAATTTTAATTATGTATTTTTCTGCACCATTGTCTCACCCTTGACTCTACTCTCTTATTCATTGTTTTTACAATTGGCCTTAGTGCCTCCATAAAAAAAACATTCTACATGACTTTAGCTTTTACAAACTTTTCATGTAAACTTGTTCGTCAGTAGATGTGGTGGGAGGGTCATGTGACTACTCTGATTGCAAAGACAGCTGGTTGACTTGTTGTATATAAAACACGCCTACCATACTTTGTTGTATATGCATTCCTGATGAAGACCCGGAGGGGTCGAAACGTTGATTCCTGAACTATGTACCAATAAAACTACTGGGAGCTTAAACATTGGTGTGCGGACATCCAAACGTTTTCCTACTTTTGTGGGCACAATAATTCCAGTGCTGACAAGTAGCCATGCCGGAAGCTCATAAGCCCAAGTGTGTATTCCCTATTGTGGTATAGTTTTAGTTTCCCATACGGGAGACCGAGGTTCAAATCCCATAATTACATATACAACGTATTGATTGTAGCTTCAATAGACTTTGAGAAAGGGGTAGGATTAGAGCTATTGTGGTTGTGGTTACGCCTGGCTGAAAGAACTGGCGTTATCAAACATAATTAAAACCTCTGACTTCGTCTTCACCTGAGTTGGCTCTGTACTTGGTCTGCTCTTTTCCCCCTCTAGAGTCAAGACCATATCTCTTTACCAAAAAGCTCACAGCTATTCGCGTTGCAATGCATTGTGAACTTGCAGCTCAACCGGAATAGGGATTCTTTTTTTTTTTCACTTAATTTTTATTGAAGGAAGAACAGACAAGAAAACACAACTGACAAGACTATACGGAAAGAAAAAGAAAAGAAAAAGACAAAAAGTAAAAGAAAAAAAAGAAAAAAAGGCTGCATTTTTCATATTACAACAAGTAAGACGCGCAAACGCGGGAAGCGAACGCAGCTTGTGTGTGTGTGGTTGTGTGTGTGTGTGTGTGTGTGTGTGTGTGTGTGTGTGCTACAGCTGCGCCCTGTGTGTGTGTGTGTGTGTGCTACAGCTGCGCCCTCTGGTGGTGGGCGGGTGGTGTAACAGCGTGACACACACACACACACACACAGACATTCAGCCCTTGCTGTCATAGTAAGTGGCTCACTGCGTTCGCAATAAACATTCAATGAAATCCTATTGCATTATCGCTAGGCTGAGAGAAGAGATTCCACTTTCCGGAATAGGGATTCTAAGGTCCAAGTGGTTAAAAGGTTGCATTATCCACTGCTCTCCATTTAGACCATCAACGCCATGGACTCTAAGATGAACAGTCTGGAGCAGAGGATATCTGAGCTGTCTGAGGCCAACAAACTGGCAGCCAACAGCAGCATCTACACACAGAAAAACATGTAAGTCACACATAATTATTTGTAGCCTATTAGTACTACAATATACAGTAATAGTAGTAGACAGAATTGGGACACTATAGGGTATAAATGCACCATTTACGATTGAATCATTATTTGACTGCACTGTTCTGAGAGGTGTTAAAAAAAATTAAAATGTTAATCATTACAGCTACAGGTAACATAATTATAGTATGTTACTTGTACTTCAATTTACAAACTTTTAACATCTTATTTATAGTGAAACGTATGTATATAGTGTGTTTTGCTCTGGTAATCCACTTGAAATCTACTCTCCAGTGGGATCAAAGTAATCCTGATTTTCATTTGGGATCAAACTGATCCCAATCCCATGTTTACCCTCTATTTAGAAGATTTGATCCAGATTAAAGCTTGGATATCAGAGTGATCCCAATCCTGATATTTTGTTTTGAAATACCCCAAATCTAAATCTGATCCAATCAGATAAAAAGACTAGGCTAGCAAACAATAACTCAGTCACAGTATCAACAACAGGAGGGAGAAGAGGGAGTGACCGTTGTCATTTTTCCAGGAAGAGTGAGAGATTAATTTTGTTACGCACACGGCCAAATCCAGTGTGTCCTTTCATGCATCAAACATTTAATAAATGCACCAGAAATCAGCAAACACAGTAATTAATTAGTCATTCATAATTACTAATTGCTGTGTTACTTTTAATTAATTATTAAAAGTAACTGAGAGCCTTAACTCCTGATAGGTGAATTTACCACAGATATGCAACGTACAGGCCCAGGCCGTAGCGTAACGGTCTGGGCACCGGACTGGTGATCCAGTCGCGGTGTGCCGCGGGTTCGACTCCCGGACCCGACACGGCCTTTACCGCATGTCATCCCCCCATCTCTCTCCCGTTTCCTGTCAGCCTACTTTCTGTCCCTTAAAAAATCAATAAAAGGCGTAAGCCGCAAAAAAATATCTTAAAAAAAAAAAAAAAAAGATATGCAACGTACAGTAGCACCTATCTTCAAATCATTCAGTCTGCACAGTGTCTGTCACTACCAGAAAATGAAACGGGTCAATATCCTATGTGAAAACAATATTATTTACTGGTTTGGGATAGTAAATGTGTTTGGCAGAAGGAGAAAGTAATTTTGCCAGCCGTAGAGGTGAAAACCTGCTGAAAATATGTAATGGTGAAATAAATGCTATTCTATGCATTATTACTTACACACTTACATTATATTTGATTTATTGAATGTCATAATACATTTCCTTATGCACCCCGCTATCACATATAAGGGTGCATTGTATACCTTTCCAAAAACCACTATGAGAATTATTCCCCCCAGGTGGTACCAGTGGTCGCCCAAATGTCCCCACATTCCTGGCTTAACTGAGGCTGGAACCTGCAGGATAATCAATTCTTAGTATTCTATGTCAAGAAAGTATGAATGAATTAGTGAATTAACCAGCCATAAAAAAAACTGCTGGTGAAAAAAGCACCTGCTGCAAAGGTGATATTCATGTATGTAATGTTAAGTTGTTAACCCATCCAATCCCGGAAAGCATCATGTCATAGCAACATACATTTTTCAAAGAACTTAGAATCTATGTATGTAATCAAGGTATCTTTAGGTTATTTACAGAGGAAACGTTTGTGTAACATAATTGAAAACAGAAGTACATTTCACAAGTCTGAGCTCTATGCCCACCATTTATCAAAAAGAGAGGGGTCAATAATGAAGTTGAATGCACAGGCATAGGCTACATGTGAAATGTGTGTTTTGGCATGGGGTAATGAATGGATTGATAACACACAGAAATTAAGCTACCACCACTGCAATATTATCACATTCTTCTTCTATATTTTCTAGCACTAAGTGTGTGTACCTTCCCAAAATTCACTATGATAATTATTCCCCGTAGCTAGGAAGCTTACAGATGTTCATATTTCATACATAATAATATAGGTATACACATACTGTACATACAGTTCTAAAAAGCCACAGCTCTGTAGCCATCTGTCAAACTTGGCCTAGTGTGGATAGTGCTAGGACGGAAGGCACAGGTTGCAAAATAGCCAAAAAAATCAGGAAAAATACTGAATAATACTCAAAATAGCAAGTCTGAGTCCTTCCAAGTGTTTTATTCACCTTTAACACACATACATCCAGGGATCAAAATTAAACAAAAGTATTTGCAACAGATCTGTCTATCTGGCAGTGGCAGGTCTCCCTATTTATAGGCTAAGCCCCTTCCACTGGACCATACCAAATCTTAATTAAATCCACAATTACACCAGTTCAATACACTATGTCCAGAGACATTACATTTCTTAATACACATTGTGTCACACATTACTCATAATATAAATTATCCCCATAATATGATTAAAGATAAGTGTCTCTATACATAATCAAGTTGGTGTGTTCCATACACAAACCCAGTTAGTATGCTCCCTACCCTGGAGCCAATTAGCAATCACTTCATCAGACACCACACAATATACGTATAACGTCACAATAACAACTAGATAAAGTGCCAATCGGCACAGGTCTCCACCAGAGCAGGTCAGGTTGTGACCTCCTGGTGGCGCTATAACAGGCCGTTGAGGAATATTTGGGGATCCAGGGAGTGTGTGTGCAAAGTTTGGCATGGATCGGGCCAACGGTGCCGGAGATTTGCTGATAACGGACGTGTGTTTTGCCTAAATCGGCCTCATGGTGGCGCTATAACAGTCCGTTGAGGAATATTTGGGGCAGAGGTTCGTCGTTGGCATCCAGGGAGTGTGTGTGCAAAGTTTGGCATGGATCGGGCCAACGGTGCCGGAGATTAACCTGAGGAATATTAACAGCATGGACCTTCCACCAAAATGTGGTCGTTGCATTTCACCTGCAGTTGCTGCATTATATGTCAAAACATTTATGAATGAATGAATTAGTGATTTATAGTAAGTTAGAGAATACGTAGTCTGAGAGGGTCAATAATAAGAGAGAACCGTCAGTTTGAAGTACCAATGCTTAATTCTGTTCTGTTCTGTTCTGTAAAGGTACAGTATAGGATCGATTTGAAATGTGTGTTTTGGCATGGGGTTATGGATGGATTGATAACACACAGATAGCACTAACGGTTCTCAAAAATCACTATGACAATTATTAACACTTTCTCATTGGCCTCTGGTCTCAAATGTAACATTTCTAAATATGTGCTTCTTCCAGTTAAAAACAGCACAGATGCTATCATTTCAGGGGTCCCTGTCAAGCACAAGATTAAATATCTTGGTGTTATTAATTTATCGAAAAGGACCAAAGCTCTAGATTATTTTAACATTTTAACCCCCTTAATGCTTCCGTCCAAACAGAGATTTAATCTTTGGTTTCAGAGAGATTTATCCATTACTGGGAGATCCTTAGTATAGCTAAAGTTGAAGGTCTCTCCAGACTTATATAACACAGCTATGGCTCTTGATCAAAATACCTATTCAAAATGTAAAGGCACATACGTACACACGTACGTACGCGCTGGATATTCCTTTATTCCCATTTGTACCTTTGAGCCTTGCACCTATAAAACTAGTCCTAGTCTAGTATTGTTTTTGCAGTTTCTCTTTCTCTCAGCATCCATTCTTTGCCTTACTCTGTCCCCTTTTCCACCAGGGTTGAACCGGTTCCGTTCTCATTAATTAAAGAGTGTTTCCACTGAAAATGAATTGGTTCAGAACCCTAAAAGTTGTTTCGGAACTGGAACTGAGGACTCCTGCTCCAATCCCATTCAGCTATGCCGCCAAGGTTCCAAGAATCTAACGGAACCAGTTCTAAAACCAAGGTTCTTCTGATGGAAAAAGGGCCTACTTATGTGGTTCAGGTTGACTCCACTCCACCTACTGTACATCCAGCACCATCCATATTTTCCCTATAGTTATTTGTGGTTATTATGGTATTAATACATATTGTGTGTTGTCCTACCAGGAAAGCACAGGAAGAGATGATCTCTGAGCTCCGACAGCAGAAGTTCTACCTGGAATCCCAGGCAGGGAAACTGGAGGCCCAGAATGCCAAGCTGGAGGAACATTTGGAGAAGATGAGCCAGCAGGAGCAGAATAATAAGAGCCGCGTGCTGGAGCTGGAAACCAGGCTCAGAGAGGTGATGGAGGAGAGGGGGGAGATGGGTTGAAGTCAGGAGAATATCAGAGAGCGGTAGAGGAGAGAGGATAGGAGAGTGAAAGAGTAATGGAGAGAGGGTAGGTGCAAGAGAAGAGTGGATGTGAGGAAATAGGAGATGGAAAGAGTGGAAGTGTGGGGAAAACGTTAGGACCTGGAGATGAGATTTAACGATAGATAGAGGGAGAGAGACGTGAAGACACCTGGGAACAGGTGAGAGAAAGTGGGACGTGGTGTTGACAATTAAGTGAGGAGTGGGAGATGAGAGGTCTGTGAATAGAGTAGAGATGAAGACTGTTTTGACTGGAGTAGCGACAGTGCAACTACAGAGGTAGTGATGTAACTATCTCTATGGAGTGGAATTTGGGAATCCAGAGACTAAGAAGATCTGTGAAAACACTGGAGAGAGAGGGAGTGAGAGAAAAATAAATGGGAGAAAGGGAGAACAGTTACTGATTGAAGAAGATTGAATCAGGTTTCAGACGTGAAAAATATGGACTGACACATATCATTCTTCCAAATTTGAGACTTGGTTTTATGCAGACATCTACTGTATATTACGGGTTGCATTAAATTGATTGATAATTGCCAAGCGGCTTGCTAGATCGACTGAGCTCATCACATTCTAATTCAATCACAAGCCATTATTTGTAATCATGGAAGGCATGATGAAATTCATTTCTTAATTTCTTTTTTGTTCCCGGTATAACAAAAACAGATTTGAAACATTCAGTTTAGCCATGTGGACAGTGTCCAACATTTCAGGTACAAAATCTGTCAAGAAGAGATTAATGGGGGCACAGTCGGTAGTGCTGTCGCCTCACAGCTAGAAGGTCCTGGGTTCGATTCCCGCTGGGAACGCTATGGGTGCGTATTCAGTGCCCATACCCGAGGCGTGGTTGGCGAAAGGGCCTTTCTGTGTGGAGTTTGCATGTTCTCCCCGTGTCCCCTAGGGTAGGTACTCTCACAAAAAACATGCAGTAATCCTGGTCTCTAAACTGCCTCCCCCTGGCCAGCGCACGTCATGGTGCTCTCTGCTTGCGCACAAGTAGGCCATACATGGCCTACAGTACTTGTGTGCAATGCGCAAGTTGCCAGCTAAACAGAGTGCATTTCTAGTTAACCTGTAGACCTGCTCAGAATCCACCAGTAGGTGATTGCTGGTGTGAATGGTAATGCTGTGAACAGAGAATGTACTTGTTAACAAACCTCATGGGAACATAACATTTATTAAAGCATCTGAAATGCATTTCAATACATCAGGGGCTTTATGGATTGTATTCATGTCATTGTAAAGGCTTACAAACATGCACTTAATCTCTCTCTCTCTCTCTCGCGCGCCTCATCTTTCTCCCCCATTTCTCTCTCTCCTCATTTATATCTCCTCATCTCTCTCTCTCTCTCTCTCTCTCTCTCTCTCTCTCTGTAGATTGGCCTGGAGAACGAGGAGCAGAAGTTGGAGATCAAGCGTCAGGTGACAGAGTTGACCCTGTCACTGCAGGAGCGCGAGTCCCAGATCAGTGGTCTGCAGGCGGCGCGGCATTCCTTGGAGAACCAGCTGCAACAGGCCAAGACTGAGCTGGAGGAGACCACTGCAGAGGCAGAGGAGGAGATCACCGTGCTGAGAGTGAGAGAGAGAGAGAGAGAGAGAGAGAGAGAGAGAATGAGGGATGGATAAAAGGAGCGAGGGAACAGGAGAAGGGAATGAGGGATGGGGGAGTGAAGGAGACATGCAGCAAGGCACATGAGAGACAAGGAGAACGAGAGAGAGAATGTGGGGAGAAGAGAGAATTGGAGAGAGGGAAGGGAAGTAGAGAAATCAAAGGCGAGCGAACAAGTGCGAGAATGAGGGAAGGAAACTGCAAAGGTTTAGAGACAAAGACAATAAGGGAAGGAGATAATGAAGAAACGAGATTAGAGAGAAGCTTGTAAGATATAGATGGTGGTGAATAGATAGGATGTGTACTGGTGTCGTGTGTCATGTTCTGTGCTGTTGATGTTGATAAGCATTCACATTTTACTGCATGCTTGCCCTGCTCAGAGACAGAGATAATGTGTCAGAGATACCATGCTGTCTAGTCCTCCCCTATTACATAATATGTAGCAGTGAGTCCCTCTTTCTGGGAAGAATAAGATATCTGCTACGCCTCCTTGTACAACACTCTTGCTGGGTGCTCTAGAGCTACTAACTGAAAAAGAGTGAACCAATATTCTCCAGTGCTTGCTCTAGACCAGGGGTTCTCAACCCGTGGGTCGCGACCCCCCGAGGGGTCGCCAAATTATTTTGGGGGGGTCGCAAGACATGGCCAAAGCATTTCCGGAGGTCCCCAGCCAAAAACGTTGAGAACCCCTGCTCTAGACCAGAAAGCATGCTGGCTGGGCCAGGCTACCCCAGGGGTCTTAATTCATTCCCTATAATTCTATTTGGCTTATAACTTAACTAAAATGTTCATACTACGGGGAATGAATAGAGTCAGAGCCCTGACGCCAAACTATGCTTGAATATATCTATGCTCAATTTTGCTCAATAAATATATATTCTGAATTAATTCTAAGAGTTGTCTGACTGAACTAAATACAATGTGGCCATATTGATATCACCACCAATATAATACAGGCTGTATTTGAAATCAAGTCCTTCCTTGTTTCTTCTAGTCGTTTGGTGTGAGGTCCATGTTTTTCTAATTTTTTGATTGTCTTCCTCATAGGCCCACCGAGATGAGATACAACGCAAGTTTGATGCCTTAAGAGACAGCTGTGCGGTAGGTCGCTTGCGCTTTGCTTTCTTTCTCACTCTTTTCCATCATATTTCTATCCTGGTTCACTCTTTCTTTCCCAGGAAAAGGCAACCTGACCCCCTGGAATGATAGAAATCCCAATGGAATCATCAAATACACCCAGCTTTGATATGTCCTTTAATTTATTCATTTCCATGCCCATCAGAGTAAAGCTGCATACTAAAAGATTTATATTGATTCTCCACTTTCATCAAATCCCCCCCTGTGACTGCGAACATTGGTGTTCTCTTAAAAAAAGAGAGAAAAAATCATCTCCTTCTCCTGAAAAACTCTACCTCAAGCATACAGTACAATTCTCATACGTCTATGCCGTATGATGTGTATGATGAATAGCAAATAACCCTGGGAAATTGAATGGTGTTTGATGGATTTTAAGCACCTTCAAAAGTACAGCTTCAATACCCATGAGGCCATTATGGTTAATACATAATGGTCTCTCTTCATCCATTTGCCCTACTTGAGAGATCCTCCCACTCACAGGCTGTTCAGCAGGCATCCGCCATAGATTCTGCTGGCAAATATTCAGGCAAAAGTTGAGCAACAGACAGGTTTTAAAGCCACTCTATCTGTATGCGCAGAACGGTTTGTTCCACATGCATTTCTTCTGAAGTACATTACTTTGGTGCACACTCTTCAGCTGCAATTTCACACAACGATAATGATGATGATGATTGCATCAGAGACCGAAGTGCGATAGACCGATTGTGATAGACCGATTGTGCGATAGACCGATTGTGGGAGACCGATTGTGCGAGACCGAAGTGCGATAGACCGATTGTGCGAGACCGAAGTGCGAGAGACCGATTGTGCGAGACCGAAGTGCGATAGACCGATTGTGCGAGACCGAAGTGCGAGAGACCGATTGTGCAAGACCGAAGTGCAATAGACCGATTGTGCGAGACCGATTGTACTAGACCGATTGTGCGAGACCAGGGATGTCAAACTCAAATAAACAGTGGGCCAAAATAAAGAAATTGGTAGAAGTCAAGGGCCGGACTGTGTTTCAACACACGGGCACCGTGGTCAGGAGGACGTCCCAGGCAAATAGCAAAAAAGTGAATGCATTTAAAACTGAAAATGCATTATTATTAAGCTCAGTGTTCTATGATCCTCACAAAGCAGGACTTGTAGTATTATGGTGGTCCATGCAATATACCAGAGGGCCAGTTCTAATACTAATTAAATATCATCCCACGGGCCAAAGATAATTTATTCACGGGCCTGATTTGGCCTCCGGGCCTTGAGTTTGACATATATGTGCTAGACCGATTGTGCGAGACCGAAGTGCGATAGACCAATTGTGCGAGACCGATTGTGCTAGACCGATTGTGCGAGACCGAAGTGCGATAGACCGATTGTGCGAGACCGAAGTGCGAGAGACCGATTGTGCGAGACTGATGTGCGATAGACCAATTGTGCGAGACCGATTGTGCTAGACCGATTGTGCCAGACCGATTGTGCTAGACCGATTGTGCTAGACCAAAGTGCGATAGACCGATTGTGCGAGACCGATTGTGCGAGACCGATTGTGCTAGACTGATTGTGCTAGACCGAAGTGCGAGAGACCGATTGTGCGGGACCGAAGTGCGATATACCGATTGTGCGAGACCGAAGTGCGATAGACCGATGTGCGATAGACCGATTGTGATAGACCGATTGTGCTAGACCGATTGTGCGAGACCGAAGTGCGATAGACCGATTGTGCGATAGACCGATTGTGCGAGACCGAAGTGCGATTGACCGATTGTGCGAGAACGAAGTGCGATAGACTGATTGTCCCATGGCGTGATGAAGATTATGTACCAATGCCAGGGTATAATTGGTTTACGATGGTGACATAATGATGATATGTTTCAGTGTCAGGGATATACGCATCAAACCACCCGAGTAACTACATTATACCACTAATCACTCAGAAATTACATATACATACATATAGACATATACACATATGAGCATATGACGTGATGAATATATGTACCAATGCCAGAGTCTAATTGGTTATCGATGGTGACGTAACGATGACAGTTTCAGTGTCGGGTAGACTAAAGGTAATGCCCCTATGTATACATGTATGTAATCTGACACCACTGCCATAACAGGCATAAGTAATCATTACCATACTTCAAAATACTACTTTTTCTCCTCCAAAAGCAAGGTACGTAGCAAATAGCTAAACCTAATAATTCAATATTTCACAGAGAGGCTGAGATTTGAAAGTTTGTAGCGGTCTACAGTACTTGCACGCTCTGCTTGCGCACTAGTAGTCCAGGCCTACTTGTTTGCAACAAGCAAGTAGGCACTCGACAGAGTGCAGTTCTAGTTAAACTTAAATTGAGTAACACTCTAAACAACATTAGGAGAGCTGTGTTATTGAACTTCAGACACAAACACATTTCACAAAACATCAGGAGCACCTCATCACTTTAGTTGTGCACACTTCATGTTGCAATTGTTCCCGTTCACTGCTCTATGCTTTGCCCCCTCCTTTTATCTTCATCTCTTCTCCAAAAGCCTATCTACAAGCTCACAAGATCACTAGTTTCAACTGAATGTTAAACCCAGAATAGGATCACTAGGGTTCAAGTGGTCAACAGATAGCTAGCTTTCACCTGGATTCACTCGATCAGCCTATTTTAGAGAAAGAACACGTGTTCCTATAGTAATATTTTGTGTTCTCAGTGTAAATTTCACATCAACATTTAACCAGATATTTTCATTTTCTATATTGCCCGGTGTTTAGAGACAGTGTCCCGCCTTAGTTCTCCAATAGTGTTGAGGCTGCAAAAAGGCTCGGTAAATCGACAATATACTTTGGGTCAGCAATGACTGCATGGTGGTTTGCTTTGTACGTTGGGATGACAAATGGACAAGCTGAAAGGGTCTCTGCCAAAACCAAACTGCGTCCTTTGCATTGTTTACTTCCCCTCCTCCCCACCTCCTCCTCCTCCTCCTTTACGTGCATTTAGTTGCCGCTGTCAGACCTTTGCCTCAGGGGAGAAGATGCACCGGCTCAGTGGAGAAGAGACAGCTAATTATCGTACTTAAAAGCTTTGCCTTGTAGGCTACTGTACAGCCCGATTCATACTTAGTCGTGCAACACCATCGTGCGACAGACCATAAATTAGGCTTAATTCCGCTCACTATGCTGGTTTCTATGGGAGCCAAGGAACAACCATCTCTTTAACGGCTAGCTTCATCAGTCTCTAACCCTCATTTCCATACACTCTGTGCACACAAGAGCATTCGCTGATTAGAGGAAGAGAATGGGGCTGATGAATTGATTAGCCTGATCCCAGCTCTGCCCTCGCTGAGATGTGGATGCTTGTGTTAATGACACAGTATGTAGCCTGGATGTCATTATAAGATGATTAAAATATTGAATCATTTTTTGATCCAAGCTGTACTAGATTTAACACTGTGTAGAGTAGCTTGTCAACCAGCAACACGTTATACAGTATATAATAAAGTGATGACCGTGCCTTTGTCCATGTTAGGAGTAAAATCGACCAATCAGTACAGGGAGCAGAGTTAAGTACGGTAACTTAAATGATCGGACAAGGACTCTCAACCGAATTTAGTAATGCGACTCACAAGTCTGTACGACAAACCCTTAAAAAAAGGAAGAATATCGACCAATCAGAAGAGGGGGCGGAGCTAAGTAACACCAATGAAGGACAAGCATTTTAAACTGAGTCCAATGAGGCAACTCACAAGTAAGTGGCTAAAACAAACTCTTAAAAAGTTCTGTCAGATAGAAACTATGAAATATCGGAATATCAGAATAGGGGATGGGGCGAAGTGACTCCAAAGAAGAACAAAGACTTTTATCAAGTGAAGTGACGCAACTAACAAGTCTGTACGACAAAACCATTCAAAAGTTATAGAGAAAAATATGAATTATCAAATATCGACCAATAAGAAGAACAAAGGGCTCCATTTTCGTCTGATCTTTCTAAATACACTGTTTTGGGATTTAGCAGGGGGGAAGGGGTGTTCCCCCACTAAAGTTGGTATTTTGGTTACCTGTCTAAATCCCTAAAACACCTCCGTTACCCGTTATATTATGCATAGGTGCGGTTTGAGCGTTACAATAATTAAACCAATCACCAATCCACGTGCCATTGCCTTTAAGAGATCCCTTATCCGTTGCCCTTCATGCCCAGTTCTATATTGCTTCATAGCCTTACGGTCTACAGCCCATGGAAGAGTGTTGCGTTGCTGCCTTGAAGTCTCACTTGTGCTGCAAACCCCCCCTCGTGCCGTTCTTTTTCTTTCTCCACCCTGCACAGAGCCAAGACGACTCGTCTTTTCATTGAGTCACAACTTGCTCGAATCTTGCTCATTTAAAAAAAATTCAAAGTACTATGTAAACTACGGAATTCGGGCTTTCATTTGGTATATAGATCGTGTGTGTAGGCTGTCTCTACAAAATGTTAGCAAGCGAAAAGGAAAGGTCGGTCAATTGGATTAAATCAATTGGATTGGAATTGCGCACGTCGCACAATGCATGGCACAAGCCAAATAACGTCTTTGACTATACAATTATAAACACAATGGACACAAGGAAGTGGCAGGCACTCACTTCTGCTGATTATAGGAAAATTACAAAGAGATGCGTATAAGGAGAGATGACGCAGCCTTACTCCAAGGACATCTCCATGCAGGCGCACAGCAAGTGCCGCTCTACCAAACTAATTTGGCACAGTTTACGGGTATAAGTTACAGATGGTTTTAAACTCCACTATCGTCTTCCCAAATGTGTGTGACCAAAATAGCAATTTAGGGGAAAGCGTGACACCATGACACCTCTAGGCGCAAATACCGGTGTCGGCAAAAAAGATAATGGGTGACGCTTGACCAAAATACCATTAGCAAGTTCCTATATTCGTAATTTTCGGGTAGCGGCTGAATTGCAGGCCGCATCTCGGGTAATGCCGTCGACGAAATTGGTGCCCAATCAGAAAAGGGGGTGGAGCCAAGCTACACCAATGATGACTCTGATGTCAACAGACATCACTTATTATTATAGTCTGTATGGAATCAGCTCAAAATGGAAAACCATTGACCCTGTGTAGATCGTCACTTTTCAATTCCTGTTTGGCGGTGGAAACATGTACGTTTGACGCTTCGCCACAGTCACGCTTTTGATAACCTTTCATTGTTAAGGTATTGTATGCATGCTAAGTGAGTTTGAGGTGGATCTGACCATCCTCCTCGGATGAGTGAGTGAAAGAACGACTCGTGAAAATGGCATGAAATGCACTCAAGAAAGGTGCAGGCAGTGGGAGAATGAAGTTGTAACATCACTTTTTGTGATTCAGTCCAGTCTGTCCAGGTAAATGTTGATGACTCCACTGCAGGTCATCACAGACCTGGAGGAGCAGCTGACCACGCTGACCCAGGAGAACGCTGAGCTCAACCGGCAGAACTTCTACCTGTCCAAGCAGCTGGACGAAGCCACGGACGAGAGCGAGGACCGGCTGCAGCTCAGCCAGGATGTGGACCGTCTGCGTCGGGAGGTGGCCGACCGCGAGATGCACATGAACAACCAGAAACAGGTGTTGTTTGAGTCAGGCGCTTTCCTACTTTTTTGGTTCTGGGAATTAAAGTCCATTTAAGGCCTAATCACACACACACACACACACGCACACGCACACACACACGTGCACACACACACACACACACACACACACACACACACACACACACACACACACACACACACACACACACACACACACACACACACACACACACACACACACACACACACACACACACACTAAAAAGCTCACAATGCTTCTAAAGTGATACGGTGTGAGCTTGTAGATCTGCTTTTTTGAAAAAATAGGATGTCCATGAAGATGACCTCAGTCATCAGTCAAGTCACTTGATTGCAATTTAATCATTTAAAGGGCCAGTGTCCTTTACTTGCATTATAGTAAACTGTAACTTTCCTAAGTCACACAAAAATAGCAGATCTACAGTGATGTGTAGATCTTTGTTACAGTATGTATTAGTAGCTTTTATTTTATTAAAATTTTTAATCCCACGATTTTGCAACAAATTTTTTCACCCAGTGTCAATTATCTAATGTAATCCTGGGCGCTACACTTCCTCTGCCAACCTGGGGGGGCAGCGGACTGACCTCATGCTTCCTTCTATCCATGAGGAGTCCAAGCTGCTTCTTTTCACCTGACAGGGGGAGTTTCCCCGTCCGGACGTAGCGCGTGGAAGGAACAAGTTATTTCAACCAGTTCCTTTACCCTCCATCAGGCGCCCCGGCTGGCCAGGGGGAGGTAGTTTTAGAGACCAGGATTACTGCATGTTTTTTGTGAGGGTGCCACGGGGAGAACATGCAAACTCCACACGGAAAGGCCCTTTCGCCAACCCCGCCTCAGGTATGGGCACTGATGACTCAGAGGAGAGAGCACGCCCCCAGCGCCCACAGTGTCCCCAGTGGGAATCAGACCCAGGACCTTCTAGCTTTGATGCGACAGCAGCACTACCGACTGTGCCACCGTGTCCCCCCCCCCCCCCCCCCCAATTAGTAGCTTCTGTGCGTCCCTTCCTGGATTTATCGTTGGGCTAGGGTGGGCTGCAGCAGAATTATAGCTATAATAATAATAATATATAATATTATAATTTTGAATATTAGTATATTTAGTTGTATTATGGTTAAAACATTGAGAGCTTCTGCTCCGCTGTCTGTGTTGTGAGGTAGCTGTGGAAATCCTGATCCGGTCTAAAGCCTGCCTACTGTCTGCATTCGGTATTTTACGCACGCATGCACACACACACACACACACACACACACACACACACACACACACACACACACACACACCGCACCACCACCGCATCCCTCGTACATGACTTCCAAGCATAGCTGGTTACACAACCAACCGCCAGGACTGAGAGGCAGACAGACAGACAGACAGACAGACAGACAGACAGACAGAGTGGGAGGGGGGAGGGAGAGAGATCGACAGACAGAGGGAGGGAGAGACAGAAGGGAGAGAGAGAGAAAGAGCGAGAGCTACTGTATACTGAACACCCACACATACGCACCCACTCGCAGGGGCGCAGTGCACAGATGCACACATCACACCCGGCACATACACACGCATGTACACACACTCAAATAGACCCTTCACTTTCTATCTTCAGAGCTGCCTCCAGCATATACATAACACTAGAATCTTCCAGGATTTAGAGTTGAGGAAAGGTGTTGTCTGGGTCACCTCAGACAGGTAACATGAACACGTCACATATCTGTGTGAAACACAACCTAGTACAGCTCCGGAGATATGGTAATAAGAGAAAAACAAATAGTAGACTAGAATGGAGATATGCTATGCGTACTTGTTGAAACTGTTGTATGTTAAGGTTATTCTGAAAAGATTCAGGAACACATTAACAATTTCACATACAAACAACAAGTGTGTGTGTGTGTGTGTGTGTGTGTGTGTGTGCCTGTGCGTGCCTGTGCGTGTGCGTGCATGTGAGCGCGAGTGTGGGCGTGTGAGCGCGAGTGTGTAAGCGTGCGTGCGTGCACGTGTGTGGTGTGCATGTGTGGTGGCGGTGCACGTGTGCGTGCGTGCATGTAAATGTCTGTCCGTGTGTGGGGGGGATGTGTCATCCCCATCACTCCCGGCCCGGGTCGTGTGGTTGCTGAGGATGCGTTGGACTTCAGAGAAGGGCTGCCGTATACCAGAACAGGCTATTTTTATCTTAGTGTGCGGTTGTCTAAAGCGGCGTGCTGATGTGAAATTTAAAACATAGCAGTGAATGTACACGAAAGTCCCGCTGCTCTGTCCTAAAATGTTTGCTGGAGACACTTCCTAATTGCCATCCCCTACTACTGTGTTTTCAGTACACAACGCTGTTTCAATTTAAAATAAATCTGAAACCTGCTTTGTGAAGATGACTTTTCTCATCTAACCACAAAAATATGAAAAATGGGGTGGACAACACTTTTGAAATACATGACTAGGCAGCTTGTCTTCTTCCCACGGATGAAAGGGGTCTTCAAAGGTCCTTCCATACTGTAGGGCGCTGGTGTTTGTTTATATCATATCCACACAGAATGCAATTTGTATTCGGAAAGAGGTTGACTTTTCACTTTGGTTAAATGCATCAACCTGTATGAATTAGGCATCAACTGTATATAAATAGTTTGGATGCTAAATACTCACATGGTATTTTCTTAAGATAGATTTGTCACACTCACACTAATACGTAAGAGGGAGTGCTGTACCATGAGATGTTGAGCCTTAGATAAATACACAGGACCAAAATGGAAATAAGCCCTCAGGGCTGTTTGTGTAGATTTATAGCACCATTGTATAATCGTACCACTGTACGATTTGCAAACTGTTAATAAAGTATTCAATCAATATAAAAATGAATCTCACGGTATCACATGAAAACAAGTGTATTATTGCAAGTGTAGCACATTTTTTTGTATTGTACCAACACGGATTTGTGAAACATTTTTATGCTGTTATGTGTTTTATTTGTTTTATTATCATTGGTGAAGATAGATTAAATTAACTCAAGCCCAATTATACTTAACTGAACTAAATGTAACTAAACTAAATTCAACTAGACTAGATTAGACTAGGCCATGACTAAAACAATTAAACTTAACTAGTCTTGACATACAGTACATATGACATATATATATACGGTGTATGTATATATATATATATATATATATATATATATATATATATTAAAAACTAAATGCACTTCACTAAATGAAATGGGAAAACTTCTGTCCTGTGACATGGCAGAACATGGAGACCCTGAAGACCACGTGCACCATGTTAGAGGAACAGGTGATGGAGCTGTTACTTATCTATATACAGTACTTAACTATACTTAACTGAACTAAATTTAACTAAACTAAATTCAACTAGACTAGATTAGACTAGGCCATGACTAAATCAATTAAACTTAACTAGTCATATATGACATATATATATATATATACGGTGTGTATATATATATATATTAAAACTAAATGCACTTCACTAAATGCAATGGGAAAACCTCTGTCCTGTGACATGGCAGAACATGGAGACCCTGAAGACCACGTGCACCATGTTAGAGGAACAGGTGATGGAGCTGGAGAACCTGAACGATGAGCTGCTGGAGAAGGAGAGGCAGTGGGAGGCCTGGAGGTCGGCGCTGGAGGACGAGAAGAGTCAGGCTGAGAGGAGGACCAGGGAGGTCCAGAGGCTGCTGGACACCGAGAAACAGAACAGGTCACAGACACTCACTCACTCAGTCAGGACAGATTGTTGATCTGTCAATCAATTTGTCAATTGATCGGTTGGTCGGATGGACGGTTGATTGATTGATTGATTGATTATACAACATCATATTTACATTGGACAAACCAGATACATTTTAATTTTCAACACCTGTCTGCCTTTCTGAGAGAATGGAGGATGGCAGACAATGTTCAAAGATAAAGAGGTTTTGTATAACATTAACATTCATAGCATTCCTGCTTCCGTCCCCCACAATAGTAGGTGGCTGTGAACAACTGAACATGCAAGTAGACTCATAAGCAATGACCTATTTATATCTGTATCCATAATATCTATAGACATGTACTGTACATCTATGACACTCCCGCATATACTATAACCACACTTACTCACACGCCTACAGAGTTTCAAAGAGTTGACTGTAGGCTAAACTAGATTGCTACAGTACACTCAGGGTCGGGCGTCTCTATCGGGACCCATGTTTGGGTCGTGGACACATTTTAAGAAATCCATTTACTACACTACATTGTTATTTTTATTGTATTTCAAAAGACTTTCAAAACCAAAAAAGCAAAAATTTTCAGAAATTAAAAAGACATTTAAAAAATGCAAGAGAATTTAATGAATGTGTAGAATACATTTAAGTTGGAAGAAGTACAAATGACATGCCATTACAAAATATATTTTTTTCACATGTATTAATAGTTTTATACATTTTAGGAGTGAATACATATGTTTAGATGCCTGTGACAGCATGTCAGCCGTTCAGACAATGCTGCTCCGCTTGTATACGACAGAAAAACAGGTGAGAACAAAGCGTACGATAGCTCCCGACCTAACGTGATTTTTGTTCTGGCACACGTTCAAGTTCAAGGTTTTTGCGGAAATGGTAAATGCCGAAAATTGTAATTTCAGCGTGCACCCATATTTTGGCGTACGTCGAGTTGATAAATGAGGGTCTATGGATCCCTCCTTCACTCAATCACTGCTTCTCAATGCTGCTACACTCACTGTTGGCAAATCTTGGCTCCAATACACAAGCCTCTACCTTTCTAGTTCAGCGTCTGACAGGGCTCAAAGGGTATACCACCAAAGATTTTTTCCATGTCAGTTAAATGTATTGCTTACTCACATTGTGTTCCCTGATTTAGCATAGCATGCTGCCTGACTAATTCAGTTTATGCTCTAATCAAACACGCATGCATGCATGCACACGCACGCACGCACCCCCGCATGCACGCACACATACGCACACACACAAATCCATGCAAGGTGATGCAAGTAGACATGCTTGGCACACACGCACATGTTACAATTGCAATGTATTACTATTGCTGCATAGACATGACTGCATTAAAAAAACTGCTGTTTTATTCACGTTCTTCCTGCTCTCGTCCGACAGGCTTCGTGCAGACCAGCGGAACTCAGAGTCTCGCCAAACTGTGGAGCAGGCAGTGAAGGAGCACAAAGCAGAGATCCAAGCCCTACAGCAAGTTCTCAAAGATCAAAAACTCAAAGCAGAGGGCCTCTCTGACACTGTGAGGCTTTTTTACCACTGCGTACCTCCCTGCCCCAAATCTACATTCAGTATTTAGCATTTCCTAGTGAGCGGATCACAGATTTTTCCTCTCTCCTCTCTATACCTCTCTTCCGCCGTAGCCTGAAAACCCACCTTTTCAGACTCCATCATGGTCCATAGCACTTACCCTAACCCCTTAGATAGCATTTCTGTTGGCTTAGATAGCATTTGACACAGACTTATAGCATGTTATGTAGACAGCACTATAATTGTATTGTATATAGTCATAGCACGCCATAGTACATATGTATAGCATAGTAGTAAATATGTATAGTTTATATGTATAGTGTATGTATAGTTTCATTATATAGATATTCCACTGTTACTTTCTTAGCTTACGCATGTTTCATGATAAATGCTTTTATGTGATGTATTCCCATGCTTTTGTTCTTGCTTAAATGTAAGTCGCTCTGGATTAAGAGCGTCTGCTAAATGCCTAAATTGTAAATTGTATACCATCCAGCTGAACGACCTAGAGAAGAAGCATGCCATGCTGGAGATGAATGCCCACAGTCTGCAGCAAAAGTTGGAGAGTGAGAGGGAGCTGAAACAGAGGCTGCTGGATGAGGTGCGTTCTCTGCACTCGTACCTCGTAATGACAACACTCTGAAAGAATAGCCAACGTGAGCGCCTTTTGGCATGAGGTCAGGTGTTTGCTTTATGAAATGCCACGTAAGAATCTCTGCATTTGCTCTCATTAGTTCAAATGTTGGGTATTTTTGCTGATGCTTTCACCCTGCTGGAATTAAAAGGCCATATATTAGGTTTGATCCTCACAACAGCTAGCAGATCCATAGGCGTGGGCCCTGTTGAAAGGCTCTTGAGCAAGGCATTGATCCACTAACTCACTGTAAGTCTATGCACATAAGAAATAAGGCTTACAATGTCGAGTCATTTACTCTATCAATGACTAAAATGGTTCCGGCAGTAGGATGTTTACAGTATTATTATAGGTAAATGAGAAAAAGAGGTTGCGCATCAGCAATGGCTTTCAGTGGAGTGCCAAACCCAAATCAAGTATACATAAAAAAATACACACCAAAAAGGAACGCTGACGCGTTTCGGCTATGCAGCCTGATGAAGCTCTGATGAAGGCTGCATAGCCGAAACGCGTTAGCGTTCCTTTTTGGTGTTTGCCAATAAAGAAATGGAAATGTGAGTACCTTGTCCCCCGCTTGTTTACTTTTTGGATGTGCTACCTTTTTGGATTTTTTTATTCCTATTTTTTGAAGTATTATTATAGGATCAACCATATATTGTAGGTCCTGTAGGCCCTTCCATAATCTTTTTCGAGGGCTATTTTTCATGGCATTTTTGCCTTTATTCGTACTAGCGCATGCCCATACCAGAGTGGGTGGCTTCTGGAGAACTGCTCATCCGACATGGCACTTCCTTGAGTCATACACCTCCGTTTGTATTCACACGTCTCCTATTTTTACGCAAGGAAGCGTCTATATATATATGGCTTTATATATTTTTGAAATACCGACATTTCTATCAGAAAATACTTGTTTGTAACCAATGTGCAGGGGGGACTTCACAGCGGACATGACACTTGCTTGAGTCATCAGCACTACACCTCTGTTTACATTCACACAATGTTTTTATTTCCCCTCAAAGCAAGGGAAGCTGCAGCAGCAGATGGATGCTCAGAAGACCCACATCTTCCGCCTGACGCAGGGTCTGCAGGATGCTCTTGACCAGACAGACATACTGAAAACGGAGAGGACGGACTTGGAGTACCAACTGGAGAACATCCAGGTACTGCTACTTTATAGTCATAGTACTACCATTGTATACGATGTATGCAGTACACATTTACTGTATTGTATACTAAAACCATAATAATAATACATACATACAATTTTTATAGCGCTTTTCAAGGTATTCAAAGTCGCTTTACAGAAAAAAAACAAAAAACGAAACTAGTTAAAAAGTTTAAAAGGTTAGAAAGAAACTAGAAACCAACGTCGACAAACAAGAAGTGTGGGGGTGAGGATTTCTTTTTTTTTTTTTTTTTTTTTTATCCCACGATTTTGTAACCCATTTTTTCACCCAGTGTCAATTATCTAATCATGTAATTCTGGGCTCTGCACTCCCTACGCCAACCTGGGGAGAGCAACGGACTGACCTCATGCTTCCTTCAATGCATGAGCGTCCAAGTCGCTTCTTTTCACCTAACAGAGGGGAGTTTTCTCGGTATTGCTTATGTGACATTTACCCACCTGAAATAATGCATAAAATACACAAGAGTGAGTTGGTTGATCCAGTGAGTAAAGTGTCATTTTCTGGTTCAGGTGTTGTTGCAGTGCCAACTGAAGAACGTAGCACAAGTTCACAGCTTTACACTATTACTGCTAGTAGAATGCAGGCATACAAAATACAAGCCTACAATATGTACACAACATGCATAGCGTACGCACGCACACACGCACGCACGCACGCACGCACGCACGCACGCACGCACACACGCTCTCTTTATCTTCCTTCTCTCCCATTTGCTGCCCCATCTGCTGCACATAGACAACACACATTGTGTGTTTTAAAACGTTGATGTACTACTGCACTTTTGCCCAAGACAAATTCCCCCCGTGGGACAATAAAGTATATCTCATCTCATCATCTCATCTAATTTTCTGTCTGTCTGTCTCCCTGACTCTCTACTGCTCTACTCTTTGTAAAGTACACGAGGAGAGATTCATGGCGTTAGTAATGTTCATTTAGCTCCACCTGCAGGCCGTGTTCTCCCATGAGAAGGTGAAGATGGAGGGGACCATCACCCAGCAGACCAAGCTCATAGACTTCCTCCAAGCCAGGGTCGACCATGGCGGCTCCAAGAAGAAGAAGGTCAGACATAACATGTCAAACATAACTACACTTTAGAGAACAAAGAGAGTCTACTAGCACGCCACAGCCTCATGCGGCTAATCCGGTGCGTCACAGGAGCAGAAGGGATAGACACTGGAGCAGCTCGGACAGTTTAAGCCTTTTTTATTTGGGTGCTAGTGCGATCTTTCTCAGAGTCATGAAATGGCAGCATCTAAATATGCTATTTAAATACAGAGGTTAGGTGAGGGCTGTGCTCTCAGTAAGCCAATGGTAATTGGCTCTGTTCCATGGTACAGTAGTTACCCTGTTCTGCCGGCAACATATGGAAGAACTACTGTTTGACTATATATTTATATCCCGTGGGATAATAAAGGTATCTATCTATCTTATATTTACCTTGTGTAACTGTTCAAAATGTCCATATATCCAGAGCCAACCGTGTGTTAATCACCTTGATTGTCAGTTGTCACATATCAGAGACTGCTGACAGAAGAGCGTAACTACCATGAAACTCAGCCAATGGCCATTAGCTTATTCAGAGCACATCCCTCACCTACCTCTGTATGCATCCCTAGATGCTGGCTGCCATTTCATGACTCTGAGGAAGATCGCCAGATCGAAATGTCGGTAATTTCTTGTACTAGTACCTAAATAAAAAAGGCTTAAGCTGTCTATCCCATAGACATTCCGTCTATAAAGCACCGACGTCTGACGTCAATATCGGGTTAATGTACTTTTTATTTGCATTGCAATCCCCATAGCGAGATTTTAGATCGCCTCATATAAGAACTGTGTTTGAAAAATAAACATGTCATCCCGGCTGTTTCACTCATATGGATATAAAGAATCAACTGACATGAGAGAAAACGCTATTGTTACTGCTACTGAATTAGTTACATTTTCGCTAGAAACAGACAGAGACACCTGACAATAACGCAGAGACAGCTTGTTTATTTTTGGACCACAATGCTTATATGAAACGATTTTAAGATGACCCCATGTTATTCTCCATAGAGAACCAGGCAGAACCAGGCAGAACCAGGGGATGAGCGAGTGATGTCAGGATTTCGGCGCTCTATAACTCTCTCTGATGTGCTATCATGATGAAAGAATTAGTTGCAGTAGATCACACTAGCCCCACTAGTAGTTATTAATCATCAGAAAGTTAACATTCCTTCCATGTGTTTGAGAGCGTGGGTTTAAGATTCTATGTTTTAATAACCCTTTTTAATTACATAAATGACAGGTGGCAGAAATGTTATGTAATCTCATATTTTAAACATTGATCTCGACACGCACGCACGCACGCACGCGCACGCACGCACACACACACACACACACACACACACACACACACACACACACACACACACACACACACACACACACATCCATATGTGCGTATACGTATGTCTTGTACTGTATGTGTGCTACACCCTACAGGGTCTATTTGGGCGTCGTAGAGAGGACCTGCTGGCTGCCATGGCTGC
This sequence comes from Protomyctophum parallelum, assembly GCF_964188405.1. Classification (NCBI taxonomy): domain Eukaryota; kingdom Metazoa; phylum Chordata; class Actinopteri; order Myctophiformes; family Myctophidae; genus Protomyctophum; species Protomyctophum parallelum. Next base: position 46,028,493 of record NC_139710.1, read on the forward strand.
CCAGGCCCAGGCTCAGGGTCAGGGTCAGGCTCAGGGTCAGGGTCAGGGTCAGGGTCAGGGTCAGGTGCCTCCTGTACCTCCGGCCCAGCCCGTGCCACTGCAGTACAGTGACTTGAAGGTAGCACTGGACAAGGAGCGCGGCCGCTGCTCTGAGCTGGAGGATGCACTGCAGAACATGAGGATGGAGCTACGCTCTCTGAGAGAGGAAGGTGAGACCCAGTCATCTACTTCTGTTACAGTATGTTACTGTTATGTTGTTCCACTCTGCTCCGTTCCGCTCCGTTATGTTGCGTTATGCTACTGTTATATGTTGCTGTATGTTGTTATGTAATGTTGTGTTATGTTACGTTATATCGTGTTACTGCATGCTTGTTATCACCCACCCGTATTTACCTATAGCGGTCCAGTACAAAGCACCAGAGCATGGTAATCCAGCTGCTCAAGTCACAGCACGGCAGCAGATGATGATGTCCTCCATGAAGTCTCCGGAGCACCACCAACAAGGAGGGCCTGGCAGCATGGCACCTTCCAGCTCTGCACGAAGGAAGGACGCCGCTACCCCAGAGGGTGAGTGGAACCCAAACAATGAGGTCTGAGGGAGATGTCTGTTCAACACACAGTAACGCACGCACGCACGCGCGCGCGCGCACGCACGCACACACACACACACACACACACACACACACACTGGTCATACAGTAGATCTCTTATCGTGGCCTTTTTCTTTCACCCACCTTTCAGAGAGAAGGAGGGTCACATTTGAAAGTAAGTCGTCCTGCAGTATCTCATGGCCCCCTGCGGTTCGGTTCCTCATCTCATTTCCATTATCCTTTCAAAGAGGCCAGATTTTTTTTAAAGCTCTGCACTCTTATTATCAAATGTCAGCAGGACTGCTGAGATGAGGCTGTGTGCTCCAAACTGCGTGTCCGAACGTCACATGGACCTTTTCCTCTTCCCCAGTGCAAAGCTTTAGAAATCTGAAGCGATTGCATTTTTTTTTTATCTTGGATGACAAAGCTCCCAATCTGATTAACTCAGCACGATCCTGCACCTTGACCTCCTAGAACCCCCCCTTCTTCAGTTCCACCTCATACACTGACAGGGGTGTATGCCTGGTACAATCTGCAATGCTGTTTGACCTTTTTAAACCCATATTCGAGCACTGGAGTCACACCTTAAAGGTAATATCCAGGCATTCTGTTTTCTGGTACAAAATAGTGAAACACCAAATGTCCTGCCAAAGGCAAAATAGGGCTTTTGTGCTTAATGCCCTGTAATTCTCATACAGCCATTGCCAATATATTTGTCATCGAGATCCAACTCTATTACTCAGCAGTTCAGGTCAGCTGAAGCCAGTGTCCAGAAAGATCAGCTCAAAGTGCCCTCTGGAGGGTCAACCTGAAAGCACATACCAGGCCTTCATCGCACTTTTGATGACTCAGCTTTGAGACATTTCTCACACTGGACTTAATGGTGTGGAAAAGACCATTTTGACTGGATAGTGCTTTTAAGGATGAGCATAACAGTGGACCTTTAGTAATCAAAGGGATTGAACAAAACTAACCATATTCTTTGCTTTTTTCTCCTGCTAATGCCCCTTTCCTCAACATTTTAAGTATTAGTTTATTTTGTTGAATGCTTTTCTCTTTAGTTGCATACCAGGCTGTTACTATGGGTTTTATTTTATTTTTATTTATTTTTATTTTTAGTTTTCTTTTTAATCGCATGGTGCACAGAGACTTGCCAAATGTAGTTTTGTCTGTTTTTACGCACTCACTTGTGTTTCTAACTGTATTCAGAGTATAGTCGCCGTATGAAGGACAGTCAGAGAGACAGAGACAGAGACAGGGGCGAGAGTCATAGGGAGAGAGAGAGGGGCCACCACAACACCCCTCACCGCTTCACAGTTGGACTCAACATGAGAGCTGCCAAGTGTACTGTCTGTCTGGACACTGTCCACTTTGGCCGTCAGGCCGCCACATGTCTTGGTAAGTTTATACGGTCCTTGAAAGTCATATACTGTAGCCCTAAACCATAAAAGTCTGTGTTAATTTAACTCAGAGAGTGTAAAGATTTACCCAACCCTCACAGATCCATACACTTCGAGAGTTGATTGTACTTTGTAGACCTACAGTATAGGACACCATAGCCCTATTCATTGTCCTTTGCTTTTCACAAGTAATTTCATGGCCAAAGAAATAACCTCATTCTGAAATACCATGTGATTCTATGCAATCAGAATTTCTTATGAGTTTCTTGCTTATTTCCTGACACCCCCACCTCTCCCTCAATTTATGCCACTTCCAAAACATCACGGATCCTGTATTTCAAGTTTAAAAAGGGGTGCTTTCAGGGAGAGATGCCAGAACCGGGTGGCGTTAACTCATTAAGATGTGCTTTCTCTCCATCAGAATGTCACGCTTTGTGCCATCCGAAATGCTCACCCTGCCTTCCAGCTACCTGTGGGTTTTCCAGCGACTGTGCCCTGCACTTGACTGAGGGTCCGTGTCGTGACAAAGGCAGCTCCCCTAGCCAGCAACTCAAAGAGGCCAGCGGACACATGCGCCTGGAGGGGTGGATGAAACAGCCCAGGTTAGTTGTATCTTTGTATCTTTCACATTGTTCCTGTCAGTGGGAAACCGGATCTCCATATTTCTTATATAACTTGTTGTGTTTTCTTAAATGAATGCCCTACTTTGTCATACAATAGTGTTGCGCAAAAGGAGCAAAAATAGCCGATCTAGATCTTTTCATTCATTTATTTCGATTTTCTTTCTTACATAAACAAAGGAACAACAGTGTACTGTGTACATGCCACAATTTGATACACACATAAGACACTTAAAAAAATTAAACTAGAAAAAGTGCCCCTCAGGGCACAGGTCTCCACCAGGGCAGGTCAGGTTGTGGCCTGCTGGTGGCGCTATAATAGGCCAATGTGAAAAGGGTGCCATTTCTTCTTACACCTTGGATGGCAATTGAATGATTTGAGGCATTTTGTTCCAAAAATGTGTTTTGCAAAACTCCACCTGTTGGTGGCGCTATAACATGCCAATGTGAAAAGGGTGGGATATATTCCCCAGCCTAGTAGGAAAGTCTGTGAAAGATTTCACCTAAATTGCATGCTGTGTTCATAATTTGAGGCTTTTTGTTCAAAACGGGCCAATCCTGCAAACTTTGAAAGCCAATGTTAGCCAATTAGGATGGAATATGAAATATCGGACAGATCCATCTTGGAAAACATGAGTATAGAGATAGTGTGTAACGATTTGCAGGATTTTTGGACAGAATCTGTAATATAAAAAAAAATGTTTTTCAAAAGTCCTGGTGGCACTATAACAGGCCGTTCTGGAAAATTTGGGGCAGAGGTTCATCGTTGGCATCCAGGGAGTGTGTGTGTGCAAAATTTGGCACCGACCGGGTTAACGGTACCGGAGATTAGCTTGTAACAGAGGGACGGACAGACGCACACACACACACACACACACACACACACACACACACACACACACACACACACACACACACACACACACACACACACACACACACACACGGAGTGCAGAACATACTCTCTCCCTATGCCTTCGGTCTGGTGGAGACAAAAATCACACCTGTGTGAAGTGAGGGGCACTCTTATTATCATCTCATTCCGGCCAATCACAATTTGCATCCTCAACTTTGTCATCAATGTTTGTGTTACGCAATGTTACGCAAAGTTTGTGTTTACACTATGACGTAACATTTTACGTAATTTGACTATGACGTAAAATTTAAATTGACGTAAAATTCTCCATTCTCCATTGTCAATGGGAATTTAATGTTTGTGTAGGACAAAGTTTGTGGACACACACCAAAAAAACTGGACATAGGAGGGGCTAGCACCCCTCATGAACTAAAAGCTTGTAGCTTGTAGATCAATTATCTTTTTGAGCAGTGACTTTGGAGTGACTTTTTGTGTATGTGTGTCTGTCTATTAGTCGGTAGTCAGGACATGTGGCACGTGTTTGGAAAAGATCTTTCCTCGCCGTGTATGATCATGGTCACACCGATGGGCCAAGGAGCAGCTGCATTACCAATGGCTATCTGCAGAGACGCATAATATTCCTTGACATATTCTCTTTCCAACATGAATTTCATGATATCCGTGATTGACTCTTTGACGTCAGCTGGTAAACTCTTCTTTCTCAGCTTCCTGAAGAGGGGTTTGAGATCTCAGTTTGTGAGTGAGTGGCGATCAGCAGCTTGACCTGAACACTGCGCTTCCACATCGTCCTCTCGGCCGTTCAGATCCAGACCCAGAAGAAACCTCAACACTTGGTAAATTATATCCTGGTCACGATTGTCATCTCCTGTGTCCAGACAGGTTTTTCCAATAGTCTCCAGTTCTTCTATGGTTGTATTTTCCTCATGAACTTTTAGGTCAAACTGTGTGTCTATTTCTCCTGGCTCTGTTTGCCCCACAATCTCATTCAGGTACTGTTGGTCAATCTTGTTCAAGGCTGCCTTCGGGTCATTCCTCAATCCCTTGTTAACTTCTGGGGCCAGAATCTCAATCTTCTGTAGTCTTTGGAAGACACCGTAGTCTGATTCTCCAAAGAAACGGACAGGCTCCCCTTGCTTCCTCAGCCGTCGGATTACCTCCTGCCGTGACAACGGCACCTTCTCTTCTGTAAACTCCAACTCCAACCATGGATTAGATGTGGTGGATGGCTCATTTTCCTCCTCCTTATCAGTCTTATATCCACATCTTTTGAAATGGTCCTCTTCCTCCTTGCGTGCCAAGTCAGCCCTTTTGAAGTATTTCTTTGTATCGTTAACAAGCGATCTATCTTCGATGAGTTTTCTCTTCCTTGCGACCTCAGCCTTAAGTATGTCCATTTTAACAAAAGTCCTCAAGCGAAGTGCTACCCACCTGTGACAATCCCAGCTGCTCAAGCGGAGTGCTTCCCACCTCTGACAATCCCAGCTCCTAACATTTCAATTCTTTGCCCAAAAGAGTGATTATAGATGACAGTCATAGATGACTGTAATCAGCCCAAATATGGAGCCATATTTCATACATCAGCCCAAATATGGAGCTATATGTCATCAGCCCTGATCCATTCCTGGATCAGGGCCCACTTGAATAATCTCTGAACCCACCCATCTGACCACACCCACCTGACTACAAACACGGCAGCCGTAAGGCACGTTTATTCTAACGATCAAATCAATCCATTAAATCCATCCAAATCAATCCATTTTCGGCTTGGATCAATGGCACTGACATAGAAAAGGTCCTTTTCCTGTTGATCAGTATCACACAGTCTCTTATTTGGATGTCAGATAGTTGGCAACCCTACTTTAGAGGCTCCTGCGCAAACCGGCGTAGTTAGACATGCATTGTTGTGTGTTTGACATCACACCGTAGCGCTGATCAGTCTATAAAAGGTAAAAGAAGTCTTAATACTCTGCTCATCAGAAAGAAGATAATACATTGTCTCTCGTTGTATGATACACGAACAGACTAGATAAGTTGTTTTCTATTTCTTCAGCCATGAATATCTTTGGGAAAAACTCGTTCGATAAGGATGTGGAGCAAGCGACCAGCGAGATAAACGCCACAGAGGACTGGAACCTCCTTCTGAACATATGCGATAAAGTGGGCAAGACACGTGGCGGTCCTAAAGAATGTTTACGCGCCATCATGAAAAGACTCAACCATAAGAATTCCCAGGTGGCCATGCAGGCCCTCACGCTGCTGGCCTCCTGCGTTGCCAACTGCGGTAAAGCTTTCCACCTGGAGGTGTGTTCCAGGGATTTTGCCAACGAGATCAATGTTGTGTTGAACAAGGGCAACCCCAAGCTCGTGAAGAAACTGAAGACGCTGATGGTGGAGTGGGCTGAGGAGTTCCGCGACGACCCACAGCTCTGCCTGATTTCCGCCATGATCAAGGATCTACGCGACGCAGGTTTCATCTTCCCCCCCGTCGCAAAGGGCTCCTCCTCCTCCTCGTCCTCCCAGGCGGCTGCTGCCGCTGAAAAGAAAGTCAAAGCAAGCCTGGCTGCAGCGGCGGCGGCTCCTGCTGTCTCTGCGAGCAGAAAGGAAGAGGAAGACCTGGCCAAAGCCATTGAGTTGTCGCTGCAACAGCAGCAGCAGCAGCAGCAGCATACATCATTTCAGTCCGGCCTCTTCCCTGTCACCTCTTCCATCAGCTCCACCTCCAGCCTGACGTCCTCTTCCTCCTCCGTGCACAAGGCGGCGGCCGATCGAAGGAAGATGCGAGCCATCTACGACTTTGAGGCGGTCGAGGACAACGAGCTCACCTTCAAGGCCGGGGAGACTATCGCCATCCTGGATGACAGCGACCCCAACTGGTGGAGAGGGGAGACGCACCAGGGGACGGGGCTCTTCCCGTCCAACTTTGTCAGTGCCGACCTCACCGCCGAGCCCGAGATGACAACGGAGTCTGTCACCAAGCTCGACCCGGAGCCTGCACTCATTGACGAGGAGAAGATGGACCGGCTCCTGCAGATGATCCAGGGCGCCGATCCCACAGACACCCGGTCTGATGCCGACGTGGAGTTCCTGCGACTGGAGGCCGCCTGCAGCCAGATGGGACCTCTCATCGACCAGAAGCTGGAGGACATAGACAGGAAACACTCTGAGCTGTCAGAGCTCAACGTCAAGGTGATGGAGGCCCTGTCTCTGTCCGCCAAGCTTATGAATGAAGACCCACAGAGCCAGACTAAAGACCCAGCGTATGCAGGCTACTCTATGCCACATAGCCAGACTAAAGACCCAGCGTATGCAGGCTACTCTACGCAACAGAGCCATAAAGGCCCAGCGTATGCAGGCTACTCTACGCCACAGAGCCATATAGACCCATCGTATGCAGGCTACTCTACGCCACAGAGCCAGACTAAAGACCCAGTGTATGCAGGCTACTCTACGCCACAGAGCCATAAAGACCCAGCGTATGCAGGCTACTCTACGCCACAGAGCCAGACTAAAGACCCAGCGTATGCAGACTACTCTACGCCACAGAGCCAGACTAAAGACCCAGCGTATGCAGACTACTCTACGCCACAGAACCAGACTAAAGACCCAGCGTATGCAGGCTACTCTACGCCACAGAGTCAGACTAAAGACCCAGTGTATTCAGGGTACTCTACGCCACAGAGCCAGACTAAAGACCCAGCATATGCAGGCTACTACTACATGACGCCACCTGCTAACCTTGTGGCTCAAACTCAACCTGTGTATTCGTACCAACCCGCGGCGAGTGTGGCGCCGTCGTATTACGCAGCACCCGTGGAGCAGCTTCAAGCCCCCATGACCGTCATGTGCGCCCCTGCCGACCTTAATGGTCACGTCTACATGAGACCGCCGCCACCCGTCTACGGCGCGGCGCAGCCTCACACCCCCAGTGGCGGAAAACGGCCGTCGGATGTTTGACAGACGCAAAGCAGTTTATTCTCCCCTTTTTTTAAGCGGTGCTAAACCGATCCAACATGTGACTGTGTTTGGGTCGGGTGTCTTACTGTGTGTTTGGGTTGGGTGTCTATTAGCCGGTTACTGTGGTTACCGTTATGTGAGATCATGTGGGTCTATACATGATCATCGTACTGTACATCATCATGATAAAATGCACCACTCACTTCACATGGGTGTTTTCTTTTTTAAGTGAAAGTGGTTAAAGCGCTATTCAACTTTAAAGCACTGTCATTTTGACATCTACTCTGACCCCCTGTTCTTCTGTTGCCAACGTATTGTCAGTCAGGTCCTTATTTTAAGGCGAAAATTACCCGGCTGGAACCGGAAGTTAGAAAACGGCTAACGGATCATCACACAATCTTTTTATAATTATAATAAACGTACATTTTGGAACCGCAACCAGCTGCACTTTACTTTTTCAACCTTTATTTAAATTCTCTAAGAGATCATTGAGGGATACACTCACTTACAATGATGCTGAGATTATATATACATAACTACAATGATACAACAAAGAAAAACAATAAATTAACAGCAATCAGTTATCACAGTTATATACAGGTAATGTGCGGTTATCAAGTACATTTCTAAAATGGCGTGTTAAGTGTTAAAATTGAAAATGTAATTGAATTGAATTGTTAAGTTTAAGTTGGCAAAAGGGAGAGAAGGACTAGCCAATCAGAGCGAGTTAAAATGTGACTAGGTTCCAACCAGGTCTTTATATACTGTATGAAGATGTGCCAATGATTATTGCATCTTTCAGTCAGAGAAGACCAGTCCACATTATCATACAGGGTACAGTGATGAGTGTTGTAGTTGTGTGACTAGTAATAATAAACCTTAGAGCTGAGTGGTAAACTGAGTCCGGAGGCTAGAGTTCAGTTCTAGTTCTAAATATTATTCTCTGGTATCGGTATTCAGTATTCGGTATCGGCAGAAATGGTGGTATCGGGATCGGATTGGGAACGAAGAAATCGGGACCTAGTATTAACAAGAACTTGTGACAAAATAATAGCCATTAGACATACAAGGTTTCCGGTATGAGCAGGTTCCTCTCGTTTGTATTGGAATGTGTGACACGAGCCTTGACAATCCACAATGTAGGCTATTAATAGGCAAATACAGTACAGTGAATAATTTCTTCTGCTCCTGTAATATGGTTGTGTGATTGCAGGAATGGGAAGCGAGGCCAGGGCTGGGAGAGGAAATATGTGGTCCTGGATGGGACTAAAGTGTCCGTCTACGAGATAGAGCCGAGAGAAGGTTGCTCTCTTCTGCATTTTCATCACATGCATGTGCAACACAGTGGAAGTGCAAACAATTACATTGTACTGTACAAGCCCACTTAAAGTGACTGCTACCCTCAGGGTTCTGTTTCTAAGTGACAGTTTGGTTTGGGTTTAATACCACAACCTAAAGGCTTTTTGGGTTAGTGCCTACAGTATACTTTGTACTTACACTCTGTTGTTACTCCTATTAGGGAGAAATTAAGTACTTGCATGATATTTATAATGTATTTACAGTACTCCTGTAGGTTAATACACCTGCTCATAGTATATTGGGATCAGTCTGTGATAAATTACTGCTCATATATTGGGATCAGCCTGTGATCAAATAAGGTGTTACCACTCTTTCAGACTCAGTGAAGCCACTGGAAGAATTTGACCTGTGTCCGTCAGATGGAGAGGTGATGGTGCACGGGGCCGTGGGAGCGACTGAGCTACCCAACATCGCTAAGTCAGGTACACAAAATGTATTTGACCAACCAGCCTTCAATGTCTGTGATGGCTGTGTTCTGTATTAAACATTGCAAAGCATTGCGAAACAAGAGTGATGCGAGGCTGCGGACTAGCTGGCACCAACTCGGGACTCCTGGATCTCCGCCATGTACAGCAGTACAGAATCTAGAGACATTTTAACAACACCAGGGGAAATGGGGAACTTAATTTATATTCATCTTCTTTTCATGACGAGTAATCAATCTTATTGCAGTTAAGTCAAATAACTTAAGGGATCATAACTTTCTAATCTGTCATGTTCTTATATCACCACTGCACATGTGTTCTAATCTGTACTAATAATGTCTTAAGAAAAGGCATCATTAATGTTGCTAAATTAAACAATTCTGTTTGTTGAAACCATGTACAACAATTTTACACTCGACTAGAACCATAGCAGCGAATAGTGATCATCAGACACCCTCATAGCAAACTCCATTGTTACCTCCTCTCTTTGCTCAGATGTCCCATACGTGCTGAAGCTGGAGTCCTTCTCGCACGCACCCTGCTGGCCCAGTCAGGCCCTCTACTTCATGGCCCCCAGCTTCCCCGACAAACAGCGCTGGGTGGCTGTCATGGAGTCTGTGGTGGCAGGGGGGCGTACCGCTCGGGAGAAGGCAGAGGCAGACGCAGTGAGTACCTCTGGGGGGACTATTAGCTCTACTCTCTGCCCATCCTGGAAGGTCTGCCGACACAAATCATTGAGGTTATGACCGCAGTCATACGTTACTGTCTTCTTGGCTGTATGGATCTGGCTGTAGCATTTTTTACTGTGTGGGGGTTATTCATGAGCCATTGTCTGTAGAGGGATTATTCATGAGTCATTCTACAGATGCATACACTAGCTTCCATTTTCTCTCAGACATTGATTTTATTAAGGCATGGTGAGTCTAACATTGCTATTGTGTTTATATGGATGAATTCCCCCACTGCTCCTCTCTGATTTCACTTACATGTGTCGTTTTATTGTCCCCTTCACACTCTCTCTCTCTCTCTCTCTCTCTCTCTCTCTCTCTCTCTCACTGTCCTCTCTCTCTCTCTCTCTCTCTCTCTCTCTCTCTCTCGCTCACTGTCCTCTCTCTCTGTCTCTCTCTCTCTCTCTCTCTCTCTCTCTGTCTCTCTCTCTCTCTCTCTCTCTCTCTCTCTCTCTCTCTCTCTCTCTGTCCTGTCTCTCTGTCCTGTCTCTCTGTCCTGTCTCTCTCTCTCTCTCTCTCTCTCACTGGCCTCTCTCTCTCTCTCTCTCTCTCTCTCTCCTCTCTCTCTCTCTCTCTCTCTCTCTCTCTCTCTCTCTCTCTCTCTCTCTCTCTCTCTCTCTCTCTCTCTCTCTCACTGGCCTCTCTCTCTCTCTCTCTCTCTGTCCTGTCTCTCTCTCTCTCTCTCTCTCTCTCTCTCTCTCTCTCTCTCTCTCTCTCTCTCTCTCTCTCACTGTCCTGTCTCTCTGTCTCTCTCTGACTCTCTTTCTCACAACTGTTTGTTGCTTTTTCCATCATGCCACTATGTATGTCCGGTATACTGGTAATATATGTTGTGTTGATTTACCCAATCCATTGGGTTTCATTGTGCACATAGGCTGCTGTGTCCAAGAGACAAATGCTTCTGTCTCCCCTGGTCCAGGTAAAGAGTTACAACGATGCAGAGATGCAAGACTCACTGACACACACATAGACATGCACAGACACACCCACGTTCGGACACAGACCTGCACACAGACATGTTCACACAGAGGCGCAGAGGCGCAGAAACACACAGACAACAGGGGTGAGAAGATTACATTAAAATGTAGTCAGTTAACAGATGACCTTCTTGTACCGGTAATTTGAATCAACCTTTGATTACTTCATTTAACTTACATTTATCTTGTAGTAATTGAAAGTACTGAAATTAATCTAGCTACGGCATTTATTAGGTTACTAATTAGTGATTACAATTGTAATATGTTACCAATTACATTTTGAATGAAACCTTCACAACATATACAAATAATTATATACAGACACACTTTATTCACTCACTGACACACACACACACACACACACACACACACACACACACACACACACACACACACACACACACACACACACACACACACACACACACACACACACACACACACACACACACACACACACACACACACACACACGTGCATATTTCTCACAAGGAACACAGTGATGCATGTGTCTGACATTGTGCTTGTATGTCACCTTCCCTGCTGTGGTCACCTCACCGCTCTACACTTGTCACTGTCCTCTCCTAACCTGTCATGTTTTGTATTAACACTGTGTTGATGTGACATGTTGGCATATTGACTGTTGCAGAAATAACACATATTGTAGTCCTCTTTTATTTTATTAAAAAAAAAAATTACGACCACTGTGCCTCAAATTCTCACACGCTAAGACGTTTGGCCACCTTTGGGGTGGATCCTCTGACAGGAGGACAGGGGATCAGGCAGTGGGGTTTTGACTTGCTTATTTAACCGTCTGTGTTCCTGCCCTGCCTCCTCTTCTGCCTCAGAACACTGTGTAGATATGGGGGCATAAGCCACATGATTTGGACCTGACTTCACAAAGAGAAATCACTTGGACTTTGACTTATTAAGAGAACTCAATTTGATTTTGACTTTGATTTGAATTATGTGGCTGTTTTGCATGGACATAGTATTTTAATTGCTTTCAAAGTTTCTTTGATGCATTCTAATAATTAATTCTATTAGAATATAGAGATTTTTGTTGATATATTTTAATGCACTAAATCTAACAGGCAGATCTTAACCAGCATGACTGTATTTTATCTTGTGTTTCAACTGTAATTTATTGGCCATGCTTAGTAGAAGATTTGTCGACTTGACCATAATAGGAAGCTTGACTTGGGACCTCGACTTCATGATTCGATATTTGTGTGACTCGAGCAAACATGACTTGGTCCCAGCTCTTGCACTATTTCTGTTCCTGCATATTCCTTCAACCTTCCTACCCTCTCTCTTTGTTCTGTTCCTTTTGCTCAAGACTGCCAGCCTTCCTGACTGTGTCATCTTGTTGATGAACCCCCTCTAACTCGTTCCCTTCTCTCTCCTTCTGTAGAAGCTGCTGGGGAACTCTCTGCTAAAACTGGAGGGAGATGACAGGCTGGATATCAACTGCACTCTCCCTCTCACAGATCAGGTGCTGGCGATGTGCAAACAATGGAGAAAATACAGCTCTGACTTTTATACAGTTCATAACAATGAGTAGAAAAATCTAGTAGCCCAGTAGAAGCTGCCGGTTGACTGTATCAAAATTCTGCAAGAAGGATGAGGATTGGGGTGCCCGCTGGCCATGCCACATATAGGCTTTGGCCTGACAGCGCATTGCGTGTTCGAGTACCGTTCATGACGACCTTTTCTGTATGTCTCTCCCCTTCTTTCTTTCCTGTCTATCTTCACTTGATACTATCAATAAAGGCAGAAAAAATGAAAACAAATCTTTTAAAAAAGGACGAGGATTGAGGGGTTGGAGGCAGCCTGAGCAGTATATTGTGCCTCTGTGACTTTCAATAGAATATAGAATAATAAATGTATAAATAATACATTTACTGTGAGATATGGAGAGAGAGATATTTAGAAACAACTCATTCAAGAGTTTTGAAAGGAAAGGACCAAGTATTGGTTTTCTGAGCTTACAATTTTGGCATTTAGCAGACACCCTTTTCCAGAGTGACTACATTGTGCAAGATCGTCAATCAGCATGTATTGTGATGCAGTATAAGGGTCAATTAGAACTAAATGGAAACAAAGGATGGACAGTTTTACACTTAAAGGAGCATTCAGTGATTTGGGGGATTTGGAAAACCCCCTGGTCCTCCCCGGTAACAAGATGTGCACATGCACGCACTACAGTGGGGGGGACACGCAACAGACCAACCGCACGTGCACCAAGGCCCGCCACCGCTCGATCGTGATTGGAGGAAGGCCCTCTCTATCCTGATTGGATGAAGGCTGGGCCACCTAGCCAAAAACGAAAACTACAGTGTTTTGACCCCAGGGGTTAACTGGGGACAGGGAGGAACTCCTTATATGGCCAGCACACTCTATAGTATAGGGAGGATTATCACAACAAAACAAAAACAATAAGTGATATTTGAATTAAGTCAAATCACTGAATATACCTTTAATGTGTAATCTTTTCTTGTGTACAGATAGTACTGGTGGGCTCTGAGGAGGGTCTGTATGCCTTGAATGTTATCAAGAACTCCCTGACCCACATCCCCGGTCTGGGATCAGTCTTTCAGATCCACATTGTCAAAGAGCAAGAGAAGCTGCTGATGATTGTTGGTGAGCACTCTGATTGTATTGTCAAAGAGACAGACCAGTGCTAAAAGAGTACATGACGCCTTTTAATGAAGAAACAAAGTGTCTCGTGAGCTGTATTAATTGTTTTATAGTTTCGGGGGGGGGGGGGGGGGGGAACAGGTCTCTTAATATCAGTTTCTCGTAATTCATCTTAGCACTAATTCAACATGTGTGTTAACTGTCAATACTTTTATGCATAATATTTTCATTCCGTTTTAAATGCACTTTTAGTTTATACTATACAATAAGACCCCCTTTCCACCGGTTGGTTCCCAATGGGAACCGGTTCAGTTATTTTTGGTTCTTAGTCCAGTGCTCCAAAATTGGTGGGAAAAACTATTATTAAATTGTTTATAGGATCAATACAAGTAAATTAATACATGATAACCTTCCACAGTAGTAGCTTTTTCATATTTTCGATTATTCGATTATTTTCCTACATAATGCCTCATTTGCATATTATTCTTTTTTTAATTTGTAATACAATAAATTATTGTCTTCGTGTAAGTACTCATTGGGGAAGTTTCATCGTGATAACAATCTAATATAGGTATGGTTTTTCCCCACTCAATTCATAATTAACGTACCAATTTTGGAGCTCTGGCTCATGGACTAAGAACCAAAAAGAACTGAACCGGTTCCCATTGGGAACCAACCGGTGGAAAAGGGGCCTATGTGATATGGATTGACAGCTTATTTAGGTACCCTCACAAAACACATGCCGTAATCCTGGTCTCTATACTGCCTCCCGCTGGTCAGCTGGGGCGCCTGATGGGAGGGGAACGGAACTGGTTGGAATAACGTGTTCCTTCAACAAGCTTCGTCCTACGGGGAAAACTCCCCCTGTCAGGTGATAAGAGAAGTGGCCTGCTCACTCCTCCTCATGCATTGAAGGAAGCATGAGCTCAGTTCAGGGCTCTCCCTAGGTTGGCAGAGGGAGAGTAGCGCTCAGGATTACAGCTTAGGCAATTGGCACCAGGTGAAAAATGATAGATAGTCATCTCTGTGGATATGATCTGCTATTGCCATATTCTTTTGTCTGTGCTGAAGTGTGATTGATATTTTAGTTTTCACTTTTTATTTGAACATTTTAGCACTTTGCCTTGTTTTTCATCAGATAAACTAAAGCAGTTGTCTGTCTGTGACCTGTAGGGGATGAGAGGGCGCTGTGTCTGGTGGAAATAAAGAAAGTGAAGCAGTCTTTGGCCCAGTCCCACCTGCCTAGCCAGTCTGATTTGACCCCTTATATATTTGAGACTGTCAAGGGCTGCCACCTGTTTTCATCTGGAAGAGTAAGCATCTTTAGGGGTGTTCCCCAAAATTGCTATCTATACAGTTACCCCTTATCCCTAAACCTATTTGCCATTTTTTTATTATTTTGAAAAACATTTGAAAATAGTTCATATAGTCAATCTACAAGCTCACGTGTCGATGTAGATAGTTGAACTATTTTAAAATGTTTTAAAATGTTCCTTCAATTTACATCAATATCTTACAGTACACAAACTAGGAAATCGTCACCTTCATAAAATAATGGACTATGTCATTTTTGGTGGAAATTCATATTTTTACCTAAATCAGCTCTCCATGATACTGGCCCCCTCTGGTAAAATCGCCTATATCCTTATTGAAAAGAGTAGTAGTATAATGGCCTATGTCAAGAGTGGGACCTAGGGCTAGGCCATTTTATGTTGCCGAAGTCAAAAACAATGTGGACCTAAGTCTGGAGTAAGTCACTTAAACTAGAAATAAAGTCAAAACACAAATTGGCCTAAGCTAAGCATCCCTCTTATGTTGCATAACTGACAGACAGTGTTATTTGTATGTCAATAGTCTTTTTGGATGAAATTATTAAAACACATTATTGTTTGGTTTCGTTAAATTTTTCTATTTTCATTAAAACATTGCACAGGCTATTTGAGCAAGGTGATGACATGCAGAGAATTGATTGCTTGATTTAAGAAAATGGAAGTTCTAATCATTAGAACTTCCATTTGAATGAAAGAAGTAATTTAATAAATGTTTGTTTTGCTTTCAGATTGACAATTTGCCCTGTATATGTGCTGCTATGCCTAACAAAATAACCATTCTGCGCTACAATGACAATCTCAACAAATTTTGCATTCGTAAAGTGAGTATATGAACACTTATGTCACATTATGTCAGACATATACATAATGTACTGTGATATAGCCTACAGTGTAATGATCAGATCAGACAGATGTTGTAGGTTTATGCTGATAAATCATGACTTTAAACCAAACAAAACACATACGCAAAGATCATTTGGCTTCTAGTCTCAATGCATCTGTTACAGCCACAATACTGTGTTGCTATATGACATGTCACATTAATTTGTTCTTTTAGGAGATCGAGACTCTAGAGCCATGCAGCTGCATTCATCTGACCAGCTACAGCATCATTATTGGTACCAACAAGTTCTATGAGATCGAGATGAAGCAGTTTGTACTTGAGGGTGAGGAAGCTATATACAGTAGGAAGCTATGTTACCACAATCTTTATGTTAATAACCAGTAAGACGCCCTGAGGATGAGAAGCGCACGCATCCTTATTTTCTTCTTCCCAGATGGCCTCTTGGTACCCGTGGGTTGCGGAAGTATAATAACATTGGGTCACCTTAAAATGGTCTCATATAAGAATTGTGGTCCAAAAATAAACAAACTGTCTCTGCAATATTGTTGGGGAAATAGGGAGGTAGCTCTGTATTGTTTACGATAGTCAGTCAGTCATAGTCTGTTGAGTATTTTGCCGTCAGTAACATTAGTGTTTTCTCACCATCAGTTGATTCTTCATATCCATATGAGTGAATACGCTGGGATCAACAAATGACATTTGTTTATTTTTGGAACAGAGTTCTAATTTGACTTCAATGCTCTACGGCTGCCCCTGATAGAACGTTCTTACCTGAGCTGAAAGTTGACATGGTCATTTATCAGGGAGGTTCATGGAGGTGTACAACTGTTGGGCTCGTGCAACGTCTTGGAAATGGAAAGCAATTAGATGATGAAAAAATAGGAATTTTAAAAAACGTGTTTCAGCTATGCTCTTCATCAGAGCATGCTCTGATGAAGAGCATAGCTGAAACACGTTTTCTTTTTCAGAGCATGCTCTGATGAAGCATGCTCTGAGCATGCTCTGATGAAGGCTGGATGTGCTACCTTTTTGGAATTTTTAAAATTCAAATTTTTTGATGTATACTGGATTTGGGTTTGGCACTCCACTGAAAACCATTGCTGATGCACAACCTCTTTTTCTCATTCAATTAGATGATGAATTAGAATTATTTTTATTATTTTTTCATCAAACTACAGTGCCATACAATACATTACACTGATCCCCAAAGAGTGAGTCAAGACCTATTTGTGGGTCGTGCACACATTTGTGAGTAAATAGGCCTTTATTTTTGTTTTTAAATCCCCCAAAATTCAAAAATAATAATAATTGTAAAACAATAATCATGAATTTTAAACAAATTCAATGATTTGTCATGATTTTTTTTCCATACAAATTCCATTAGGGGCACGGTGGCACAGTTGGTAGTGCTGTCGCCTCACAGCTAGAAGGTCCTGGGTTCGATTCCCGCTCGGGGCGCTGTGGGTGCTGGCGGCGTGTTTCCTCCTCCGTGTCATCAGTGCCCATACCCGAAGGCGGGGTTGGCGAAAGAGCCTTTCTGCGTGGAGTTTGCATGTTCTCCCCGTGTCCCCTAGGGTAGGTACCCTCACAAAAACATGCAGTAATCCTGGTCTCTAAACTGCCTCCCCCTGGCCAGCCGGGGCGCCTGATGGAGGGGAAAGGAACTGGTTGGAATAACGTGTTCCTTCCACGTGCTACGTCCAACCAGGGAAACTCCCCCCTGTCAGGTGTAAAGGAGCAACTTGGACACTCAAGCATGAAGGAAGCATGAGTTAAGTCCGTTGCTCTCCCCAGGTTGGCGGAGGGTGTGTAGAGCCCAGGATCACATTAGATGATTGACACAGGGGTGAAAAATGGGTTACAAAATCGTGGGATAAAAAAAAAATACACATACACAAAAAAAACAAAAAATACACATACACAAAACAAACGTGTCGCAACATGTCTTGCTATATCTGCTATTTTCAGTAGTTTGGGTCCCGGACATGCAGACATGAAATTTCTCTTTGGGTTCCGAGCTAAAACAAAGTTTGGGGACCAGTGCAATAACTTATCTAAACTAGAAAAGTCGCAATTTTTGAAAAATTGCAAAGTGTGGTTCACGCAATCGCTTACATAGGCCCCTCCCACTATCTTTGCTAGCCGATTACAATGTGAAAATGGAATTGCTTTTGGCTCTGGGTTGATTAACCCACCCGCGACATCATGGACATGTGATTCAAATTTGGGATGGATTGGACATTCTGTTCATAATTTGTGGCATGTTTTGTAAACTAGGCCCCTCCCACTAACTTCGGATGACAATTACGGCCAAACGATACGGACTACCAACATTACGCTTGTGGTGTTTTAATCAGATAGGTCCAGAGATCGTGTGTACTGATTTCTGTGAGATTTGGACAAACTTTGTAGGTTTAGGATCAAAAAGTGTGTTTTGAAGAAAATTCAAAATGGCAGAAAATCTATCCTGACACAAATGGGCGTGGCCTATATGGGGATATGCGACCCAAGGAATCCAGGGGGGAAAGAATTTAGATTTTACGACCTACGGTTCAAGATTTATAAGCCAAAACATAAAGTGGGCTGTTATAGCGCCACCATGAAGCCGACCGATATAATTATGAGTTAATTAATTTTAGTAATTATTATGAACCTCCCCTCCGAGTTTTGTAACTATGCCCTTACAGTGTGTTTTGGTGGGCCTTGATGCTGTCGTAATGCCTGATTTTACACTTGCTGTGTAGATCTGCTATTTTCAGCATGCAACCAAGTGTAAAATGACTCATGTTGGATCTCTTGTCCACTAGTCCCTTCCTGACATTTTAGTCTAGGTTTTATTGTCTCCACCAGGCCGAAGGCATGTGGGGAGAGTATGTTTTGCACTCCGTCCGTCCGCGTGTCCGTCCGTCCGTCCGTCCGTGTGTCCGTGAACAGCTAATCTCGGCCACCGTTAACCCGGTCGATGCCATATTCTGCACACACACTCCCTGGATGCCAACCATGAACCTCTGCCCCAAACTTTCCAGAACGGCCTGTTATAGCGCCACCAGGAGGCCGCTTTGTGCAAAACAAGTTTTTGCACAGTACACCTACAGATTTTGTCCAAACATCACGCAAATTGGTACACACTACACAGTCTCTCTAGAGCCATTCAACGAAACGGGTCTTTCAGATTTATCAGACTCCATCCTGATTGGTTAAGATTGGCTTCCAAAGTTCACAGGAGTGCTCAGTTTCAAACAAAATGCTGCAAATCATGAACACATCGCGTGATTTCCGTGAAATTGTGCACCCACATTCCCACTAGGCCGAGGACGAAATGCCACATGAACAATTTCAACTCAGCCTCAAGGTGGCGCTATAACTGGCCGAAAAGTGTTTTTACCTCTAACTGCACGGATCTATGGATAACCTGGTGGAGACCTGTGCCCGGAAGGGCACTTTTTCTAGTTTGTTGATGAAATTGTCTTGGTTTTAGTCATCATAGCGTAGTTTCCATTTAGTTTCCATTTAGTTTTCGTCAGTGAAAAAAGGTAGTCGACGAACATTTGTATGTTAGGTGTTTGTGTGTCCAACATTACATTATGTAGGTTAGGGCAGCGCTACTCAACCATTAACAGTACATTATGTAGGTTAGGTTAGGGCAGCGCTACTCAACCATTGACATTACATTTTGTATGGCCCCTACACACTGTAGGAGTTTTAAAGTTGTCGGCGAGTCATCAGATCGTTGTGCATTTCACACTGCAGGAGTCTTTTTTTTTAATCGGCTGTCATTATATCTTTGTGGCTTTCACACTAAACGATTGATCGCCGACCAGGCCACCAGGGATCACACACTGCAATAGTTCACCAAGATGCGATCCAGACCTGATACATATATACATCATTTGTTTTTTATTCCAATTCATTTTCACATGCACATGCAGGATTGATACGCGCGAGACCCACACAGGGCACATCTCTCTCTCTCACTCTCTGCGTGCATGCCACACACACAGGAATAGCCAGGCTACACACGGCGACATGTTTGTGATAGCGCTATAGCGAGACAGGACGTTATAATCTTGAGTTTCATTAAATAACTCTGTCTTAGTTAGTTGCGTAGTTACGTACATGGCATAAACATGGCAGTAGTGCATCCATTCATTGAAGTACCTCTGTCTTGTGGCCTTGTTGGTGGCAGTAGTGCATCCATTCATTGAAGTTCCTCTGTCTTGTGGCCTGTCTTCTAACTCTCCATAGAGTTCCTGGATAAGAATGACGTGTCTCTAGCCTCGGCGGTGTTCACTGCCTCCTCCCACAGCTTCCCCATCTCCATCATGCAGGTGGCCAGCAGCATGCAGAAAGACGAGTACCTGCTCTGTTTCCATGGTGAGCTCACAACTCCTACACACACATACACACACTGACGCACGCACGCACGCACGCACGCACGCACGCACGCACGCACGCACGCACACACGCACGCACACACGCACGCACTCACCCACTCACACCAGTACAGTGGTTTAAGACTGTTTGAAATGTCAACATTTGCAAGGAAGCGTTCTAGTTTTTAGAAATTTACATTACAGTACCTGTCCGAATCGTAGTAGAATTTTTTTTTAAAGTGTTCCTTGGCTTCATACTATAGGCTATCCCATAACTGTATGGCAAGGCTGGAAGGGATCCTTATATTCTGTTATTTTAATTTAAGTTTATTTAAGTTGAACTTCCTCAGCCATATTGCTTCTCTTTCCCAAGAGCTTCCCTTTATTTTTCTCACTTTCCCAAGCTCTAAAACATCTCCCAATATTTATGTTCATGAACACAGACTCAGACAGATAAATGGAGTCAGTCTGTTTAGTTCATCTGTTGCCTGAGATTCTTGATTACCATGGAAGCCAAATGCACCTATAGTACAGTAAACGTTTCAATTTCAAAACATTGGACAACAAGACTGGGTGAAAACCTAGTATGGATTGGAACTTGTATGACTTCATACTATACTCCATGGGGGGGGGACCGTCGAGCCGATTCTACTCTATGGCTCCGAGACATGGACACTTTCAAAGAAATTAGAGAAACGGTTGGATGGCACTTACACCTTCTAATGCAAAGTCTGTCTTGGAAGAGCCACCCCATCGACTAATCTAATTTACGGCAACCTTCCCCGTGTTTCTTCACTAGTACGATCCAGAAGAACACAGTTTGCCAACAATTGCTACAGAGCTGACAATGAGGTTATATCTTCCCTTCTTCTCTGGAGTCCTGCCTCAAAGCAGACCAGAGGTAGAAAACGTTGTTCCCTGATGTCATCGCTAGGGACACATGCATCAGTAAGCAGGAACTGGGGATGTCAATGAAGGACCGGAAAGTCTGGCGTGGCATTGTGAAATCCATGATCTCGACTGCGGTCGAAAAATGATGATGATGATGGGGACAAAAGGGACACAGACAGACGGGTACAACGGGTACTCTGATAAAGCAACAAAAGAGGCCATACAAATATAAATGCCATAGTATACCATTAAAACATGAATAAGCTAAACTGTCACAACTGGACACAGGACTGTATAACAATACAAGAAACACAGACATTTTTTTTTCTATAATCCAGTTTCATTTGTGTGTCAGAGTTTGGAGTGTTTGTGGATGCGTACGGACGAAGAAGCCGCACTGAGGACATCAAATGGAGCCGAGTCCCTTTGGCCTTTGGTAAGGAACCATCCAGCCTCCCATTATGAAAAGCACACACACTGTGTTGAGCCTGATTTATATTTAAGGTCCTTACACACCAGGTGCGTTGTTTTTGTGCAATTAATTCGCCAGATAATATATTTGTATGAACTGTTTTCAGTGTTTTCTGGGTTTCCTCATCGGGAATAAAGGCATCAGCCTGTATGAATGACGAATCAATTATGAAAAGTTTTGATTAGAAATATTGGCAGCGTTTATGTTCAATTTATTTTAATCATACCCTGGTACATAAAAGCCTTTTAGTCATACGAGCCACACCGACAATATCCAATCTGCTATTCTTTACACTGGACACTGTTATACGACACAGTATAAATAAGGTGTAGAACAGGGTTGCCCACACTTGTTTGACTTGAGAGCTACTTTCAAGAGCAGCTCAACAAAAACATTATCCGGGCGCCCGCAGGTGAAGTGGTCCACTCGCATGCCACATACAGGCTTTGGTCTGACAGCGCGTTGCGTGTTTGAGTCCCGTTCATGAACTTATGATGACCTTTGCTGTATGTCTCTCCCTCTTTCCTGTCCATCTTCACTTGATACCATCAATAAAGGCAGAAAAGCCAAAAAACTAATCATAAAAAACAATATTATCCCATTGCTGAAAATATTAGGTCTTTGGAATAGCGGCACTGACGTTTTTGTATATTATAACTTTGTAATGCTACTGACATTTGTCACAATGCAAAACAAAGTTTTGCAAAAACAAAGTTTTGCATTGTGGGTTTGAGAATGATTATATTGATTATATTATGTAACTACTTCTATTCCCCTGCTGATTAGCCTACAGAGAACCCTACCTGTTTGTGACATACTTCAACTCCTTGGATGTCATTGAGGTTCAAGGACATGCAGCTCTGGGGTAAGACAAAACATAATACCTGATATATGTCTTGATCTGAGAAACCAGTAAGACGCCCTGGCCCCTGAGATCGCACTGAAACGACAGGTCTGGGAATGCCCATATATGGACCCTTTTGTAATTCTTAATTGACGTTTTCGTTCCAGGTAGGGCATAAAATGTGTGCTAATTAGTAAGGCCAGGCGGGGCCTCTGGCCAGCCCAGTTAGGGCCCGGCCTTAATTTTCAAGCCTGTTGAGAACTCTAGTTTTCGCTAGCTGCCGGGCGCGGTTGCGCTAATAACTTTGGGGCGGGCACTGTCTAGAGTTTGAATGGACAGATACCAGTCAAAAGGGAGACATCAAAGAGGAAGGAGGGGTGGGGAGGAATGTCAGAACAGGTCAGCCCCATATGGAGATCTAAGGGTTTGAGGTCAGATGTACTATGTAGAGTTGCTGGCCACCTCCATATATGATGATCCAGTCTTCTCCATGTATGGCTATCCAGGGTTTGATGCAGTGTCGTGATCTTCATATATGGAGACGGCCATATATGGAGCGTGCCATGAGGCGTGATGGGCGGACGGACTGACGGACGGACTGACTGACTGACTGACAGGTTTTGCCTGACAAGTGTTGTCTGATTGAAATATCACAAAAAATGATAGATTTCTCAAATGATTTGATGCACGTTTATCTTTCTTCCAGGCCTCCGTTGCTGGCCCACCTGGACATCCCTAACCCTCGCTACCTGGGGCCAGCCATCTCCTCTGGAGCCATCTACCTGGCGTCTTCCTACCA
Source organism: Protomyctophum parallelum (assembly GCF_964188405.1). Lineage (NCBI taxonomy): Eukaryota > Metazoa > Chordata > Actinopteri > Myctophiformes > Myctophidae > Protomyctophum > Protomyctophum parallelum. Next base: position 46,051,617 of record NC_139710.1, read on the forward strand.
GAACAAGCTGCGGGTCATCTGCTGTAAAGGCAGCCTGATCAGAGAGTCCGGAGAGCTGCAGCGGAGCGGCTCCAGCAGCCGAGGGTCAGCTCCTATGTCCTGTCCCTTTGACCTTTGTCCCTTTGTTTAGCTCATTAAGACCTGAGGTCGATTCTACAAATATTCTTAAATCCTAAAAGTTTTCTGAAAACCTGTTTCTCTATCAGTCGTTCTCAAAATGTTATGTATTTGGCCGCCAACTCCCATCTCAAAATATGTTGTTCCATGGACCCCCAGAAGCAAAGAGAGGAAAGATATATAAGTTAGAAATGTTCACAGTGAAAGAATATATATTCAAAGATTTGCACACATTTTCACGATTTAAAAAGAATAGCAGATCTATAGACCGATTCCGTAGCGGGTCTCATGGTCGCAGCCTACGTATTTCCTGTAGGCGGACTCGACGTAGCTGCGGGGGTAAAACCCTCACCAGGCGCACCTCTTCCACTACAGTGAACGGCAGAGTGACTGATGTTAGTTTGCCTCAAACTTTACTCCTTTACCTGCTTTTTTACTAACACTAACATTACAAAGATGCCCAGAACATCAAGATGAACCTGTGTAGTTTATGGCTGCTCCAACAGTAGTGGCAACATAAAAAATAAAAAAAACGGAATGTCAAAATATCCACCGTGGTGGCTGAGACCAGAGCCATTGAGTAATGGTTGAGACAAAGCAGTGAAGGGTCCTGAAAGATACATAATTTCTTACCCAATACCCAATCTTTCTGTTTTATGAACACAAGGCTGCTGTATTTTATACCTCATACTAAGCATTTAAAGTATGAGGTATAAAGTACAGCAGCCTTGTGTTAATAAAACAGAAATATTTGGTATTGGGTAAGACTGGCGTTATGTATCTTTCACTGCTTCGTCTCAACCATTACTCAATGGCTCTGGTCTCCGCCACCGTGGTGGATATTAGACATTCCGTTTTTATTTAATTTTTATGTTGCCACTACTGTTGGAGCAGCCATAAACTACACAGGTTCATCTCGATGTTCTGGGCATCTTTGTAATGTTAGTGTTAGTAAAAAAGCAGGTAAAGGAGTAAAGTTTGAGGCAAACTAACATCAGTCACTCTGCCGTTCACTGTAGTGGAAGAGGTGCGCCTGGTGAGGGTTTTACCCCCGCAGCTACGTCGAGTCCGCCTACAGGAAATACGTAGGCTGCGACCATGAGACCTGCTACGGAATCGGTCTATACGCTTGTAGTGCGGCACTCGATGCAGCGCTATGAGCTTGTATATCTGCTATTTTTCAATAGCTAAAGTTTAAAATAATGGTTAAAGTGGTTAAAAGCTAAGGTGACACAGATGCGTCCCAGGTCTGGTTAGCTCATGTGGTTCGCAAACTTTTTGTAAGTGCAAGTGGAACCTCAGTCAGTGTTACAGACCCGTAAGGGTCCATTTGGAACACCGTCAAGGAACCCTGAAGGTCCCTGGACACCACGTTGAGAACCACTGGTTTAGTTAATTGTTTATGTATTGTTGTGTTGCTGTTGCTGTTTTCTAGAGAATCAGTTCTAGTCTACCTTTCCGTCTGGTGACGAACAAAAGGGGCTTAAAATGATTGCATACATTACCAGGATTGCCTTTGTTAGATGAAACGCCCTGATATAATTGGAAATATGCTAAAATGACCTTCGAATGCACAACAGTACAAGGAGAACTGAACAATTGCTATCAATTTACTGGAGAACTGAACAATTTTAGGCTATCAATTTACTGCACAGGCCAACACTGCCATCTGCTGGATAAAAACACATTTTGCCTTTATCAGTGTGAAAGAAAGGAAATGCATAGAGGGTTCACATAATAGACACAGTGCTGAATAAACCACTTAAGGCCCTGGCGCTACACCAAATCAAAAGGCCCCTGTGATTTGCGTAACACAATCAAGAACGTAACTTTTTGCGTTCGTGCGCCCAGTGAATGAGCGTACCACCAGCACTATCAGCACTGCTCCCATAGAGTTATAAGGCTGCTCCCAGAAGCTTTATCTGCTCCTGACCGAGTGGTTAAGTCTGTCTGTCTGTCTGTCTGTCTGTCTGTCTGTCTGTCTGTCTGTCTGTCTGTCTGTCTGTCTGTCTGTCTGTCTGTCTGTCTGTCTGTCTGTCTGTCTGTCTGTCTGTCTGTCTGTCTGTCTGTCTGTCTGTCTGTCTGTCTGTCTGTCTGTCTGTCTGTCTGTCTGTCTGTCTGTCTGTCCGTCCGTCCGTCCGTCCGTCCGTCCGTCCGTCTCTCACTGGCTTGCCCAGTTGATCTGAATTTGCACACAGACATGACCATTCCATTATGCAGGGCCTCTCAAATTTAACAAATGTAATGCTGTTTATTAAATGTATTAGTTATTACATTTCTCCATTCACTTATAAAGGGAAATATCAATTCAATCCCATTCAAGTATTTCTGACTTGGAGACCATGGGCTCCATTTTCGTCACCGCTAAACCCCTTATCCCTACCTAAACTTAGTTTTTGTAAAAACAAATTTGAATAGTTCAACTAGCCAATCTACATTGACACGTTGTGAGCCATTTTAACTATTCAAAAATGTTTAGCAAAATAGTAAAAAAAGGCAAAGAAGTTCAGGGATAAGGGCTTTAGCGGTGACGAAAATGGAGCCCCATAAGCGCTATATTTACAAAACATGGAGAGGAGCTTCATAATAATTAAGAAAATTAATTGCAAAATAATTACATCAGTAGGCCTCACCGTGGCGCTATACCTGCCCACTTCTGTACGTCTGGCTGTCTGTACATGTGTAATCTACGTAACTCGAGAACTGTTCGCCGCACCGACTTCAAATTTGAGTCGGTCGGGACCCACGGTTGTCCTGAACTGCCCCAAAAAGGCCTCTGCCCGGGTCTGGACAGGACCCCTGCCCAGTATCCATATATAGAGCAGGCCTGTTCTGATATCATTCTGACGGCTGCATAGACTCCATATTTGGGCATGCCTGACAAATAACTCCATATATGGGCATAAAAGGGACACAGACACAATATCTGGGTGGGGCATGCATTTCCAACTTGCATCGTTCCAAGTACTGTAGGCCAGTGCCCAACGGGCACCGCTGTAGAGGCTACAACGGTCACCGCCCTAGTAACAATAAATCGAAATTTATTTTTCTCTGGATTCCTTGGGCCATATCTCCCCATATAGGCCACACCCATGTTTTTTTTTTTTTTAACCTTTAAAACAGTGTACAAGTCAAATTTCACAACAGCCAAATAATACATCCATGACATACCTCAAGAAACCTATACAAAGTATGCAACAAATCTCCAACAATGGTACACTAACAATGACCATAATAACCATGTGCGTTTAGAAAGATTTTCCACCATTTTGAATTTTCTTCAAAGCACAGTTTTGCTCTTCCACCTACAGATTTTGTGTATCGTTCGGCCATAATCGCCTTCCAAAGTTAGTGGGAAGTGCCTATTTTACAAAATATGCCAAAATCCCCTCCAAATTACTTACACAACATGATCACAGGGGTGACTTGACATTGTCATTGCCTAGCAAAATCAGTGGGAAGGGCCTATATTTCCAAAGGCATGATCTGTGCGATCGAGGCAACTGCAATTTCCCCAGAATATTGCACCTTTCCTGTACCACTTGATATGATTTGATAATATAATATGATCTATTAAATCGCATTACTCACACAGTACATAATTTGGTGTCCATATAACGGGTAAGCACTAGTTTTTTATTTTCTTTAAAAAAAAGAACATTTTTCAAAATGACAAAAAAATACTACAAGCTCACAATGTTTGGCCTGGCAACGCCTTATGAGCTTATACATCGGCTATCGCTATTTTTGAACTATCGAAACAACTTTCTCTCTCTTGATATGGCCTCCAACAGCAGTCCCAGTAAGCGAGGCCCACCCACCTACACTGAGCACATCTCCAAGCGTCTGGCCTCGGGTCCCGGTAGTCACGAGGGTCTCCACCGGGAGCCCAGCACACCGCACCGTTACCGAGAGGGCCGCACCGAGTTCAGACGGGACAAGTCCCCCGCTCGGCCACTGGAGAGGGAGAAGTCACCTGGCAGGGTGTTGGACAGCCGCAGGGAGCGGTCCCCTGGGAGGTTTGGAGACAGTGCCCGACTGCATGCAGGCTCCGTCCGCACACAGCTAACCCCCGTCAACAAGGTACCATAATGCCCTAGAGAGGCAGGGCATTGGTTCTCAACCTTTTTTGGGATCAGGCCGGGTCCACTTAACTTGGAAATCTCCAAAGCGTTAGATAAGCATAACTCAGGTATACTCCTGGTCAGTGAAAGCAAACTGTCCCTCACACACATTACCTAGTAGGAAGTGTTCAACACAATGCAATGAGATATCCCTAGCCCATCAGTTTGGTGTCCGGTACTGGCAGCGTACATTTTCAGAGAATGTTATGTGATCAATCAATTGTTTGTGTTCTGGCTTTGATCAATTTAACTACTTTGTTGTTGTTCCTTATTTTTAGCAGTATCATAATGCAGTATCATAATGAAGGTTAAAGGTTGAAAGAATGACTACCACGATCATTTCTTACATTATTTATTTTAAATGTTAAATCATCGTTAAATTCTTAGTGTTATTATTTGGGGGATCACTTGCAATATCCTCATCGCTCGCCAGTGGGCCTACCTTGGCCCACAGGTTGAGAACCACTGAACCCTAACCCCATTAAATAAAACGTTGTTGTTATTGAGTGGTGCAACCACTCCATTGCGGAGCTATGTGTGTCCCTGTTGTGTCAAACCATGTGACTCCCATTGGAAATGAATTGTGAGCTTGCATCAGTAAACCCGTCAGTCTGTTGTAAAGGTGTGAGTCAGACCTATAAGGCCTGACTTGTAAACAAACCCTTTCTTTACATCTAGCATGCATCAATGTTGTATGCTAGATGCGAAGGTGTGAGTGAGGCCTAACACACACACTCACACACAAAAATTCTTGAACACAAGTGGATGCGCAAACTTGGAAAACTCTACAACAAGTGCTTCAGGATACAGATCACGGGTACAGAAAGCATCGCCTTCTCCATATGGTGACTGCCAATTAATGCAGACACTGAACAGAATTTTGCCGATGCCTTAGCTCTCGGCTTGGGCATGCCTGCAATCTGCAGGCCCCTCACGACTGATTTATGGACATTACCAAGGCTTCCAAATATGAACACAAGTAGTTTACATTTGTAGCCAAGCTGTATAATAGCATGCTTAAGACGCTGGTACTTGGTAAGGAATGCCTCTTCCAGTGGATACAGTAAGGTTAACACTTTGCTCTTGTTCACCTTTGCAGGTCTGGGATCAGTCATCAGTGTGAATGGATGGAAAGCTCTGTACGCTCTGCACATACTCTGACCTGGCAGCCACATCGCCTGTAAATACTGCAATGTTACTTCCTCCTTGACAACACACAAGGTTGCACTGGGAGATGTTTCCTTCTTTGACCATCTTCTCTTCTTCTGATCTGTGTGTTGTACACACACATGGTCCCAAGGCATATATGGGTGGCAAGAAATCTATGTTGATCACGTGGATCAAGGATATTTTATTTAAAACATAATCGAAAGTTGTAAATATTATCATCTCTGTTTTTATAGATATAAATGGGAAGAGTAGGCTGGAAAAAGCCATGTATATTTTTTCTAATGATGTTGCAGGGAGACAAATTATGTCACTGGGAGGGAAATCTGATATCAGCATTTAATCATGATTAGAAATACAATTTTGTTAGCTTTTCTCTGCTTGGAAAATGATGCCTACAATCAACCAATCAAAATGAGAGAGACCTCTGTGGAGGCTGCACTTTGCACACGAGATTGGATTTGAACAGGATTCTTATACGAACAGTCTTCACTTTATTGGATCGAATATTTGGTTCTCTTGAACTAAATGTGGACTTTGATATCTTATTGCCTATACGATTGCTTAATTGACAGTTCTCGTCTTGCCACACTTTGTAAAAGAACAATAATAATGTTTTACTACAAGTGTTCCTTGTGTTGTTTGAGTAATACCTAAGATGAGTAAGCATCAAGCTTTGTCTCTGGTCAGAGACCCTTTTAAGTCTTATTTTTCCTTTATCGCACCATGGTGTCATGCAACAAAGTACAGATAAGGCATTAACAGTCCAGGAGGGCTAACCTTTTGCCTGATTCATTGCGCACCTGTGTCACACACCGACAAAAGCATAACTACAAGCTCAGCTTGTACTTTCGATGTGTGACACTGGCACGCAACTAAGTGTAACTCAGGCTTTTGCCCTCAGCTTGCTCTTATGTCTGCTGCCGCTGCTGAATATGGTACAGATGTCCTGTTTCTTAGGTTCTGCGCAGTGAAATATGAAGTCCAGTAATTGTCAGGAGTTGTCACTTTGTACTATCGCTTCCTTTTAGGGCCTTTAAAGAGAATCTCAATTTTGTTACATCAAAGAGCATGAGTAATTAAAGTCTAATTTATACTTTGTTGCATGACCCTCTCATTGCGGAAAAAATACTAAAATCAGTCACTTTTGTCGAGCGACATTTGTTGAAAGGGTCGTTTGCATAATTATATAGCCTAATAAGCATTTAATCGTACAAAGGTGTTGCTTGAAAATTATATTTTTGACGAGAGACGCCATTGTACAACAAAGGGTATATTAGGCTCAAGTTAACCTCAACTCAGAACAGCACTTGTTGCTTTTTTGGGGTGTTGATTCTTTTTCTTGGTTGGTGTTTATTTTTTTCTGTTATGTAATACACTTGAATTTGCATTCAAATGAGTATGCGTTGATGTTTAAAAAGATTACTTATGATTTTGTTTAATGTATACCAGTATATACATTAAATATATACCTAAAAAGCTTTTTTCTTGTTTGTATGTCAGAGATGCAAATCTCACATTTAATATCAGTGGCCCAACCTTCTTTTAATTTTATAGACTAACCCTTTTATTTTTCATATATGGGTCAATGACGTGATGCTCATTTATTTTGTCCATATGGTTTAGTTGAATTTTAAAAAGTACACAATTAGAAAATAAACGTACTAGTACTTGCATGCTTATTTCGTTTTGAGGGCTTAATCTGGTTTAATCCAATATTGATATTTGTAGGAGTGGTGGCAAACATGTAAATGCTACCGAATTATTCAACAAAATCAAGATGAAATGAAAAACCAGGAATTCTGTATTGCCTCTGATTGGCTTACCCACCCTCAGAACAAATTCAACCACAAATGAGAGCCAGAGTAGTACGGGTCTTGAGCCATATTTCCTTATGCATTGAAGATAGACAGTTTACTTTTGTAACTACTGCATAACCCTTAAATGGCAATATGCATTGTATTGCAAAGGCAGATGAAAGTGTACACAGTTCTGCTTAAATTATAATAATAAATATAGCTGCAAGCAGCAATAACGGTGGCCAAGCAGGAAAGCATGAAAAACGACATACTACAGTATAGTATGTCGTCGCTGGGTTTCGATGATAAAAAAATAATCATAAAAGGTTGCTGGGTGGCTCTTCCAAGAGATATTTTGCTCTCTAATTAGAAGGCGGGTATAAGTGCCATCCAGCCATTTCTCTGGCTGGATGGCATCCCCAGTGTCTATATTACTATGGTAGGCCTATATCATACTAACGATTATCGTTCAAATTAGGTTGACTGTACTAGGACTCCTTTTCTTAGCAATTCACTGTTAACTTAAACGCCCAATGCATTCTCTATGGCAATTGCACAAACTTTGGCATGCTACTACTAGTCCTACATACTTACACCTAGCAACCCCATTCTAGCCTACTTAGGTTCATCTTACTGTGGACATGTTTGCCTGAAAAGGAATCTTTGAAATGTTTCATAGTTTTAGAAATATAGTGCTTTCAAATTTACAATGGGGCTCAATGGCAGATATTGGCACATCAAAAATCACTTTCACTTAGAAACTCCATTCACACTTTTTATTATTCAGCTTACTGTGGAGACACATGCTGGAACTTTTTACTTTGAAATGTTTTATAGTTTCTTTTATAGAGTTATTTAACTTAAACGCCCAATGCATTCTCTATGGCAATAGGACAAACTTTAGCAGACGTAGAATACGCACATCGACAGGCTGGGTGCTGGGCTAAAAGAAACTTAAGTGAATTGGATGGAGCCCGCACACCATAGGTACTAGCAAGACGTTCTTTATTTAAATACTGACAGCGTTTCGATCTGTTAGATCTTCATCAGGTCATGTGAACATACACACAAGTTTGTACATTTATAATAAGGGAGTGCCCCCATTACCCAATCAAAAACACCACGTTTTGGTGCCCCTCCCATCACTACAGGTGTGACACGTCAACCCTGAGTGAGTGGGTGGGGACCCAGACATATTGATGTGAATATAGTCTGTTCAGAAGTTTTAGTGCACTAGTTAAAAACATTTTAAAACCAATTAAAAAAAAAACATACATGTATGTCTATATTCAAATTATCGGTACATCAAATAAAGATCCAACATGTCCTATACTAGGTCTGTGGGCTTAATTTCCATTTCCAATGTTATTTCTATTTGTTGCATTGTTCTCCTTTTGTAGGGTAAAACTTAGCAAAAAACTGAAAAACAGGAAAATACTGATGCAGATACATAAAGAACAATCAAGAACACTACCAGATGAACTACATAAAGACACCAAAACTAAAGTACACACCAAAAAGAAATGCATGAAAACAACAACATATGCACCAGGTTGGATTTATTCAACGCAGGAGGCCACTTTTTAAAGCTTAGGACAGTATAATTTTGAACCATATTTTTTACTTTTTACTTTTTAAAATTTTAAATTAAAATGGAGAAGCAGAGCTTCACTCCAAACAAAGGGGTTTCTACAGGAAATGTCTAATTTCGTCTTCTTGGTTTAGGCCCCTCGGCATCATGGTTTGAAGAGTATGAATGTATTAACTTTCTCTTCTTAATAAGAGGTTATTTATGTTACCTCCCCTTCTTGGGGTTTTTACATGCTCTATACCAATGTATCTCAGGGAGGAGACACTATGGTTTGCTTCAGCAAAGTGTAAGGCCACTGGACTGCGTTGATCCCTAGTGCGTATGTTGCTCCGGTGTTCAGCAATCCTGGTCTTGAGAGCTCTGGTGGTCTTTCCTACATAGGCGAGACCACAGGGACATGATATTAGAACACAACATTGTTTTGGTTACAGGTAATGATCCCTCTAATTTTTATTTTCTTCCCTGTGTGAGGATGGTTATATGTGGTGCACTTTGTAGTGAAATTGCACTGTGTGCAGGCTCCACATCTATAGTTCCCATCTGGGACATCTAGAAAAGTACCTTTTCTTAGGGGAGGTAGATCTGAATTAACCAATACATTTCTCAAATTTGGGGGACGTTTGTATACCACCCTTGGGGGATCTTTGAATACATTACCTACTTGTGGGTCTGTACTAACTATATGCCAATGTTTTTTAGGGACATCATTAAAAAACAATGGCATATAAGACCCACAAGTAGGTAATGTATTCAAAGATCAAGGGTGGTATACAAACGTCCCCCAAATTTGAGAAATGTATTGGTTAAATCAGATCTACCTCCCCTAAGAAAAGGTACTTTTCTAGATGTCCCAAGTGCACCACATATAACCATCCTCACACAGGGAAGAAAATAAAAATTAGAGGGATCATTACCTGTAACCAAAACAATGTTGTGTATCTAATATCATGTCCCTGTGGTCTCGCCTATGTAGGAAAGACCACCAGAGCTCTCAAGGCCAGGATTGCTGAACACCGGAGCAACATACGCACTAGGGATCAACGCAGTCCAGTGGCCTTACACTTTTGCTGAAGCAAACCATAGTGTCTCCTCCCTGAGATACATTGGTATAGACTAGCATGTAAAAAACCCCAAGAAGGGGAGGTAACATAAATAACCTCTTATTAAGAAGAGAAAGTTAATACATTCATACTCTTCAAACCATGATGCCGAGGGGCCTAAACCACGAAGACGAAATTAGACATTTCCTGTAGAAACCCCTTTGTTTGGAGTGAAGCTCTGCTTCTCCATTTTAATTTTAAAATTTAAAAAGTAAAACATATGGTTAAAAATTATACTGTCCTAAGCTTTAAAAAGTGGCCTCCTGCATGCGTTGAATAAATCCAACCTGGTGCATATGTTGTTGTTTTCATGCATTTCTTTTTGGTGTGTACTTTATATTATATAGTTTTGGTGTCTTTATAAAAACATGGGTTATAGTCCATCGTTTTTTGAATTTTTGAAAAAAAAAAGTTTACCTCGTTTTTCATCATTTTTGAACATGGGCTATAGTCCATACCGTACGGCATACTATAGCACGCCGTTTTTCATCATTTTTGAAAATTTCAAAAAACATGGGTTATAGCCCATCGTTTTTTGAAATTTTGAAAAAAAAAATTAACCTCGTTTTTCATCATTTTTGAACATGGGCTATAGCCCCTACCGTATGGCATACTATAGCACGCCGTTTTTCATCATTTTTGAGGATTTGAAAAAAATTCATTTTGATTTTTTTTTTAACCTCGTTTTTCATCATTTTTGAACATGGGCTATAGCCCCTACCGTACGGCATACTATAGCACGCCGTTTTTCATCATTTTTGAGGATTTGAAAAAAATTCAAATTTTCAAAGAACATGGGTTATAGCCCATCGTTTTTTGAAATGTTGAAAAAAAAATTTACCTGGTTTTTCATCATTTTTGAACATGGGCTATAGCCCCTACCGTACGGCATACTATAGCACGCCGTTTTTGATCATTTTTGAGGATTTGAAAAAAATTCAAAATTAAAAAAAACATGGGTTTCATCGTTTTTTTAAATTTTGAAAAAAAAAAGTAACCTTGTTTTTCATCATTTTTGAACATGGGCTATAGCCCCTACCGTACGGCATACTATAGCACGCCGTTTTTCATCATTTTTGAGGATTTGAAAAAAATTCAAAATTTAAAAAAACATGGGTTATATAGCCCATCGTTTTTTTTAATTTTGAAAAAAAAAAATGACCTGGTTTTTCATCATTTTTGAACATGGGCTATAGCCCCTACCGTACGGCATACTATAGCACGCCGTTTTTCATCATTTTTGAGGATTTGAAAAAAATTCAAAATTTCAAAAAACATGGGTTATAGCCCATCGTTTTTTAAAATTTTGAATTTTTTTTTTACCTCGTTTTTCATCATTTTTGAACATGGGCTATAGCCCCTACCGTACGGCATACTATAGCACGCCGTTTTTCATCATTTTTGAGGATTTGAAAAAAAATCAAAATTTCAAAAAACATGGGTTATAGCCCATCGTTTTCTGAATATTTGAATCTTTTTCAAATCCTCAAAAATGATGAAAAACGGCGTGCTATAGTATGCCGTACGGTAGGGGCTATAGCCCATGTTCAAAAATGATGAAAAACGAGGTAAAAAAAAAAGCACGCCGTTTTTCATAATTTTTGAGGTTTTGAAAAAAATGGGGAAAAAAAGAAAAACATGGGTTATAGCCCATCGTTTTTTGAATTTTTGAAAAAAGAAATAACCTAGTTTTTCATCATTTTTGAACATGGGCTATAGCCCATACCGTACCGCATACTATAGCACGCCATTTTTCATCATTTTTGAGGTTTTAAAAAAAATGAAAAAAAAAAAAAAAACATGGGTTATAGCCCATCGTTTTTTGAATTTTTGGAGAAAAGAAAATAACCTCGTTTTTCATCATTTTTGAACATGGGCTATATAATATAGCCCATACCGTATGGCATACTATAGCACGCCGTTTTTCATCATTTTTGAGGTTTTGAAAAAAACAAAAACTAAAAAAAACATGGGCTATAGCCCATCGTTTTTTTTAAATTTTGAAAAAAAGAATAACCTCGTTTTTCATCATTTTTGAACATGGGCTATAGCCCCTACCGTACGGCATACTATAGCACGCAGTTTTTCATCATTTTTGAGGATTTGAAAAAAAATCTAAATTTAAAAAAACATGGGTTATAGCCCATCGTTTTTTGAAATTTTGGAGAAAAAAAATTAACCTCGTTTTTCATCATTTTTGAACATGGGCTATAGCCCCTACCGTACGGCATACTATAGCACGCAGTTTTTCATCATTTTTGAGGATTTGAAAAAAAATCTAAATTTAAAAAAACATGGGTTATAGCCCATCGTTTTTTTAAATTTTGAAAAAAATATTAACCTGGTTTTTCATCATTTTTGAACATGGGCTATAGCCCCTTAACCTGACTCTGCCAGATGAGGGCGGTATTGGGTAACCATGTTCCCCAACACAGCATTCATCTGGGATCTCTCAGACAGTTGAGCTGACAAAAATCCGTTCCGTACCGGACCAATCAGCGTGAGCTAAGGGCGGGACATGGGCGAAACCGGATGTGAAGCTATATAGACACGTCAATATGATTGGTTGTGTTTGCACGCCCACACGGTGATAGACAGACGGTCCCATCCAATCATCTACCAAGTATCTTGAAAAAAAACATGGGTTATAGCCCATCGTTTTTTTAAATTTTGAAAAAAAAAATTTACCTGGTTTTTCATCATTTTTGAACATGGGCTATAGCCCCTACCGTACGGCATACTATAGCACGCCGTTTTTCATCATTTTTGAGGATTTGAAAAAAATTCAAAATTTCAAAAAACATGGGTTATAGCCCATCGTTTTTTAAAATTTTGATTTTTTTTTTAACCTCGTTTTTCATAATTTTTGAACATGGGCTATAGCCCCTACCGTACGGCATACTATAGCACGCCGTTTTTCATCATTTTTGAGGATTTGAAAAAATTTCAAAAATTCAAAAAACATGGGTTATAGCCCATCGTTTTTTGAAATTTTGAATTTTTTTTTTAACCTCGTTTTTCATCATTTTTGAACATGGGCTATAGCCCCTACCGTACGGCATACTATAGCACGCCGTTTTTCATCATTTTTGAGGATTTGAAAAAAAATCAAATTTTCAAAGAACATGGGTTATAGCCCATCGTTTTTTTAAATTTTGAAAAAATAATTAACCTGGTTTTTCATCATTTTTGAACATGGGCTATAGCCCCTACCGTACGGCATACTATAGCACGCCGTTTTTCATCATTTTTGAGGATTTGAAAAAATGTCAAAATTTCAAAAAACATGGGTTATAGCCCATCGTTTTTTGAAATTTTGAAAAAAAGAATTAACCTCGTTTTTCATCATTTTTGAACATGGGCTATAGCCCCTACCGTACGGCATACTATAGCACGCCGTTTTTCATCATTTTTGAGGATTTGAAAAAAATTCAAAATTAAAAAAAACATGGGTTATAGCCCATCGTTTTTTTAAATTTTGAAAAAAAAAAATTAACCTGGTTTTTCATCATTTTTGAACATGGGCTATAGCCCCTACCGTACGGCATACTATAGCACGCCGTTTTTCATCATTTTTGAGGATTTGAAAAAAAATCTAAATTTTAAAAAACATGGGTTATAGCCCATCGTTTTTTTTTTTTTTGTTTTTTTTTTAACCTTGTTTTTCATCATTTTTGAACATGGGCTATAGCCCCTACCGTACGGCATACTATAGCACGCCGTTTTTCATCATTTTTGAGGATTTGAAAAAAATTCAAAATTTCAAAAAACATGGGTTATAGCCCATCGTTTTTTAAAATTTTGAATTTTTTTTTAACCTCGTTTTTCATCATTTTTGAACATGGGCTATAGCCCCTACCGTACGGCATACTATAGCACGCCGTTTTTCATCATTTTTGAGGATTTGAAAAAAATTCAAAATTTAAAAAAACATGGGTCATAGCCCATCGTTTTTTAAAATTTTGAATTTTTTTTTAACCTCGTTTTTCATCATTTTTGAACATGGGCTATAGCCCCTACCGTACGGCATACTATAGCACGCCGTTTTTCATCATTTTTGAGGATTTGAAAAAAATTCAAAATTTCAAAAAACATGGGTTATAGCCCATCGTTTTTTGAAATTTTGAATTTTTTTTTTAACCTCGTTTTTCATCATTTTTGAACATGGGCTATAGCCCCTACCGTACGGCATACTATAGCACGCCGTTTTTCATCATTTTTGAGGATTTGAAAAAAATTCAAAATTTCAAAAAACATGGGTTATAGCCCATCGTTTTTTGAAATTTTGAAAAAATAATTAACCTGGTTTTTCATCATTTTTGAACATGGGCTATAGCCCCTACCGTACGGCATACTATAGCACGCCGTTTTTCATCATTTTTGAGGATTTGAAAAAATGTCAAAATTTAAAAAAACATGGGTTATAGCCCATCGTTTTTTGAAATTTTGAAAAAAAGAATTAACCTTGTTTTTCATCATTTTTGAACATGGGCTATAGCCCCTACCGTACGGCATACTATAGCACGCCGTTTTTCATCATTTTTGAGGATTTGAAAAAAATTAAAAATTAAAAAAAACATGGGTTATAGCCCATCGTTTTTTTAAATTTTGAAAAAAAAAATTTACCTGGTTTTTCATCATTTTTGAACATGGGCTATAGCCCCTACCGTACGGCATACTATAGCACGCCGTTTTTCATCATTTTTGAGGATTTGAAAAAAAATCTAAATTTTAAAAAACATGGGTTATAGCCCATCGTTTTTTTTAATTTGGATTTTTTTTTAACCTTGTTTTTCATCATTTTTGAACATGGGCTATAGCCCCTACCGTACGGCATACTATAGCACGCCGTTTTTCATCATTTTTGAGGATTTGAAAAAAATTAAAATTTTCAAAAAACATGGGTTATAGCCCATCGTTTTTTGAAAATTTGATTTTTTTTTTAACCTCGTTTTTCAGCATTTTTGAACATGGGCTATAGCCCCTACCGTACGGCATACTATAGCACGCCGTTTTTCATCATTTTTGAGGATTTGAAAAAAAATCAAAATTTCAAAAAACATGGGTTATAGCCCATCGTTTTTTGAAATTTTGAAAAAAAAATTTAACCTCGTTTTTCATCATTTTTGAACATGGGCTATAGCCCCTACCGTACGGCATACTATAGCACGCCGTTTTTCATCATTTTTGAGGATTTGAAAAAAATTAAAAATTTCAAAAAACATGGGTTATAGCCCATCGTTTTTTGAAATTTTGAAAAAATAATTAACCTGGTTTTTCATCATTTTTGAACATGGGCTATAGCCCCTACCGTACGGCATACTATAGCACGCCGTTTTTCATCATTTTTGAGGATTTGAAAAAATTAAAAAATTTAAAAAAACATGGGTTATAGCCCATCGTTTTTTGAAATTTTGAAAAAAAGAATTAACCTCGTTTTTCATCATTTTTGAACATGGGCTATAACCCCTACCGTACGGCATACTATAGCACGCCGTTTTTCATCATTTTTGAGGATTTGAAAAAAATTCAAAATTAAAAAAACATGGGTTATAGCCCATCGTTTTTTTTAATTTTGAAAAAAATAAATAACCTGGTTTTTCATCATTTTTGAACATGGGCTATAGCCCCTACCGTACGGCATACTATAGCACGCCGTTTTTCATCATTTTTGAGGATTTGAAAAAAAATCTAAATTTTAAAAAACATGGGTTATAGCCCATCGTTTTTTTTTTTTTTTTTTTTTTTTTTAACCTTGTTTTTCATCATTTTTGAACATGGGCTATAGCCCCTACCGTACGGCATACTATAGCACGCCGTTTTTCATCACATTTTTGAGGATTTGAAAAAAATTCAAAATTTCAAAAAACATGGGTTATAGCCCATCGTTTTTTAAAATTTTGAATATTTTTTTAACCTCGTTTTTCATCATTTTTGAACATGGGCTATAGCCCCTACCGTACGGCATACTATAGCACGCCGTTTTTCATCATTTTTGAGGATTTTAAAAAATTTCAAAATTTCAAAAACATGGGTTATAGCCCATCGTTTTTTGAAATTTTGAAAAAAAAATTTAACCTCGTTTTTCATCATTTTTGAACATGGGCTATAGCCCCTACCGTACGGCATACTATAGCACGCCGTTTTTCATCATTTTTGAGGATTTGAAAAAAATTCAAAATTTCAAAAAACATGGGTTATAGCCCATCGTTTTTTGAAATTTTGAAAAAATAATTAACCTGGTTTTTCATCATTTTTGAACATGGGCTATAGCCCCTACCGTACGGCATACTATAGCACGCCGTTTTTCATCATTTTTGAGGATTTGAAAAAATGTCAAAATTTCAAAAAACATGGGTTATAGCCCATCGTTTTTTGAAATTTTGAAAAAAAAATTTAACCTCGTTTTTCATCATTTTTGAACATGGGCTATAGCCCCTACCGTACGGCATACTATAGCACGCCGTTTTTCATCATTTTTGAGGATTTGAAAAAAATTCAAAATTTCAAAAAACATGGGTTATAGCCCATCGTTTTTTGAAATTTTGAAAAAATAATTAACCTGGTTTTTCATCATTTTTGAACATGGGCTATAGCCCCTACCGTACGGCATACTATAGCACGCCGTTTTTCATCATTTTTGAGGATTTGAAAAAAATTCAAAATTTCAAAAAACATGGGTTATAGCCCATCGTTTTTTAAAATTTTGAATTTTTTTTTAACCTCGTTTTTCATCATTTTTGAACATGGGCTATAGCCCCTACCGTACGGCATACTATAGCACGCCGTTTTTCATCATTTTTGAGGATTTGAAAAAAATTCAAAATTAAAAAAAAACATGGGTTATAGCCCATCGTTTTTTTAAATTTTGAAAAAAAAATTTAACCTCGTTTTCATCATTTTTTAACATGGGCTATAGCCCCTACCGTACGGCATACTATAGCACGCCGTTTTTCATCATTTTTGAGGATTTGAAAAAAATTCAAAATTTCAAAAAACATGGGTTATAGCCCATCGTTTTTTGAAATTTTGAATTTTTTTTTTAACCTCGTTTTTCATCATTTTTGAACATGGGCTATAGCCCCTACCGTACGGCATACTATAGCACGCCGTTTTTCATCATTTTTGAGGATTTGAAAAAAATTCAAAATTTCAAAAAACATGGGTTATAGCCCATCGTTTTTTGAAATTTTGAAAAAATAATTAACCTGGTTTTTCATCATTTTTGAACATGGGCTATAGCCCCTACCGTACGGCATACTATAGCACGCCGTTTTTCATCATTTTTGAGGATTTGAAAAAATGTCAAAATTTCAAAAAACATGGGTTATAGCCCATCGTTTTTTGAAATTTTGAAAAAAAGAATTAACCTCGTTTTTCATCATTTTTGAACATGGGCTATAGCCCCTACCGTACGGCATACTATAGCAAGCCGTTTTTCATCATTTTTGAGGATTTGAAAAAAATTCAAAATTAAAAAAAACATGGGTTATAGCCCATCGTTTTTTTTAATTTTGAAAAAAAAAATTAACCTCGTTTTTCATCATTTTTGAACATGGGCTATAGCCCCTACCGTACGGCATACTATAGCACGCCGTTTTTCATCATTTTTGAGGATTTGAAAAAAATTCAAAATTTCAAAAAACATGGGTTATAGCCCATCGTTTTTTGAAATTTTGAAAAAATAATTAACCTCGTTTTTCATCATTTTTGAACATGGGCTATAGCCCCTACCGTACGGCATACTATAGCACGCCGTTTTTCATCATTTTTGAGGATTTGAAAAAATGTCAAAATTTCAAAAAACATGGGTTATAGCCCATCGTTTTTTGAAATTTTGAAAAAAAGAATTAACCTTGTTTTTCATCATTTTTGAACATGGGCTATAGCCCCTACCGTACGGCATACTATAGCACGCCGTTTTTCATCATTTTTGAGGATTTGAACAAATTTAAAAATTTAAAAAAACATGGGTTATAGCCCATCGTTTTTTTAAATTTTGAAAAAAAAAATTAACCTGGTTTTTCATCATTTTTTAACATGGGCTATAGCCCCTACCGTACGGCATACTATAGCACGCCGTTTTTCATCATTTTTGAGGATTTGAAAAAAAATCTAAATTTTAAAAAACATGGGTTATAGCCCATCGTTTTTTTTAATTTTGATTTTTTTTTTAACCTTGTTTTTCATCATTTTTGAACATGGGCTATAGCCCCTACCGTACGGCATACTATAGCACGCCGTTTTTCATCATTTTTGAGGATTTGAAAAAAATTAAAATTTTCAAAAAACATGGGTTATAGCCCATCGTTTTTTGAAAATTTGATTTTTTTTTTACCTCGTTTTTCAGCATTTTTGAACATGGGCTATAGCCCCTACCGTACGGCATACTATAGCACGCCGTTTTTCATCATTTTTGAGGATTTGAAAAAATTTAAAAATTTCAAAAAACATGGGTTATAGCCCATCGTTTTTTGAAATTTTGAAAAAAAAAATTAACCTCGTTTTTCATCATTTTTGAACATGGGCTATAGCCCCTACCGTACGGCATACTATAGCACGCCGTTTTTCATCATTTTTGAGGATTTGAAAAAATGTCAAAATTTCAAAAAACATGGGTTATAGCCCATCGTTTTTTGAAATTTTGAAAAAAAGAATTAACCTCGTTTTTCATCATTTTTGAACATGGGCTATAACCCCTACCGTACGGCATACTATAGCACGCCGTTTTTCATCATTTTTGAGGATTTGAAAAAATTTAAAAATTTAAAAAAACATGGGTTATAGCCCATCGTTTTTTTAAATTTTGAAAAAAAAAATTAACCTGGTTTTTCATCATTTTTGAACATGGGCTATAGCCCCTACCGTACGGCATACTATAGCACGCCGTTTTTCATCATTTTTGAGGATTTGAAAAAAAATCTAAATTTTAAAAAACATGGGTTATAGCCCATCGTTTTTTTTAATTTTGATTTTTTTTTTAACCTTGTTTTTCATCATTTTTGAACATGGGCTATAGCCCCTACCGTACGGCATACTATAGCACGCCGTTTTTCATCATTTTTGAGGATTTGAAAAAAATTAAAATTTTCAAAAAACATGGGTTATAGCCCATCGTTTTTTGAAAATTTGATTTTTTTTTTAACCTCGTTTTTCAGCATTTTTGAACATGGGCTATAGCCCCTACCGTACGGCATACTATAGCACGCCGTTTTTCATCATTTTTGAGGATTTGAAAAAAATTAAAAATTTCAAAAAACATGGGTTATAGCCCATCGTTTTTTGAAATTTTGAATTTTTTTTTTAACCTCGTTTTTCATCATTTTTGAACATGGGCTATAGCCCCTACCGTACGGCATACTATAGCACGCCGTTTTTCATCATTTTTGAGGATTTGAAAAAATGTCAAAATTTCAAAAAACATGGGTTATAGCCCATCGTTTTTTGAAATTTTGAAAAAAAGAATTAACCTCGTTTTTCATCATTTTTGAACATGGGCTATAACCCCTACCGTACGGCATACTATAGCACGCCGTTTTTCATCATTTTTGAGGATTTGAAAAAAATTCAAAATAAAAAAAACATGGGTTATAGCCCATCGTTTTTTTTAATTTTGAAAAAAAAAAATAACCTGGTTTTTCATCATTTTTGAACATGGGCTATAGCCCCTACCGTACGGCATACTATAGCACGCAGTTTTTCATCATTTTTGAGGATTTGAAAAAAAATCTAAATTTTAAAAAACATGGGTTATAGCCCATCGTTTTTTTTTATTATTATTTTTTTTTTAACCTTGTTTTTCATCATTTTTGAACATGGGCTATAGCCCCTACCGTACGGCATACTATAGCACGCCGTTTTTCATCATTTTTGAGGATTTGAAAAAAATTCAAAATTTCAAAAACATGGGTTATAGCCCATCGTTTTTTAAAATTTTGAATTTTTTTTTAACCTCGTTTTTCATCATTTTTGAACATGGGCTATAGCCCCTACCGTACGGCATACTATAGCATGCCGTTTTTCATCATTTTTGAGGATTTGAAAAAATTTCAAAATTTCAAAAAACATGGGTTATAGCCCATCGTTTTTTGAAATTTTGAATTTTTTTTTTAACCTCGTTTTTCATCATTTTTGAACATGGGCTATAGCCCCTACCGTACGGCATACTATAGCACGCCGTTTTTCATCATTTTTGAGGATTTGAAAAAAAATCTAAATTTCAAAAAACATGGGTTATAGCCCATCGTTTTTTAAAATTTTGAATTTTTTTTTAACCTCGTTTTTCATCATTTTTGAACATGGGCTATAGCCCCTACCGTACGGCATACTATAGCACGCCGTTTTTCATCATTTTTGAGGATTTGAAAAAAATTCAAAATTAAAAAAAAACATGGGTTATAGCCCATCGTTTTTTTAAATTTTGAAAAAAAAAATTAACCTCGTTTTTCATCATTTTTGAACATGGGCTATAGCCCCTACCGTACGGCATACTATAGCACGCCGTTTTTCATCATTTTTGAGGATTTGAAAAAATTTCAAAATTTCAAAAAACATGGGTTATAGCCCATCGTTTTTTGAAATTTTGAATTTTTTTTTTAACCTCGTTTTTCATCATTTTTGAACATGGGCTATAGCCCCTACCGTACGGCATACTATAGCACGCCGTTTTTCATCATTTTTGAGGATTTGAAAAAAATTCAAAATTTCAAAAAACATGGGTTATAGCCCATCGTTTTTTGAAATTTTGAAAAAATAATTAACCTGGTTTTTCATCATTTTTGAACATGGGCTATAGCCCCTACCGTACGGCATACTATAGCACGCCGTTTTTCATCATTTTTGAGGATTTGAAAAAATGTCAAAATTTCAAAAAACATGGGTTATAGCCCATCGTTTTTTGAAATTTTGAAAAAAAGAATTAACCTCGTTTTTCATCATTTTTGAACATGGGCTATAGCCCCTACCGTACGGCATACTATAGCAAGCCGTTTTTCATCATTTTTGAGGATTTGAAAAAAATTCAAAATTAAAAAAAACATGGGTTATAGCCCATCGTTTTTTTTAATTTTGAAAAAAAAAATTAACCTCGTTTTTCATCATTTTTGAACATGGGCTATAGCCCCTACCGTACGGCATACTATAGCACGCCGTTTTTCATCATTTTTGAGGATTTGAAAAAAATTCAAAATTTCAAAAAACATGGGTTATAGCCCATCGTTTTTTTAAATTTTGAAAAAATAATTAACCTGGTTTTTCATCATTTTTGAACATGGGCTATAGCCCCTACCGTACGGCATACTATAGCACGCCGTTTTTCATCATTTTTGAGGATTTGAAAAAATGTCAAAATTTCAAAAAACATGGGTTATAGCCCATCGTTTTTTGAAATTTTGAAAAAAAGAATTAACCTTGTTTTTCATCATTTTTGAACATGGGCTATAGCCCCTACCGTACGGCATACTATAGCACGCCGTTTTTCATCATTTTTGAGGATTTGAACAAATTTAAAAATTTAAAAAAACATGGGTTATAGCCCATCGTTTTTTTAAATTTTGAAAAAAAAAATTAACCTGGTTTTTCATCATTTTTGAACATGGGCTATAGCCCCTACCGTACGGCATACTATAGCACGCCGTTTTTCATCATTTTTGAGGATTTGAAAAAAAATCTAAATTTTAAAAAACATGGGTTATAGCCCATCGTTTTTTTTAATTTTGATTTTTTTTTTAACCTTGTTTTTCATCATTTTTGAACATGGGCTATAGCCCCTACCGTACGGCATACTATAGCACGCCGTTTTTCATCATTTTTGAGGATTTGAAAAAAATTAAAATTTTCAAAAAACATGGGTTATAGCCCATCGTTTTTTGAAAATTTGATTTTTTTTTTAACCTCGTTTTTCAGCATTTTTGAACATGGGCTATAGCCCCTACCGTACGGCATACTATAGCACGCCGTTTTTCATCATTTTTGAGGATTTGAAAAAATTTCAAAATTTCAAAAAACATGGGTTATAGCCCATCGTTTTTTGAAATTTTGAAATTTTTTTTTAACCTCGTTTTTCATCATTTTTGAACATGGGCTATAGCCCCTACCGTACGGCATACTATAGCACGCCGTTTTTCATCATTTTTGAGGATTTGAAAAAATGTCAAAATTTCAAAAAACATGGGTTATAGCCCATCGTTTTTTGAAATTTTGAAAAAAAGAATTAACCTCGTTTTTCATCATTTTTGAACATGGGCTATAACCCCTACCGTACGGCATACTATAGCACGCCGTTTTTCATCATTTTTGAGGATTTGAAAAAAATTCAAAATAAAAAAAACATGGGTTATAGCCCATCGTTTTTTTTAATTTTGAAAAAAAAAAATAACCTGGTTTTTCATCATTTTTGAACATGGGCTATAGCCCCTACCGTACGGCATACTATAGCACGCCGTTTTTCATCATTTTTGAGGATTTGAAAAAAAATCTAAATTTTAAAAAACATGGGTTATAGCCCATCGTTTTTTTTTATTATTATTTTTTTTTTAACCTTGTTTTTCATCATTTTTGAACATGGGCTATAGCCCCTACCGTACGGCATACTATAGCACGCCGTTTTTCATCATTTTTGAGGATTTGAAAAAAATTCAAAATTTCAAAAAACATGGGTTATAGCCCATCGTTTTTTAAAATTTTGAATTTTTTTTTAACCTCGTTTTTCATCATTTTTGAACATGGGCTATAGCCCCTACCGTACGGCATACTATAGCACGCCGTTTTTCATCATTTTTGAGGATTTGAAAAAATTTCAAAATTTCAAAAAACATGGGTTATAGCCCATCGTTTTTTGAAATTTTGAATTTTTTTTTTAACCTCGTTTTTCATCATTTTTGAACATGGGCTATAGCCCCTACCGTACGGCATACTATAGCACGCCGTTTTTCATCATTTTTGAGGATTTGAAAAAAAATCTAAATTTCAAAAAACATGGGTTATAGCCCATCGTTTTATAAAATTTTGAATTTTTTTTTAACCTCGTTTTTCATCATTTTTGAACATGGGCTATAGCCCCTACCGTACGGCATACTATAGCACGCCGTTTTTCATCATTTTTGAGGATTTGAAAAAAATTAAAAATTAAAAAAAAACATGGGTTATAGCCCATCGTTTTTTTAAATTTTGAAAAAAAAATTTAACCTCGTTTTTCATCATTTTTGAACATGGGCTATAGCCCCTACCGTACGGCATACTATAGCACGCCGTTTTTCATCATTTTTGAGGATTTGAAAAAATTTCAAAATTTCAAAAAACATGGGTTATAGCCCATCGTTTTTTGAAATTTTGAATTTTTTTTTTAACCTCGTTTTTCATCATTTTTGAACATGGGCTATAGCCCCTACCGTACGGCATACTATAGCACGCCGTTTTTCATCATTTTTGAGGATTTGAAAAAAATTCAAAATTTCAAAAAACATGGGTTATAGCCCATCGTTTTTTGAAATTTTGAAAAAATAATTAACCTGGTTTTTCATCATTTTTGAACATGGGCTATAGCCCCTACCGTACGGCATACTATAGCACGCCGTTTTTCATCATTTTTGAGGATTTGAAAAAATGTCAAAATTTCAAAAAACATGGGTTATAGCCCATCGTTTTTTGAAATTTTGAAAAAAAGAATTAACCTCGTTTTTCATCATTTTTGAACATGGGCTATAGCCCCTACCGTACGGCATACTATAGCAAGCCGTTTTTCATCATTTTTGAGGATTTGAAAAAAATTCAAAATTAAAAAAAACATGGGTTATAGCCCATCGTTTTTTTTAATTTTGAAAAAAAAAATTAACCTTGTTTTTCATCATTTTTGAACATGGGCTATAGCCCCTACCGTACGGCATACTATAGCACGCCGTTTTTCATCATTTTTGAGGATTTGAAAAAAATTCAAAATTTCAAAAAACATGGGTTATAGCCCATCGTTTTTTTAAATTTTGAAAAAATAATTAACCTGGTTTTTCATCATTTTTGAACATGGGCTATAGCCCCTACCGTACGGCATACTATAGCACGCCGTTTTTCATCATTTTTGAGGATTTGAAAAAATGTCAAAATTTCAAAAAACATGGGTTATAGCCCATCGTTTTTTGAAATTTTGAAAAAAAGAATTAACCTTGTTTTTCATCATTTTTGAACATGGGCTATAGCCCCTACCGTACGGCATACTATAGCACGCCGTTTTTCATCATTTTTGAGGATTTGAACAAATTTAAAAATTTAAAAAAACATGGGTTATAGCCCATCGTTTTTTTAAATTTTGAAAAAAAAAATTAACCTGGTTTTTCATCATTTTTGAACATGGGCTATAGCCCCTACCGTACGGCATACTATAGCACGCCGTTTTTCATCATTTTTGAGGATTTGAAAAAAAATCTAAATTTTAAAAAACATGGGTTATAGCCCATCGTTTTTTTTAATTTTGATTTTTTTTTTAACCTTGTTTTTCATCATTTTTGAACATGGGCTATAGCCCCTACCGTACGGCATACTATAGCACGCCGTTTTTCATCATTTTTGAGGATTTGAAAAAAATTAAAATTTTCAAAAAACATGGGTTATAGCCCATCGTTTTTTGAAAATTTGATTTTTTTTTTAACCTCGTTTTTCAGCATTTTTGAACATGGGCTATAGCCCCTACCGTACGGCATACTATAGCACGCCGTTTTTCATCATTTTTGAGGATTTGAAAAAATTTAAAAATTTCAAAAAACATGGGTTATAGCCCATCGTTTTTTGAAATTTTGAAAAAAAAATTTAACCTCGTTTTTCATCATTTTTGAACATGGGCTATAGCCCCTACCGTACGGCATACTATAGCACGCCGTTTTTCATCATTTTTGAGGATTTGAAAAAATGTCAAAATTTCAAAAAACATGGGTTATAGCCCATCGTTTTTTGAAATTTTGAAAAAAAGAATTAACCTCGTTTTTCATCATTTTTGAACATGGGCTATAACCCCTACCGTACGGCATACTATAGCACGCCGTTTTTCATCATTTTTGAGGATTTGAAAAAATTTAAAAATTTAAAAAAACATGGGTTATAGCCCATCGTTTTTTTAAATTTTGAAAAAAAAAATTAACCTGGTTTTTCATCATTTTTGAACATGGGCTATAGCCCCTACCGTACGGCATACTATAGCACGCCGTTTTTCATCATTTTTGAGGATTTGAAAAAAAATCTAAATTTTAAAAAACATGGGTTATAGCCCATCGTTTTTTTTAATTTTGATTTTTTTTTTAACCTTGTTTTTCATCATTTTTGAACATGGGCTATAGCCCCTACCGTACGGCATACTATAGCACGCCGTTTTTCATCATTTTTGAGGATTTGAAAAAAATTAAAATTTTCAAAAAACATGGGTTATAGCCCATCGTTTTTTGAAAATTTGATTTTTTTTTAACCTCGTTTTTCAGCATTTTTGAACATGGGCTATAGCCCCTACCGTACGGCATACTATAGCACGCCGTTTTTCATCATTTTTGAGGATTTGAAAAAATTTAAAAATTTCAAAAAACATGGGTTATAGCCCATCGTTTTTTGAAATTTTGAATTTTTTTTTTAACCTCGTTTTTCATCATTTTTGAACATGGGCTATAGCCCCTACCGTACGGCATACTATAGCACGCCGTTTTTCATCATTTTTGAGGATTTGAAAAAATGTCAAAATTTCAAAAAACATGGGTTATAGCCCATCGTTTTTTGAAATTTTGAAAAAAAGAATTAACCTCGTTTTTCATCATTTTTGAACATGGGCTATAACCCCTACCGTACGGCATACTATAGCACGCCGTTTTTCATCATTTTTGAGGATTTGAAAAAAATTCAAAATTAAAAAAACATGGGTTATAGCCCATCGTTTTTTTTTATTTTGAAAAAAATAAATAACCTGGTTTTTCATCATTTTTGAACATGGGCTATAGCCCCTACCGTACGGCATACTATAGCACGCCGTTTTTCATCATTTTTGAGGATTTGAAAAAAAATCTAAATTTTAAAAAACATGGGTTATAGCCCATCGTTTTTTTTTATTATTATTTTTTTTTTAACCTTGTTTTTCATCATTTTTGAACATGGGCTATAGCCCCTACCGTACGGCATACTATAGCACGCCGTTTTTCATCATTTTTGAGGATTTGAAAAAAATTCAAAATTTCAAAAAACATGGGTTATAGCCCATCGTTTTTTTAAATTTTGAATTTTTTTTTAACCTCGTTTTTCATCATTTTTGAACATGGGCTATAGCCCCTACCGTACGGCATACTATAGCACGCCGTTTTTCATCATTTTTGAGGATTTGAAAAAATTTCAAAATTTCAAAAAACATGGGTTATAGCCCATCGTTTTTTGAAATTTTGAATTTTTTTTTTAACCTCGTTTTTCATCATTTTTGAACATGGGCTATAGCCCCTACCGTACGGCATACTATAGCACGCCGTTTTTCATCATTTTTGAGGATTTGAAAAAAATTCAAAATTTCAAAAAACATGGGTTATAGCCCATCGTTTTTTGAAATTTTGAAAAAATAATTAACCTGGTTTTTCATCATTTTTGAACATGGGCTATAGCCCCTACCGTACGGCATACTATAGCACGCCGTTTTTCATCATTTTTGAGGATTTGAAAAAATGTCAAAATCTCAAAAAACATGGGTTATAGCCCATCGTTTTTTGAAAATTTGAAAAAAAGAATTAACCTCGTTTTTCATCATTTTTGAACATGGGCTATAGCCCCTACCGTACGGCATACTATAGCACGCCGTTTTTCATCATTTTTGAGGATTTGAAAAAAATTCAAAATTAAAAAAAACATGGGTTATAGCCCATCGTTTTTTTTAATTTTGAAAAAAAAAATTAACCTGGTTTTTCATCATTTTTGAACATGGGCTATAGCCCCTACCGTACGGCATACTATAGCACGCCGTTTTTCATCATTTTTGAGGATTTGAAAAAAATTCAAAATTTCAAAAAACATGGGTTATAGCCCATCGTTTTTTAAAATTTTGAATTTTTTTTTAACCTCGTTTTTCATCATTTTTGAACATGGGCTATAGCCCCTACCGTACGGCATACTATAGCACGCCGTTTTTCATCATTTTTGAGGATTTGAAAAAATTTCAAAATTTCAAAAAACATGGGTTATAGCCCATCGTTTTTTGAATTTTTGAATTTTTTTTTTAACCTCGTTTTTCATCATTTTTGAACATGGGCTATAGCCCCTACCGTACGGCATACTATAGCACGCCGTTTTTCATCATTTTTGAGGATTTGAAAAAATTTCAAAATTTCAAAAAACATGGGTTATAGCCCATCGTTTTTTGAAATTTTGAATTTTTTTTTTAACCTCGTTTTTCATCATTTTTGAACATGGGCTATAGCCCCTACCGTACGGCATACTATAGCACGCCGTTTTTCATCATTTTTGAGGATTTGAAAAAAATTCAAAATTTCAAAAAACATGGGTTATAGCCCATCGTTTTTTGAAAATTTGAAAAAATAATTAACCTGGTTTTTCATCATTTTTGAACATGGGCTATAGCCCCTACCGTACGGCATACTATAGCACGCCGTTTTTCATCATTTTTGAGGATTTGAAAAAATGTCAAAATTTCAAAAAACATGGGTTATAGCCCATCGTTTTTTGAAATTTTGAAAAAAAGAATTAACCTCGTTTTTCATCATTTTTGAACATGGGCTATAGCCCCTACCGTACGGCATACTATAGCACGCCGTTTTTCATCATTTTTGAGGATTTGAAAAAAAATCTAAATTTTAAAAAACATGGGTTATAGCCCATCGTTTTTTTTTTTTTTTTTTTTTTTTTTTAACCTTGTTTTTCATCATTTTTGAACATGGGCTATAGCCCCTACCGTACGGCATACTATAGCACGCCGTTTTTCATCATTTTTGAGGATTTGAAAAAAATTCAAAATTTCAAAAAACATGGGTTATAGCCCATCGTTTTTTGAAAATTTGAAATTTTTTTTTAACCTCGTTTTTCAGCATTTTTGAACATGGGCTATAGCCCCTACCGTACGGCATACTATAGCACGCCGTTTTTCATCATTTTTGAGGATTTGAAAAAAATTCAAAATTTCAAAAAACATGGGTTATAGCCCATCGTTTTTTGAAATTTTGAAAAAATAATTAACCTGGTTTTTCATCATTTTTGAACATGGGCTATAGCCCCTACCGTACGGCATACTATAGCACGCCGTTTTTCATCATTTTTGAGGATTTGAAAAAAATTCAAAATTTCAAAAAACATGGGTTATAGCCCATCGTTTTTTTTAATTTTGAAAAAAAGAATTAACCTCGTTTTTCATCATTTTTGAACATGGGCTATAACCCCTACCGTACGGCATACTATAGCACGCCGTTTTTCATCATTTTTGAGGATTTGAAAAAAATTCAAAATAAAAAAAACATGGGTTATAGCCCATCGTTTTTTTTAATTTTGAAAAAAAAAATAACCTGGTTTTTCATCATTTTTGAACATGGGCTATAGCCCCTACCGTACGGCATACTATAGCACGCCGTTTTTCATCATTTTTGAGGATTTGAAAAAAAATCTAAATTTTAAAAAACATGGGTTATAGCCCATCGTTTTTTTTTTTTTTTTTTTTTTTTTAACCTTGTTTTTCATCATTTTTTAACATGGGCTATAGCCCCTACCGTACGGCATACTATAGCACGCCGTTTTTCATCATTTTTGAGGATTTGAAAAAAATTCAAATTTTCAAAAAACATGGGTTATAGCCCATTGTTTTTTGAAAATTTGAATTTTTTTTTAACCTCGTTTTTCAGCATTTTTGAACATGGGCTATAGCCCCTACCGTACGGCATACTATAGCACGCCGTTTTTCATCATTTTTGAGGATTTGAAAAAAATTCAAAATTTCAAAAAACATGGGTTATAGCCCATCGTTTTTTAAAATTTTGAATTTTTTTTTAACCTCGTTTTTCATCATTTTTGAACATGGGCTATAGCCCCTACCGTACGGCATACTATAGCACGCCGTTTTTCATCATTTTTGAGGATTTGAAAAAAATTCAAAATTTCAAAAAACATGGGTTATAGCCCATCGTTTTTTGAAATTTTGAAAAAATAATTAACCTGGTTTTTCATCATTTTTGAACATGGGCTATAGCCCCTACCGTACGGCATACTATAGCACGCCGTTTTTCATCATTTTTGAGGATTTGAAAAAATGTCAACATTTCAAAAAACATGGGTTATAGCCCATCGTTTTTTGAAATTTTGAAAAAAAAAATTAACCTCGTTTTTCATCATTTTTTAACATGGGCTATAGCCCCTACCGTACGGCATACTATAGCACGCCGTTTTTCATCATTTTTGAGGATTTGAAAAAAATTCAAAATTTCAAAAAACATGGGTTATAGCCCATCGTTTTTTGAAATTTTGAAAAAATAATTAACCTGGTTTTTCATCATTTTTGAACATGGGCTATAGCCCCTACCGTACGGCATACTATAGCACGCCGTTTTTCATCATTTTTGAGGATTTGAAAAAAATTCAAAATTTCCAAAAACATGGGTTATAGCCCATCGTTTTTTAAAATTTTGAATTTTTTTTTAACCTCGTTTTTCATCATTTTTGAACATGGGCTATAGCCCCTACCGTACGGCATACTATAGCACGCCGTTTTTCATCATTTTTGAGGATTTGAAAAAAATTCAAAATTTAAAAAAACATGGGTTATAGCCCATCGTTTTTTGAAATTTTGAAAAAAGAATTAACCTGGTTTTTCATCATTTTTGAACATGGGCTATAGCCCCTACCGTACGGCATACTATAGCACGCCGTTTTTCATCATTTTTGAGGATTTGAAAAAATGTCAAAATTTCAAAAAACATGGGTTATAGCCCATCGTTTTTTGAAATTTTGAAAAAAAGAATTAACCTCGTTTTTCATCATTTTTGAACATGGGCTATAGCCCCTACCGTACGGCATACTATAGCACGCCGTTTTTCATCATTTTTGAGGATTTGAAAAAAAATCTAAATTTTAAAAAACATGGGTTATAGCCCATCGTTTTTTTTTTTTTTTTTTTTTTTTTTTTAACCTTGTTTTTCATCATTTTTGAACATGGGCTATAGCCCCTACCGTACGGCATACTATAGCACGCCGTTTTTCATCATTTTTGAGGATTTGAAAAAAATTCAAAATTTCAAAAAACATGGGTTATAGCCCATCGTTTTTTGAAAATTTGAAATTTTTTTTTAACCTCGTTTTTCAGCATTTTTGAACATGGGCTATAGCCCCTACCGTACGGCATACTATAGCACGCCGTTTTTCATCATTTTTGAGGATTTGAAAAAAATTCAAAATTTCAAAAAACATGGGTTATAGCCCATCGTTTTTTGAAATTTTGAAAAAATAATTAACCTGGTTTTTCATCATTTTTGAACATGGGCTATAGCCCCTACCGTACGGCATACTATAGCACGCCGTTTTTCATCATTTTTGAGGATTTGAAAAAAATTCAAAATTTCAAAAAACATGGGTTATAGCCCATCGTTTTTTTTAATTTTGAAAAAAAGAATTAACCTCGTTTTTCATCATTTTTGAACATGGGCTATAACCCCTACCGTACGGCATACTATAGCACGCCGTTTTTCATCATTTTTGAGGATTTGAAAAAAATTCAAAATAAAAAAAACATGGGTTATAGCCCATCGTTTTTTTTAATTTTGAAAAAAAAAATAACCTGGTTTTTCATCATTTTTGAACATGGGCTATAGCCCCTACCGTACGGCATACTATAGCACGCCGTTTTTCATCATTTTTGAGGATTTGAAAAAAAATCTAAATTTTAAAAAACATGGGTTATAGCCCATCGTTTTTTTTTTTTTTTTTTTTTTTTTAACCTTGTTTTTCATCATTTTTTAACATGGGCTATAGCCCCTACCGTACGGCATACTATAGCACGCCGTTTTTCATCATTTTTGAGGATTTGAAAAAAATTCAAATTTTCAAAAAACATGGGTTATAGCCCATTGTTTTTTGAAAATTTGAATTTTTTTTTAACCTCGTTTTTCAGCATTTTTGAACATGGGCTATAGCCCCTACCGTACGGCATACTATAGCACGCCGTTTTTCATCATTTTTGAGGATTTGAAAAAAATTCAAAATTTCAAAAAACATGGGTTATAGCCCATCGTTTTTTAAAATTTTGAATTTTTTTTTAACCTCGTTTTTCATCATTTTTGAACATGGGCTATAGCCCCTACCGTACGGCATACTATAGCACGCCGTTTTTCATCATTTTTGAGGATTTGAAAAAAATTCAAAATTTCAAAAAACATGGGTTATAGCCCATCGTTTTTTGAAATTTTGAAAAAATAATTAACCTGGTTTTTCATCATTTTTGAACATGGGCTATAGCCCCTACCGTACGGCATACTATAGCACGCCGTTTTTCATCATTTTTGAGGATTTGAAAAAATGTCAACATTTCAAAAAACATGGGTTATAGCCCATCGTTTTTTGAAATTTTGAAAAAAAAAATTAACCTCGTTTTTCATCATTTTTTAACATGGGCTATAGCCCCTACCGTACGGCATACTATAGCACGCCGTTTTTCATCATTTTTGAGGATTTGAAAAAAATTCAAAATTTCAAAAAACATGGGTTATAGCCCATCGTTTTTTGAAATTTTGAAAAAATAATTAACCTGGTTTTTCATCATTTTTGAACATGGGCTATAGCCCCTACCGTACGGCATACTATAGCACGCCGTTTTTCATCATTTTTGAGGATTTGAAAAAAATTCAAAATTTCCAAAAACATGGGTTATAGCCCATCGTTTTTTAAAATTTTGAATTTTTTTTTAACCTCGTTTTTCATCATTTTTGAACATGGGCTATAGCCCCTACCGTACGGCATACTATAGCACGCCGTTTTTCATCATTTTTGAGGATTTGAAAAAAATTCAAAATTTAAAAAAACATGGGTTATAGCCCATCGTTTTTTGAAATTTTGAAAAAAGAATTAACCTGGTTTTTCATCATTTTTGAACATGGGCTATAGCCCCTACCGTACGGCATACTATAGCACGCCGTTTTTCATCATTTTTGAGGATTTGAAAAAATGTCAAAATTTCAAAAAACATGGGTTATAGCCCATCGTTTTTTGAAATTTTGAAAAAAAAATTTAACCTCGTTTTTCATCATTTTTGAACATGGGCTATAGCCCCTACCGTACGGCATACTATAGCACGCCGTTTTTCATCATTTTTGAGGATTTGAAAAAAATTCAAAATTTCAAAAAACATGGGTTATAGCCCATCGTTTTTTGAAATTTTGAATTTTTTTTTTAACCTCGTTTTTCATCATTTTTGAACATGGGCTATAGCCCCTACCGTACGGCATACTATAGCACGCCGTTTTTCATCATTTTTGAGGATTTGAAAAAAATTCAAAATTAAAAAAAAACATGGGTTATAGCCCATCGTTTTTTTAAATTTTGAAAAAAAAATTTAACCTCGTTTTTCATCATTTTTGAACATGGGCTATAGCCCCTACCGTACGGCATACTATAGCACGCCGTTTTTCATCATTTTTGAGGATTTGAAAAAATTTCAAAATTTCAAAAAACATGGGTTATAGCCCATCGTTTTTTGAAATGTTGAATTTTTTTTTTAACCTCGTTTTTCATCATTTTTGAACATGGGCTATAGCCCCTACCGTACGGCATACTATAGCACGCCGTTTTTCATAATTTTTGAGGATTTGAAAAAATTCAAAATTTCAAAAAACATGGGTTATAGCCCATCGTTTTTTGAAATTTTGAAAAAAGAAATTAACCTGGTTTTTCATCATTTTTGAACATGGGCTATAGCCCCTACCGTACGGCATACTATAGCACGCAGTTTTTCATCATTTTTGAGCATTTGAAAAAATTTCAAAAGTTCAAAAAACATGGGTTATAGCCCATCGTTTTTTGAAAATTTGAAAAAACAAATTAACCTCGTTTTTCATCATTTTTGAACATGGGCTATAGCCCCTACCGTACGGCAAACTATAGCACGCCGTTTTTCATCATTTTTGAGGATTTGAAAAAAAATTAAAATTTAAAAAAACATGGGTTATAGCCCATCGTTTTTTTTAATTTTGATTTTTTTTTTTAACCTCGTTTTTCATCATTTTTGAACATGGGCTATAGCCCCTACCGTACGGCATACTATAGCACGCCGTTTTTCATCATTTTTGAGGATTTGAAAAAAATTCAAAATTTCAAAAAACATGGGTTATAGCCCATCGTTTTTTGAAATTTTGAAAAAAAGAATTTACCTCGTTTTCATCATTTTTGAACATGGGCTATAGCCCCTACCGTACGGCATACTATAGCACGCCGTTTTTCATCATTTTTGAGGATTTGAAAAAAAATCACATTTTCAAAAAACATGGGTTATAGCCCATCGTTTTTTGAAATTTTGGAAAAAAAAAATGTAACCTCGTTTTTCATCATTTTTGAACATGGGCTATAGCCCCTACCGTACGGCATACTATAGCACGCCGTTTTTCATCATTTTTGAGGATTTGAAAAAAATTCAAAATTTCAAAAATCATGGGTTATAGCCCATCGTTTTTTGAAATTTTGAAAAGAAAATTAACCTCGTTTTTCATCATTTTTGAACATGGGCTATAGCCCCTACCGTACGGCATACTATAGCACGCCGTTTTTCATAATTTTTGAGGATTTGAAAAAAAATCTAAATTTCAAAAAACATGGGTTATAGCCCATCGTTTTTTGAAAATTTGAAAAAACAAATAACCTCGTTTTTCATAATTTTTTAACATGGGCTATAGCCCCTACCGTACGGCATACTATAGCACGCCGTTTGTCATAATTTTTGAGGATTTGAAAAAAAATCAAATTTTCAAAAATCATGGGTTATAGCCCATCGTTTTTTGAAATTTTGAAAAAAAAGTTAACCTCGTTTTCATCATTTTTGAAAATGGGCTATAGCCCCTACCGTACGGCATACTATAGCACGCCGTTTTTCATCATTTTTGAGGATTTGAAAAAAAATCAAAATTTCAAAAAACATGGGTTATAGCCCATCGTTTTTTTTATTTTGAAAAAAAGAAATAACCTGGTTTTTCAGCATTTTTTAACATGGGCTATAGCCCCTACCGTACGGCATACTATAGCACGCCGTTTTTCATCATTTTTGAGGATTTGAAAAAAATTCAAATTTTCAAAAAACATGGGTTATAGCCCATCGTTTTTTGAAATTTTGAAAAAAAAGAATTAACCTGGTTTTTCATCATTTTTGAACATGGGCTATAGCCCCTACCGTACAGCATACTATAGCACGCCGTTTTTCATCATTTTTGAGGATTTGAAAAAAAATCAAAATTTCAAAAAACATGGGTTATAGCCCATCGTTTTTTGAAATTTTGAAAAAAAAGAATTAACCTGGTTTTTCATCATTTTTGAACATGGGCTATAGCCCCTACCGTACGGCATAGTATAGCACGCCGTTTTTCATCATTTTTTAGGATTTGAAAAAAAATCTAAATAAAAAAAAACATGGGTTATAGCTCATCGTTTTTTGAAATTTTGAAAAAAGAAATAACCTCGTTTTTCATCATTTTTGAACATGGGCTATAGCCCCTACCGTACGGCATACTATAGCACGCCGTTTTTCATCATTTTTGAGGATTTGAAAAAAATTCAAAATTTCAAAAAACATGGGTTATAGCCCATCGTTTTTGAAAATTTTGAATTTTTTTTTAACCTCGTTTTTCATCATTTTTGAACATGGGCTATAGCCCCTACCGTACGGCATACTATAGCACGCCGTTTTTCATCATTTTTGAGGATTTGAAAAAAATTCAAATTTTCAAAAAACATGGGTTATAGCCCATCGTTTTTTGAAATTTTGAAAAAAAGAATAACCTCGTTTTTCATCATTTTTGAACATGGGCTATAGCCCCTACCGTACGGCATACTATAGCACGCCGTTTTTCATCATTTTTGAGGATTTGAAAAAAATTCAAATTTTCAAAAAACATGGGTTATAGCCCATCGTTTTTTGAAATTTTGAAAAAAGAATGTAACCTCGTTTTTCATCATTTTTGAACATGGGCTATAGCCCCTACCGTACGGCATACTATAGCACGCCGTTTTTCATCATTTTTGAGGATTTGAAAAAACATTCAAATTTTCAAAAAACATGGGTTATAACCCATCGTTTTTTTTTTTTTTTTTTTTAAAGAATAACCTCGTTTTTCATCATTTTTGAACATGGGCTATAGCCCCTACCGTACGGCATACTATAGCACGCCGTTTTTCATCATTTTTGAGGATTTGAAAAAAATTCAAATTTTCAAAAAACATGGGTTATAGCCCATCGTTTTTTGAAATTTTGAAAAAAAAATGTAACCTCGTTTTTCATCATTTTTGAACATGGGCTATAGCCCCTACAGTACGGCATACTATAGCACGCCGTTTTTCATCATTTTTGAGGATTTGAGAAAAAAATCAAAATTTCAAAAACATGGGTTATAGCCCATCGTTTTTTGAAATTTAGATTTTTTTTTTAACCTAGTTTTTCATCATTTTTCAACATGGTCTATAGCCCCTACCGTACGGCATACTATAGCACGCCGTTTTTCATCATTTTTGAGGATTTGAAAAAAAAATCAAAATTTCAAAAACATGGGTTATAGCCCATCGTTTTTAGAAATTTTGAAAAAAAAATGTAACCTTGTTTTTCATCATTTTTGAACATGGGCTATAGCCCCTACCGTACGGCATACTATAGCACGCCGTTTTTCATCATTTTTGTGGATTTGAAAAAAATTCTAAATTTAAAAAAACATGGGTTATAGCCCATAGTTTTTTTTAATTTTGAAAAAAAAATTAACCTGGTTTTTCATCATTTTTGAACATGGGCTATAGCCCCTACCGTACGGCATACTATAGCACGCCGTTTTTCATAATTTTTGAGGATTTAAAAAAATTTCAAAATTTCAAAAACATGGGTTTAGCCCATCGTTTTTTGAAATTTTGAAAAAAAAGAATTAACCTGGTTTTTCATCATTTTTGAACATGGGCTATAGCCCCTACCGTACGGCATAGTATAGCACGCCGTTTTTCATCATTTTTGAGGATTTGAAAAAAAATCAAAATTTCAAAAAACATGGGTTATAGCCCATCGTTTTTTTAAATTTTGAAAAAAAGAATAACCTCGTTTTTCATCATTTTTGAACATGGGCTATAGCCCCTACCGTACGGCATACTATAGCACGCCGTTTTTCATCATTTTTGAGGATTTGAAAAAAATTCAAATTTTCAAAAAACATGGGTTATAGCCCATCGTTTTTTGAAATTTTGAAAAAAAAATGTAACCTCGTTTTTCATCATTTTTGAACATGGGCTATAGCCCCTACCGTACGGCATAGTATAGCACGCCGTTTTTCATCATTTTTGAGGATTTGAAAAAAAATCAAAATTTCAAAAAACATGGGTTATAGCCCATCGTTTTTTTAAATTTTGAAAAAAAGAATAACCTCGTTTTTCATCATTTTTGAACATGGGCTATAGCCCCTACCGTACGGCATACTATAGCACGCCGTTTTTCATCATTTTTGAGGATTTGAAAAAAATTCAAATTTTCAAAAAACATGGGTTATAGCCCATCGTTTTTTGAAATTTTGAAAAAAAAATGTAACCTCGTTTTTCATCATTTTTGAACATGGGCTATAGCCCCTACCGTACGGCATACTATAGCACGCCGTTTTTCATCATTTTTGAGGATTTGAAAAAAAATCAAATTTTCAAAAAACATGGGTTATAACCCATCGTTTTTTTTTAATTTTGAAAAAAAGAATAACCTCGTTTTTCATCATTTTTGAACATGGGCTATAGCCCCTACCGTACGGCATACTATAGCACGCCGTTTTTCATCATTTTTGAGGATTTGAAAAAAATTCAAATTTTCAAAAAACATGGGTTATAGCCCATCGTTTTTTGAAATTTTGAAAAAAAAATGTAACCTCGTTTTTCATCATTTTTGAACATGGGCTATAGCCCCTACCGTACGGCATACTATAGCACGCAG
The DNA here is from genome assembly GCF_964188405.1 of Protomyctophum parallelum. Classification (NCBI taxonomy): domain Eukaryota; kingdom Metazoa; phylum Chordata; class Actinopteri; order Myctophiformes; family Myctophidae; genus Protomyctophum; species Protomyctophum parallelum. The sequence goes on from NC_139710.1 coordinate 46,088,654, forward strand.
TTTTTCATCATTTTTGAGGATTTGAAAAAAATTCTAAATTTCAAAAAACATGGGTTATAGCCCATAGTTTTTTTAAATTTTGAAAAAAAAATTAACCTGGTTTTTCATCATTTTTGAACATGGGCTATAGCCCCTACCGTACGGCATACTATAGCACGCCGTTTTTCATCATTTTTGAGGATTTGAAAAAAAATCTAAATAAAAAAAAACATGGGTTATAGCCCATCGTTTTTTGAAATTTTGAAAAAAGAAATAACCTCGTTTTTCATCATTTTTGAACATGGGCTATAGCCCCTACCGTACGGCATACTATAGCACGCAGTTTTTCATCATTTTTGAGGATTTGAAAAAAATTCTAAATTTCAAAAAACATGGGTTATAGCCCATCGTTTTTTGAAATTTTGAAAAAAAAGAATTAACCTGGTTTTTCATCATTTTTGAACATGGGCTATAGCCCCTACCGTACGGCATAGTATAGCACGCCGTTTTTCATCATTTTTGAGGATTTGAAAAAAAATCTAAATAAAAAAAAAAAAGGGTTATAGCCCATCGTTTTTTGAAATTTTGAAAAAAAAAATGAACCTGGTTTTTCATCATTTCTGAACATGGGCTATAGCCCCTAACGTACGGCATACTATAGCACGCCGTTTTTCATCATTTTTGAGGATTTGAAAAAATTTCAAAATTTCAAAAAACATGGGTTATAGCCCATCGTTTTTTGAAATTTAGATTTTTTTTTTAACCTAGTTTTTCATCATTTTTCAACATGGTCTATAGCCCCTACCGTACGGCATACTATAGCACGCCGTTTTTCATCATTTTTGAGGATTTGAAAAAAAAATCAAAATTTCAAAAAACATGGGTTATAGCCCACCGTTTTTTTTTATTTTGAAAAAAAATAATAACCTGGTTTTTCATCATTTTTGAACATGGGCTATAGCACCTACCGTACGGCATACTATAGCACGCCATTTTTCATCATTTTTGAGGATTTGAAAAAAAATCTAAATTAAAAAAAACATGGGTTATAGCCCATCGTTTTTTGAAATTTTGAATTTTTTTTTAACCTGGTTTTTCATCATTTTTGAACATGGGCTATAGCCCCTACCGTACGGCATACTATAGCACGCCGTTTTTCATCATTTTTGAGGATTTTAAAAAATTTCAAAATTTCAAAAAACATGGGTTTTTTTTTTGAAATTTTGAAAAAAAAGAATTAACCTGGTTTTTCATCATTTTTGAACATGGGCTATAGCCCCTACCGTACGGCATAGTATAGCACGCCGTTTTTCATCATTTTTGAGGATTTGAAAAAAAATCTAAATAAAAAAAAACATGGGTTATAGCCCATCGTTTTTTGAAATTTTGAAAAAAGAAATAACCTCGTTTTTCATCATTTTTGAACATGGGCTATAGCCCCTACCGTACGGCATACTATAGCACGCCGTTTTTCATCATTTTTGAGGATTTGAAAAAATTTCAAAATTTCAAAAAACATGGGTTATAGCCCATCGTTTTTTGAAATTTAGATTTTTTTTTTAACCTAGTTTTTCATCATTTTTCAACATGGTCTATAGCCCCTACCGTACGGCATACTATAGCACGCCGTTTTTCATCATTTTTGAGGATTTGAAAAAAAAATCAAAATTTCAAAAAACATGGGTTATAGCCCATCGTTTTTTTTTATTTTGAAAAAAAATAATAACCTGGTTTTTCATCATTTTTGAACATGGGCTATAGCACCTACCGTACGGCATACTATAGCACGCCATTTTTCATCATTTTTGAGGATTTGAAAAAAAATCTAAATTAAAAAAAACATGGGTTATAGCCCATCGTTTTTTGAAATTTTGAATTTTTTTTTAACCTCGTTTTTCATCATTTTTGAACATGGGCTATAGCCCCTACCGTACGGCATACTATAGCACGCCGTTTTTCATCATTTTTGAGGATTTTAAAAAATTTCAAAATTTCAAAAAACATGGGTTATAGCCCATCGTTTTTTGAAATTTTGAAAAAAATAATTAACCTGGTTTTTCATCATTTTTGAACATGGGCTATAGCCCCTACCTTACGGCATAGTATAGCACGCCGTTTTTCATCATTTTTGAGGATTTGAAAAAAAATCTAAATAAAAAAAAACATGGGTTATAGCCCATCGTTTTTTGAAATTTTGAAAAAAGAAATAACCTCGTTTTTCATCATTTTTGAACATGGGCTATAGCCCCTACCGTACGGCATACTATAGCACGCCGTTTTTCATCATTTTTGAGGATTTGAAAAAAAATCAAAATTTCAAAAAACATGGGTTATAGCCCATCGTTTTTTGAAATTTTGAAAAAAGAAATGAACCTGGTTTTTCATCATTTCTGAACATGGGCTATAGCCCCTAACGTACGGCATACTATAGCACGCCGTTTTTCATCATTTTTGAGGATTTGAAAAAATTTCAAAATTTCAAAAAACATGGGTTATAGCCCATCGTTTTTTGAAATTTAGATTTTTTTTTTAACCTAGTTTTTCATCATTTTTCAACATGGTCTATAGCCCCTACCGTACGGCATACTATAGCACGCCGTTTTTCATCATTTTTGAGGATTTGAAAAAAAAATCAAAATTTCAAAAACATGGGTTATAGCCCATCGTTTTTTTAAATTTTGAAGAAAAAAAAAAAAACTCGTTTTTCATCATTTTTGAACATGGGCTATAGCCCATACCGTACGGCATACTATAGCACGCCGCTTTTCATCATTTTTGAGGATTTTAAAAAAATTCTAAATTTCAAAAAACATGGGTTATAGCCCATCGTTTTTTTTAAATTTGAAGAAAAAAAAAAAACTCGTTTTTCATCATTTTTGAACATGGGCTATAGCCCATACCGTACGGCATACTATAGCACGCCGCTTTTCATCATTTTTGAGGATTTAAAAAAAATTCTAAATTTCAAAAAACATGGGTTATAGCCCATCGTTTTTTTTAATTTTGAAAAAAAAAAATAACCTGGTTTTTCATCATTTTTGAACATGGGCTATAGCACCTACCGTACGGCATACTATAGCACGCCATTTTTCATCATTTTTGAGGATTTGAAAAAAAATCTAAATTAAAAAAAACATGGGTTATAGCCCATCGTTTTTTTAAATTTTGAAAAAAAAATTAACCTCGTTTTTCATCATTTTTGAACATGGGCTATAGCCCCTACCGTACGGCATACTATAGCACGCCGCTTTTCATCATTTTTGAGGATTTGAAAAAAATTATAAATTTCATAAAACATGGGTTATAGCCCATCGTTTTTTTTTTACCTCGTTTTTCATCATTTTTGAACATGGGCTATAGCCCCTACCGTACGTCATATTATAGCACGCCGTTTTTCATCATTGAGGATTTGAAAAAAAATCAATTTTTCAAAAAACATGGGTTATAGCCCATCGTTCTTTGAAAATTTGAAAAAAGAAATAACCTCGTTTCATCATTTTTGAACATGGGCTATAGCACCTACCGTACGGCATACTATAGCACGCCATTTTTCATCATTTTTGAGGATTTGAAAAAAAATCTAAATTAAAAAAAACATGGGTTATAGCCCATCGTTTTTTGAAATTTTGAAAAAAAAATTAACCTCGTTTTTCATCATTTTTGAACATGGGCTATAGCCCCTACCGTACGGCATACTATAGCACGCCGTTTTTCATCATTTTTGAGGATTTGAAAAAAAATCAAATTTTCAAAAAACATGGGTTATAGCCCATCGTTTTTTGAAATTTTGAAAAAAAACAATTAACCTGGTTTTTCATCATTTTTGAACATGGGCTATAGCCTCTACCGTACGGCATACTATAGCACGCCGTTTTTCATCATTTTTGAGGATTTGAAAAAAATTCAAAATTTCAAAAAACATGGGTTATAGCCCATCGTTTTTTGAAATTTTGAAAAAATAATTAACCTGGTTTTTCATCATTTTTGAACATGGGCTATAGCCCCTACCGTACGGCATACTATAGCACGCCGTTTTTCATCATTTTTGAGGATTTGAAAAAAATTCAAAATTTCAAAAAACATGGGTTATAGCCCATCGTTTTTTTTAATTTTGAAAAAAAGAATTAACCTCGTTTTTCATCATTTTTGAACATGGGCTATAACCCCTACCGTACGGCATACTATAGCACGCCGTTTTTCATCATTTTTGAGGATTTGAAAAAAATTCAAAATAAAAAAAACATGGGTTATAGCCCATCGTTTTTTTTAATTTTGAAAAAAAAAATAACCTGGTTTTTCATCATTTTTGAACATGGGCTATAGCCCCTACCGTACGGCATACTATAGCACGCCGTTTTTCATCATTTTTGAGGATTTGAAAAAAAATCTAAATTTTAAAAAACATGGGTTATAGCCCATCGTTTTTTTTTTTTTTTTTTTTTTTTTAACCTTGTTTTTCATCATTTTTTAACATGGGCTATAGCCCCTACCGTACGGCATACTATAGCACGCCGTTTTTCATCATTTTTGAGGATTTGAAAAAAATTCAAATTTTCAAAAAACATGGGTTATAGCCCATTGTTTTTTGAAAATTTGAATTTTTTTTTAACCTCGTTTTTCAGCATTTTTGAACATGGGCTATAGCCCCTACCGTACGGCATACTATAGCACGCCGTTTTTCATCATTTTTGAGGATTTGAAAAAAAATCTAATTTTCAAAAAACATGGGTTATAGCCCATCGTTTTTTGAAATTTTGAAAAAAAACAATTAACCTGGTTTTTCATCATTTTTGAACATGGGCTATAGCCTCTACCGTACGGCATACTATAGCACGCCGTTTTTCATCATTTTTGAGGATTTGAAAAAATTTCAAAATTTCAAAAAACATGGGTTATAGCCCATCATTTTTTTAAATTTTGATTTTTTTTTTAACCTAGTTTTTCATCATTTTTCAACATGGGCTATAGCCCCTACCGTACGGCATACTATAGCACGCCGTTTTTCATCATTCTTGAGGATTTGAAAAAAAAATCAAAATTTAAAAAAACATGGGTTATAGCCCATCGTTTTTTGAAATTTTGAAAAAAAAATTAAACCTCGTTTTTCATCATTTTTGAACATGGGCTATAGCCCCTACCGTACGGCATACTATAGCACGCCGCTTTTCATCATTTTTGAGGATTTGAAAAAAATTATAAATTTCATAAAACATGGGTTATAGCCCATCGTTTTTTTTTTACCTCGTTTTTCATCATTTTTGAACATGGGCTATAGCCCCTACCGTACGTCATATTATAGCACGCCGTTTTTCATCATTGAGGATTTGAAAAAAAATCAATTTTTCAAAAAACATGGGTTATAGCCCATCGTTCTTTGAAAATTTGAAAAAAGAAATAACCTCGTTTCATCATTTTTGAACATGGGCTATAGCACCTACCGTACGGCATACTATAGCACGCCATTTTTCATCATTTTTGAGGATTTGAAAAAAAATCTAAATTAAAAAAAACATGGGTTATAGCCCATCGTTTTTAGAAATTTTGAAAAAAAAATTAACCTCGTTTTTCATCATTTTTGAACATGGGCTATAGCCCCTACCGTACGGCATACTATAGCACGCCGTTTTTCATCATTTTTGAGGATTTGAAAAAAAATCAAATTTTCAAAAAACATGGGTTATAGCCCATCGTTTTTTGAAATTTTGAAAAAAAACAATTAACCTGGTTTTTCATCATTTTTGAACATGGGCTATAGCCTCTACCGTACGGCATACTATAGCACGCCGTTTTTCATCATTTTTGAGGATTTGAAAAAAAATCAAAATTTCAAAAAACATGGGTTATAGCCCATCATTTTTTTAAATTTTGATTTTTTTTTAACCTAGTTTTTCATCATTTTTCAACATGGGCTATAGCCCCTACCGTACGGCATACTATAGCACGCCGTTTTTCATCATTCTTGAGGATTTGAAAAAAAAATCAAAATTTCAAAAAACATGGGTTATAGCCCATCGTTTTTTGAAATTTTGAAAAAAAAATTAAACCTCGTTTTTCATCATTTTTGAACATGGGCTATAGCCCCTACCGTACGGCATACTATAGCACGCCGCTTTTCATCATTTTTGAGGATTTGAAAAATTATAAATTTCATAAAACATGGGTTATAGCCCATCGTTTTTTTTTTTTTACCTCGTTTTTCATCATTTTTGAACATGGGCTATAGCCCCTACCGTACGTCATATTATAGCACGCCGTTTTTCATCATTTTTGAGGATTTGAAAAAAAATCAATTTTTCAAAAAACATGGGTTATAGCCCATCGTTCTTTGAACATTTGAAAAAAGAAATAACCTCGTTTCATCATTTTTTAACATGGGCTATAGCCCCTACCGTACGGCATACTATAGCACACCGTTTTTCATCATTTTTGAGGATTTGAAAAAAAAAAAAAAAATTTAAAAACATGGGTTATAGCCCATCGTTTTTTGAAATTAAAAAAAAAATTAACCTCGTTTTTCATCATTTTTGAACATGGGCTATAGCCCCTACCGTACGGCATACTATAGCACGCCGTTTTTCATCATTTTTGAGGATTTGAAAAAAAATCAAATTTTCAAAAAACATGGGTTATAGCCCATCGTTTTTTGAAAATTTGAAAAAAGAAATAACCTCGTTTCATCATTTTTGAACATGGGCTATAGCCCCTACCGTACGGCATACTATAGCACACAGTTTTTCATCATTTTTGAGGATTTGAAAAAAAATCAAAATTTAAAAAAACATGGGTTATAGCCCATCGTTTTTGAAATTTTGATTTTTTTTTAACCTCGTTTTTCATCATTTTTGAACATGGGCTATAGCCCCTACCGTACGGCATACTATAGCACGCCGTTTTTCTACATTTTTGAGGATTTGAAAAAAAGGGGAAATCGGGTCAAAGCGGAAGGCTATATATATAGTCCATGGTCTCGGAGTGAACATAAATCATGAGTAATAAATAGACTTGGTAACCAAACTGTAGGGAGTTCAAACAAAGTAGAGAACCTGGGGGTTATCATCTATGAAAAGGCAACACAATGAGCAGAAAATTTAAATAAACGATACAACAAATTGAGCAGAGCACTGCAGGGACTTGAACCCCGTTCTGGTAAACCAGGAGTACCACACCAGTGCCTTAGTTTGTTTTGTTGTAATTTTACAGGTCAATTATTTTCAACTTTTTCCTCAAATCCTGCAAAATCATGAAAAACGGCATGCGGTCTGAAACCATGGGCTATCTATAGTATGTCGTTTTTTCACGATTTTCATCTATTTTCAATACCTCAAAAATCATTAGCTTGTGAGCTTGTAGATCTGATTTGTTTTGCTAACCCTCAGAATAGTGATTCTAGGGTTCATGTCGTTAATGTAATAAATAAATGAAAATGGATGAATGGATGGATTTATTTATTACATTAACGATATGAACGAATGAATGAATACTAAATGAAAAAAATATTTGGAACTCCTCTGTAGTAATGCTGAGGAAACCCCACACTAGGGGTCAGAGAACCATGTGATCAGAACCATCACTGGCTCCTGGTTAAATACAGAACCATGTGATCAGAGCCATCACTGGCTGTCTGGCTCCTGGTTAAATACAGAACCATGTGATCAGAACCATCACTGGCTCCTGGTTAAATACAAAACCATGTGATCAGAGCCATCACTGGCTCCTGGTTAAATACAGAACCATGTGATCAGAGCCATCACTGGCTCCTGGTTAAATACAGAACCATGTGATCTGAACCATCACTGGCTCCTGGTTAAATACAGAACCATGTGATCAGAACCATCACTGGCTCCTGGTTAAATACAGAACCATGTGATCAGAACCATCACTGGCTCCTGGTTAAATACAGAACCATGTGATCAGAACCATCACTGGCTCCTGGTTAAATACAGTTCTAAATCCTCCTCCTCACCTACAAAGCTCTCAACGGCCAGGCATCACAATATCTCAAAGAACACATCGATCCCTACAATCCTGAACAGAACACGAGTGCGTTCACAGAATGCAACAATGCTTACTGTCCCAGAAATATCAAAAGTTACAATAGGAGGCAGGGCGTTTAGGTCCCAGGCACCTCCGCTGTGGAACCTTCTCCCGGCTTCGGTCTGTGGGGCTGACACGCTCTGCACATTTAGGACCATTAAAAACCTCTCTACGACAAAGCCTATAGCTAGTCATCAGTACTCGCTCACCCGACAAAGAAAAAAGTGAGTAAGGGGACCCCTCCACCCAACACCTCACCTTTGTTGTGTTTGTCTCCCAGTAGTGCTTGTATTTAACACTGTAGAGGCCCCAGCAAGGCTGTAATTAACCCATATACTGCCACCTGCTGGACACACAGCCAACCTCAGACTGCCGAGGCCATTTCAATGCTGCACATGCTGGACCCCACATCCTGTTTTGGCCGTTCATCTTTAATGCTACATAAATAGTGTTTGCTAGCAAGCTAAAATGAAGCCATCCTTGCTCTAGAAAGCGCCAATGTTTCCATCTAAACCACCGGATAAATCAGCAGAGACCTCCGAACATTCATATCCAAACCACCTCCGTATATAGATCGAGTTATTCAGCTTTTTAGTCAGCCTGTATAATGGGAGGTGGACGGCAGCGCGTCCGAGACCATGGACTATAGCCTTCCGCTTTTCCGTGAATACAAAACCTTTTTGAAAGACGCAGTCCCATCAGTGTCCGATTTGCCAGTGACTGTAGGTCGTGACCCCACACTACCACAGCGAGGTGACTGTAGGTCGTGACCCCACACTACCACAGCGAGGTGACTGTAGGTCGTGACCCCACACTACCACAGCGAGGTGACTGTAGGTCGTGACCCCACACTACCACAGCGAGGTGACTGTAGGTCGTGACCCCACACTACCACAGCGAGGTGACTGTAGGTCGTGACCCCACACTACCACAGCGAGGTGGTGACTGTAGGTCGTGACCCCACACTACCACAGCGAGGTGACTGTAGGTCGTGACCCCACACTACCACAGCGAGGTGACTGTAGGTCGTGACCCCACACTACCACAGCGAGGTGGCACGACACTAAAATACAATCATAGCCCCTTAGAGTACTTTATGTCGACTTAGAGCATGTTACGTAGACCGCACTAGAATAGCATTTTATGTAGTCCTAGCACTTTATGGTATAGCATAGTTTATATGTATAGTTTCATTATATAAATATTCCACCGTTACGTTCTTAGCTTACACATGACAACTACTTTGTGATGCATTGCCATGCTTTGATATTGCTTAATATAATGTAAGCATGCTCTGGATTAAGAGATTCTGCTAAACGCATAAATTGTATCATTCACCAGCATACTACTAGTAAATAAAATAGATCTACAAATGGTCATTTTTGGGGCATCCAATGATTGATATAATCCTAATAATGACCACATGCATGTTCTAAAAGTGTGAACAACAGATTCTTCATAGGTCAAGTTATGACCCCACCTCACCCCTGCCCACTTTGGCAGGCAGGCAGGCTTAGGGTTGACGACAGAGTACAGCATCTTGCAATGGGTCTGTACACAAGATTCGACACACCAAGATACCCATGTACCTGTCTAAATACTTCACTAAGATACCCATGTACCTGTCTAAATACTTCACTAAGATACCCATGTACCTTTCTAAATACTTCCTTAATGTAAACGAAGTCCAACAAACCATGTACAACCAAGATTCGGCACAAAGGGACTAAATTATTTTCGCTCCTATGCCACCAAAATGTGGAACGCCCTACCAACAGTCATTAAGTCGTACTGTTTCACAACCTGGTCAGACAAATCAGACAACTTTAAAACCCATAGAATCACTGTACAAGCAGACATTAACTTGACCAAAAGCCCATCCGTTACCACCATTGCCACATAGTTCAAATGTACATTTTGTACAAAGTTATTTAATTTTAACAGCTTCAAACACTTTGCAGATGCTCGTCTCATTTTTAAGATCCTAAATGGACTTGCACCTCCACCACTGAACCAGTTCATAGATCGAAGGGACAGTGGTGACAGAGCAACAAGGGCGACTACCAGAGGGGACTGTGAAGTGCCAATCAGACGTAGTGTGTTTGGTAAAACAGTCTTCTCTGTTAGAGCCTCCCATCACTGGAACAGTCTCCCCACAGAAGAAAGAGACTTCCAACTATCTGACCTTCAAATTCAACCTGAAAAGGTGGCTAAAAACAATTCAAATCTGTAATCATGAGTAACCATTAGCACTAATTAGTATTCGGTGTAATTTCTCACTTCACTTTGCAGCTGTTCTGTCCCCTGTACCATGTTGATCTGTATTGTATTGTGTATCGTCATGGACTCATGGTGTTGGGTGCCTGCACATATGCACACATGGCATCAACGCATGGTGTTGTGTGCGGGCACCCCACACTTTGACCCTTTTATCTGTATTGTACTGTGTTTTTGTATGGACGTAGTGTTGGGTGCCTGCACATATGCACACATGGCATCAACGCATGGTGTTGTGTGCAGGCGACCTACACTCTGTCTTTCTTTTATCATTCACTTTAAGAGCCTGCCCTGCAGGGACTACAGATGAAATTTAGCTTTGGCTAACTCTGGCCCATTTACATTGATGTGAAAACTGACATGTTGATTAATGTGCATTGTCCCGGTCAAATAAATAAAATAAGACATGTGAATCCCTTGACTCCTTCAAAACCGCTCTCGAAGGGCACCTACAATTCGAAAAAGTTTGTAAATGCCAAAACACAATGATTAGAGCGCAGCAGGGAATCGAACCCCATTCCAGTAAACCAGAAGCGCCATGCCTGTGCCTCGTTTTGTGTTTATTTTTATCATTACCATGAGACTGTTGTTGAAAACTGGAAGACTGACTCCACAAATACCTTAAGGAAAACTCCTAGACGTCAACTAAGAAAATATATTAATGTTATTTGTTCATGCTCATAAAGTGCTGCAAAGTGCTAAAAGTGAAAAGTGCAGCAGAAAACGTTTGGGTCATCGGCCCATCGTCAGTGCCTCGTCTACTGACCGGCGTGAATGATGAAGTTTTAACTGCAAATAGAAGCATAAATCACATCAATACACATCACATACCGGGCCTGTGTTCATATGGTATGTGTAAAGACGCAATGAAGCTTCACTCGCACATTATAAAAGACATACATCACATCAATCCACATCACATACCTAACCCTAACCTACCCTGCGTGCATTATGTGATGTGGGGATGACGTGACGAAGCTTTACACAAATTAGATCTGATGATATAGCACCGACAATGGTCTTATGACCTAGAGATGTTTGCTGCTGCACTGTTGACTTTGAGCACTTAGAGCGCTTTATGAACATAAACAATAAAATTAATTGATTTTCTTGGTCTCTGCCCAAGTAGTCGTCATTAGGTTTTCGTGGCACGAGTATTTTCCAGCCAGTTGTCCCATGTTTCCTACATATCAATTTTAAAACATTCACAGAAATAAGTGAATGAGAAAGAGAAAGAATTCATGCCATTTGTGGACGATTGACATGAATTATACAAGGTGCAAATTATGCAATGGCAGCAGCATTCTAATTTGCTTAATGTTCTTTGTGCCCCTGTATTTGTATACAGGGGCACAGGTATACAATACAACACTATGAACATTAGTACACAACATACAACACTATGAACATTAGTACACAACACTATGGATGACATCAGAACACAACAGCAATAAACAATTTTCATATGGCGTGAATGATGCGCCTACATCATTTCCCGTTCTGTACCTCACCTAAATAAAATGAGGCAGACCGACGTGAACGGCGAGCTATCCGCAATTGCTGTGAAATAATCACCAAAATAAAATCACATGAATGCACATCACATACCGGCCTGTGTTCATATGTGATGTGAACCGATGGGATGACGAAATGTAAAACGATACAGTTCCAATCAATTAAGAAACTGTACGCGAGACGCGACCCGAATCACGCACCACATACACTAGTGAAGAACTAGTGATAGAAAGGCAAGAAGAAAGAAATTACTTATAAAATGCGAATAAAATAAAAACTCAGACCACAAAAACAAATAACTTTATTAAAGCAAAGAATAGTGAAGAGAAAAGATGAAGGTCGGGTAGAAACCTTGTACGACCAAAATAGTTACTTTTCTGGACAAAAAAAAAGGACCTGTGATCCAATGATATTAATTAATATTAAACAAAATATTCAATAATGGATTATCTTTACATCGTGAGCTTGTAGATCGGCCATTTTTGCTACTTTAGTGTTTGACACTGTAGCATGACCAAGTAAGGAAGTTAATTTACAAAAGGGTGAACTATATGGAGATACAAGGTTTCTGCCCGACAGTCAAAGATAATAAACTACATCACTTACCTTCAATATCAGCACTAAACAAAACACACACTAACCAAGGAACAAAATGACACATCGGCCATAATTTTGTTCCTGTTAGTTTGCACAGATCTACAGCATAGAAGGCTGTAAACAGTAGGGCTGTAACGATACATTTTAACAGCGATACGAATCACGATACAGTAACTATTTAAAATATATAGACTTTTTTTAAATCAAGTAATACGACACAAAAATGTAGTATTGATACAATAGATTAATTTCATAGCAAAACGATTCGATACAGATTATTTCCATTGCAAAACAATAGTCAATGTTTTGCCGTTTTCATTTAGATATGCTTAGATTCTTGAAATTTAAGTTTTCGATGCAGTTACTATATCGTTACACCCCTAGTGAACAGTGTTGAGCAGGCTACATGCTACCATAATGATACAGACATAAATCACACAAAGTCCACTAGTGAAGAACTAGGGCAATAGATATAGGCAAGAAGAAAGAAATTACTTACAGAAAAAATAAAGCAAAATGCGATTAAAAACTCAGACAACTAAAATAGATAACTTTATTATAAGCAAAGAAAAGATGAAAGTGAAGTGTATGTATAATGTGTGTATAATGCCTAGGGTCCTAGGCATTATACACACACACATGGTGTGAAACGATACATGGAGCGAATGACAACATATGGTATGGTAGCATGTAGCCCACTTACACAAGAAGTAGGAATCAAAAGGTTAAATACTAACCTTCAATGATAACGGCAAGCAGCAGCAGCAGAGGAAGACACCGGTATTAAAGGTACAAACTGTCAGCTTCACGGTCTGAAATGACAGGGGAAGAAATAAACAAATTTAGTTGTCGGCCTACAGGATGACATTTTGGAAGTCATAACAGTCACTGACAGGGCTGTGTCACCATTATTTTACTGTATTAAAAGTGTCAAATTGTGATTAACGAAGGGCCACTACACCCCTTTGGCAACCAGAGCTTATTTTAATGTTTAGGACACTAGACACTTTCCTGGGGTTTGTATATGTGCATTAAGTTTCTTTGTCATGCCATGTTCATGACCAAAAACATGCCATGAAAATGTGGTCTCACTTCCTTCCTGGACTACAAAGTCACACTCCATGCAGCCTCCACAAGGACGGAAAGTGCACTAAAGCATTGTAGGAATTCAGCAATCCAGTCAAACACACTGGCCATAGCTCGCATATTTCAAATTGTGCTATAGTTATCTACTAAAAATACTATTCACTGCTGGAAGAAATTGCAGTCAATGTCCCTTAAAAAAAAAAAAAAAAAGGGACAATTTTAATTTAATTGTGACACGAAATGGACCTGTAACTTTGTTCCAATTGTACACAGTTACAGATCTGTGGTTCAATTTGTATACTCTGAGAATACCTTGCCTTTAAAGGCTTATAATTCAAACATTAAAAACAGAGATGGAAATAGCAGATCTACCTGCTCAAGTGTTTAGCTTGTACATCAGCTAATTTGACTATATTCAGACCTCGGCAATCTTTCCAGCAAGGTGCCAAGTAGGTGCAACTTCCCATTGACAGCCCAGTCATCCAAACAGAAAAAGTCCTATCCAATTGCATTAAACAATGTCAAACTCAACATTGCAGCTGTACAAAAAGCTTGAATGATCCTCTCTCTGCAAAGTGTTTGTTTCATACAAATCCACCGTAGACATTTTATGAGCTACTTCCATATGATTATTTTCTAAGTATCAGAAGTTTGGAAGCACTCGTTATCAGTAAAGCAACCTCCTGCTGCCTCCTGCATGATGTGCACAGTCAAAACAGGTGGTACGCATGGGCTGTTGAGTGATATTCAACGAGCGCTTCCAAACTCTAACACATAAAAACATTCAATCACATTTCTTGACAGGAAGTAGCTCAAAACATGTCTACGGTGGATTTTTTTTTGAACACTTTGCAGAGAGAAAGGATAATTCAAGCTTTCCCTACAGCTGCAATGCTGGTGAGTTTGATGTTGTTTAATACGATCAGATAGGACTTTTCTGTTTGGATGAATGGGCTGTCTGTCAATGGGAAGTTGTACCTTGCTGGGAAGATGGCCGCGGTCTGAACAAGGTCAATTGGGACACTTCACCCCTTTTGCAACCAGCTCTTATTTTGATGCTGTTGGGGAGACAAGCACTTTCCTGGGGTTTATGTGGGTAATATGTCTTTATATATTTTAGTATAGCTAAGTGTCACACACACACACACTCTATGGGAATTGTAGTCTGGGAAGGAAGAGAGCCCAGTGTCCATGACATCATGGGCACATTACCCACATAAAACACCCAGGAAAAATCATTCAAATCTGGTTGCAAAAGGGGTGAAGTGTCCCTTTAATTTATTTTTGGAAAATCATATAATAATTCAGTCAATTTCTGAATGAGTTTGTCTGTCAGAAACACCGCCGTATCTCCTCACCAATCGCTCCCACTTGTCACACAGGCATTGACCATAATAATATGGAGGTCTTAACGAAGCCCTTTTCCCAATTTAACAAATTATAAATTAATAATGGATTTATTAGTGAATTAAAAATGCGGAAACACACCCAGAGTGCAGTACCCCCTGCGGCAATATCTCACAACGGGTAAGGGCTAGTGTATATAATTAGTCATATCTGCCTCATGCAACAAAAAAAAAATTAAGCCTAAAAGCCATGCATGTATTCATATGTTCAACGTCAAACACAATCATGTGTATGACAATGAAATAGTAAACTTAACATGTTGTAATGGTGACACAGCCCTAGTTTCTACTACAGCCACATGTAATCCAGGTACGTACCGTGGGGGGCCTTCCGTCGCTCGGTTGAAGATAGCTGGTATTAATAGAGCCGCGTAGGTTGTATGGCACAATACGTCCCGAGCACCGTACGCCTCGTAATCTCAGGGAGCGTTCGTTGACACCGTTATACGTTTCAGCCCAGCCGAGTAGACACTCTATTACCAATACCAGCCATCTCCTGATGACTGCATCCAAGGTCACATGATTAACCTGCAAGACAGACATAAATCCAACATTACTCTTTATCCAGATTTTATACAGTGTCAAATTCATACAATATTGAAAGGGATATTTCACTTTCAAAAACACTTTGTCATTTTATTGTCTACTCAGGCTTATGTGAACACAGCAGACTGTTTAAGTAGGCCTGTAGAATTGGCTCCAAGAAGCGACAGTCCAAGAATGTAGATCTCTTTTTTGGTATTCATTTACCTCCAAAACTAACACATAGCCCATATAGGATTGCTGCGACACTTTTTAGTTTCTCTGCCATCTTAAGTACAATAAGGGTTTGTTGTGCGATAACAGCTGAAATTACATGTTTGTGCTGCTGGGGTTGTGCAATAACAAGAAGTCATGTGTGTTTTTGTTTTAGCTTGTACAGTATGTTGTTTTGTTATATGATGCACTGATTGGTTGGCACTTTTAATTTCGTTGTACACGTTGCAATGACAAATAAAGATCTATCTATCTATCTATCTATCACAGTCAAGGTTTGAGGCAAAACATAATACAATCAGAGAAAAAAGGTTGGGTATTTGTTTGATGAATCTATCATGGTAAAAAATGGATTTTGAAGTTACAATGAGTTTGTATAGGAAGGGGCGAGGCAGTTAAACTTTATATCAAATAGCCAATTACTGAATCAAGCAACTTCAAAACTGTCTGGGGTGTTCACATAAGCCCAAGTAGATAATGAGTGTTTTTTTAAAGTGAAATACAGATGTTAAAGAAAAGGGAGAAGATCTTCGAAATTATATTATATTAATTATACAACTTGAGTAAAAGTAAAGAGGTATTGGCATCAAAATGATTATGCAGAATGTCCCATTTGAAATGTTTCACAAAATAATTTGAAAATAGATCTACAAGGTCACAATGTGTAGCATTGTATTGTGCACGATTATGTGCTTGTAGATCAGCCATGTTCAAATGTATGGCTGTAGTGGTAAAAAACAAAAATGTAGGATAGTAGGTTTTGAAATAATAATCCAAATCTACAAAAGTATACAGCTAGTAGTTCAAAGTTTCCAAATAATGGAGTATTTCCCACACTATACGTCAGTATTAAAATGTAATCATTTACTTTCCAGTGTTTGGAACATTTTGTTTGTTTGTTTCCTTCCTTCTCAATTACAAACATTCAACACATTGTTGTCCATTTTCTGCCACAATAAACAATAAACAGTACTATAAAAACACTAATGTTTAAAGGATAGCAGTGTTTAAAGGTGGATAAAACCGTGTGTTTTATCAAACAAACAAACATACCTTGCAGCAGCTCAGCCCAAACATGCTCTGTGCGCATTTCCGTGTCCCTATTTAAACCTTCTACGTCACATGAAAGTCCGTTCGTCATTGGTCAGAGTTATTGGATCATCACGGACACACGTGGCTGCACCTGGGTGGAGTTACACGCATGCACACACACACACACACACACACACACACACACACACACGAATGGGTCCATTAGGTTCCATTTGTACACTCTCAGAGTTAAATTAACATAGATATATTTTTTTGCAATATAAATCGGGGGTCTCAGAGATAGAAATTAGTCCGTAGACTAATGCATGTCAAACTGGAAATTAAACGGGTTAAACGGGTTTAAACCATAGAGTATTAAAAGGATAGAGACTGAGGTTTAAACGGGTTGAGAATCACTGCTAGAGCCATCAAAATCTTCTCTTATGGGGGTCTCTGTCATATATTCTGTCAAATGGGGGTCCGCGGGGGGATCTGCCATCATCTGGGGGTCCTTGACATGAAAGATGACTGTCGTATTGAACTTTTTATTTAATTTCTGCCTCTATCCTCACACAACAGGACTGCACTGCCCTCTGCTGGCCACTGGTAGCATTAACTACTTGAAGTGATTTCACGTTACATAAATAGCTCTAGGTATTGCTTATTGTCATAGAGCAGTGGATTTCAACCAGCTAGGGGTCCTTGAGGGGGTTCCCGGTGGTCCCCATGTGGTCCGGGGACCCCCAGTGGTCCTTGAGGGGGTTCCAGGTGGTCCCCATGTGGTCCGGGGACCCCCAGTGGTCCTTGAGGGGGTTCCAGATGGTCCCCATGCAGCTACATGATGGAGAGTTGGTAACCAAATGGAGCCTTGTAGATTTTTAACTCTTGAGAGCGTACAATGAAACCATGTTACGCTCTCAACAGTCACATTACTGTTAAACATCTAATCTGCATTACTTCATTTAGAGCGTAGGCCTACAATGAAACCATGTTACGCTCTCAACAGTCACATTACTGTTAAACATCTAATCTGCATTACTTCATTTAGAGCGTACAATGAAACCATGTTACGCTCTCAACAGTCACATTACTGTTAAACATCTAATCTGCATTACTTCATTTAGAGCGTACAATGAAACCATGTTACGCTCTCAACAGTCACATTACTGTTAAACATCTAATCTGCATTACTTCATTTAGAGCGTACAATGAAACCATGTTACGCTGTCAACAGTTACATTACTGTTAAACATCTAATCTGCATTACTTCATTTAGAGCGTACAATGAAACCATGTTACGCTCTCAACAGTCACATTACTGTTAAACATCTAATCTGCATTACTTCATTTAGAGCGTACAATGAAACCATGTTACGCTCTCAACAGTTACATTACTGTTAAACATCTAATCTGCATTACTTCATTTAGAGCGTACAATGAAACCATGTTACGCTCTCAACAGTCACATTACTGTTAAACATCTAATCTGCATTACTTCATTTAGAGCGTACAATGAAACCATGTTACGCTCTCAACAGTCACATTACTGTTAAACATCTAATCTGCATTACTTCATTTTTTCAGTCTACACAATTAGAGAATGTAGAAGGATTGTTATTTTGATAAACATTTGCCAAAAGCATGGAATCTTATCCAACGACAACAAAATATTATTTCGTTTTGGGTCTGAGAGGCTAAATGTTATCAAATGGTGGTCCGTGGCTCAAAAGCCAAATAAATGATTGATTGATTGATTGATTGACATATGTATTAACAGTTTGCAGAATTACAGTACATTTCAAGCACAACTCAATACAAAGACTGTTAACTGTGAGTGGACGACACCATAAAGCATTACACTTGATTACAACAGGGTCCACGTTGTTCAATTCATCAAAACATTTAGAGACGTACAAATAGACACACACAGTACAACAAAAAGAGAACAGGAATTCATCATAAAGGAGGTAAAAAGGGAAAATAATAGGTGCCCTTTGAGAGCGGTTTTGAAGGAGTCAAGGGATGTCTTAATGACTGTTGGTAGGGCGTTCCACAAAATAATTGAAGCCTCCTGTAGCATGTGCCTGGATTCCCCAAGGGCACCACGGTGTGAACATTCATTGCAGGCTTGGCATGGTATCATTTGCATGACATTCAGTAGAAAATACAAGAAGCCCTATAGGCCTACCATCACATTGTAAGGAATAGAGTTGAAGCCTATAATAGTTTGAGAGCACATAACCCTAATAATTGCCTTTATAATATCATTCGGCTAGCCTACTGCACTTCGTGGACTTTAGGAGAAACCTTTAGGGCTGTATGTTGCGTGTCTTAAGTACCAGGTCTTATTCCCTAACTTGAGTAAACTAAAGACCTGGAGGCGTGATCAATGCTCTTTGGCCACTCAGAATAGCCAAATGGCATTGATCACGCCTCCAGGTCTTTTAGTTTAGAGTAGACCATACAACATGTAGGCCTATATTGCATAGGACATAAAAGTACAGAAAAGGGACTTGTGGCACATCCAGTCATTTATTTGATAAATGCAGACACATTTCCAAACAGATAAATAAAAGTAGGCTGACGTGGCACAGAATTCAGTCATTTTGGCACATTTCTAAATAACATTCTTTTAAACGAAAATCATGCTGGCCATAATAGGAAATAGTGCCATAACGGGAGACACTTGGAAAGGTACCATTGACAAATGGTAAAATAAATGTACCATCATCAATACAGCATGTGTATTGATTGATGATGGTACTTAAGGAGAGACAACAGGCAAAAGTTGATCAAAATAACAATTATTCTACATTCTCTTGTGTAGACTTCTTCTAAATTATGCAGATCTTTAACAATAATTGAACTCTTGATAGTTTCAAATGAAACCAAATGGACATGTACGGGTTACGCTCTCAAGAGTTAAAGATCTATAAGAGTCCATTTGGTTACCAACTGTTCTTCATTTAGCTGGGGACTACCTAGCTGAAACCCCCTCAAGGGGGCTGGTGGTCCCCGGACCAGGTTGAAAACCACTGTGCTATGAGTTTGTAGATCTGCTATTGAAAAATAGCAGATCTTTGCAAATACAATAAATAAATGTAATTTAACCAAGTGAACCCATTATTATTATAAATTTCTCAAATTTGAAAGCAGATGAAAATCATGAAAAAAAACGACATACAGTACATATAGTTCATGGTTTTTGACGACATACTACAGTATCTTGTTTTTCATGATTTTCGACGATTAAAAAAAAGGTGAAAAGAAACCTCCTGGTTTCGACGACATGGTTTTTGGCTGTACTTTCATGAAAAATTACATTTTGTCCCCATAAGATCTTCAACAAAGACCTCTTGGTGCTTCATAGTCCACATGCTTCATAGAACAGATGAAACAGAGGTGGCTTGGACATGTGCTGAGAATGCCGACATCAACCAGGTGTTGAAGGTTGTCCTTCAATGTACACCAAACAAGGAAAGATTGATTGATTGAATACTTTATTAGACAGAAATGTAAAGACATGTCAGACATTTGAGCTAAAAGGATAAACACAAGAAAGTCCTGGAGACTGTTCCATTGTGGTCCTATGTATTCAATTAGTCAAGATAGCATCAAAATAACATCAAAATACTATATCATCAACAAATATAAAACTATATGTACAAAGTAGAAAAATTACAAAAGGGGGATGAAAACTGTAGACTCCCCTTTTGGCCTCCTAAAAGATGGATTTTAAGGCCTGTTTTGAAGGAGGCCAGTGATCCACATATTTTAAGAGATGGTGTCAGGGCATTCCACACTTTGGTGGCAGTGCAGTAGAAAGATAATTTACTAGTAGACAGTTGGTAACAGATCGCTGTTATCACTCGCTGTTATCACTGTCAAAGGGGAAGAGCCCCTTTGACAATCTTGAAAACCAATCCTAATTTTAATTGCTTAACCCCATCTTCTACCCTGAGACATAGCAAACTGATAGATATGTCATGGAACGCAGGCCAAGAAGTAGTCGAATCAGTTTTATTTTGGGAGTTCTGAAGCAGTGGTGTGTTCTAAGTCTTTTCGGAGGCCCGGGGCCATATGATAATCATTCCCTACACAACATTTGCACGTATAGGCATGGTCAAAGGATTAAATGGTTAGCAGACGGTATACGCTTTCTTTCACAAATGTCTGCACGGCATACTACAGTACGTCTATAGCGTATAATGGTAGAACACACCACTGGTCTTTAGTGACATTGGGATGTTGGAGAACCAAGGGGTGCAAACATAGTCAAAGTGGCATCCACTTTGACTATGTTTGCCCTCCAGTCCAGAGGGCTCCAGGCAAGAGTCCTGAGAGCACTTTTGTGACCAATGAAGTCCACATGGAAAAGAACAACTGAGAGTGAAGTGAACTGAAAAAAAAAAGATAAAGATGAGAGTTTCATGTGCTGTAAGTCCAAGGACCGTAACCTTATGCTCCTCTCGGAGTGTCGAGTTTTCAGTATGTACGAGGCGAGATAGGCGGTGTCATGCCTTCTTGAAGAACCTGGAAGACAAGGTACAAGATCACCAGGAGATGAACTAACATTATATAAGATTATTTTTATAATATTAATATATTATGTTTAACTTATGTGTATCCCTGTGTGTATAACAAAAAACATCGCATGGATGCACCTGGGACGTACGTGTCCTCAGTGATGTATCCCAGCCGGGGTGATCAAGTCCCGACTTACGTCCCAGTAGCTACCCTCAATGAGTCCCATTAGGGAAAAACCAGGGCCACACAATCCGTTAATCCGGAACTACTCTGCCAGGACTGGGAGAACCAGATTCTGGCGCGTGGAAGGACTAGGCTCTGTGGGTTGACTCCTGTCCGGGCCCCTCCTACGTCTCACCAGGTCCACTCCTGCTCTCACCAGGCCCAGGACCTGTGCGTTGCACCAGACTCCCAGCACCAGGCACTTCATTCAGGAGTGGTGGATTATATTGTCCCTCCTAAAGGCCTCACCAAGGGTTCTTGGGCTTCCTCCTCACAGAGGACACAGGCTGGGGCGTACCCATACTGCTCACCCGGGTGTCGTCTACATTCCGGCTGTCACCCATCTCTCCGGTGGTCACCAGACTATACCTGGTTGTCACATAGTCTATTCCTATATGAGTCACTAATATGAATAGACCCCTAACCCTGCGTACAATACTGTGGTGGTATAAATACTATTTACAGGTCAATACACATTTGATCATATATGGTAATACATAATGCAATAAAACATAATGCAAAACAACAGAAAAAAAAATGTACGACAGTTTACTATATGGTCGCTCGACAGACAGACAGACAGACAGACAGACAGTAGCCTACCAGTGGTGGAAAGTAACTACAATTTACATCCAGAGCGATTTACATTAAGCAAGAACAAAAAACATGGCAATACATACATCATATACATAAAAAAGTAGTTAGTGGTTTTGGCATTGTGATGCCAAAACCTTTGAATTCTAGACATAAACTTGTAATAGAGTATTTCTATATTGTAGTATTTATAGTTTTACTTGAGTATACATTTTACTTGGAACATTGGAGTATGTTTTCCACCACTGTACAGTACATACAGATAGACAGACAGACTTACCAGATGTAGGTGTATCCACCAAAAATCACCAAGGCTATCAGTCCAATTGACCCAGCAGCTGACAGAGATGACACCCTCATTACATAAGATGTACCTGGAACAAGAACCAAAATACATCAGACTGATTTCGCACAAGTCGCACGGCTGTATCGCCGGCTGACAAGAATTTGCGGTGCATTGTTAGTTAGAAGATATGTTCTTTTTGAGCGGTGCCTCCGCTCCATTAAGCAGCTATGTGTGTATGTATGCGTACGGACACCCCCACACCAAGTGGCACAGACTACACTACAGTACGAGCCTGGGCACGTTCCCGGGGACCCCCTTGAGGACCCCCACACGGTACCTCTGTCATTTCTCCACCGTTTCGAACACGGGGAGGCTCGCTGGAACCGGGCCGGTATCCTAACCTGTTCATGGGGGTCCTGGGCACGTTCTTTCCTGGGACCACCTGAGAACCCTCACACGGTAACTACATCATTTCTCCACCCTTTCGAACACGGGGAGGCTCACTGGAACCCGGCCGGCATGCTGGGCGTGTTCATGGGGGTCCTGGGCACGTTCTTTCCGGGGACCACCCGGGGACCCCCCGCAGAGTTCCCCCACAGGGTAACTTCTCCACCATTTCGGACATGGGGATGGTTGCCGACACCCTGGCCACGTTCATGGGGGTCTAGATGTTTCAAAGACTTTCAAGACTTTTTCCCAAAATAATCACAGTACAGTACAGTACAGTACAATACAGTACAGAGCAGCACAGTATAACAAACAATATATGTATTGTTGCACCGCTCACTTCACATAGGTGTGATTTTTCTTTAAGGGCACACAAACAAAAAAGAAAGTACACCAGGTTCAAACTGGATAAGTCTTGCTTAGGCACATTTTTGTTGAGTTTTTGAATAGCTTTTATTTGAATGAAAAAATCGTTCTAAAAGTGTGAGAATAATTTTGTATTCTGCATGGGGAGATGGGGAGAGAGAGACAGGCAGGGACAGAGTGATACGCAGCAAAGGTCGTCGGGATCAGGACCGACACGCCGTCAGGCTATATGCCTGGACCACTGTAATATTTTACGTTAGTATTGAATCTGAATTATTCAGTGAAGCACATTGGATTGCCTCAGTGTATATGTGGTGTACAAATAAAGTTGCCTTGCCTGAAATGTATACATGCCTTAAGTATAAATTGTGTTTAAGAACAAAGGGAGTCTAACGCGCCTCAAGCCTGGAACGGCTGGTCCGGTGCATCACAGGAACAAGGACACTTAATGCAGGAGGAGAGGACACTGGAGCAGCACAAAAACGACGAACGTTTCGACCAGTCTTCATCAGAGTCATCACATGACTCTGATGAAGACCGCATACTGTAGGTCGAAACGTTAGTCGTTTTTATATACTAGCACCTAGTATATAGGTATGACTGTATGACTGTGACAAAGTGTCTGTTTGTTATGTCTGTGTGTTCATTTCCACTGATTGTATTTCAGAACTACGGTATACGGCCCAGGCCGTAGCGTAACGGTCTGGGCACCGGACTGGTGATCCAGTCGCGGTGTGCCGCGGGTTCGACTCCCGGACCCGACACGGCCTTTACCACATGTCATCCCCCCATCTCTCTCCCGTTTCCTGTCAGCCTACTTTCTATCCCTTAAAAAATCAATAAAGGCGTAAGCCGCAAAAAAAATATATCAAAAAAAAAAAAAAAAAGAACTACGGTATACGGATAGATATACATTCATGTGTTTTTGTCTCCACCAGGCCGAAGGCATGGGGGGAGAGTATGTTTTGCACTCCGTCCGTCCGTCCGTCCGTCCGTCCGTCCGTCCGTCCGTGTGTGTGTGTGTCCGTGAGCAGCTAATCTCCCGCACCGTTCACCCGGTCGATGCCACATTTTGCACACACACTCCCTGGATGCCAACGATGAACCTCTGCCCCAAAATTTCCAGAACGGCCTGTTATAGCGCCACCAGGAGGCCGTTTTGTGCAAAACAAGTTTTTGCACAGTACACCTACAGATTTTGTCCAAACATCGCGCAAATTGGTACACAGTCTCTCTAGAGCCATTCAACGAAACGCGTCTTTCAGATTTCTCAGACTCCATCCTGATTGGTTAAGATTGGCTTCCAAAGTTCACAGGAGTGCTCAGTTTCAAACAAAATGCTGCAAATCACGAACACATTGCGTGATTTCCGTGAAATTGTGCACGCACATTCCCACTAGGCCGAGGAAGAAATGCCACATGAACAATTTCAACTCAGCCTCAAGGTGGCGCTATAACTGGCCGAAAAGTGTTTTTACCTCTAATTTTCATTGTTTTGTTCCACTTTTGCTGTGGCAATGTAAACGTCACACACACACACACCCAAACAAACATGTTTAAATTACTCCTAAACATTTTGCCAAACATCACACACTCTCCTATCCTCCTGGTGGAGACCTGTGCCCAGAAGGGCACTTTTTCTAGTTGTATAATATATTCATACATTTTGAATACTCATCAGTAATATTTTCTGAATATTTTCAATAGGACAGAAAGGTTTACTTATTATTTATTTTGGAAGGTAACTTCCCAAATATGCTTACCTCTTACTTTAGCCCATAGAACACAAGAACTTTTAAAAGCCTAGAGAGAGAGGGGGGGAGAGAGAGAGAGAGAGAGAGAGAAAGAGAGAGGGAGAGAGAGAGAGTAAACATATAGGCTATATGTACTGTAAGTTAATACCACTGTCTTAAATGTAAGAAGTTCTTTGGCGACTGGGGATGTTCTATTTACAGTGAAATCAAGAACAATCTTTTACTAAATAACTATTGGACCAACCCTTTTCCATTGACTGACAGCTCTTAAGATGATGTAATAGTCTCTGCCATGCTCCAGTGGAGCATTGTAGAAGCCATCATAGTAGAGACCATCTCCCACAGTGAAGTTCATTTCTTTTCCAACATGTATGATGTGGAACTGGGCAGCGACATACTGCGCTTGGTACTTCCTTTTGGGGGAAAAATCCTGGCTCCCGGGTGCGCTACAGTCAAAAACCATCGTCCCCTCAACTGACAGCACAAACACCTGGTACAAACTGAGAAAAAAAGATCTCTTAGATTCACAAATCATGGGTACAAGCGGCCAAATACTTTTATTTTTATTTTTTAAAGCAAACATTTTTAACTCAAATCTTTGCTTCAAAATACATGTACAATACAAATACAATACAAATGTACGATACATTTTATTTTTGTCAATGGGTTCCCAGATTGCTGATATAGAAACATACAATGTTTTTTAGAAAACTGTCATACTCCAGTTTTAGGTGATGAGGTGACCTACGAAAACTACAACATGACATCACGCTGCGGTGGTAAGCGACTCACCAATGTGGCAAATGTAATGTAGCTAAGATTACAGCACACCATTTACTGTATGATGTAAGTCAGAAATCTTGTGTTACCTGATTGGGTCCAGTGTGCTGGGGGATCTGTATAGCCTTAACATAGGCAATGGAGTTTCAAATTCTTCATATGATATAACCGGTGCTCTGGGTACTGGAATGAAAGGAAAAATAATTATATATTTGATTACTGTCTGTTTACGTGTGGTTTATCTTCCTACTTCCTACTCTCAAACTAAATCCTAGTATTTAACATCTTTAAACATCTGATTTGTCTAAATTAGATAAGATAAACCTATTGGCCCAAGAGGGTGTTTGCTCATGTCAGCAGCAATACTGTAGCTACAGTATAAGCTAATATAGAAAATAAGGAAATGAGTCAGCACAAAAAGAACGTCGTAGGCCGTACTGTACCTTGTAAGCTCGTATTAGCTGTGGCTATAGTTGTGAACTTTGCAGAGAGTGCAGTGATGGAGATGGTATAGTTGGTGACAGGCAGGAGATTGAGACAGAGGTCCAACTGGTCGTCCCTGGAGCTGAGAAAGTGCTTCCTCTTATCGTGAAAGGATCCCTGATACTCTCTGGAGCCCACGTATATCACCTGTGGTATGATTCCACATAAAATGGTCAGTTTCAATGGTTATACAATACAAAACTAAATTTGTAGTGCAAAATAGTACAAATATGCAAGAGAAAGGCTCTGCAAAGACCTGTCCTATTCATTAATAAATCCAATAAAGGCCCAGGGACGTGTATAGCGGTCTTGGGCACCTAGGCTGCAAATTCAGCCTGACAGCGTGTCTCAGGTTCGAGTCCCAATCCAGACGACCTTTGCTGTGTGTCACTCCCCATCTCTCTCCCAATTTCCTGTCAGTCTACTGTCCTGACTTACTGTATAATCTTCTGTATCCTCGTCATATTTCTCCGCTTTCCACCGCAGACACTTCTCATTAAAAATAATCAAGTCATTGATTGCTGGTTTGGTTTCTGTAAGATATATGAACGTTTGGTGACAGAATTGTTACAGTATTGCGTTATGTTAGGATTGTTATTGTATTGCGTTTTTTTACATCATTTAATTGCTATTTACTCATATTGCTGCTGAGTTGTGGAGTAAAACATTTGGAGATCTCCGATTGTGGTTAATAAAACAATGTGACTACAGTTGGTAGCACCACCTGACCACATGCACGGCCGAAAAGGTTTAAATCTTGACTTCCTAGGCCCCATTTAAACTGGCAGCCAAATCCAGATCTTTGCCACATCCAGATTGGAATCCGATTGGTTTAAACAGGTCTAAACACAAACATGTCCCATGGAAATCATATTTTTACAAATGCGACTTGAGACACATTCAGAGGTGATTTCAAATCTCATTCGAATCTGATTTCAGGAGCTCCGTCTCAGTCTGAACGCAGTAACCTGATCCAACCACACACAAAATAAATACGGATTCCATGTGTCCAATCTGGATGTGGCACGGATCTGATTCAGTCTGAATACACAGATAAGTGACAGATCTGATCACATGCATTTGTGCAAATGCAGTGTGAACAGTCGAAAAGTTCGCATATGAGAAATAAATGGTATTTGAGGTGGATTTTACAGCAGTCTAAAGGGGGCTTACATTTCCCACACTCACCTACACATCTCAGAGTGGCCTCCTGCCACTTCCCAGTGCTTCCACACACAGAGACATTACTGCCCCTCCAGCTGTGGTGGCCAGGTTCACACTGATGCAGCACCACACTCCTGTTGTGCCACACCACCTCTGAGTTGGCAAGGAACGGCACTGGACCGCACTTGGCTAGTTGGAAAACATTGGAGAAAGGAATTTAACTGAAATAATCAAATTATCTCTTATCTTATCTTATCTTAAAAAATAGCAGATGTACAAGCTTGCTGCGAGCAAAAATAATAATCTTGAAGGTGGGATAAATGCTGATTTAGAAGGCATTTGTAGAATGGGCCTCAGGTCTTAAGACCAATTCGAAAAACGTTGCCCTGCCCAGTGTCCATATATGTGGCTGGCCTGTTCTGACATCATTCTGACATCTGCATAGACTCCATATTTGGGCATGCCTGACAAAGAACTCCATATATGGGCATAAAAGGGACACAGACATACATACTATCTGGGTGGGGCATTCATTTCCAACTTGCATCGTTCCAAGTAGGCCAGTGCCCAATGACGAGCACCGCTCTAGTTACCTCAAAAAGAAGGAATGTATGCTAGTCAAATGTGTGGCAATTATGTGAGCTTCCTGCCATCCAAAGGCTAAAGGACCATAAAGTTGTCAATAAGGCAGAGAAACTCACACAAAAGTCCTCCTTTTGATTCAAATTCAGTTTGACATACAGTATGGTTACCATACCTTTGCATGTTATAGACACTTCACCCCATTGTCCTGACAATGAACATGTTGAAATATTATGTCCACTGTCATGGTAAAATCCATCCATACACTCATATAAAACCACGCTTCCCGGGCTGCTGGAATGGTCCCACAGCAGCTTAGTGTGGGGAAGGGTTAGTGGGGAGCCACAGCTCATCTCTGCATGTAGAAATGAGTTTGCCAATAGGTTATCAACATGGACAGACATGCCACATACAATGTTTGTCCATTTAATGGTAATTAGAAGTTGCACCTTCGCACCACATGTCAATATCCTCCCAGGATCCATCTTTTCCACACACAGAGTAATTTTGGATACTGGTGGTGTAATGTCCTTCATCACATTGGTAATAGACCACACTACCAATGTGTGATTTGTTGTTCCATAGAACTTTAGCGTGTGGTTTAAATACAGGTTTGCCACATTTAATTTCTAAAACAAAAAAACAGTCACAAGTCATTCTTATTGTATATAAGGCTGGCTGTAACATGTAAGTACTGTATACACTGCAAAGTATATTCTATCATAATTCTATATTCTATGTATTCTGAAAGTAACAGGGAGTTACGATTACTCAGTATTCCAGGTGATTACTGATACCACAAGGCAATTTCCTTTCATTTGATTGTCAAAATACTTTATAAACTGTTTTAAGGTTACCTCCTGGACAAATATTAGGTTTAAGATTTAGGCATTTAGCAGACACTCTTAATCCAGAGCGATTTACAGTAAGCAAGAACAACACATCAAATTCATAGAAATAGTCATCAAGAATCATAAGCAAGCTAAGAACATCTGTCTAGTAGAATATCTGTACAGTATCTGTAGGTCTACTGTTTAATATCATTATCACCTTCACAGTGCATAGAGGCCAAATCCCACTCTCCACTGGCAGAGCAAATTGACACATTTCCTTCTCCAATGCTGCGATATCCAGAGTTACACTGATAAAACACCCGAGAACCCACTGAGATGTTTCTATCCCACATCATAACCGAGTTAGAGATGGCAGGAGCCTCACCGCATACGACTTCTATAGCCATGGAGAAAATTATGTTTTCAGAATAACCATATGAATATTTTACATGATTTGGCATCAACTCATTCATGCATATACGTCAAGTATGTTATCACTTTACATTTAAGATTCAACGCGGTTCTACATGAATCATTGTTGTTCATAATTTGTCAACCATATGACCCTAAGTAGAGCTGTAGCGACTTTTTCCTTCCCAATACCGATTCCAATGCCCATGACTTGCCTATCGGTCAATACAGAGTACCGATCTGATACCCTGTAATTAAATCTGATCCGATACCCTGTAATTAAAAAATATACTGTATATCTAGGACAGTAAGTTCAAGAGTCCTTGAAATAAATAAATAAGGAATAAATAAATAAAAAGTGCAGCTACAAGTTAGTAAAATAATAATGTAAATAGTACAGTAAGAGTATTAAACAGGTAGTGCAACGTCAACTGAAGCATTTCAAATACAGAATAGTTTATTACTGTGTGTGACATGTACATTACTATGTGGTATCGGATCGGCATAGAGTAGTAGTAGTAGAGTACCAGTATTTTAGGCAGTATTGGAATTAAGCTTTTCCGATATCGGAAAAAGGACTCTAGCCCTAAGAGAAACTATGCACCAAATATAATTCCTCTAGATCCAAAATGATCAGCTAATCTTGGATTCATATTTAAACCAGTGGTTAGATCGACTGAAAGGTCTCCAGTGTATCCTGTGTGCACATACCCTTGAGCAATCTAATTCAACTCATCAACTCATTGTAAATCACTCATAGGATAAATAAATGGAAGGATAGATCATGATTATAATATGACTATATTACTATCACACATGATTTGGAAAG
Source organism: Protomyctophum parallelum (assembly GCF_964188405.1). NCBI lineage: Eukaryota > Metazoa > Chordata > Actinopteri > Myctophiformes > Myctophidae > Protomyctophum > Protomyctophum parallelum. The sequence continues at coordinate 46,118,614 of NC_139710.1, forward strand.
AGCAGAGAACATTTGTGTTTCCACGTTTCGGAATAAAGTGTTACCTTTGCATGAGATGTTTGGCTTTGTCCAGTAACCATTTATTGTGCACAGGGAGATACCGTTTCCTTCCTCATTATAAAATCCTAGTTTACAGTAGTAAGACACAGAGGCTCCTGAAGTGTAGCTGCCATTCCATACTTGCCCAGTGTGAGGCAGTATAGGAGGATCCCCACATAATATCTCTAAAGACAGTGAAAGACACAAATCAGCAGAAATATACATAATTTGAAGCAACTCCAGTGTAACACAGGGGTCATGAATATGTGCATACAGGACAAATGCGTCCGTGGCAAAGACTTGGCCTTGTCTGTGACAAATATTAGCTTTTCTTTTATACACATTATAATGATCTTTTTACTGAGACCCAATTACTGAATGTCAAGTATCTACTGTAGGTTTTCTTTAGAATAATGTATGACACTGATTGACTATGACATTATGGCACATTAGTCCACCAGTACTACAGTAGTAATTCTCAAACATTTTATTTGCAAGCAAAGGACCCCCATAATTATGTGCGTGTACACATTTGAACATTTGAGTTACAGAGCTATTATGGTTATTCAGGGATAACTCTTAATGTGTTTCTGGTGATATTATTGTCCGCTCATTTTGTATGTCTGTGGCAAGAATTTAATTTTGACAAAAATGTCCTCCACAAGTGATGATGACCCCTGGGCCCTGATGTAAGATCTTGAAGTGGAATCCCTCAAATTTATTCAAACCTTCAGCAAATTGTAGAGTTGTTTTAATTACCTTGACATGACAGTGTCGGCTGTGTCCAATAACCACTTTCGTTACACACTAACAGGTTATTTCCTCCTTTGTCATAAAAGCCCTTTTTGCAGCGATACTGCACAGTGCTTCCAGGGGTTGAGCTGCCATTCCACACCTGTTCAGTAGATGCAATGACAGGGGGACTCCCACACCAAATCTCTACAAGGAAATAATGTGCCACAATGCACCACAGCGAGATCATTTCAAGACCAATTCCATTTACTTTTCAACCAATGGAGGAACAGAGGGAGAGGGTTATGTCTTCAGAAATCAATATAGAATAAAACTATTATTATGTGACGTGCAGTGTCACTGGACATTTTGAATTGGGTGGATTTAAAGTTAATTGACCACAGCCCTGTAAATGTTCTTCAATAAATCAAATGGCCATACCTTCACAGAGCACAGATACCTGCTCCCACTGTCCAGTAGGGGTACAGGTGGAGATGTTGGTCCCACCCATATTGCGATATCCAGAGTTACACTGATAAGCCACCTCCGAGCCCATTTTTGAGGTTTTATTCCACAAAATCTTTGAATGAGGGATTGCAGGAGGTGGGCCACATTCAACCTCTGCATGGGGTCAAAGTGTTGACATGCAGAAGAAGAGCAACATTTAAACATTCTGGTTGAAATTTGAGTGTGGAGTCAGTTCCAGGTCTTGATCCCTGTCAAAACTCCATTGTAATATTTTAAAAGCATGGATGAATTAATTAATTAATCAATTAATTAATAAATTAATTAATTAATGATTTTACACTTTAAATACTTGTTCATTTTTGGAACCAGAGCTTCCAAATCTCTTCCAAATCCAACAACAAGGCCTGCCATATGCACTGGAAAAATATGTGCGTGGCGTTTCTTTTTTAAAACAATGTTTTATCATAGAAAACTATTGGTGGAGAGGTTTGTCTAACCCCTGTTATGCTTAGCTGTGATTGGACCATAGCAGTTTGGGGAGGGGCTTAGCTATAGGTCAATTGTCAAAATCAAGATGGGGAAACAATGATTTAATTTTTGAAAAACAGTGTTTTAAGTCATCTATTCTATTGCAATCCCTCTGGCTCTGTGGGTAGAACTTTGTACTGATAGGTCATGTGAACCAGGCCAGTGTTTTCACAAGGTAGCAAATCTTGCCTTTTTTGGACTGTCCTGACCTGTCACAGATGAAGTTGGGGTCCAAAAATGTTCCTGTTTGCTAAGGATACTTTTTCCTCAAGGTAGCTATGTAAAGGCCCAGGCCGTAGCGTAACGGTCTGGGCACCGGACTGGTAATCCAGTCGCAGTGTGCCGCGGGTTCGACTCCCGGACCCGACACGGCCTTTACTGCATGTCATCCCCCCATCTCTCTCCCGTTTCCTGTCAGCCTACTGTCTGTCCCTTCAAAAATCAATAAAGGCGTAAGCCGCAAAAAAATATCTTAAAAAAAAAAAAGGTAGCTATGTAAAGGAAATATTCGCACATCCACTTCGTTCAGATGCAGGTGCGTTGGACAATGACAACTGAAGCAATCATGAAAAAACATATTTCATGAACAGAAATCCAGCACACTGCTCTTGCTCAGCAGCATCCTTCTTTTTTTAATTGGACAGACTTTTCGGTCCCTCTGGACAATCTCTTGTTGAAGATCCAGAGGGACATTATCCCTATTCTGCAGGGAACAGGGAACAATAGCTCTACACTACAAGCTATTGACAATAGAGGGTATGTGCATGCATAAAGTGAATGGCAGATCGAGTGACAAATCGAGTGGAAAAAAATACTTTCTGTCCTTGACAGCCCATACATCCACACAGAAAAGTCGTATCTGATTGCATTAAAACGATGTTAAACAAAATAAATTTCACTTTACCACTCGATTTTCCACTCCATTTGCCATTCACTTTATGCATGCACATACCCTCTATAGTCAACCCTGATTGATGTCCCTCATGGATGTAACTCTCTGCACACTGGCACTGGATCCACGTTTCTATTGCAAACGACAAGCTAACAATCATCATCATTCTAAATACCAATGGTCCCCGATTTGGGCTTCAAGCTTTGGATGACCCCTTGATGGAACTGGCAAATGGCAATTGGGAGGGGCTTGCGGCTCCTGGGAAATCAAACAGGTCTGGGAGGAGGCGCCGGTTCTGGCACATCTGGTAGGTCTACCAAACACCTTGAGTGATAGGTAGTGCTTCACGTGGCATATATGTGCCAGGATTTGTGTGATGGTCTATTTTAAAGATAGAAAAGGTCATAATGTGTATGTGGTTGGGAACACATTTGTTTTGTTGTGGGTTTATCATAGATAAGCTAAGCTAAGCTTATTGGCTAGATCACAGAGCTTTGCGAGACGTTACTAGAACATGGTCAATGACAGAAGAGCCTATAGACCTACGCCCAGAGGGCTCCATCCTACTTATAATAATTATCAATCTTATACCCAAATCTGGCAAAACCTGGCTATTTTCGGCAAAGAGGTTTCGTGTAAAGGGAACAAAAGAGCAGATCTGCAGCTGGTCGGTACAAAGTTCAAGTTTACAAAGTATTGAGGGTTTAAGTCCTTACAATGTCTGAAAACACATTGAGAGCTGCCTTCAGGGTTTCCCCTCATAGCGAGAAAGGCCAAAAACTTGACCTGTGCCAAGTAACTCTCTCCTTCTCTGTATCATTATTTCTTCTCACATTTTCTTTGTAGTTTCCGTCACACTAGTTCCTAGTTGCTTCAGCAAACAAAAACTTCTCAACTGTGTTGATCACTTCACTTCTCTTTTCTTTCACATTGAGAGTAACTTTGCTTCATCGCTCTCTTGCATCATCCTGAGTTGCACCCATCTTTACCGCTTCTTGCGCCATCCCGAGTTGCACCCATCTTTCCCACGCCTTGGCCTTGCACCTCCCTGAGGACAGCTGAGGGAGGTGCAATATACATACAGCTGCAACCATGCCCAAACACCTCTTGCACTGAAAGAGCCATAAATCCTCAATTGATAACTATTTTTGCCATTCAGCTATTAGTGTAGATTTCGTCCTACACAAACATTAAATTCCCATTGACAATGAATGGAGAATTTTACATCATATAGTGTCTGAGCAAATCGGCTTAGTGTCTATTTTTCATCATGATGATGTACGATGATAAGAGCAGCCCCTCACTTCACACGGGTGTCATTTTAAAATGTTATCTAGATAATTACAACGTGATAAGAGTATTTTCTAGATTCTAGAAAATACTCTTATCACATTGTATCATAACTTATAGCAGCCACCTGAAGTGGTACCAATTCTGACCTGGCTATAATTACGTTGCATGCTCACCAAAACACTTTTTGTGCCCAAAACGTCCACAGATGTCCTAGGAATTACCGCATGTAGTGCCCAGGACGTCTGTGGACGTCTTGGTGGTAAAAAAAAAAAGGAATCTGGGTCGCCATTTTGAAAGAATGAAAGGGCACACAAAGTATAAATTAGGCTCAAGACCACCATGTTTTGGTGTTCTATTATTCCTGCATCTCAATGGGTAGCATGGCACTAACAAAGCCATGGCTCAGAGTTTCATGAATCATTTCCAAATGTGAAGTGTGAAGCTGTAACATGATATGATGAAAGCTATGATGAAAGATCAGGAGGGGAGGGGAGGTGGGGTTTCCCACCCCTCGAGTTTGAAGTATGAAAATAGTCAACTGCCATGTTTCGTGTTGTTACCTTCACAGACTAGTGTTGGGCCTTCCCATGATCCATTGCTTCCACACACAGAGGAGTTATCTCCTCTGCTCCACAGAAATCCATCGTCACACCCAAACGTAGCTACACTGCCATACGTTGTCCCCGTGGCTGACAGCAGCACTGTGTCCTCTACTGGTTGAGGCTGACCACAGTCCACGACTGAAGGAAAAGGACAAATGAGCAGGAAACAGTACAGTTTAACCCATTAAAACCGGAAAAGCATCTGTATGGCTATTCAAAAATAGCAGGGATATAAGCTCTATGAACTATGAACTTGTAGATCTCCTTTTTTTAAATCTTTGAATGTCTATATTTTTAAAGCAAACATTTTAACTCAAATCTTTGCTTCTGGGGGCCTCTGGAACAAAATACTTTGAGATGGAGAGATGGGGGGTCTGACTCTGCAGCCAAATAAATACAATTTCGGGAGTCCTTGGCATGAAAATGTTTGGGAACCACTAACATACTGTAGAAACACACAGTTTACCAGAAAACTGATTTAGAAAACATTTTTAGAATCAGCCTCAGGTCTTAATGGATTGAATGTGGGCAACGAAACTCATTGACATGACCCCTATCTGTGGTGAACAGTGGAGTGGGTTCCATTATTCTCCAGTTACTGAGCTCATTTCAACAGCAGAATGGTTCATCAGACAAATAAACGTTTTACTGTAAAACAGCATACAGAAGAAGTTGAAAGACAATGTTGTATACAGTACTTTTCTGACAGCGACTCGACAATGACATATCTGATTGCAAAATAAAGTTAGCACAAACACATCTTATTTGAAGATGACTGCAAAGAATATTAAAGGTACAGTGAGTGATTCTTTTCATTAAAATAAGTGTAGCTCTATAACCTGATAACATTGTTATCAGATTACATTTGTTCAGTAACAGGTTTCAATATCTCTCCAGCTCTTTAGTAAACAGAAAATGCCTTATCAGGCCATGATATAAATGATATCCAATACAGGATAAGAACTCACACATGATAATGACACAGGATATAGGCCTAATAGACAAATGAAATTGGAAGTACCAACAAAATTGAATCTGTAACACTATAAAATGGAAGCTGATAAATAGATACTGGCAACCGACCTGAAAATATTACTATTTTCGGTTTATTAAAGAGATGGTGAGACGGAGATACTCCTGATATTGAACAAATACACTATAGCAATGATATAACTATCTGAATATACAGTACAGTTTCAACCTTTTCCCACAACAAAATAAAATCAAATAACCAATATATATCCCTTACACTACTTTTAAACAGTCTTGAACAAGACACCAGTTGGACATTTAAACACATTTACGTAATCCATTAATTATGATATAATACCAAAACTTGCCATACCTTTGCAGGAGGCCTTGTCTCGCTGTGGGTGGAAGGGCTCAGTTCCCTGGTCTACACGGTACCCCACCTGACAGCGACACTCAAAGCCACCGTCCAGGTTTGTACACTGCCCTCCCTCTCCACAGCTCCAAGGGAACCTGCATTCATCCACATCTGCACCAACAAAAGCACAGCACAAGCATGGATACAGCGGGCCACCCAGTACATACAGTATAGCAGCACTAACGCATCTCAATAAAACCATACCTTGATTCTCATAAATTAAATTCACAATGCTTTATTAACCGGGAAAGCATCTTTGTATTTTAGATATACATACATATACCGGTATAGCACATTGGTTGGCTATTCAAATATCATGAACATTTGTGCAAACCTTTAAATATATATATTTTTCAAAGCAGACATTTTTTTAACTAAATTATTTGCTTCTGGGTTCCTGGAAAAAAATATTTTGAGATGGAGGGATCCACGACCAAACACAAATCATTTTGGGGGTCCTTATTATGAAAATGTTTGGTAACCACTGATATGGCAACATACGTTCATATTAATCAGCCTCTGGTCTTAAATAGAAAATGCGAATAGAGGGCATGCGGGAACGCCTACTCAGTGGCAAAAAAAAATACGTTCTGGCCTTGACAGCCCATACATCCAAACAGAGAAGTCCTATCTGATTGCATTAAACGGCATTATACTCACTTTGCCACTTACTTTGCCACTCGATTTGCAACTCAATTTATGCATGTGCTGTGCATACCTTCTATGCTTTTTCCACCACTGATCTCTACTACTCACCCTGGCAGTGAGTTCCATCGTTTGGGATGAAGGTGTTCATGTCGTTAGTAGGGCTGTATCCTGCCAGGCAGGTGCAGTAGTAGCTGCCGTAAGTGTTGTGACAGGACGTGTGCTGCCCGCAGATCTTATTGGCTCCTATCTGACATTCATCTTTGTCTGCATGGGAGAAGGAACAACCATTTTGTTTTATTTTTGCACCTTAGTACAGTGGTTCTCAACCTGTGGGTCAGGGTTAGAACCGGTCAAACATTGCCCAAATTGTCAAATAATATATAAGAAAGATGCAAACATTGTGAAAATAGCCGATTTGATCGGCTGTTTTCACAATAATTGTTTGGAACCAAGTCAAACTAAATGTAATGCCTCAATCGCTGATTAACTACAATTCCAAGTGCAGGTCAAGGTGGAGGGTCCCCAGTTCAAATTATGATTCTTTTGCGGGGTCACAGCCTTAAAAGGTTGAGAACCATGTCAAAATAGGTTTGAAACAGCTTGTCAGTGCGATAACTTGAGCAGGATTAGGGTAAAATAATTGTAATTGTGAATACTTTTGATTCACCATTCGAAACTTCAGTTCACAATCACAGTGAAACGGAAATCTATATATAATAACTTAATTAAAAGGTCCACCTCAAGCAAACCCCTACCTTGACAGTACGTTCTTCCATTTCCAACAAAGCCATACATGCAGTTACACACTTTCCCAGAGCCGTCAGACTTGTCATCACATGTGGCATTGGCATGGCATGTAGCACACACATCCATAACCTGGCCCATTGCCTGCATGTCTGAAAGAACACATCATTAGGGCGCGCACGCACACACACACACACACGCGCGCGCACGCACATGCACACACACACACACACAATCAGTGCTTCATAAGGTGCAGGACTTGGGATTAGTTTGCAATTATTAATAATAAATGACCCATAGGCCTACGTGTCTTTTGTTTGTGATTATTATTGTTTGCACTATTTCCCTTCAGTGTTATAAGGTATCAAACACTAAACTAACTTTTATTATAAACCTATACTATAATATATATATTTTTTTATATATAATTATTGTACAAAGTCTATATTATTCATATCAATTGACATTTAGAAAAATAAGACTCCCAAAATGTTGTACTTCATAATTAATTCATATTGAAAATCTCACCATGTATGGAACAGAGCAGAAAACCCACGACGATGGCCAAGGTTCGATGGTCCATGTTCACGGCGTCTTCCTCTTCAGCATAGGACCAGACATAACCTCTTGATGACAGTGGATAGCCAGGATTGAGGGGAGGAGAAAAGAGGGGAACGGAAGGGTGGTCACAGAGGTCACCCGGAAACTCCCACTTCTACTACGTTTTTTTCTTCTTCCTCTTCCGTTTTTTGCCACCGTTAGTTTGTGGCTTTGCCTGTCACCCCTGACACATTCAGTTACACTTCAAATGTGTTGATGATAGACTCTGTGCTGCAGGGGTTGGTCCTCATCACATTCTGGTAAACAACATGCTCACTCTGCGCTGGCTGATAAGGGCTATATTTGTCCCCCTAAACCTGCCTGGGTGCATTCTGGAAGGCTGTGACTTGTTTTTGACAAAACGCAGTTTAACACAAGTTACACATGTGTTAATGACGGTGGTACATAATATTGATATTGGTTAATATGGGTTATTATTATGTCTTGTTTAAAATTAACACAAATATTTGTCATTAACACACAAGTTTGCATCAGACACACCCTTTGTGGTAGCAATTATACAATATGTACAGTATGTTAACATTTGCCCATACAAGTTACAACTGATGACAGAATGAACAAATGTCAGGTGTTATACAAGCTGCTATGTACCATACCTTCCGTTTGCTTCTCTCTATACAGTCATTTTATGTTCAAACTATCTAAAAAAGCGCTTAAATGCTGTCAATACGGTCAAGTTGATATATTTGGCTCGGTTCCTCGTCATTACTTCATAAAAACCCAGAAACAGACAGCACTCCACATCCTATATTGAGTTGCCAGTGGACCAGACAGTGTGTTTGTGTGGTTTGGGAGGGGGAGATAAGTATGGTGGGCTGCTATCTCTCAGCCCACTAGGGCAGCAACTGGGGTCTTTGTCAGAACCGCCACCTCACACTACCGCCTGCTGGAAGGGACTGATAGAAGACTGCTGCAAAGGTCTTTGGCAGAAATAGCAGCATAATACCCAGAGCATATGAACTACAAGTAGCAGTACTGGTAATTATTATCCGATATTACGCTGATAAGGGTACAAATTGAGATTGTATGGAGCCTAGTCAATTCATTAAATTACTATTTATTTTATTTATTTTTATTATCTTATCACTATAAGATCTTAGTAATAAAGGTACATGCAACCATTAAACAAAACTTTACAGGAGACTTTTAAGTCTATAGTTTTAGGTCTTCTTGACAATAATCTAATTCAAGCCTTTGGATGTGAGAATATTAAAACAATCACTTAGATGTGTTAGAAAAGACTTGGAGGAAAAGGTCTATTGCAACGATATTACAGCAGAATTCATCATGTATCGTGAACACACTTAAAATGATTTTCCCAAAAGAAAAAGATAAGCACATCACCTATACACATATTACACACACAATTCATTTTCAATATGAGCACAGCATTTACAAAGGTGCTTCGACAACAAATGATTGCTTATGCCAGCTGATTTACAGACTGAACCTTTTTGTTTTGTTTATGATGGAAAACAGCATGTCCAAAACAATGGAGGTTTAGTGCTTTGGTGGTGAATTGTCGTATGAGATAGTGATACCTATATATATATATATATATATATATATATATAACACACACACACACACACACACACACAAAGAGGACTCCTGCACATAAACCTGTAGGTGTCAGGAAAATAAACTGTAAAAAGGGATGGACCGAACAGGAATGCATCATGCTAAGTTGTCCATCTCTGTGTTCAGTCCCTTCCTTATGGAAGGTCCATCCTTTTTCTTTTACAGTGTGGACTTGAATGTCTGAGTTTCTATCGTAAAGAATAATTGCTCTTGAACTATAGCGATCATATATCCTACTATATCACATCCTGTGGTGGGACAGTCAGATATATAGGACTGAAGCAAGTGACCCTAGTCAAGTCTCATGTACAGTATCTTTGCTCCGAGGGTCATAGAATGGCACAAAAACAGCAGCAGTGCTGTTGTTTTCTGGGCATGGCCCCCGCCTCTCTGGTGGGAGGGGCCTCGATGGGGGATGTCTCTACGTCTCTACAGTCGGACAGCGAGCCGCTAGAGGCGCTGAACAGCCTCCCGCACACCAGGTCCGCCGCCTTCCCGTCCATTGTGGACGACACGTCCGTCACCGTCTTCTCCCTCAGGGACATGTCCTCGTCGTCCTCGTCGTCGATCAGCACAAACTCCTTGACGTAAAGCAGCCCCGAGGCCCCTCCCTCCGCCAGCGCCGTCCCCCGAAGAAGGACGGGGCTCCCCTGCTCCGACTCGTTGATGGTGTGGGCGTCTACAAAGGTCAGCGTCGAGGTTTCCGTCAGGGTCTCGTGAGGGTCCGTGGTGGAGGTGTCCTCTGGGCCAGAGTACGCCTGGCTGCTGGAGTCCAGCATCCACGAGGAGTCCTTTGTGGAGTTCTGGTGGTCTATGAGGTTCTCCCTCTGGCTTTTCCCATTAGAGGCCATGTGTGACCCACAAGACGCCTTCCCTCTGCTGCCAACCTCGTACCTCATGGTGTGTGAGCCAGGCTCCATGGTGATGCAGGTGTTGTGAGGATACATCAGGTCATTGTAGACCTGCGTTCTGCTGCCCCCTGCTGGGAAGAAGTAGATGGTTGATGGGCTTCCCCGTTCCTTGGTTACCCTGCTGTTCTGCTGAACTTGATCAGGGTAGAAAGAAAAAGAAAACATTCATTATTCATTCACTTTATGCACAATTAATTGAGAATATATGAAAGTTTCACTTTTTGAATTATATTACGTAAGAAAATGAACTTTTACAAAATATTCTAATTCATTGAGATAGACCTGTATATAGCCCTATATTTTTGTATTTTGTCGCAGGATGGTAAGAATTACAGATCTACGACTACAAGCTCACAAAGATTTCAAATGTTGAAATGTTTTGAAAATGTGTGCCTGTAAAATGCCATGCCCAAGAAAGCGGTTTAAACTAAGCTATGATTTATCGTCACATTGTGACAGTTGTTTTGGATCAGAGAATAATCTGACTTTTGACAATATATTAACAACAGACTGTGATGACTTGACTATGACGGTGTTACTCCATTAGTGTTTTTTCTGTTTGTATGGATGCACTAAACAAAGTTTTGTTGTACGATACAGTGACAAATAAAGATCTTATCTTAATGTAGGCATATAAAAAAACATGATTTGAACATTGTACCAACAAAGAAACAGCAGGTCAAATGTGTTCTGTAGAACAACTTAAACTGCAGTGTAGTGAAGTGAGTACATGCTGCCCTTTAGCGTCTACCTTTTAGAATAGCGTAAATAAATCAAGCTGCTCCTTTAAGAAATAACTGCTAATCCCAAAGGAGCGGAAACGATGTCTTCTAAAGTGAAGTAGGCTCAGTCTCTCTTCCACCCATTCCATCTCTGAGCACCGAGAGCATGCACGCACGGGTCGCACGCACAGTCGCACACACAACTGAAAATTACATGAATGAATGAATCTAGGAACATTCACTCTAAATTTAGCAAAGACACGTCAGATATGCTCATCCCCACTCTTAACAATAATTGTAAACATTTTGTTTAAAACAAAATACAAATCTTAAAACAATAATATCCACGATCATGTAACATCAATTGCATCACAATGAAAGAATTATACTGTTCCTCAACTGTGGCCCTACTGACTACCGTTTTACTTTGTTTTTTCTTTCCCATTACCTCTTGTTTCCAGTTGGTTCCCTTGGGTGCCGTGACCCCTACTTTTGAAAACCAGAGGACTAGAATCATGACTTATGAAAATGAAGACATTTGCCAATTCAGACGCCCTCGAAGGACTGCAATTCCATTTACAGTAGTAACACCCCTGTTCCACTTGACTAACTGCTATGCATGACAGAATCAGGCCCCCATGAATAAATAATGGCACAAATTTACGCTCATGATGAAACAGCTGAGGAACAATAGATGAAAAATGGATTCCGGTTAAACACAGTTGTTGCATTAATGCTTTTGGTCTGCAAGTTACTACTGTATGTGCATACTGTATCTTGTCATTGTGTCGAAACTGACAACAGATTTTTTATAGTGATCGAGGCAGAACTTAATTACAGAGGAGGCTGGTCTAAGCTGACCCTTGCATTTAAAAATAAACTATTGAATATATTCTAATCTGGACAATCGATATTCACATTTTCCTGTACTTATATTCATGATCACATCAAACTGTGGCAGTAATTCAATTCTGCCATTGAATTAACAACTAGGTAAAGAGTTGGTGAATTGGTGTTCATGATTATTATTTTTGCATCCGTCACCTCAAGACAATCTAACATTAATTGCATCCGACAACCATCTTAATTTATCTAGCCAAAGTGTGGCCCATTGTGGTACCCTCTGGTAATATACTCCCAAGTAGCTCTAATCTGAACCATGCAATTCAGAAATGCACAAAAAGAAAATAAACGTATTTATTATTTCGGGTCAGATAAAAAATAAATAAAGAAGTAGAATAAAGTAGTCTGTCAGTACAGTAGTCTGACAAAAAGTAGAATAAAATCAGTCAGTGTTATTATTATCCATTATATTCCTGCTCCAACCCACCATACTGAAAAAAGTCATTGTATCAAATTTGTGTTCATAATATTCCACTATATATATATATATAATATTCCAACAATATCACAGAATTATATCAGAGAAAAATGCTTACCAATAGATGACGCCTACTACGTTTGTAGTCACATAGATCCCATGATACAGCTGATCAAAAGGGGAGGCTTGTAGTCACGTAGATCCCATGATACGGCTGATCAACAGAGCGAGCAGCCGTATGAATTCAGGAGATGGAACTCTGCTCGACTTTTCCGATGATGTGGATTGATTCTACACAGACGGAGACGCTTTTCTTTCACTTCAGTTCCAAGCCCACTCAGTCCCTACCTAGGCTACCCCACACCCAATAAGTGTTCCCTCCCTCCCAGCCGTTCCTCCTGCCCTTACATCTCACAATGCACAAACACAACATTGATGTATCGAGGGAGTATGAATGAATGCATGAATACTTCATGCCGATCGCTCTCACTAAACCAATACAGCAAGCTTAATTGGGTGACAGCCCCTAAATCGGGGAAGGGGTTGCTAATTGCATTCAAGTGTTTTCAGAGATATGGGCACGCACGTCATCTCCAATTGACCCTTTGTCAAGTCCCGCCTGTGGTTGTGACCCTCTTCTCACCGATTGGTTGCTGTTTCTTGGTTGGACAAAAATAATTTCTCTCCATCCACTACCATTGAAATAAACAGGTTTTTCCAGTTGCTTCATACGGATATTCAGTGTATTCAATTAATTATTATTTTAAACATGGTCCAAATAAAAAGAAACATCTCAGGTGCAGCAGAAATAATGTTTTTGAATGTTTTAACAAATTCAACATAAACAACAATAAGGTGGAACCAGGGCGGAACAAGGCAGAAAGAGCCCGCTGGTTAGTCAGTCATGGATCTACAGTATCAGAACACTGACAATGGGTCATTTGAGGTTCACCTCAACTCATTTCTATATACATTTCCTGTCTAGGGAAATGTATATGAAAAGTGATGTTTTGATTTGAGTTGACAATAGGAGGTTGCACGTTGCAGGACGTATTTAGAGCCATCTTCCTCTTTCTGATTCTGTGCAAGGAAGCATGAAGAGCCCCTTCTCTCAGCACCATGTCACTGAATGTACTGTAGTACAATAAATAATACAGAAGAAAATACTTTCACATACATGAAAGCTGTAAAACAGGAATATAAAAGGAATCAAATATTCAGAAGCCTCCAGTCCCTGTAAGGCCTCGGCCTGCATCAGCTTATAGTACACTGTTTGACATAGCATAGGACATAATTATGGAATATACAATACAGAAACCAATTCATAAGGAACAAATTAGACAAAGTCATATATTTTCCCAGTACAGATAATATGGAATTCAGAATATCATAATATTAATAATAAAAAAGACGTATTATATTGCATATATGTTTACTGTTAATTATGCAATGGTGAAATTTAATTGGAATGAAACACGAGCAGTAAAGCTGAAACCTGAAACTCATCTTTCATTAATCAGAAATAACTCATTGCAAAATGTTTTCTTCTGATATAACTGAACAAAATGATAAACACTATTCAAGAAGCGCTACTGATGAATCCCGTCATGTTAGGTAACCTGGTTTTGTGTTGCTCCATTTGGAAAGTTATTCCTTGGGAAGAAGACAGGCCCTCCTCTGGTGTGGTCCCCCAGAAAGTGATCTCCACCCTGCCTGGTACTGAAAGGGGCTCCTTAAACCGGGCTGTGACAAAGATGGGGGCTCTGATGGCTCCGGTCCCTGATCAAATGAATTAAACAATTTAGGCATTCAGCAGACGGTCTTAATCCAGAGGGATTTACAGTAAGCAAGGGAAACACAAGGCAATACATAATATATCCTCAGTCTAAACAGTATAATGTGAAGAAAAAAGCAATAATCTGTACATGGATTAAATAATTAAAATAAAGGTCTGGACAATGGACAGTTGGACACAACAACAAACATGATGATAGGGGAGGGAAATGTATAACATCCATTTAGAAAATAAAGATAAAATGTAACATTTGGACATATCAGATGTCAGTTCTCATCATATATTTAATATGTTGCAACGCAACATGTTGTGAACTTGTAGATCTGCTATTTTTGGCTTATGTTCCCCCAGAATATGGATGCTGGCGCAGGGGGTGGTCAATGGCATAAGCGTAGCATTTTAAGTTTTAAGCATTTTAATTATAGTGATATATTTGCCACAATAATCGTGAAATGTAATTGTCATATCGCCCGTTCCCTAGTGTGGAGTATTATTCCTGCACTAATCAGCACAAGAGCATTCACTAGTAACTGTGCAGGCCAGGATATCTGCAAAACAATGGTAAGCTTGTGTGTACGCAGTGTACCTTTATGTTTCTCTATTTCCGCCAGGCAGACAGACAGTATCCAGACACTGGGAGAGCTCCAGCATCTGTAGCCGAAGAGTCTGGCTGGTATTGTGAGGAGGTAGTGTGGGAGGTCGTCGAGGAAGGACCAGACACATGTCAGCCCTGCTGTCCCAGGCACTCTCATCTGTACCCTAGTCTTTACATTGCCTGAGTCAGGCCATTCTTCTGTCAAAACAAAGAGAGACATGAGCAGACAGAAAAACATATACCTTACTTGCTCTTTCTCAGCCCTACATGATTGAATCTACTTTGAAGCTGGCATTTCTATTTTGGTCTTGCCATTATCCTGTAGGACATGAATATAATAAATTGCAATCCTTAACCCCAAATGTTCACAATTTGCAAAAATAGCCTATACTTTACGAAATATTTTGAGATGGGGGTCAGTGGCCAAATACATATAATGTTGGGGGTCCTTGAATGAAATAGTTTGAGAACCACTGACATAGCAACATAATATTTAGCAGAATACGGTTTTAGACTCAGGTCTTAATGGGTTCATTTCTATTCTAAAGTAACAACTAATTGTTTATAACAATCCTACAATTCTGCGCTGAATATAACTCACTCTCACTGTCCTCCTTCAGCAAAGGTCTGGTGTCTTTGTGGAGCTTGTCTGTGGACAGAAGTGTCACTACACTCTCCCACACTGGCTGACCAGAGCGGGAGGAGGCAGAGAGGAAGACGTCTACCTCCACCCCGCCGTCAACCACTTCGTACCCCAGGACTCGGACCTGCAGCGTGAACGGACCCTTCTTCAGTTCGTCAATTGGCTGCAGGGTTTTCAAGCTCTGGCGCACACGGATTAGACCTAGTTAATCAATGACATAGAATGGGGAAAAAACAATACAAAATAAGCTTTCCTTGTTGCCCATACAGTATATGCAAAGTTTCAAATTTGCCTCAAGATTTTGGTACACCGAGCCCTACCAGGCACAAGAACAACACAATATGCACTTGACAGTGCATATAGAGCACCGAAGTCCTGACGTAACTCGCTCATCCCTTCGATTCCCCTGGTTCGCGGAAGTAATTTCTCTATGGAGAATAACATGGGGTGATCTTAATATCGTCTACTATAAGCGTTGTGGTCCAAAAATAAACAAGCTGTCTCTGCGTTATTGTCAGGGAGGTGTCTCTGTATCGTTTGCAACAGTCAGTCACTCATATATGATACAGTCTGCTTCTAGCGAAAATGTAACTAATTCAGTAGCAGTAACATTAGCGTTTTCTCTCAGTCAGTTGATTCTTCATATCCATATGAGTGAAGCGGCCGGGATGACATGTTTCAAACACAGTTCTTATATGAAGCAATCTAAAAATCCTCCTATGGCGATTTCAATGCAACTAAAAAAATACATGAACCTGGGGACTGACGCCCTCTACTGAAAGTGACGTCAGACTTCGGTGCTCTATTGTGTTCCAGCTCATATTTACAATTACATTAAAGGACCACTTCACCACTTTTCAACCTATCTTCATATATTAGGTCCTCACTAATAATAATGAAAAAAATGGCGCAATTGTTTTAGGAGGGCTGTGGGCAGTTCAGAAACCGTCTTCCAGTGACATCATCGATGGGGAATCCAAGCTAATAGAAACGGCAGGCTTTCTAGTCCTGAAAAGTTGCAATGCGAAAATGGAAGCCATCGTTCTCACGATAATGAAAATCTAAACATTTTTGTAAAGAAATCTTGTTTAAAAAAATAATCTGCCTAATGATGATGTCACTGGAAGACGGTTTCTAAACTGCCCACAGCCCTCCTATGAGACACAGACTGAGTAGAAAAACATTGTGCCATTTTATCATGATTATTAGTGAGGACCTATTATATGAAGATAGGTTGAAAAGTGGTGAAGTGGTGAAGTGGTCCTTCCCGCGTTTGCGCGTCTTACTTGTATGGTTCAGTACAGTAGACCAGTCGTTGTCTCAGGTCATTTTCTGATTAATTGAAAAGGGTGGACCCTGTTGTAAACAAGTGTAATTGTTGCCAGATTGCTACTTTATAGCACCTTTAATTTATGTCATATTTTACCATACATATTACATATAAATCTTTCCAACTAAGATACATTATGTTACATGGAAAACGATCAGTTCCCATTAGGACTCATCCCTAAAACTGTGAGAGGCGGTGATAGATTAAAGCAGTTGCTTCAGAGAGAAACCTTCTGGATTATAACCCTGAAAGCCACAAACTTCCCAGGTCTCAATGACGAAATAGAATTTTCCCCTTTTCTCTAAAAAGGTTTCCTCCTCCTCACACACTGTTCACAACATTTTGCTGGTGTCTTTTTATTTTTATTTTCTACAAAACTCGTCGTTTTGATACCCCTGTATTTGAAACTGTATGGACACAACTGTTATGATGTAGATTTTAATGTGCGGACATTGATGTTCTGACATTTATTGTGCTGACACTTATTAGACTGACAGTGACACTGATTGTTGTCAAGTGTTTTCAATCATGGTCGCTATATAATGACGTCTTGCTGCACGTCATAACTATGGGACCCTGACGAAGGCTGATTGCCGAAACGCGTTGGTCCTCCCTTTTGTGTAATGATCTTTGCCATGCCTTAAAGCTTACAATAAAGGCTTTTTTCACTTCACTGGAACAGAGTGCCTTGGATCCTCTTCATTATTCCCATTAGGACTGCTTGAAAATAACTTTATACTAGACATTTAATCCCTTGAACCCCAGCATCCCTATTCTGGGGGGAACATTCACCAATGTAGATCAACAATTTTTGTGAGCTTGTAGATTTGTCTGTTTTTGACAAGGAGATTTGGTGTAGGCTACTGTAAATCGAAAAAGAAGTATCGAGGGTAAATGGTAAATGGTGCATTTATATAGCGCCTTTATCCAAGGTGCTTTACATAGAATGTGCATTATGTGCATTACATTCACCCATTAACGCACACATTCATACACTGATGGCGGCGGAAACCATGCAAGGCACCAACCAGCACATTAGGAGCAATTAGGGGTTCAGTGTCTTGCTCAAGGACACTTCGACACTGTCACTAACTCTGGGGGTCTAAGTGGTTAAACTGAAGTGATATTGATGAAGTCCTGGACTTGTGTCACAGACTCACAGCAGCAACCACTTTGAGAAGCCCCTGCAGTAGGCACTATCTTTTACCTGTTGGACTCAACCTGAAGTTGTCGTCACAGAGGACCATGAGCAGCAGGCGCTGACAGAGAGCTTCAGGGAAGCACAGTGGGATGTCTCTGTATTCACTGTCGGGGTAGTCCCAGCCATAGCCTGCTGCATCACACCACCGCCTCAGCTGCCCAATCTCAAGCCTTGAAAATTTGGAGTAGGATTTAGTTAATAAGGTTTAACAGAACATAACATGTTAACAGAAAATGCAAGTTTGCACAAGGTAGGTAGCCTATAATCTGAATGGTAGTATAGGTGTGGGAAGAGTGGGCACCTCAAATTGGCATTTTTTCCCCCAAAAGTAAAGTATACAAAACTATACATGATTAAAACATGCTTATATAACAAGTCTGATCATGATGTACAGTACAGACTAGTCCATAATCCACATCTATCTGGTCCATAGCTCTAATGCTTAATTCTGCCTTTAAACGATTATTTTTGATGAATTGAAAACGGTGGGCCGTATTGTAAACAAGTGTAATGCTTTTATGGTGTCGTCCACTCAGTTAACAGTTTTTGTATTGAGTTGTGAAATGTACTGTAATTCTGCAAACTGTTAATAAATACTTCAATCAATTAATCAAAAGGGTTAAGGGTCTATGGACCGAGCTAATCCACATCTAGTTCCAATGAGAACCTCTAATTCACATAATGTAAAGTTTACTTTACTTTATAAAACAAACAACCCTCTACGAGAATCTAAATGTTTGGGCTAGGCTGTGCCAACTGCCAAGAATCCCAGATGCCCCACTGACTGCCCACCTGTATCCATCCGAATGCAACAAAAAGAAAAGCTCATTGGAAGTTCAAGTAGTTTACGTACCTACAGTTGAGGACAGTGTAAGCAACTTCACACATTCCATTCCTTGTGTACAAGACACCAGTCCTCCTCCTACAAGTGGCCATGGTCAAGTACTTGATGACGAGATACACCGAGCTTGGAAGCGTTTGACTGCTGTACACATTACGTTTTAGCAGTTTATGAGCGCAGTAAATATGCTTATAGAATAAATAAATGGAACATGCAGCAAGCGAAACAATAACGCCGCTCCGTGCGTTACAGTTACACGCAATATTATTTAATGCTGCCATGTTTTGTTTGCGGCAGTAACGGGACGTGTACTAGGACAAACAAAGTGCGTTCGCCTAATACCCAACTCAGACGAAACGAATATAGTAGGCCAGTCAATTTAAGCTAAAAGGGGCGTGACCCAAAATAAATTGCAATAGTAATCGTTAAAGGTTTTTTATGATCATCCAAATAAGATATGAAAAATTGATTATAATAAGGAATTTGGATCATGGTAAATTCAGGGGTTGAACATTTGAATTATGCTTTAAGTAGCATGTGACATGTCAAACTAGGGGTTATTCATGATTCTGAACATTCCAAGCATTATATTTTTTTGCACGAAAAACACTCCTTGGGTAAAAACGGCCATATAGCCACTTGCCCAAATGTGATGACCTCATCACATTTGTGTATTGGTACATGAGACTTAAAAGTATCTTTCAACTTCTTGTTTATGACCCACAATGACTGGATATACAGGTTTTATAGCAAATTGCGTAACTATTAGACCTTAATTGTCAAATGTTTACACATGTTCTAATCATGTATTTATTTAATATTTTGGAAGACAAAAATAGCCACTTTAACACAGAGGTGCTCACCTATCCCGTTACCTGTTGTGTATATACAATTATAATAATTGTATTGTAATTATTTGAAAACGTTACTTTGTAGATTTTCATTATTACAAAACAATGAAAATAACATTAACCACTATTATGTGGCTGAAAATGTACATTTTGAAAATGTACATTTTCAGCCATTTGAAAATAGTCGATCTACAAGCTCACAATGCGTTGACTCACAATCTACAAGCTCACAATGTCACAACGTGACGCATTGTGAGCTTGTAGACCTGCAATTTTCTAATGATTTGTTATACATAACATATATCAACTTGTTTTAAAGAGCATTTCATGTTTGCTTGAATAACTTTTTTTTTAATTCAACAATGAAAGTGTAAATGCATTGAATTTGTCTGAAAAATGTAACCATCCCAAAAGGTTGTAGGGTCTTAATTTGAATGGCTGGACTTGACTGTACGGTCACTGTACATAATAGGATTTGACGAGACATTGCAAAAGGAGTGATTTATAGACTTCGACTCTGAAACTCTGTACATGTATTCATTTTTTGTGTGCGTACAAGTCAGTCTTCTTTATGTACAGGTGTTCCTGAGGTCACACAAATATTCTTTGCCGTCAGCTGTCGATGTGGTTGTGTCTGCTAGCTTCCAGTAATGTCGTCTTCACTCAGCCAAACAGCAGCAGCAGTACGATAACCACAGTATTCACTCCTATCAAGGGCACTGTGGTGGAGGAAGAAGACACATGGAAAAAGTGATTTTAAGCAAAGATGTTGGCAGTTCTGAAGACAGCCGAGCAGAACAAAAGTGGAGATATTTTACTAAAACACGTTTTCTGACAGGACTTTCAAATGGTTATTTGGAATCCTTACTGTGCTAGAAGACCATGGAGTCTTCATGCACAACTTACTGTCAGAGCTGAAGATAGGTCTAAAAGTTGAGGTGAGACATAGCCTACTATATAATAACTAATGTATTGTAAGTTTCATAATGTGTGAGAGAGAGAGAGAGAGAGAGAGCAAGAGTGTGTGTGTGAGTGAGTGAGTGAGTGAGTGAGTGAGTGAGTGTGTGTGTGTGTGTGTGTGTGTGTGTGTGTGTGTGTGTGTGTGTGTGTGTGTGTGTGTGTGTGTGTGTTGTAAATGCGTGCGTGAGTGAACAGCATACCTCTCATGACCGTTCTGACAGAGCGGATAAGGTTCATGAGTTGAACTCTGATGCCTGGTTCATCACCGAATCCTCCAACACTTTGGTCCACACCCCAGCCAACTAAGATGGAAGGAGACATAGAAAATAATCAGCATAAATAGGTGTAAACGTACTGTTTCATTACAGAAATGTGACCAGCCACCAATGGTGGCTGGCCCCCCATCAATGTGAACAATACAACATTAGTACCAGGTGCAACAAATGTAATTTGTTGTGACAACTTGTTTAAGCGATTTGGAAAATGCCCTAATTTTTCATACACAAGCATTTATACTGTATCGTTTTTTTGTTTCATTATTTTTGTTATTAGCAGTTGCCTGTTTGCTAAACAAAATCACAGGAAAGTACAGTTCGATACAAGGTCTCCTAAAGAGGATTTAAAAGCAAGCCTAGATGTCTCGTTTCCATGGGGTTCTTTAAATTGGAATTGTGATTTCGCACTACCAAAACATATTAAAAAAGATGTGTAATCGCTGGCCCACAATTTTACAGGGCCTTGATCACAGAAATAAAAGTATGTGGGTTGAACTCATCCATTGGTTGAGTTGCTATAGCCCATAAAGCTAGCGTCACGTTAGCTTAACTTTAGAAGATTTCAGCAAAGCACTTCAGGCATATCACGTTACTGCAGGTACTTACTTTTACTAAGAAACCTCTCTTCGTGCAACACAGCAACGGCGTTTACACACAGAATCGCCGCCTGAATAAGAGAATATAAGGTAAAAGCCATGTTGTCTCTTAGCAACTAGAAAAGGAGCTCTGTCTGTTATTTTCTTCTGACGTGTAGTGTACGGCATCTGGCGAGGGACAAACTGTCTGACTGCAGTGACTGGCACCGCACCCGCCGCGTTGCAACTTGGGTCTGTATCGGTTCGGACGTCGGTTATCGGTAGACTAGAGCAGTGGTTCTCAACATGTTGGTCGGGACACCCAGGGTGTCCCCTAGCTCTGGTCATCCCTTGGCTTAAGGCAGTATGGACCCGAGCTAGGGGTCCCGGGCCCACATGATTTGAAGGGGTCACCATATATCTGGGGTCAATACTTTTTAATACTAAGAAGCATTAAGCATACTGCTTCAAAATTAAACAAATTTAAATCATTTTGAAAATAGCTACAATATCGACAAGCTCAGTCACAATGACACGCAACTTGAGGCATTGTGGATTGTGAGCTTGTAGATCTTCCATTTTCACAATATATATCTATTGAACCGAGTCAAACAAAAATGAAACGAAAATGACTCAACTGCTACATTCCAAAATACGGCAGCGTCTAGTGAGCTAATCTAGTGAGCTAATTTAAGACTTCCGGTGGACGATCTCTTCAAAATAAGAGTACCCTCTAGAGTATTGAAAAAAAGTTTAATTTGCACATTAAAACTACAAATTAAGCATTTAAATGATGCTATATGATGCTATAAGACACACATTATGTTTCTGTGTAAGAATAAGTAATTAAATCCTTATAATAATAATAATAAAGTTATCTAAATGGATAAATGCTATTCACTGGAGTGCATGGACTTTATAAAGTGGACACTGGACAAAAGACGGCTCCGCAAGGCAACTATCTGGACATACCCACGCGTTCGGGGAGATGTCCTATACCACACCCCACTCTCCGCTAAGCGGGAGAGGTGTAAAATTCACAGTAGCAGACCTTCTACTGGGGTCAAGGCTGACAAAAAGTACCGTTTCCGGACCCAGAATGGACACTGGACAAAAGACGGCTCCGCGAGGCAACTATCTGGACATACCCACGCGTTCGGGGAGATGTCCTGTACCACACCCCACTCTCCGCTAAGCGGGAGAGGTGTAAAATTCACAGCAGCAGACCTTCTACTGTGGTCAACGCTGAAAAAAGTACCGTTTCCGGACCCAGAATGGACACTGGACAAAGAGGCCTCCGCGAGGCAACTATCTGGACATACCCACACGTTCGGGGAGATGTCCTCTACCACACCACACTCTCCGCTAAGCGGGAGAGGTGTAAAATTCACAGCAGCAGACCTTCTACTGGGGTCAATGCTGACAAAAAGTACCGTTTCCGGACCCAGAATGGACACTGGACAAAGAGGCCTCCGCGAGGCAACTATCTGGACATACCCACACGTTCGGGGAGATGTCCTCTACCACACCACACTCTCCGCTAAGCGGGAGAGGTGTAAAATTCACAGCAGCAGACCTTCTACTGGGGTCAAGGCTGACAAAAAGTACCGTTTCCGGACCCAGAATGGACACTGGACAAAAGACGGCTCCGCGAGGCAACTATCTGGACATACCCACGCGTTCGGGGAGATGTCCTGTACCACACCCCACTCTCCGCTAAGCGGGAGAGGTGTAAAATTCACAGCAGCAGACCTTCTACTGGGGTCAATGCTGACAAAAAGTACCGTTTCCGGACCCAGAATGGACACTGGACAAAGAGGCCTCCGCGAGGCAACTATCTGGACATACCCACACGTTCGGGGAGATGTCCTCTACCACACCACACTCTCCGCTAAGCGGGAGAGGTGTAAAATTCACAGCAGCAGACCTTCTACTGGGGTCAAGGCTGACAAAAAGTATCGTTTCCGGACCCAGAATGGACACTGGACAAAAGACGGCTCCGCGAGGCAACTATCTGGACATACCCACGCGTTCGGGGAGATGTCCTGTACCACACCCCACTCTCCGCTAAGCGGGAGAGGTGTAAAATTCACAGCAGCAGACCTTCTACTGTGGTCAACGCTGAAAAAAGTACCGTTTCCGGACCCAGAATGGACACTGGACAAAGAGGCCTCCGCGAGGCAACTATCTGGACATACCCACGCGTTCGGGGAGATGTCCTCTACCACACCACACTCTCCGCTAAGCGGGAGAGGTGTAAAATTCACAGCAGCAGACCTTCTACTGGGGTCAATGCTGACAAAAAGTACCGTTTCCGGACCCAGAATGGACACTGGACAAAGAGGCCTCCGCGAGGCAACTATCTGGACATACCCACGTGTTCGGGGAGATGTCCTCTACCACACCCCACTCTCCGCTAAGCGAGAGAGGTGTAAAATTCACAGCAGCAGACCTTCTACTGGGGTCAACGCTCAAAAAAGTGCTGTGCCTTGGGGCATTGACATGAAATCACTTTCTCTACGCAAGCTAAGTCAGGTCAAGGAGTTACCTCTAGCTTTGGAATGGGTGTCACTTGTGTGCGTTGATTGCATCTGTCTGTGCATTTATGCATTTGTTTGTCCTGACGAAACTTGATTATTTCTCGACTGTTTATTTTCTCGTATGACACGACATAGAAACTACCTGTGACTACTGTCTTTGTGTGCTGTCGAGCGGATGTTCTTTGCATCAGCTCAAAGGTATAGCCTGCTGTGTCATTCGATTCATTTGTCCAGATATGCCATTTATGATCTTTAAGGATGTACAATGACGCATATGGTGGCCTGTCGAAAAATACACACATACTGGTCAAAGCATACTCATTTTGGTGGTACAGACAGGATAAATTGAACGTTTTTGGAATTTTTGTGCCAGCTCTTAACAGGAGAAGTAAGGTCTGTGGGCTGTTAATTACTTCATATGTTGATAAGCTCTTTTCCTGCTGACATGTTTCACATTGTTCAGATTGAGCAGGTAATATTTGTGCAATAGTGTCTAAGATGCCTTTTTGTGACACGTCAAGTGGCTGCACTATGAATTGTGACATGTTCTTTGTAGATGGTAAGGCCTTGTCACCACATTGAGTACAACTATACAGACTAAGACTTTTCAGGCAAAGCAGGTCATCTCCAAGGAAAGGAGACCGAAGTGTGTATTCTACAAATCTATTTAATATGGTGCATACTTCTGTCCTAGAACATTTCTGAGACACTAATGACACTGATGTGTTGGCTAGATTGAATTTCTCAAGTTTCCGTCTAAATGTTGAGTCCTGCGCTGCTGCTTCTTCAAGCCGTGTGTGACATTTTTTGATAGCAGATGTCTGTTGTAGAAATGTTAGAATTGGTAATGGTATAGCTTCACACATATTGTCATTTAGACTTTCATTGCATAAAACCACATCATCATCATCTTCTTCCAAATTGTCCTCCGTTATTGTTCTGTTAATTGCTTTCAACTGTCCAGGCACAGAATGTACAGATGTCTGTATGTTTTGCTTGAACAACTGTGTGGACACCACACATACTCAACCAAACTACTAGTTTGTGTATAAAATCTAATGGGTCATTGTGCATTCCTAAGGCCAAGTAAGATGCTATTCACTAGTTGTTGAGTGACACCACAGATTGTTTTGCAATCAAATGTGTGACCTGGATTTTGAAAAAACGCTTGAATGAGAGCTGCTAAATTCCCCGGCATAGATGACAACTGAACCATCGAAGTAGGTGTCAATGGTTTCAATTTATCTTGTACTACTTGTAGATGCAGTATACCCACGCGTTCGGGGAGATGTCCTGTACCACACCCCACTCTCCGCTAAGTGGGAGAGGTGTAAAATTCACGGCAGCAGACCTTCTACTGAGGTCAACGCTCAAAAAAGTGCTGTGCCTTGGGGCATTGACAATTATTTAATTAACAAATTAAATAACCTTATTTTATTCTGAAGGCAACCGGATGTCTTAAATTAGCTAGCTCTCAGACAGGAAGTTCTAAATTAGCTCATAAGACAGAGCCAAATATCTGTCTGAGAGTGGAGCCTGCCTGGCAAATGACATGGGGGGTCCTTTTTGTGGGCTTGGCCGAAAGTGGGCGTTACCAAAAGGTGGGCGTGGCCATGGCCGCCAGAAGTCTGTCAGATTTTGACAGCTTCAAATTAGTGTTAAACATAATATAACCCAATTGACTCCAGTCCTCTCTGTTTAATATATCTATAATGAAACTATATAAACTATGCATATACCATGAAGTGCTATGACTACTAGCTCTGGTCCATAGCTCTAATGCGTTTCATTTAGAGCTATGTTACTCTAAACTTCCCCGCTCGCATGAATGCAGACCAGCCTCTACTCTTTGGCGTAAATAAAAAGAACGTTTTTGCTACACATAAAAACAAAGGCGAGTTGTGTCATTAGAAAGCCTACTTTGGTAATTGGTTCTAGTTCTAGTGAACAGAAATAATAAATAAATAGATTTGGTAACCTAACTGTAGGGAGTGCAAACACATTAAAGAACCTGGGGGTTATCATCTATGAAAAGGCAACACAATGAGCAGAAAATAAAAATGAACCATGTAAATACAACAAATTGAGCAGAGCACTGCAGGGAGTTGAACCCCATTCCGGTAAACCAGAAGTACCACAACCAGTGCCTTGGTTTTTGTTTTGTTTTACGAGGTCCATTCGTTGAAAAATTTTGCATTGCAACGGTAAAGTAATTTCACAATTGACATTGTAGGCAATAATTAATAACGGTATGGCACCAGGCCAAAGCCATGGGGATAGAGTATGTTTTGCACTCTGAGTGAGTGTGTGTGTGTGTGTGTGTCCGTCAGTTTGTTAACAGCTAATCTCCAGCACCATTAACCCGGTCGATGCCAAATTTTGCACACACACTCCCTGGATGCCAACGATGAACCTCTGTCCCAAATTTTCCAGAACGGCCTGTATAGCACCACACATTTTTGTATGCCCTCCGAGACTATGGACTATAGCCTTTCGCTTTTCCGCGATTTAACCTTTTTTCAAATCGTGAACAATGATGAAGAATCGCGCACTATAGCATGCCACTTAATGACCTTGGGGTCATCAAGGTCATTGATATTGATCAATAACCTTGAGCAGTATAAATGACCTTCAATAAGACTAGTAAATGACCTTGACCAGTATAAATGACCTTGACAAGTACAAATGACCTTGACCAGTATAAATGACCTTCATGAGACTAGTAAATGACCTTGACCAGTATAAATGACCTTTAGAAGACTAGTAAATGATCTTCACCAGTATAAATGACCTTTAGAAGACTAGTAAATGATCTTCACCAGTATAAATGACCTTGACCAGTATGCGGTCCGTGACCATGGACTATAGCCTTTTGCTTTTCCTTGATTTTCACCTTTAAAAAATCCTCAACAATGATGAAGAATCGCACACTATAGCGCGCCGCTCAATGACCTGAGACCATGGACCAATGAATGAAATACAACACATTGAGCAGGGCACTGCAGGGAGTTGAACCCCGTTCCGGTAAACCAGAAGTCCGACACCAGTGCCTTAGTTTTTGTGTTGTTGTTCATTTAAAGGTCCAGGTGTGCATACGCATGTGCCCCTGTGTGTGTAGGTGCATGTGTGCATGTGTGTGCACGCTTCAATGACCACTGTTGGACCCAATGGCGATCAAGGACCTCAGGGAGCCACCCATAATTCACAACGGTCACAGCGAACTCTGTTGCATCACAACTGGTGGCCAACAGTCGTAACCAACACCGCCACGACCCACAGGAGAATACCATCGCACAGTGGTATCAGACCAACCACAATCAGCCAGCCCTCAAACCAAACCCTTCGACCTAGAAGAACTCAAAACTGCAATGGGAAAGTTGAAACCCGGAAAAGCAGCAGGGATTGATGACATACTGGCAGAAATTATACAGCACCTGGAACCTAACGCAAAGACCTGGCTCGTGGGGATGCTGAACACATGCATGGCACAGAAAACCATCCCTTCTGTCTGGAGAAAAGCCAAAGTGGTTGCAATCCCCAAACCTGGCAAAGACCCATCATCCTCAAAGAGCTACCGACCCATTTCCCTCCTCTGCATCACCTACAAGAGAGGCTGCTACTCCAACGCCTCATACCACTCATAGACACCAAGCTGACTAAAGACCAAGCTGGTTTCCGTCCCGTCCTGTGCTGGACAGAGCTCAACCTCACCCAACACATTGAGGATGGGTTTGAGGGAAAACAAATAACTGGAGCAGCAACTGGAGGGCGAAGCAAGCACGCAGGCAGCTTGTGCCTGCCTGCGTGCCTGCCTGCCTTCCTCATGTGGAAGCTGCATAGTTGAGTTTGTGTGTGTGTTTCTTTTTCTGTCTTTCTTTCTTAGGACGAAGATCAAGGTAGACGCCGTTGGAAGGCTCAACACAAGCCGATGCCCCTAGAGATCCATCCCAAAGCTTCCCTCAGGGAGTCCAGCAAGCCAGCTAGCCAGCAAGCCCGCCCAGTCAGCCAACGCAGCCAGCCAGCTCCGCCAGTCAGCCAGTGTAGAAAGTCAGGCTGCCAAGCCAGCGCACATCAGCCCTTGCAGTCAACCATTGTAGCCATACCAGCCTTGCTCAGTCAGCTCAGCCAGGCCTCTCTCGAGGCCTGGCTCTCTGTCTGCCTGGCCCGGTCTGCCCCGCCCTGCCTTGCAGCAACAGAACCAGCCTTGCTGGCAAGCCAGCCAGCTCAGAATACGAGCTCAGCAAGCCAGCGCAGCTGGCAAGCACGCAGTTAGTCTAAACCAGTTTCAGACTGGCAGGCCAAGGCAGACAGACAGGAAGACCGAGGCGCCTAGGCAGGCAGACAGGCCAGGAAGGCAACAAAGTGCAGGCAGGGGGACTGTCCGGCCTAAGGCTGCGCTGCAAGGGTTGGAGCCTGGCCAGCTCCTGCTGGTCTAGACTGAGTGGCTGTGGCTGCACAGTAAGGCTGCGGTAACCTAGTCTGGGCTTGCTGCTGCACTGGCTTGCTCAGCTCGCATTCTGAGCTGGCTGGCTTTCCAGAAAGGCTGGTTCTGTTGCTGCAAGGCAGGGCAGGGCAGACCGGGCCAGGCAGACAGAGAGCCAGGCCTCAAGAGAGGCCTGGCTGAGCTGACTGAGCAAGGCTGGTATGGCTGCAATGGCTGACTGCAAGGGCTGATATGCTCTGGCTTGGCAGCCTGACTTTCTACACTGGCTGACTGGCGGAGCTGACTGGCTGCGTTGGCTGACTGGGCAGGCTTGCTGGCTAGCTGGCTTGCTGTGCTCCCTGAGGGAAGCTTTGGGATGGATCTCTAGGGGCATCGGCTAGTGTTGAGCCTTCCTATGGCGTCTACCTTGATCTCTGTCCTAAGAAAGAAAGACAGAAAAAGAAAGACACACAAACCCAACTATGCAGCTTCCACCTGAGGAACCGAGACGCGAGAAAAGAACTGAGCGTCACTTGGGATGGTCACAAACTCTCCAACCATACCCACCCCATGTATCTTGGAGTTACACTGGACAGGACACTCTTCTTCAAAAAAACACCTGGAGAACACAAAAGCCACGGTCAACACCCACAATAACATCCTGTGAAAACTAGTGAACTCCCAAGTGGGGCGCAGACCCACAAACAATCCGTGCAACTGCCATGGCCCTGTCTTTCTCTACAGCAGAGTATTCCTGCTCAAGCTGGAGCCGATCACGTCACACCAAATTGGTCGACACAGCCCTAAATGACACCTGTCGCATCATCACGGGATGGGTCAAGAAAACACCTGTCCCGTCCGTGCCTTTATGCGCTAGCCGGCACCTCCCCCCGCACATCAGACGACTGTGTAACGCTCAAGATGAATGGAAAACACAGGAGATAGACAGTGAAGTCTGGAATGAAATGATAGAGAACACCTCACACACACAGTTTCCTTTCGTGGCTGTTTACATTCGAGGGTCGCCGGTCCTCTCAAACGGAACAGTTTAACGTCATGCCCAGGACGAAAAGATATAGAGAACACCATAATGACAAATGACAAATAACAGCAGGAAGGCATGGGCCACAATCCACCGTCTTGGCAAAGACCACACCACCCATAATTCACAACGGTCACAGCAAATTCTGTTGCATCACAACTAGTGTAGGTATTGGATGGAGCCCGCACACCACAGGTATAAGAAAGACGTGATGCAGAGGAGGGAAATGGGTCGGTAGCTCTTCGGGGATAATGGGTCTTTGCCAGGTTTAGGGATTGCAACCACTTTGGCCTTTTTCCAGACAGAAGGGGTGGTTTTCTGTGCTGTGCATGTGTTCAGCATCCCCACAAGCCAGGGCCTTGAGTTAGGTCCCAGGTGCTGTATCATTTCTGCCAGTAGGTCATCAATCCCTGCTGCTTTTCCGGGTTTCAACTTTCCCATTGCAGTTTCAAGTTCTTCTAGGTCGAAGGGTTTGGTTTGAGTGATGGCTGATTATGGTTGGTCTGATACCACTGTGCGATGGTATTCTATGTGGGTCGGTGGCGGTGTTGGTTACAACTGTTGGCCACCAGTTGTGACCAAGACCGCCACCAACCCACAGGAGAATACCATCGCACAGTGGTATCAGACCAACCACAATCAGCCAGCCTTCAAACCAAACCCTTCGACCTAGAAGAACGTGAAACTGCAATGGGAAAGTTGAAACCCGGAAAAGCAGCAGGGATTGATGACCTACTAGCAGAAATGATACAGCACCTGGGACCTAACGGAAAGACCTGGCTTGTGGGGATGCTGAACACATGCATAGCACAGAAAACCATCCCTTCTGTCTGGAAAAAGGCCAAAGTGGTTGCAATCCCTAAACCTGGCAAAGACCCATTATCCCCAAAGAGCTACCGACCCATTTCCCTCCTCTGCATCACCTACAAGCCTATCCCGTCACACCAAATTGGTCGACACAGCCCTAAATGACACCTGTGGCATCATCATAGGATGCATCAAGACAACACCTGACCCTGTCCCAACACCTGTTTACATTCGAGGGTCGCCGGTCCTCTCGAACGGAACAGTTTAACGTCATGCCCAGGACGAAAAGATATAGAGAACACCAACATGACAAATAACAGCAGGAAGGCATGGGCCACAATCCACCGTCTTGGCAAAGACCACACCACCCATAATTCACAACGGTCACAGCAAACTCTATTGCATCACAACTGGTGTAGTTATTGGATGGAGCCCGCACACCACCAAAAAAAAGAAAAACAACATACTATAGTATGCCCTCCGTGACCATGGACTTTAGCCTTTCGCTTTTCTGCAATTTAACCTTTTTTCAAATCCTCAACAATGATGAAGAATCGCGCACTATAGCGTGCCACTTAATGACCTTGACCAATATCAATGACCTTGAGCAGTATAAATTACCTTCAATAAGACTAGTAAATTACCTTGACCAGTATAAATGACCTTGACAAGTACAAATGACCTTGACCAGTATAAATGACCTTCACCAGTAGAAATGACCGTGACCAGTATATGACTGTGACCAGTATAAATTACCTTCATGAGACTAGTAATTGACCTTGACCAGTATAAATGACCTTTAGAAGACTAGTAAATGATCTTCACCAGTATAAATGACCTTTAGAAGACTAGTAAATGATCTTCACCAGTATAAATGACCTTGACCAGTATGCGGTCCGTGACCATGGACTATAGCCTTTTGCTTTTCCTTGATTTTCACCTTTAAAAAATCCTCAACAATGATGAAGAATCGCACACTATAGCGCGCCGCTCAATGACCTGAGACCATGGACCAATGAATGAAATACAACACATTGAGCAGGGCACTGCAGGGAGTTGAACCCCGTTCCGGTAAACCAGAAGTCCGACACCAGTGCCTTAGTTTTTGTGTTGTTGTTCATTTAAAGGTCCAGGTGTGCATACGCATGTGCCCCTGTGTGTGTAGGTGCATGTGTGCATGTGTGTGCACGCTTCAATGACCACTGTTGGACCCAATGGCGATCAAGGACCTCAGGGAGCCACCCATAATTCACAACGGTCACAGCGAACTCTGTTGCATCACAACTGGTGGCCAACAGTCGTAACCAACACCGCCACGACCCACAGGAGAATACCATCGCACAGTGGTATCAGACCAACCACAATCAGCCAGCCCTCAAACCAAACCCTTCGACCTAGAAGAACTCAAAACTGCAATGGGAAAGTTGAAACCCGGAAAAGCAGCAGGGATTGATGACATACTGGCAGAAATTATACAGCACCTGGAACCTAACGCAAAGACCTGGCTCGTGGGGATGCTGAACACATGCATGGCACAGAAAACCATCCCTTCTGTCTGGAGAAAAGCCAAAGTGGTTGCAATCCCCAAACCTGGCAAAGACCCATCATCCTCAAAGAGCTACCGACCCATTTCCCTCCTCTGCATCACCTACAAGAGAGGCTGCTACTCCAACGCCTCATACCACTCATAGACACCAAGCTGACTAAAGACCAAGCTGGTTTCCGTCCCGTCCTGTGCTGGACAGAGCTCAACCTCACCCAACACATTGAGGATGGGTTTGAGGGAAAACAAATAACTGGAGCAGCAACTGGAGGGCGAAGCAAGCACGCAGGCAGCTTGTGCCTGCCTGCGTGCCTGCCTGCCTTCCTCATGTGGAAGCTGCATAGTTGAGTTTGTGTGTGTGTTTCTTTTTCTGTCTTTCTTTCTTAGGACGAAGATCAAGGTAGACGCCGTTGGAAGGCTCAACACAAGCCGATGCCCCTAGAGATCCATCCCAAAGCTTCCCTCAGGGAGTCCAGCAAGCCAGCTAGCCAGCAAGCCCGCCCAGTCAGCCAACGCAGCCAGCCAGCTCCGCCAGTCAGCCAGTGTAGAAAGTCAGGCTGCCAAGCCAGCGCACATCAGCCCTTGCAGTCAACCATTGTAGCCATACCAGCCTTGCTCAGTCAGCTCAGCCAGGCCTCTCTCTCGAGGCCTGGCTCTCTGTCTGCCTGGCCCGGTCTGCCCCGCCCTGCCTTGCAGCAACAGAACCAGCCTTGCTGGCAAGCCAGCCAGCTCAGAATACGAGCTCAGCAAGCCAGCGCAGCTGGCAAGCACGCAGTTAGTCTAAACCAGTTTCAGACTGGCAGGCCAAGGCAGACAGACAGGAAGACCGAGGCGCCTAGGCAGGCAGACAGGCCAGGAAGGCAACAAAGTGCAGGCAGGGGGACTGTCCGGCCTAAGGCTGCGCTGCAAGGGTTGGAGCCTGGCCAGCTCCTGCTGGTCTAGACTGAGTGGCTGTGGCTGCACAGTAAGGCTGCGGTAACCTAGTCTGGGCTTGCTGCTGCACTGGCTTGCTCAGCTCGCATTCTGAGCTGGCTGGCTTTCCAGAAAGGCTGGTTCTGTTGCTGCAAGGCAGGGCAGGGCAGACCGGGCCAGGCAGACAGAGAGCCAGGCCTCAAGAGAGGCCTGGCTGAGCTGACTGAGCAAGGCTGGTATGGCTGCAATGGCTGACTGCAAGGGCTGATATGCTCTGGCTTGGCAGCCTGACTTTCTACACTGGCTGACTGGCGGAGCTGACTGGCTGCGTTGGCTGACTGGGCAGGCTTGCTGGCTAGCTGGCTTGCTGTGCTCCCTGAGGGAAGCTTTGGGATGGATCTCTAGGGGCATCGGCTAGTGTTGAGCCTTCCTATGGCGTCTACCTTGATCTCCGTCCTAAGAAAGAAAGACAGAAAAAGAAAGACACACAAACCCAACTATGCAGCTTCCACCTGAGGAACCGAGACGCGAGAAAAGAACTGAGCGTCACTTGGGATGGTCACAAACTCTCCAACCATACCCACCCCATGTATCTTGGAGTTACACTGGACAGGACACTCTTCTTCAAAAAAACACCTGGAGAACACAAAAGCCACGGTCAACACCCACAATAACATCCTGTGAAAACTAGTGAACTCCCAAGTGGGGCGCAGACCCACAAACAATCCGTGCAACTGCCATGGCCCTGTCTTTCTCTACAGCAGAGTATGCCTGCTCAAGCTGGAGCCGATCACGTCACACCAAATTGGTCGACACAGCCCTAAATGACACCTGTCGCATCATCACGGGATGGGTCAAGACAACACCTGTCCCGTCCGTGCCTTTATGCGCTAGCCGGCACCTCCCCCCGCACATCAGACGACTGTGTAACGCTCAAGATGAATGGAAAACACAGGAGATAGACAGTGAAGTCTGGAATGAAATGATAGAGAACACCTCACACACAGTTTCCTTTCGTGGCCGTTTACATTCGAGGGTCGCCGGTCCTCTCGAACGGAACAGTTTAACGTCATGCCCAGGACGAAAAGATATAGAGAACACCATAATGACAAATAACAGCAGGAAGGCATGGGCCACAATCCACCGTCTTGGCAAAGACCACACCACCCATAATTCACAACGGTCACAGCAAACTCTGTTGCATCACAACTGGTGTAGGTATTGGATGGAGCCCGCACACCACAGGTATAAGAAAGACGTGATGCAGAGGAGGGAAATGGGTCGGTAGCTCTTCGGGGATAATGGGTCTTTGCCAGGTTTAGGGATTGCAACTACTCCAGCCTTTTTCCAAACAGAAGGGATGGTTTTCTGTGCTATGCATGTGTTCAGCATCCCCACAAGCCAGGTCCTTGCGATAGGTCCCAGGTGCTGTATAATTTCTGCAAGTATGCCATCAATCCCTGCTGCTTTTCCGGGTTTCAACTTTCCCATTGCAGTTTCACGTTCTTCTAAGTCGAAGGGTTTGGTTTGAGGGCTGGCTGATTGTGGTTGGTCTGATACCACTGTGCGATGGTATTCTATGTGGGTCGGTGGCGGTGTTGGTTACAACTGTTGGCCACCAGTTGTGACCAAGACCGCCACCGACCCACAGGAGAATACCATCGCACAGTGGTATCAGACCAACCACAATCAGCCAGCCCTCAAACCAAACCCTTCGACCTAGAAGAACTTGAAACTGCAATGGGAAAGTTGAAACCCGGAAAAGCAGCAGGGATTGATGACCTACTGGCAGAAATGTTACAGCACCTGGGACCCAACACAAAGACCTGGCTTGTGGGGATGCTGAACACATGCATAGCACAGAAAACCATCCCTTCTGTCTGGGAAAAGGCCAAAGTGGTTGCAATCCCTAAACCTGGCAAAGACCCATTATCCACAAAGAGCTACCGACCCATTTCCCTCTGCATCACCTACAAGGCTATATGAGAAGCTGCTACTCCAACGCCTTGTTGCCACTCATAGATACCAAGCTGACTAAAGACCAAGCTGGTTTCCGTCCCAGCCGCTCCTGTGCTGGACAGAGCTCAACCTCACCCAACACATTGTGGATGGGTTTGAGGGGAAACAAATAACTGGAGCAGCATTCAGAGATCTCTCTGCTGCCTACGACACTGTCCAACACCGCACAATGGTCAGGAAAAGCCTCCTCAACAACAGGCGCTTCTATGTCCAGTTAAATGACCAGAGGAGTAAATGGAAAGCCCAAAAGAACGGCCTCCAACAAGGTAGCGTGCTCGCCCCCCTCCTTTTCAATATCTACACAAACGACCAGCCACTACCCAATGCCTAATGCCAGCGTTTCATCTATGCCGACAACCTCTGCATTACGACCCAACAAGCAGACTTCCAGAAGATTGAGTCTGTCCTTGAAAGTGCCCTCCAAGAAATGTCAAGCTACTACAATACAACCACCTGAAACCCAACCTATAGAGAACACCTCACACACACATAATTTCCTTTCGTGGCCGTTTACATTCGAGGGTCGCTGGTCCTCTCGAACGGAACAGTTTAACGTCATGCCCAGGACGAAAAGATATAGAGAACACCAACATGTGAAATAACAGCAGGAAGGCATGGGCCACAATCCACCGTCTTGGCAAAAACCACACCACCCATAATTCACAACGGTCACAGCAAACTCTGTTGCATCACAACTGGTGTAGGTATTGGATGGAGCCCGCACACCACAGGTATAAGAAAGACGTTCTTTGTTGAAATACTGACAGCGTTTCGATCCATTTGATCTTCATCAGGTCATGTGTACACAAAACATACACTTTTATACTAAGGGAGTGCCCCCATTAAACAATCAAAATACCACATTTTGGTGCCCCTCCCATCACTGCAGGTGTGACACGTCAACCCTGAGTGAGTAGGTGGGGGCCCAGACATATTGATGTAAATATAGTCTGTTCAGAAATTGTAGTGCCTCTCATAGAGCTTGTAGGTGATGCAGAGGAGGGAAATGGGTCGGTAGCTCTTCGGGGATAATGGGTCTTTGCCAGGTTTAGGGATTGCAACTACTCCAGCCTTTTTCCAAACAGAAGGGATGGTTTTCTGTGCTATGCATGTGTTCAGCATCCCCACAAGCCAGGTCCTTGCGATAGGTCCCAGGTGCTGTATCATTTCTGCCAGTATGCCATCAATCCCTGCTGCTTTTCCGGGTTTCAACTTTCCCATTGCAGTTTCACGTTCTTCTAAGTCGAAGGGTTTGGTTTGAGGGCTGGCTGATTGTGGTTGGTCTGATACCACTGTGCGATGGTATTCTCCTGTGGGTCGGTGGCGGTCTTGGTCACAACTGGCCAACAGTTGTAACCAACACCGCCACCGACCCACATAGAATACCATCGCACAGTGGTATCAGACCAACCACAATCAGCCAGCCCTCAAACCAAACCCTTCGACTTAGAAGAACGTGAAACTGCAATGGGAAAGTTGAAACCCGGAAAAGCAGCAGGGATTGATGACCTACTGGCAGAAATGTTACAGCACCTGGGACCCAACGCAAAGACCTGGCTTGTGGGGATGCTGAACACATGCATAGCACAGAAAACCATCCCTTCTGTCTGGGAAAAGGCCAACGTGGTTGCAATCCCTAAACCTGGCATAGACCCATTATCCACAAAGAGCTACCGACCCATTTCCCTCTGCATCACCTACAAGGCTATATGAGAAGCTGCTACTCCAACGCCTTGTTGCCACTCATAGATACCAAGCTGACTAAAGACCAAGCTGGTTTCCGTCCCAGCCGCTCCTGTGCTGGACAGAGCTCAACCTCACCCAACACATTGAGGATGGGTTTGAGGGGAAACAAATAACTGGAGCAGCATTCAGAGATCTCTCTGCTGCCTACGACACTGTCCAACACCGCACAATGGTCAGGAAAAGCCTCCTCAACAACAGGCGCTTCTATGTTCAGTTAAATGACCAGAGGAGTAAATGGAAAGCCGAAAAGAACGGCCTCCCACAAGGTAGCGCGCTCGCCCCCCTCCTTTTCAATATCTAAACAAACGACCAGCCACTTGAAACCCAACCCATCAAAAACCCAACTATGCAGCTTCCACCTGAGGAACCGAGACGCAAAAAAGAACTGAGCATCACAAACTCTCAAACCATACCCACCCCATGTAACTTGGAGTTACACTGGACAGTTTAACGTCATGCCCAGGACGAAAAGTTATAGAGAACACCAACATGACAAACCCTACACTTAAACTTTCTATATTTAATAAAAAACAATTCTGGACAGGAATCCTGTATTGCAGGGGTGCCCAAAAGGTACATCGTGATCTACCAGTAATCACAAAGGCTGTGCAGGTAGAGTGGTAGACCATATGGCATGCCCCTGTATATAATCTATCACTTGAATTAAGGTGACTTGACACCAGCTCAAATGTTGCACACAAACATCAGTAGCAAAAGTACAAAGTTATTGTGACAGTAATAATTGCTATAGTGTGTGTTCAGTAACAGGAATATTCCTGTCTCTCCAGCTCTTTAATAAATAGAAAAGGGTTTAATCAGGAGTTGTAGTAGCCACAGGATAATCTAAGCGGTGGATATTGCTCTTTTCTTCATGTCTTTATGTATGTAAATTGTCTTGTTGTTTGTGTTATGTCAAATGCGTGTATATGTGTTCTGCATATACTTGGCTGCTGTGTTGCAAGTTACTGAACACACACTATAGCAATGATTACTGTCACACTATAGAGCTATTTAACACCGTTACTGAACACACACTATAGCAATGATTACTGTCACAATATAGAGCTATTTAACACTGTTACTGAACACACACACTATAGCAATGATTATTGTCACAATATAGAGCTATTTAACACTGTTACTGAACACACACACTATAGCAATGATTACTGTCACAATATAGAGCTATTTAACACTGTTACTGAACACACACTATAGCAATGATTACTGTCACACTATAGAGCTATTTAACACTGTTACTGAACACACACTATAGCAATGATTACTGTCACAATACAGAGCAATTTAATTTAGGTAACCAAATTGACCCCAATAGTAGATCTTTACACTCTCAATAGTTCAATTGTTGTTAAGCATCTGCTTAATTTCCAAAAAAACTACACAATTAGAGAATGTAGAAGATTGCTACTTTTGATCCTTTGATTATATAATGCTGATTGTAGCATAGTGGTTAGTGACTGAGCTTTGTTAACATGAGTGCCCGGGATCGTTTCCCACCAATTTCAAAGAATGTTTGTTGCTTCGTGCCAATTTTCACAGAATGTTTGTCCTTTTACCTACCAAACAATACTATTTTCACCTCTAGTCGATTATTTATTCAGCGTTTGAGCCACGGACCACCATTTGAGGCCATCTAGTCTCTCAGACCCATTTGAGCCACTGACCACCATTGTGAGAGTCTATTAATGTGAAATGGTGGTCCGTGGCTCAAACATGTTATCACTTTTGAAGTTACTTGTTGTGTTTAGATATGTAAATACTACTCTTTAAAGCCGTGTTTCGGTAGTCGAGTGGGTACTGTCGACGGTTAGTAAACATTGAGGCCGGGCATAGTTGTTTATAAACCTTCGACACTAACCATTCGGCTACTGAAACACTGTTTTACAGTTTCGTACAAACATCATATATAAACATCATAACAAGTAACTTCAAGTGATAGACGTTTGAACACACAAACAACAACAGCGTTAAGTATTAAATAACATTTAATCACTTAC
The DNA here is from genome assembly GCF_964188405.1 of Protomyctophum parallelum. NCBI lineage: Eukaryota > Metazoa > Chordata > Actinopteri > Myctophiformes > Myctophidae > Protomyctophum > Protomyctophum parallelum. The sequence continues at coordinate 46,157,219 of NC_139710.1, forward strand.
TTGCTCCGAAGACGGACCCGCGATGGTGACGTGGCACGTTCCAAACAAACACTCACTGACCAAACCTACCTCCACGCGTCTCTTCCGTATTTGAGGGCGGCGGCACTTCCTTCCGGTGTGAGGCCACGCCCGCGAGATTTAACCGCGAATCTATTGTAGTCCTCTTACGTTACATCCGGGTCCCTTGGTCCCATCCGCTTCTAATGCAAAATATAATCTTTTTTTTTTTTTACAATAACGTTATTTGTCAGAAAGGAAGCCATTGAGGGTTAAAATGGGTCTTAATGCTTCCAACTCATATAACTGTCACCAACAACACTTTTAATGATATTACATGAAGCAGACAGCCCTGTGATGAAACCTTTAGCATTACACTGTGGTTAATAGGTTTTTATTCACAATGGAATGTTATTGTACAGTTTGTACTCTTAATATATCATGGTGTAGCACAGCACAGTAGATTCATATTTCAATCGATCTGGGATGTTAAAATTGTGCAAAACTCTGTTCAATGAATGGCCTCTTCTGCTACATTAAACATTACTAAACATTAAACGTTACTTATACCTGTTATTGAGACTCCTATAGAGCATGTTGACATGGATAGCTTGGTTAGTAGTATCTCTGTTAGTTAATGCAGTTTGATTGATTAAATTAATAGCCTATTTTATTAGACAAAAATGTAGAACAGTAGTGTCATAGAGTGGAAAATGCCATTTGGTTTAATGTCACAGAATGCAGTGCCACGTAGAGCAGCATGATAAATGGTTAACTTTATAGTGTGTTCAAAAATGGCAGATCTGCAAGTTCAGTGTCTTGAATGAGATGTGCTGTGAGTTTGCATATCTGCTATTGTCCAGCATAGGACCGTTGCACAGTGAAGTATAAACAAGGCTTTAGGATTTATAAGTCGTTTTTAGAATATAATAGAATATTCACTCCAGTGAATAGCATTTATCCATTTAGATAACTTTTTGATGTTATTTAATTACTTATTTTTACACAGAAACATAATGTGTGTCTTTACAATAACTGTAATGTAATAATAATACTAATAATGTAATGTAATAATTATTAATTAAATAGCCTTATTTTATTCTGAAGGCAACCGGATGTCTTAAATTAGCTAGCTCTCAGACAGGAAGTTCTAAATTAGCTCAAAAGACGGAGCCCCAAAATACTTGCTTGTCATGGTGGGAGGTCAGTTTACAGTCTATGGTTCAAATATGATTTGAATTGGTTTTTCGGTGCCGATGTCAGACTCATACAGATGTATGTTCTGCACTGGTAGCCACCGTACTCAGGTTCTGGTGTCCATATAATGCAGCAGAAAACAATTGAGTTTTGTGAGAATTAATGAAAAATAACTACTGTCTGGTCCTTTATCCCACTCCACAAAACATCTATGTGCATGCCTTGAGGTACATTCTGTATTTAAAATGGACACAAAGCCAGAATCATCATGAGAATAAAAATCTTTATTAGTGTTTTATGAAGTCTGCATAATATGCCACACGCCTGAGAAGCTTATGGTCAAAAAAAAAAACGAAAAAAAAAAAAACTGCTCTATCAATACCGCCCTCTACTGGTAAAACAACTGCGACATCTACTGTACTGACTTGCTTTGCAAAAAAGATTACTGTTAAATACACACATACTGTACTACTGTTATGTATATGTACGTCGTCTGGTCCACATCAGATTTGCAATGCTTTTTTTTTTCTTTTCACATTCATATGTTTGTAGGCCAAAGATAAAAGAATGTAACACTGGACCCTAAACACATGGTTCAGTCCCCCAAAATCCAAACTCCACTAGGTGCACTTAAAGTACAATCACTAGTGCTGTAAGGTAAACAAATGTATTACATCAATATAAAGGAGGTTTGGGGAGAAGGAAAAAAAAAAAAAAAAGGAAAAGAAAAAACGAATGTAAAAACAAAAAAAAACACTTGCAACAGCCATGTAATGACGAGAATGGCATACTGCAAGCTAGTTTAAGTCTTTGTTTAACATACAGTATTTCATAGACAGGAACGAATACAATACACACATTTAAAACACAGGATGTCCCAGTGTGCAGACTCATTCGCTCTTCCTTTCTGGTATAAGATTCTGGAATACTGCCATGTTTCTGTAACATTTTAAAGCCAATTGTATCTGCTTCACCTTTACCTTTATCTAAGCACCAAAAAAGGCGTCAAGAGGTCAAATGAGCCATTATTCAAATTTTTTTAAGTGAAGAGATGAATGACTATGAAAATTCTCACAACATGCCTCTGGAATCATTAAAACCATAGGAAGGAAAGCAGATTTGGGGTTACAGGCAAATCAACCATTTTGTGTACTTTAAATGCACCAGATTTATTTTTTGAAAGATAAAAAGTAATAAGATAAAAAAAACAGGCTACATCATGTGGGGCAGTGATTTTTCTTACCAAGACAAAGGGCTTTCATTGGGAATTGGATTCAAGCTGAACCTTTTTGAGTAAAACAGGAATGATCCATGGTCTCCATGTCACTTTAAAAACAGCTGTGGTCTTGAAAATATTACTTTAATAAAAAGTGAAGGACAGAAAATCTTAAGTATATTTATATATAAAAATACATGAGAATACAAAAAAGTAGCAAAAGAAAGGGGATATAGGTTAAAAACAATATAGAATGAAATTCATTGATGCCTTCAATTTCTCCCGGTGAGAGACTTTTTTTTTATTTATTTTTTATTTTTTAAGACGCTTCACCTTGGAGAGCTCCAGGACTCCCAGTGTCGTGTCAAAAACTAAATGAAAAAGAAAATGAAAAAAATCCTTTCTAACAGCTTGATATTTTCTGGTCCCTGCCCAGTGCACCCAGCAAACCTAGGCCCAAGTCTCATTAGCTTCTAAATCCACTTTCTGTAAGGGGGTGCAAATCAAACCAACCTACTAGGACACGGAAGAGTGCCGTGTAATGACTAAGAAGTAAACTACAGCCAGGCCAATTATGGCGGTTCGTTTAGGGTTCTTGCTGATTCTTTTCTTGCCAACATTCCTATTTGTCCATTAAGAGGTGTGTCTTATAACGACACACGTCAAAGAGTTGAAAAAATAAAATAAAGGAGAGGGTGCGGGGTTGTTTGGGCAATGGGTGAAATCATTTTGGGAATTAATTTCGTAAATACAATGTGGCGTTGTCCCCTTAGAGGGGATCGGCCACCAAGGCCATAATTCTTAACCAAGCCAACTCCCCCCAGACAAAAACATGGGTCCAAGTTTCCCAGAGAAAAGTAAACTTAGGTTCAGAACAATGGTTGGGGTGGACCAAAAAAAATTTCATTTTAGCATTCAAGCTTGTGTTACTCATACAAGCAATATCCAATACTGAGAAACTATTCACAGATATTTTTGGTTATTTCCCCCTGCTTCCTGGACTAAAAACCAATATACATTTCATTTGTACCACAAATAGATCTAATATTAAGGATTTGGGGAAAAGCAATTTAACAAGGTGCATGACATAGATGGGTAACAAAGTGCCAAATTCTATACTGAAAAGTCTATGTATTGATGTGTATATATGTCTGGGCCTGTGTGTGTGTGTGTGTGTGTGTGTGTGTGTGTGTGTGTGTGTGTGTGTGTGTGTGTGTGTGTCCAATCTCCATACGTATGCTTGTGTGTGTGAACGTGTAAAGTTAAAACTGGGAGTGGAACTGGGCCACAAATACTATGAAGTTATGTACAGAAATTCATTCTGTGGGGGTTCTATTTTTTCATGATAGGACTCACAAGTTTAAGAATTCATGATCTTTGTAAATAGGCTGACGTTGTTTGGGTAGTTCCTCGAGCCATTTAGGACATACTGGAACAGCGCACAGACGGGGAGCCCATCTGGGTCAGAACCTTGTCCAGCCACTGCAAGGGTCCATTCAAATGCAGCTCAATCCAGCAAGGAGTGCTTGTGACAGTCTGCCGCCTGAGACACAAAAGGATTAAAGTGTTGTTACTTCTGCTGCTCTGGTTCACCCCAGTCTTTGCATTAAAGCTGCTGGAAAGGACTTATTATTTTATTTCTGAATGTGAATATGAATGATATCCAATCATAGTGACAGAACTTAACCATTAAAGGTGTAGTGAAATCACACTTTTAGACCATATCCGTGGTCATCATATAATAGATGCCTAAAGAATTTGGCAAATTCTCATTTGTGTGTTTATATCAAAAGTCCATACAAAAATAGAAAAAGAACCACCGCTCATCCGCTGAAAAAAACTTGAGAGGTGCTGGAGCCACAAAGGGAACATGACCTTCTTCAGGCATGTGCCTGAAGGTCAGTAGACTGAAAGCTTGCCAAATAAATTGATTGTGCGCAGATCTGAGTGTGCAGAGCTTCCCTTTATATTTTTTTAATCAAAAGTCCATAGAAATATTTTTTTAATTACTTCCTGAAAACGAGCTGCGTGATGACGTGTCGAGGCCCACATCAATAAAAGCCAATAAAAGTTAAGCTCACCAGTTTGATTCCCATGCTTCATTGTCCTCCAACACAGCAGGTTTTGATTAAAGAACTACTCGTTTTTAATCTCATTCAAGATGACATCCAAACAGTGCATTACTCGTTTTAAACTTAATCATCATCACGCTAAAATATGTACCGGTATATAGGTTGTGTATAGTAATTTTAGATTTGAGCTAAGAAAACAAACAAAAAAAAACATTATTTTATACTTTGGTTTTATACGAATGTTTCTTCTTCCTTTTTGCTGCTCAGTATGGCCATGCTCACCTGTACTCGGCTCCCCAGCCTTTAACGAAGCTCATACGGATTGTGCACATCCTGGTGAGCTGGTAGACTGCTTCAAAGCCCTGGTTGACTGACTGAGCCAGCAGAGCAGCAAACTCTTGGTTGTTGAAGATCTTCAAGTTACAACCTTACAGGGAACAGGGAGGGTCAGTGGGTCGGACATAGTTGTCCACGTGACATTTCTTTCTTGTTAAAATATTTGTACCGGTATATATGCACACACTACTAACGCTTTAAATAACTTAACACATTCAACCAGCAGGTGTCCTACTTGGCACTCATGACAATGGGTTATACAAGTAGACAATCTTACCCTACATTTAAGGGTGGATTTTGTGTGTCCAGAATAGGGCTGGGTATCGAATTCCGATGGCATTATATTACTTTCTTGGCATAAACATGAACGCATCAATACTACTCTGTATCAAAAGCGGCATATATATATATATATATATATATATATATATATATATATATATATAGGTATCACTATCTCATACGACAATTCACCACCAAAGCACTAAACCTCCATTGTTTTGGACATGCTGTTTTCCATCATAAACAAAACAAAAAGGTTCAGTCTGTAAATCAGCTGGCATAAGCAATCATTTGTTGTCGAAGCACCTTTGGAAATGCTGTGCTCATATTGAAAATGAATTGTGTGTGTGTGTATAGGTGATGTGCTTATCTTTTTCTTTTGGGAAAATCATTTTAAGTGTGTTCACGATACATGATGAATTCTGCTGTAATATCGTTGCAATAGACCTTTTCCTCCAAGTCTTTTCTAACACATCTAAGTGATTGTTTTAATATTCTCACATTCAAAGGCTTAAATTAGATTATTGTCAAGAAGACCTAAAACTATAGACTTAAAAGTCTCCTGTAAAGTTTTGTTTAATGGTTGCATGTACCTTTATTACTATGATCTTATAGTGATAAGATAATAAAAATAAATAAAATAAATAGTAATTTAATGAATTGACTAGGCTCCATACAATCTCAATTTGTACCCTTATCAGCCCCATGTGGCGTAATATCGGATAATAATTACCAGTACTGCTACTTGTAGTTCATATGCTCTGGGTATTATGCTGCTATTTCTGCCAAAGACCTGCAGCAGTCTTCTATCAGTCCCTTCCAGCAGGTGGTAGTGTGAGGTGGCGGTTCTGACAAAGACCCCAGTTGCTGCCCTAGTGGGCTGAGAGATAGCAGCCCACCATACTTATCTCCCCCTCCCAAACCACACAAACACACTGTCTGGTCCACTGGCAACTCAATATAGGATGTGGAGTGCTGTCTTTTTCTGGGTTTTTATGAAGTAACGACGAGGAACCGAGCCAAATATATCAACTTGACCATATTGACAGCATTTAAGCGCTTTTTTAGATAGTTTGAACATAAAATGACTGTATAGAGAGAAGCAAACGGAAGGTATGGTACATAGCAGCTTGTATAACACCTGACATTTGTTCATTCTGTCATCAGTTGTAACTTGTATGGGCAAATGTTAACATACTGTACATATTGTATAATTGCTACCACAAAGGGTGTGTCTGATGCAAACTTGTGTGGTAATGACAAATATTTGTGTTAATTTTAAACAAGACATAATAACCCATATTAACCAATATCAATATTATGTACCACCGTCATTAACACATGTGTAACTTGTGTTAAACTGCGTTTTGTCAAAAACAAGTCACAGCCTTCCAGAATGCACCCAGGCAGGTTTAGGGGGACAAATATAGCCCTTATCAGCCAGCGCAGAGTGAGCATGTTGTTTACCAGAATGTGATGAGGACCAACCCCTGCAGCACAGTCTATCATCAACACATTTGAAGTGTAACTGAATGTGTCAGGGGGTGACAGGCAAAGCCACAAACTAACGGTGGCAAAAAACGGAAGAGGAAGAAGAAAAAAACTTAGTAGAAGTGGGAGTTTCCGGGTGACCTCTGTGACCACCCTTCCGTTTCCCTCTTTTCTCCTCCCCTCAATCCTGGCTATCCACTGTCATCAAGAGGTTATGTCTGATCCTATGCTGAAGAGGAAGACGCCGTGAACATGGACCATCGAACCTTGGCCATCGTCGTGGGTTTTCTGCTCTGTTCCATACATGGTGAGATTTTCAATATGAATTAATTATGAAGTACAACATTTTGGGAGTCTTATTTTTCTAAATGTCAATTGATATGAATAATAGAAATAGAAATAGAAAATTCGATGTTAAATCTTTTGTGCTCATGTATTGAAACACCAACTGAAATGATACGTAATGATGATTTTTTTTCTTTTTACATGGTTTTCATGTTATAATATTGAAAATAAAGGTTGAAATGACGGATTTGAGAAATTGGATATTTCATAATGGTGTGATATTGGAACAAAACAATATTAAAATAATTGTATTACTTAACTTGATTACTGAAAGCCATTATAAGATAACTGAGGACTTTATATTATTGTTGAAATTATCAAATTCAATTAAAAGGGATTTTAGTGTGTCTGACGGAGTTGACATGAATCAGGATAGAGAGTCAAAAACGAAACCTAAGGTTTTTTTACCCCCAGGGGTTAACTGGGGACAGGGAGGAACTCCTTATATGGCCAGCACACTCTATAGTAGGGAGGATTATCACAACAAAACAAAAAAATAAGTGATATTTGAATTACCGGTAAGTGAAATCACTGAATATACCTTTAAGTGCATAAATGTCCCATTTTAGAAATAAATGTTATGCGAAAAACCTGTTCCTTCTCAAGATTGGTAGTTGAGACCCGTGTCTACAAATACATCTATTTGATTTGAATGTATCTTAAAAAAAAAAAAAATCTAGTTTGAAAAAAGTTTTGTCCCTTATCTCAAGAATGGGTGATATATATAAATATAGATACATTATATATATATAATAAATATAGCACTTATGACCCCTCATGTATCCAGACCGTAGACTGCACTCACTTGACTCTACTTGAGTGGACTGCTTCAGTCTTCAGTCTCATATCAGGCTAAAACATAGCTTTAATTCCATCAATGTCTGGCATACTTTAACATAATATAGCTCAGATATGTTGTCATTTTGGCGACAGAGCTTACTACTCTCATTAGCTGGTAAGTCTGGCCAGGGCCGGAATAACCCTCTGTGGTGCTCTGGGGCTTCGAACAGTTTTGTCTAATTAGTATCGTTTATGTTTGATATCCAAGCAAGTTAATGTGTGGAATTATTTAATTCCAAAATGTCAATAGCTACACTTACCTTTGGGGACAAACTATGCTCACTTTTTTCTCATTGCATTATGCTCAATACTTTGTTTACCGTTATGTTAACACACTTTCTGTAGACAGTCATTGCATCATTTAAATAAAGAAATAAAGAAATGATCATGCCCCCCTAGATCAACCACAATGCCAGTTTGCCTTGGATGCGACTGTCGCTCCATTTTCTTGGTTGAATACTATAAAATCTAGAGACACCACCACTAAGATTCGAAATGTAAATATATGGGGGGTGGACCAACTGCAGCGGCTGCAACAAAGTAACCACCTAAGCCAAATTGTGAGAGAGAAATGCGATTCAATGATTGTCATGTCAACTTTTCCACCGGTTAAGTGCTTTACAGAGTTGAACGAAATCAACGCAGAAAGCGCTAAGCAATGGAGGAGGAGAGAAATATCTCGCCTCCATTCCGTCATCCATCAATCTGGGAACGATCCCAACAACACAAGCAGGAAAAGTAGTAATGCTTTTTATGCTTTTTTCATTGCGGATGATCATATTTATCCACTAGTGGTTCATGGTTCCTTTTCTCAGCCTCTTCAGTTGTTTATATTTGCATGATCTTGAAATCCCAGGGTGGTTTGGTTGACAGCCTGATAACTAAAGCTAGCTAGAAGTATAACAATTCTATTGTCCAGTCAAAACCAATTCATAATCTCTGATTGGCCGAGGGTGTCACCGACGTACGCACGCAGCGCCCTGATTGGCCGAGGGTGTCACTGACGTACGCAACGTCACGCCCTGATTGGGTGCATTGTGTGTCTTCTCTCTCACCCCCAACACTAGTCAAAACGGACTCTGTCGAGGCCTTTACCTGGAGGTATTTTGCAGACTGTTGCAGGGTGCCATCCATACCGCTGGTTGCAGTTTGGACTCTGGACAAAGATGGCGCTATCGCTCAGACATTCAGCAAATACTTCCCCGCCAATGTAATAAAGCCTTACTCCTCTTCCTGTGAACAAAAAATGGAAACAGACATCAATCACCTGTGGTAATCAGACATGCGACAACACCTCAAGAGGCGGCCGTTCATAGCTACAGTGGAGTCAGTACTGCTATATGGGGCAGAGACATGGACCCTCACAGCACAACAAGAAAGGGCTGTGGATGATGTCTAAACAAGAATGCTACGAATGGCACTAGGTGCCACATGGACGGATCACGTCAGAAATGTGGTCCTCTACGCATTGTGGTCCTCTACGTCATGACCGTCTAGCCCAGGGGTCCCCAATTAGCGGCCTGCGGGCCATCTGCGGCCGGCAGAGCACCCCTTGTGGCCCCTGGAAGAACTTCAGAAAATAAATAAATAAGGGGGGGGGGGGGGGGGGGGGGCATTACATGGGGGTCAGTAGCCTCTGCATGTCAAACTGGGGGTCCTTTTCAAATGGGGTGAAAATTGACCTCGATCTCGCGCGTGCCGACTCGGCCCCCAGAAAATTAATTGGGGAACCCTGGTCTAGCCTCTGAAGTAACTGTAAAATCCAACACACAACAGCTCTCTCTCCATCTCTCACAGAACAACCTGCTGGATCCCAACCAGTCCGGATTCAAGAAGGCCCACTCCACAGAAACTGCCCTGCTGGCAGTCACAGAAGCACTACATGCTGCCCAAGCTGCTTCCCACTCTGCAGTACTGATTCTCCTAGACCTATCAGCAGCATTTGACACAGTGAACCACCAGCTGCTCCTAGACACCCTAGCGGAGCTAGGCATCGGTGGAACGGCACTAAAGTGGTTCTCCTCCTACCTCACCGACCGGACCTACCAGGTTTCCTGGAAAGGTCTGTTATCATCCCCCCGAACCCTCCAAACTGGGGTCCCACAGGGATCTGTACTTGGTCCCCTCCTTTTCTCACTGTACACTAAATCCCTTGGCACTATCATCTCTGCCCACAATATATCCTATCACTGCTACGCCGATGACACACAACTGTTCCTATCCTTCCCCCCCTCTACCACTCAGGTGGAAGAGCGCATCACTGCATGCCTGGCTGACATCTCACAGTGGATGTCCTCCAACCATCTCAAGCTGAACCCAGACAAGACTGAGCTTCTCTTCTTCCCAGCTAAGTCCTGCCCTATGCGGGAGCTAACTATTTCCGTAGACAACGCCCTGGTAACGTCTGTCCCAACAGCCAGGAATCTTGGTGTTGTCCTGGACAGTCAGCTCTCGTTCAAACCTCACATCACAGCTGTCACTCGATCCTGTAGGTTCACACTCTATAACATACGACGAATTAGACCGTTCCTCACCCAGGAATCAGCCCAGCTCCTAATCCAGACAACAGTCTTATCAAAACTCGACTACTGTAACTCCCTCCTTACTGGCCTACCAGCATGTGCACTTAAGCCTCTCCAGCTGATCCAAAATGCAGCAGCTCGCTTGGTCTTCAACCAGCCAAAATTCTCACATGTCTCCCCCCTGCTCCGCTCCCTCCACTGGCTCCCGGTCGCTGCCCGCACAGAATACAAAACTCTGATGCTGGCATTCAAAGCAACCAAAGGTATGGCTCCCCCATATCTTACAAGTATGATTGAACCCTACAAACCCTCCCGCGCACTCAGATCAGCCAACGCAGGGAAGCTGGAAGTACCCTCACTAAAAACGCCGGGACAACGCTCCACACGTCCCAAACTCTTCTCCCTTCTGGCTCCAAAACTGTGGAATGCACTTCCCATTGCAGTCAGAACTGCAGCATCACTCCCAATCTTCCGCCGTAGCCTGAAAACCCACCTTTTCAGACTCCATCATGGCCCTTAGCACTTACCCTAAACCCTTAGATAGCATTTCTGTTGGATTATATAGCATTTGATACAGACTTATAGCATGTTATGTAGACAGCACTGTAATTGTATTGTATGTAGTCATAGCACGCCATAGTACACATATATAGCATAGTAGTAAAGATGTATAGTTTATATGTATAGTGTATGTATAGTTTCACTATATAAATATTCCACTGTTACTTTCTTAGCTTACGCATGTTTCATGATAAATGCTTTTTATGTGATGTATTCCCATGCTTTGTTCTTGCTTAAATGTAAGTCGCTCTGGATTAAGAGCGTCTGCTAAATGCCTAAATTGTAAATTGTAAATTGGTGAAATAGAACACTGTCTTTGTAGTATGTGTGTGTACATGCTGCACTATGTGCATTGTGGAGAAAAGAAAGGTTGCACATACATGCTACACGTGTGCGCATGTCAGCCCTCCCTGTTTTATTCTTCAAAGTTAATATGATCTAGAATTAAAACTAACATGTTTACCTGAGATACCTGAAACATAGCCTTTGCTAAGGCAAAACAGCCTTTGCTTCTGATGACAGCTGAAATTGAAAAGCAGTGACCCTAGGGTCACCAACTTCTGTAAGTCACAAATACAATTTGCAGAAATGAAACTTTGGTCACGTTATATTTCGAACCCGTGACTGTGCTTGAAGACAGGCAAGTTCAATTAGGGATGAAGCGTTTCTTTCCGTTAGTGACACACAGTGGGTGTTTATAAGGAACCTACCTATGTGCCTCCGGGTCATCTCCACGGTGGCATTACGGTTGACGTTGGACAGCAGGCCGAGGCAGAAGCGCTCCGAATTGGAGGGGTCTGTGAAGCCGTCCACTGTCAGTGAGGGCTGTGAGGCGTGGAAGGTCTCTCCCACGCGCTGGTTCAGCTCGTAATAGGCTATTGAGCACCAGAAGGCTGGCTCAGAGTAGGTCACCGGCTGTAGGTCTGAAACGGGACATTATACACCTTTATATCGTCCTTTCCCCCCCATTGCATCAATTTAGTTGTGCACTATTACAGCACTATTATATGATCATATTGATAATACTGCCTAGATTTTACACTTGCAGTTAGTCCAAACCTTATTATACATTACATGACGTGGAAAACGTGAAAACAATGTCGACATTAAGTTAGTATAATCAAATTATCTAGACTGAAGTAGTACTCGTTCATTTTTAACATCAAACAATATATCTTGAATATCATGCAAAATAGATGGGATTAGCTATGGTATAGAGACAGGAAGCAAAGCTGGAGGTAACAGACAAAAGATTTTGAGGTTCTCTCTGGGAGTAACAAGGGTGGATAGGATCAGGAATGAGCACATCAGAGTTAGATGTTAGAGAGGCCAGACTGAGATGGTTTGGACATGTTTGTACAGAGGAGGGATAGTGAGTATATCAGTAGAAGGATGTTGAGGTTGGAACTGCCATGCAGGAGGCCTAGAGGAAGACCAAAGAGGAGATGTATGGATGTAGTGAAAGAGGACATGAAGTTAGTTGGTGTGAGAGAAGAGGCAGTGGACAGGGTGAGATGGAGGCAGATGACTCTCTGTGGCGACTGGCGACCCCTGAACGGAACAGCCAACAGGAAAAAAAGAAGCTCAGCTCTGTCTATAGTAGTGTTAGATTTATAATGAGCTAAGTGCGCATATCTTACCCATGCTGTGATTAACAGGGGACAAGGTGCTGGGGGACAGCTCTGCTGGAGAACCTGACAGGTACAGGACACAGGAAGTTAACCATTTAACATGATTTATAGAAGCTGCTTTACTGTTGACTTGGAGAAAGAGAGTTTGAACGGCAATGGGAATAACAGAAACCGACAGGGAGTGTCTAGTCTAGGGTACCTGTGTCCATACTTTGATTCATCTGTTGATCGCTTGCCTCCCCATCCTCACTGATGTAGCCTGGGGGCGGGGTTTCTAGAGGACAAACACAACAGCTTACTCACTGTGGCATCCTTGTAACATAATAAAATTATAATTAAAGAACATGTTATTGAACTCATTGTTATTAGGGATAATACTAGATACACCAACTAGTCTAAAAGCAAAAACGATGACAAGAATATAAATATTGTCATGCTGAGCCTCCTTCATGGCCCGGACATACTTCCATCTCAGATAACCATGCATCCCCTGGTATATTAGCTCCACTTGCACATTTTGCTGTTCTTTGAAGACTTCAATGCAAAGACAATTTGGGATACGCACATTTCAGTTGCTGCCGTCTCCACCATCGATGTGGATCTTTACCCTCCCAACCCCATTTAGTCGCTATGCCCAATGAACCCTAACACTTAACACCTAGATTCTGCAGTGGTAGACGGGTACTTTAGCCTTGTGTGGCATGCCACCCAAACCCCCACGCAATTCTCCTCTTCTAGTGCATCATCCAACCTTTGATGCTTTGATTGGTCAGACAGTCATCCTCCTGACCCTTAGATGAAATTGCACTAACCTGGTATGTAGTTGTTAGGAGGTTCAATTCCTGCAGGAAAGTTTGTGTTCTCAGGTATGGAATGAGTGTAATCGTCAAGCGGTGGTAGCTCCGTCAGAACTTCCGAGTGTCTTGGCACAAGAACGGGAGGCAACACTGCAGAGTTAAATGGAGAACAGTTGAAATTACATTTTGAGCAGTTATGGGACTTATTTATTACTAACCAGTAAGACGCATGAGGGCGAGGTCGCGTGCACTGACCATATGGAGCGTGTCTTGAGTGTACAGGGTGTGATGAGGTCAGATCAACATATGGAATGTCAGAACAGGTCAGCTCCATATATATATTGAAATTCTTTATTTGGAATACCCCTTGAGATACAATATCTCGTTTTCGAGGGTCCACAAGCATACAGTCAATACAAGGTGATTAACAGAAAATAAAAAGGAAAACAAAACAAAACACAAAACAAACAGTTACAAAACACAAAACAGGGTATTGCACTAGACAAGCAGAGTAGCAACAAGATGGAAAAGTTGTTCCGTCAGTATCACTGTCACTATAGGTCAGCATTAAGATACATTTAATTTGGTTTTCAGCATTGGAGAACTTTTGATAAAGAGAAACATTTAGTTAATCTCATTGATTCATTGTTTGCATGAGCGTATAGTAATATAGTAAGAAACTACAATGAACAATCCTATTGAAACCTTATGTCCCATGGTGGACAAGAGGAGTACGTAAGTAATATTATAATATTAAGTAATGAATATATAGATAATAGATAAAATGGAGTGAGATATGGGCATGTACAAGAGGTCTTATATATGAAGACACTGCATTTTTTAACATAAAGGATGGAATGGTTCGAATATGTGTTGGTAAATTGTTCCAATCAGAGGGGGCTTTAAATATGAATGCTTTCTTACCCAATGCATTGAAGACTGTTGGAACAGAAAAATAGGGTTGGGCGGAGTGCCTCAACTGCAAATTGGTAGTGGATGGTACTAGAAACTGTTAGAGATATTGTGTATACATTTAAAAAATAAACTGGGTCCAATGGCGCTGTCTTCTTATAGTGAGAGAGGGCAACTCAAGATTCTCATACATAGTACAGTGGTGAGTAGTAAAAGGATAACCTAGGATAAACTATGTTGAGAATGTTCAAATTGGATTTGTATGTGGTTTGATACACGACATCAGCATACCGGTAATCAAATATGGGTAAGATAAGTTGTAGAACTAGTCTTTTTCTGACAGAGAATGAGAAGCAGTTTCTAGAGCGAGTACACCAATGCTGAAATTTGCTTTTCTTATAATGTGATCAATGTGACATTTAAATGAGAGTTCGGTGTCAAGCCACATGCCCAAATATTTTGTATGTTCAACACCTTGCAATGGAGTACCATCCAGGCCATATATGGAGATCTAAGGGTGGCAGCAGGGGCAGTGACTTGAGTGTACAGGGTTTGATGAGGGCCCATGTAGGGTCTTAATTTTCGGGCCTGTTGAGAACTCTAGTTTTCGCCGGCTACCAGGCGCAGCTGCAGAAATAACTTTGGGGCAGGCCCGTCTAGAGCTTAATGGGCTTAATATCCCTGATGGTGTCATAGTAATGTCACGAGACCTGGGCACAATATATGGAGGCTTTCCCCATGTATGAGGATGATGATGTCATAGTGATGTCACGAGACCTGGGCACAATATATGGAGGCTTTCCCCATGTATGAGGATGATGATGTCATAGTGATGCCACGAGACCTGGGCACAATATATGGGGGCTTTCCCCATGTATGGGGATTTTGAGTGACGAAAAAGGCACAATTCTATAGTTAACACCCCGATCGCCTGGGGGTATTTAGGACCATTAAATCAGAGCGCCCAGCGATTTGCAGCAACGGAGCACATTTCAAGGTGAACCCAGGCGCCATCTTGGATGTAGCTAGATGTAGCCAAAACACCCCCGAGGCGATCGACAACAACGGTAGTTATGATTCATTCTAACGCGACTAGCGGCGGGACCGCGGCGGTCCGTCAAAAACAATCTTTGGTTAGAATTGGACAGATTGATTTAGATCAAGAGTTATTCAAGTTTTAAGATTTTCGGTCTCATCCACAAAAATGGGGGGGGGGGGGGAACATTTTTGGATGACGTCCCAACCGGTAATGACATCGAATGTTGCCTAACAGGCACTCCCAGCCTGTGGAGCGATGCGCTCAGTTATAATATAAATAAAGTTCCGTCCTGTGATTAATCTCTGTCCTGAGCGCCGAGCGATACTATTTGATAGGACAGAGACCTCCATTTATGCCATCTTTGGTCGCAATAAGTCAATTTTTTCATCTTTACTTCTCAAGGTTCCGATTAAATCAAGCATGTTCAATCTCATTCAAGTATTTAGTCATGGTTCATGTGAAGTTCAATAACGTGTCATGAGCATTGTCAACATCCAAATGGCCCTTCTGCTACAAATTCTGGGGTGTTAAATTAAAAACAATAATGCTTTCCTCTGTGTTGTAGTGCTACTTTTAGAAGTGGGGGAACGCCCATAAAACACATGCGCGCGCACTTGCATGCACATTTGCGTGCACGTGCGCAACGCGTGCAGACAGACACGCACTATAAAACATTCAGTCGTTTATAGCCTATTTAGAAACAGGGTTCACAATGCTTAATTGTATCCATAAAAGTAAGTCCAAAAACATATTTTTGCCCATAAAATATTTTAGGCGTGAGAGAAGTGGGGGGATGGCGCGTCTCCCCCAAAGTCTTCTATGCAGTAGGCATAATGTTTAGTAAGATTATGTGGTGACGTTTTTCAATGAACAAGTCATAAGTTAAGCATTTTAACCCATTCTGACCTGAGATCAGATTCATACGAGGTTTCATTCATACGAATACAGATTCATACGAGGTTTCATTCATACGAAGTCATAAGTTAAGCATTTTAAGAGCACAACTTAGATGGACAACAGTAAGTTGTAGAGTACAGCAAGATGCCATACAAAAAGAGAACCAAGTATCGTAACAGCTTGCATAATTTCTATGGTATGTAATTATGAGCACAGATGAAGGGTTGCCACAGGACAAGGAGGTGTTCATGATGTGTAATGTGTACTGTGTAAAGTTTATGATTATGGTTGAAGTTGCTGTGAGAGGTCTCTTGTGGGCCTCCCACGGGGCAGCACACCTAAACCTAACCTTAACCAATGACTAGTCTAAACTAAGTATGCATGCACCCCCTCTTGGGTGGAGAAGAGAGAGACAGAATTCTGCTTTAGAGTACTTATGTCCTTATAAAGCCATATACGGTAACGGAACAGCTAACATTCAACAACTTAGGCTAATATGAAAGGAGGTTCAGGACCTGTATCACAAGCCAACGAGTAACAGTAACACCCAAAACATATTCTTTCTTACCTAGAACAATAATTTGCCAATAGAGGGAATGCGCAATTGCGCATGCTTAAAGTGAATGGCACATTGAGTGGCAAAGCAACATGCAAAGTGAGTTTAACATTGTTTAGCGTTGTTACAATCAGATAGGACTTTTCTGTTTGGATGCATGGGTTGTCAATGTCAGATAGTAGTTTTTGACACTCAGTAGGCATTCCTGCATAACTTCCGGGTTTGATGATGTCACACGAATACCCTCTATTGCCATTTCACATATAGAGGACTGCTGACTTCCATCTAAGTGATACTACTGGGTGGTAAACAGCAGGGTGTTTTAACCAGCAGGTAACATACGTTGGGGAAGTGGGTAGAGATGGATTAATTTACAACTAATATGAACTATGGCTATAATCAGCCGCTGTGAGATGTTTTGAGGAGACACCAAGTGAAAAAGATGTACAGAACCTATTATTCCCCACCTCCAGTCTAAAGGTCTACTGTAAAATACAACCACCAATTGAGATTATTTACGATCTGTGTTACAAGTGTTACCAAATGGAACCTTCCACTTCTACAGTATCAGAGCTACAGACTCATAAGGGCTCATTTTGTTCCCAACCATCAATCATTTTGCCGGGAACCCCCTCAAGGATCTCTGGGGCTCCCCAGACTGAATGCCTAGGCATAAAGCACCACTGTAAAGCTACAATCCGTTAGTTTTGTGTCTCTCGTCTCCTGACATATAGGCAATTGCATGCATTGCATTATGTCCTAACTACGATAAAAATGGCAGCACAAATAGCATCCAATGTGGGGTACCGTCTGCTTCAAATAACTTTACTGACATTTTCAACCACTAGGTGTTTTACCCAACACCAGGGTCTAAATTTCTCAATACACGAGTAGGGAGATCACCTCCAACTATATTCTGTGTCTACTTAAAAAGTAAGTAAATGTGAAAAAAGCCTGGAACCTGGGCTATTTTTGGTTAAATATTCTTGTTTCTTGGCACTGAACCACACAAACCCCTGGAGGTCTACAACCAAAACAAAAGTATATGGCAGCTCACCTGGGGTCTCCACCCTCTGGTAGTGGTATGGATTGATGCACACCTCGTCCTTCTTGAGGTGGAAGGCGTATTCGCAGGCCTCGATGGCGCGTAGCTCATGGTGGCTGTGCAAGTCAGGCCATCGCCACAGACGGCAGTAGATGACATGGGGAAGACCCTTCCTGTGGGAGACCTGCAGGCGCCCGTCCAGGGATCTGATTGGATGGCAACCAGAAAGTGTCGGTGAGAGATTTGGGAGGCAAATGGGGAGCGAAATGTTGGATAAGATGTATAAAGTGGCCAGATAAGTCGAATGGGGGGGGGGGGGGTCGAGAATGAGAAGCAAAATAAACACGTTCTCATTTCCCCTCACCCAACACTGCAAAATGACAACTTTCCCACATCAAAGTTGTATGCAACACCATACAATAGGTTGAGGAGGATAGTCACCTGGTTTGGTCAGGGTAGCTGTATAGGCCTGAGGTATCCCACTGTTCTATCGTATTTGGAGTACTCAGTCCCCATATTTCAGAGCAATTGCTGTGCACAGAGAAAACAACAAAAACAAAACAAAAAAACAAATGATAAACATGGGACATGGATCATTCAGAAGTATCAGTATGGGTAATGCGAACATTAAAAGGCCTCTTTTATTGGAGTCTCAGGAAGAAAAGACATCAAATTCCTTTTCATCTGAGAAATGAATGATGGGATACTTCAAATAAGAGAAGCCTTTTTGACAGAATTAAGGAGGGGATAAAACATAAAATGGCATTCAGTAACACACAATGAGACTGTTGGTGAAACAAAGAACATTCTTAAACAATTATGACATTGTATTTAAATACAACTTTTTTTTTTACTGTACAACCGTGTATGTCGGTGAACTTATCTGGAGACGTTCAAACACTGAAGACACTCAAAGGGAGAAAAAAGGGGGGCAACCTTGGAAAGAAACTATCTTTCCGTTTTATAGCATTCTCAAAACTTCACAATAAAATGGTCGGAAAACAAAAAAATGGAATGAAGACGAATGACGTAAGAGTTGCTTCTGAAGACCAGGACAATAGTAGACTACTACCGCTAAAGACTATAGCATGTAATTTGCGTTATTAACTCAAGTGGGATCTCAACTACCCTTCAAACCACATTATATTCAGTTCCTGACAGCATAGCAAAACTATGTTGCAAGATTTTAGTTTTTAATACAACGGTACCTCTAAATGACAGCTGGTTACCTGCAAAGCTGCTAGGTAAACTGCAATAAATGTGCCTGGTTGTAATTTCCCAGAATTCCCAGTTCCCACCCTAACAAAATCAACAACTTCTCCCTCCCTCTAAGGTGCGGAAATCCTTTACTACTCGAGTGAGATCTGCAAGGGAAAAGCATTTCATTCACATCGAGCCAGCAATCATTTCAGTATAAAAACAGGAGAACTCTCAGGCGATAACGGCCAGGCAACTATCTATAGACATCCAAACAACCGACTTTGTGACGTGGTTGTTGGCAGCTCATCAGTGAAGAACGATTCTGTTAACACACCATGTTCCCAGAGAACACGAGTCTAGGGCATCAAGGCTGACTGGCTGATAACATCCTCACTGACCCCTTGTAATGTCTGCCACCCATGAACTGTCAGCACAGTTATTTTTCTGTTTTTAATTTCCAATAATAGAAAACGTCTCATTTATTCCTAGTGGAGCATCGATCTTTCCCCCTGGATCACATACATGAATAAAGCACATCTTGACTACAGTCGAGTAGCTGTGGAAGGAAACTAGGGTCTAGAAGTGCTCAGACTATGCTTTGGCATCCCATGCTTCTGAACTATGTCTCAAACAAGAACGTTTTTGCATAAACATGTGAGACACACAGGTGAATTAAGTGCTAGACCAATGTGGTGGCAGTTGTTTCCGAGTATCTTGACGTAGCATAAAAACAAAGGAGTTCCGTACTTAATGTGACCACTACTCCACCGTTGTGCGGCATACTGTACCTGGGGATGGTGACACACTTGGTGTTGCAGTTCTGTGTGGTGATGGCTTTCTCCAGCTCGTCAAGCTGGCCTGTCTTCTTCAGCTTCTTCACCAGGCTTTTCACCGCCTTTTCGCACCACTTCTCCTCCTGGCCGTTCTGCTCGCTGCTGCCTCCGCCCGCTCCACCCGGCCCGCTGGCAGACTTCTTCCAACCCAGCAGCCTCTTTACCACCGGTGGAGTGAAGGGCAGGATGGAGGACATCTTGGTCGCGGGAGGGGGGTTAGCCGAGGGTCTCTCTTCCAGAGAACTCAGTCAGAAGAACACACTCGCTCGTACACACAGAAGCAGAGGGGACCTGGAGGAGGCACAGATTTGGGCCCTTGCTCTGGGGTGGCCCCACTCTACTGACCCAGGGAGTCACAGGTTGGAAGCCAGGGCAAGCAGTTTTAAGACGGAGAAACCTTTGGAGGAAAATCAAACACATATGAAAAACATACAATTACAAACAAATTCACAGTTAACACATTCAAACCGTACGACATGTGGGAACGTCATAACTAATCCAACCGATGAATCCAAAGGACGTGTACTAGCACATTTTCATAGATATCAACCGAGAGAAAGATATTTGCCTCTCATTCTGCACCATACTCCTTGCTTGCGTTGTCGTTCACTTCCCCGTTTACCGTTCACAAAGAAAGGCTTGGCGCTCTGCGCACGTAATCTAGGGAGCTCTTCGTGGTTTTGACCAGATGGATATACTAAGCTCTTCATTTTTGACTTCAACATGCCTCTCTTTCAAAATATGAAGAGAGATCATCAGCGACTTTTATCTGAAACTTAGCGAGGTAAGCAAGCAAAAATATGTCTCCCGTTTTTTTCCGGAACGGAAGGGGGGGCTTACAGAGTAAAAGCGGCCATATCTTCCAGGCACCCCGAGCTTCTATTTTGAAAGAAATCCCAGCACTGATTGTCTTAATAATATAGCAGTCATAACTAGACTGCTGCTGCCAAGTTCAATATGACAATAATAAACACATTACACAAACAATGATTGTAAAAGGAATGCCAATAATGAATTACAACAAATAGTATTGATCTGCCACAGCAACACTGTTAACATTTCATAAGACTGTCTGCTATATGGTTAACTAGAGCATTCGCAGACAGTGCACTTTCCGGTCACAAATAATGTTTAAATAACATGTAGCTAATGATGGCAAACTTATGAAGTTGACCAACATAACAGGGTGTGCCTGAGTGTGTTGTTGCATTGGTGAATACAGGAAAACAAACACCATTAAAAGCCATCAAATAGCTGAACTGAGAATTATAGCTCATAGTGGAAATCAATCGAATTGATCCACAGGAGTATTTGACAGCTGAGCTAACGGTTACAGTAGCTAGCTTCGTACTGTGTGTGTGTGTGTGTGTGTGTGTGTGTGTGTGTGTGTGTGTGTGTGTGTGAGATATGCAGGGCCGGCTAGGGCTTTAATATACTTCGTCGAGCGCGGTGTCGCGCAGCAGCGAATCTAGCAGATCTACAAGCTCACAGCGCGTTGCGACGCGACGCGCTGTGAGCTTGTAGATCGGTCTGTTTTTGTTGCGCGACACCCGCGCCAACCAACGTATATCTCTGGCTGTAGGGGGGCCTTGCTTTGCTTTCACTTCACGGGCGCTAGCAGCAGCAGCTAACCGATTGCATTGGCAACACAGTTGCAGAATAAACGCCGAAATATGTCTGTCTTTAGGTGTTTTATTTCTCCATTAAATTCACAATAATGAAGACAAAACAATCAATATATGAGTAGGCTTGCTGCGGGGGTTAGGCCATCTACACCTAACGTTAGCGGAACGCAGGCAGCTAGCTTGTTATCAGAAATCCTTTTGTTGTGATCCCAGAAAAAAAAACTGCTTTGCGCAACAATCAACTCGCGCTACTTGGGCTAACTAACGTTAGCTGGCAAAACAAAGTCAGCTTCACCACTGTGTGTGACACGGGATGGGAAACCCCGATATTTAAACATCTACAAATCAGTCGTTCCGTTTCAGTACGGCAGTTAATATGTTTAAACCGTTTCCCTAAAACAAAACACACACACACACACCTCCTCTTACCGGGGGAGAAAAAACGAGTTCACATCTTGAACTATTCTAATACACAGAGAGAGAGTCCCCCCCCCCCCCCCCCCCTCATCGCTAGCCGCTAGCTAGCCTGCTCTGCTAACACACAAAACAACACGCACCAAAGTCGTGAAAACAACCAAACAGCATTGCAATAGTTACCCCAATTATTAGCCTCCCGAATTCCACTTTTCGCGGGGAAATACGTGCACACAGCTCAACAGACGCCTCTCTGGCATGAAAATAACGTGAACGGTTTTCTATGGCAGCAGGAATTATTTGACAAGGAGGCTTGTTGGCTTTTCTTCTGAAGCTGCTACTGTTGCTAGTTAGTTAGCCTCGGCGTTAGGTAGAACTGGAGGAACCAAAACGCTCACATGAACTTGCTGGCTGACATCAAGGATGCGAGTCCCGCCTTGCTCGAAAAACGATTGGACAACCCGAAGCAGAACTACGAAGAGGGACGTACGGGATTGGTTCGTTTGCGTGACAATCTTTTTATGTTTATTTGACAGCATGGGTTTTGTATCAATCTGTCATCATCGGGGGGGAATAGTTTGACTCCCCAAGCAATTTAAAGCCGACATCAATACTTTTTCCATTAATTAATGAATGCTTTCTAATTCAATTGGTGACAAGAATGCAATTAAAACCTGGGGTGCTGCAGACACACAGGCCTATTATGATAGACAAAGATGTTTAAATCTAAACCTTGTTTTCTCGTTTTCTCTCTCTCAAATTTCAATTCTTCATTAATGCTTTCAAAGTGGTACATATATATGTTTTATTCTATTGGTGACAAGAATACAATTAAAACCTTGGATGCTGCAGTCAAGTGATGATAGACTAATGCTTAAATCTAATCCTTGTTTTGTCCTTTACTCTCTCAATTTTATTAATCGTCCCTTAACGACATATTATGACTCTGTCATAACGACACAGACTGATGAATACCTGTCAGGCGTTAATTGCCCAAATCATGAATCCAATTGGTATTGGTCTCACCTGGTGCCAGTATAAATGCTTCAGGTCAGCATCTGGTCGATTTTTTATTCATCTGCAGCCATGGTTGTATGGCTGCTTCTTTGTGTTGTGGCTTTCCAACTAGGGCCCTTGCAAGGTGAGCCAGATACTTCCACCCATTGTAATCAGCATTGTAGTCATTGTTCTGTTCTAAGAGTAAGTTCCACCTGGAGATAAAGCACCTCATCAGTTGGAACCTTGCATCATTACAATTAATTAAAAAATGACATTTAAATGCTAGAGATGGGATAATAATCCTATAGTTTATTGTGAAAAAAAAGCTGCTCACACTAATTGTGCAGATTTAAATTTATCCATCATACAATGGGATGAATACGCTTTTTTAAAGCAGCAAATTCAATAAAATAGTGCATTTTATGCTACACAAATTTATTTTTGGCAAACATTCCCCCTGGAGTAGGAATGCTGGGGGTTCAAGTGGTTTAAAGTGACATTCTTTCACAATAATTGTGACATCTAACTATCATTGTCCAATACCTAATATGTGTTTGTACACCAATTTGTTTCAGCTGGACGGCCTCTAGTGAGGTGCAGCCTGGGGTTTATGCCTTGCAATGAGGGCTCAGAATGTGTCCCCTACAAGCATGTGTGTGACGGAGAAAGTGACTGCAGCGATGGATCGGATGAGGAGGATTGTGCAGAGACATGTACTGCAGGTACTGTTTGTGTCTCAATGATGTGTACAGTGGTCCCCAAACTTGACAGTTCGAGACCCAAATGATAAACTTGCATGGGTGTCTCGGTCCTGGGACCGAGACACCCATGGGGCCCTTAAAAGGCCAAACTGCACCAATGCAACTAGTTGCAACTCCTTGCAACAAAACAGTTTTTTGTCATTGACATCACTGCACATTGCATTGCATTGCAGCAGCATACAGTGTATTAGCATGAGTGCTAGTTTTCAACACCTGTTCATGTGGTGCACCAATGCAACACCTTGCAACTGCCATTGGGGATAATGGTTGCGAGTAGTTGCATGTTGCAAAGAGCTGTGACTACTTGCATTGGTGCCAATACAAGAAAATGTTTCCTTGTGTTAATCTTTTTAAATGTATATTAATTGTATGTAGGAAATATAGAAAAACCACTCGCAGGTGACTCATAAAAATGGATCTGTGACCCCAAAATGGGTCCCTGACTCCCTGCCCATTGATTGCGAAACACTGATCTAGTGCATGGTCTAGTGCTGGATGATTTAGTATGTCCTATGTTTTATGGCTGGTTTAACTGCTTGCTGCTTGGAATACTAGTAGCCTACACCTACTAGATGCCTGTCACCAACGTTTACATGTATAATCACAGAAGGGATACTTTGTATTACATTTGTTAAACTGTGTGATTGACAATCTGTCCTGGTTATCCAGAGTTATTAAAACATGGAATTTGGGGTACCTGGTTCAAGGTTGTGCAGCCAACTTGGCCAAGCACCACAAACCCAATTAACATGCTCAATGAGATTCAGGAGGATGAGAGCAGCACAAACCTGACTTCATCTCTCGCCCTTCTCTGCCTCAAGTTTCCTGTCTCGGGACATTCTACATAAAAAAAAGGGGAAAAAAACTGCCAATAACGCATAATTTATCATTTTTGAATACTGCCTCAAATGTTTGGTCAAAACTACGGTGCATAATATTCAACGTACAAAATGTCCGTTTCTGTGGTTTTTGAGAATGAGATGTGAGGGATTCCAATGTGACTAAGTTGATGTGTTCCGAAATGTCAGTCAAATGTCGTTATCCAGCAGGAAGCCCCCCCTGCTGCAGATGCATGTAATTTATTTTACAAAGAGGAAATGACACGCGTTCCCTTCCTAATGTCGACAACATAGGCCTGTGTTCGGTTGTGCCTTTGACCTTTTTCTTTTTGTTGTAAACATAGAATATGAGCTGGAAGTTTATTTTCTGCTCCTTGCATGTTTATCAACTTCTGAACACACAATGAAACCAGAAGCACTGTACTATGTACTGTATGGGCATTTTCTTTCTTTTTTTTGCTATTTAGGAAAATTCCATCTTTTAGTTTTTTAAACTACACACAACGCAGAAAATAAAAACTCTACATTTCTCCATCCAAAAGGCCAGTTCCAGTGTTCCCATGGGAAGAAGTGCATTGACCAGAAGCAGGTGTGCGATGGCCAGTTCCAGTGTCAGGACCTCTCTGATGAGATGAGCTGTATGAAGCGCACAGAGGACTGTCCTCACCAGTGTGACAGACGCTGTCTCCCAGACACGTTCCTCTGTGATGGGGAGAAAGACTGTGTGGACGGCAGTGACGAGGCCAACTGTGGTGGGTTTTAATAATCTGTTGATGGGGTTTAAGGAGTCATTCACCCAAAGTAATAATAATAATAATCTTTTGTTTTTGGTAAATGGTAAATGATGCATTTATATAGTGCTTTCATCCGAATTCACCCATTCACACACATTCATACACCTATGGCAGGTGAAACCATGCAAGGCACCAATCTGCAAATCAGGAGCAATTGATGCACAGACCCGGATTTGTATCCGACCCTGGGTCAACATGCAGGGCCCTGTCTCTCTAGGCTTAAAGGAGTAGTTCACCCAACTATTTTCTCTCCATTACATACCCCATTCAGTAAGCAAATAATTTGATGACTGGTAGAGTCTAAGAGTCTCCTATTGACTGACAATCCGGTCATCAAAATTATTGGCTTAGGAATGTGGCAGTGTCTCAGGGGTTGAGTGGCCCGGATGGGAAACTGCGAGGTTCCCAGATCGATCCCGGACTCCCCCAGAGTTGGTGTCGAAGTGTCCTTGAGCCTAACCCTAACCGCAAGCACGGGAGCAGTGCATGTTCGACCGCATGTCCGACCGTTGTTTCCGCATGTCTGTCCGTTGGTGTATTGGCTCATCAGACACAGATCTAACTACTTTAACTGGCATAAGCTGCTAGATCCTTACTGTATCCATCACCCACACTGCACAAAATGACACTGTCATCAAATTCTTCATATGAATAACAATAGTCCCTCTCACTTATCCATGGCTCTTGGATCGGGATTAAAGAAGAAAAGAAGAAAGATGATGCCATCACCGCAGGACCTTCCCCTTTCACCTCCAGTTCCAGTCGGCCCAATACGACGTCGAGTTCCATCAATTGTAAACTGGGCTACAAACCCTGCACGGACCTGACGGAGTGTGTCCATTACAGCCATGTGTGTGACGGAGAAGCAGACTGCAAAGATGGTTCAGATGAGGAAGGGTGCTTAACATCATGTGAAACTGGTAAATGGTGATGGTGTACGGGGAGTCGGGGACTGGTCATTTCTGGTGACGGTTGATAAATAAACCTGCACACTCATCTGCTCCAACGTTTTGAGCCAATAGGTGAATAGGCTCTTCATTTGGTCAAAGTTGACCAGATGAAGAGCCACTTCATAAGTGGTATAAACCAAGTGCAACCCACAAAAGGACCAATTTTATTGGACTATACTATACTAATATAATGATGCACACAAACACCCAAATTAGTGGACACAGACAGTATTACTGTGATCAATACAATTTGAATCTTCAGCATTCATTGGGCATTAATGTGACTTTGCTGTCCTCTAGTGAATTTGAATGTTCACTGCAATTGCTGTATTCTCATAAAAGTGTTTTGAAGACCTTTATTCTCCTAAGGCAGTGTGTGATTCTCAGGCCAGTTCCAGTGCGCGCACGGGAAGAGCTGCATCGACCAGAGGCAGGTGTGTGACGGCGTGTCGCAGTGCCAGGACCGCTCTGATGAGCTGAGCTGTACGAAGCGTTTGGAGGGCTGTTCTCATCAGTGTGACGAAGGCAGTCGATGCCTGCCTGACAACCTTCTCTGTGACGGAGAAAAGGACTGTACAGATGGCAGTGATGAGGCCAACTGCGGTAAGTTGTCATAGAGGAGCATGTTTTCTCTGCTGACTTCTTTCCTATACTTTTGAGTATTTGGAACCCACTTTTTTAAGTAGTTAGTTATTATAATAATATTCCTGTGAAGATGTACCTGCCGCACCTACCGTCACCATATCCAACGAGGGTTGTGGTGCAAGTCAGTTTAAGTGCTCCAGTGGCCAGTGTGTGTCAGCCAGCCTGCACTGTGATGGCCATCCGGACTGCAAGGATCGTTCCGACGAGGAGACCTGCACCAAGCTGCCTGTCTGCAACAGCAAACGGCGCTGTCCCATGAGCAAGGAGTGTCTAATAGCTGAATGGTTATGTGATGGAGACCAGGATTGCAAAGACGGTTCTGATGAGAAGGTACAGTAGGTGTAAAAAAAAAAAGCTAATTCAAGTTATTTCATTTTATGCAGTTAATCTGTAAAATACGATCCCCCCCCCCCCCCCCCCCCTGAAGGTTCTGCAACAGTTTTCATTGTTTGTAAAGATATTAGTATTGTAATGTATTAGTGTTCATATTTTGGTGTTGGCTTTTCGACAGAGGACTAACAAATATTCCAAGCCGGCAGGGAATTGAACATGAAATTCCATTAATGTAGTTTTAATCTGTACATTATAAATGGATGCCACTTGAACAGCCGTTACATTGGAGAATCTATTATGAATCTATTACTCCTCCAGGACTGTCCTGTGACTCCACTGACTTGTGGAGACTTCCAGTGGTCCTGTGCCTCCAAGACAAAGTGTGTTCCCATAGCCTGGAAATGTGACGGCATCCAAGACTGTGATGACGCCAGTGACGAGACACAATGTGAGTCATGCTTGTAATGTACATATGGAATAGAAATCGGGAAAACATGATTTGACAAATGAGGAAGAAAACAAAACCCCCAAGCAGTTTGGGAAATGAATACAAAAATGTAATCAAAGTGGCAACATGGCTACTAAAAAAAAATCATATCATGTCCGCAGACCACCAGTGGTCCTTAAGGGGGTTCCAGGTGGTCCTCAGAGAAATGATGGAGGATAACCAAATGGACCCTTGTAAATCTTGACTTTAACTCTTAACAGTGTAAAATTAAACCAAATGCACCCTTGCGGGCCCAGCAGTCTGCCGCCACCCAGGAGGCGGGTGCGTGCAAAGGGCAAGGTCACTTATCGCCCTCAGGGCGTCTTACTGGTAACTATGGCTTTGACCCCATGCAGGTAGAATGGCAGGATGCAGTCCTTACCAATTCCAGTGCGGCAGTCTGGAGTGTTTGGATGTGGCCCTGGTGTGCAACACTGAGACCGACTGTGCCGACGGCTCTGATGAGGGAGGGGACTGTGTGACCAGGTGTCTGGACCAGGACACTGCCCGCTGTTCTCAGACTTGCTACAGTACACCACAAGGCCTGGTGAGACTCCAGAATCAGAATATGTACTAGAATAGATACTGTAGGTCTGTCCCCACAATGTGTGTAATGTTTCTACTCTGCTCTGATGTACATGATTGATCTGTGCCATGCAGAGGTGTGCATGTAAAGCTGGCTTGATATACATGTTTGATATGTGCCATGCAGAGGTGTGGATGTGAAGCTGGCTTCAGGCTCCTGGAGGACGGACTGACCTGTGTTGACATTGACGAGTGTGAAGGAAGGAGCCCAGGAATGTGCAGTCACGTGTGCATCAACACACCAGGTTCATACCAGTGTCGGTGCCACCTGGGCTATGTCATGGAGGTGGACGGACGTCACTGCAAAATCACGGGTAAAACATTACGGGGGAAATGTTTTATCATGATTGGCTGTAATATTTTCACCCGGTGCCAATTGCCTAATGCTTAGTCACCAACAAATTGCACAGCCGTTCCAAACAGAAATGACATCTTGCTCAAGACACAGGATACAAACATGTATTTTTCCTTTTTGTCTCTACATTCCAGAATAAGTCAGGAACATTGTTCTGTGAGAAAGTAGTTTGTATTTGTGTGTTCAAGTCATACAATGTGACTAAAAATGAGAACACTGGTTTTATATCCTATGGATTGTTTTCCGTCAATTTTGGTGTCCATTTTTGAGGACACGACACAAATCACCATTGAGTTGTAGTCATTGGTTAGACCATTCATTCTCACCCTAACCTCCCACAGGGCAGCACACCTAAACCTAACCTTAACCCTCTCCCAACCCTTAACGTACCCCTCACCAACCTTAATCCGGTCATTTTAACGCACCCACCACCAACCATAATCCGGTCGCCAGCCAGCCAGCCAGGCCTAAACTTGCGTGTGTCTGGTTGACTACAACTTGGGTCTCTTCATCCCTATCCTCCAGGTGAGCCTTTCTTGCTGGCCTCAGTCCAGACAGGCCTCTTCCTCTATGGATTACACAGTGGCAGTCTGGATGTGCTGCAATCTACTGCGAAGAAACCCATACTCTCTGTGGACTATGACTGGAGGGAGCGGAAGGCCTTCTGGGTCAGTATGGACTCGGAGGGTATCGGGTGGTCCTCGTTAGACAACAAGACAAAGGGCACGCTCATCAGAGGTTTGTGCAACAATTGTGCTGCATTGATAGTCGGGACTTAAACTGACTTTTTATTCTCTTTAGAAATGATTGAGACTGACACTACATTACACACTACACAGGGTTGTGAATGGAAAACTATACATTGCCGTGCAATATTTGTCTCTTATGAACGGTGACGGTGATTATATTGTTTTATAAGTGGGATTTTAGAGTTTTAGTACTATAGTAGCATTCTTAGCAATAGGAAATCTGGAGAAGTCTGGAAAGCCAGTGTTACGAAATGTCTTTTGTTTATGCATTTTATGTATCTGTTATCTATCTATAATGAACACTATGCCAAGCAGCCATTTTCAGCAGGTACATATTGTTGAAAGACTCATTGTGCATCTAGTAACTGCTTTTTGTTCCGTCAATGACTGCTGTTGCGTTCCATCATCATGGCAGTGTTTTACTAATCCACTTTCTCTTCCTTGTCATTTCATATAGGTGTCAGGGCTGATTCTGTAGCTGTGGATTGGCTGGGCAGAAACCTGTACTGGATTGACGGAGTCCGTAGTGAGATTCTGGCTGTCAGACTGGCCACAGCCACAAACAAAGCTCTGCAGCAGTACTGCGTTATCCTGGACGAAGACTTGGAACAGCCTCGCTCACTGGCCCTGCTGCCACAGAAGGGGTTGGTATAATATGGTGTTAAAGGGTTTCTGCTTGATATTTGGAAGAGAGCACATGCTCTGGCAGTGGGAAATACATTTGTTCAAATTTTGTATGAGGAGATAATTGGATCTTTTGTTTTTCTTTCGGCCTTATAGGTTCATGTTCTGGACAGAGATTGGGAATGAGGTGAAGATTGAGCGTGCAGGGATGGATGGATCAGAGAGACGGGCAGTGGTCACCACAAGCCTTGGCTGGCCATGTGGCGTGGCTGTCGACGCCCTGTCGGATCGGGTCTACTGGACGGATGAGAGGTTCGGTTCAATAGGATCGGCTACATTGGATGGAGAGGACATCCAGGTACAAGCAAATCCGTGGTCCTTTTATATTATTCTTTTTACTGAACAGTGCGTTCGAAATGGAAGTATTTGCTCTGTTTACAGATTTCCATGACAATGCTACAGTATCATTCGTAGTGGCGTTTCTTCTAATCTTTGAAGCTGGTGTCCCTATTTTTGGCATGTAATTATCTGTGGAACAGAAAATGTATTTCTTCAACTCCTACATTCCAAGTGCTTATCAGGGTGGGGGGGGGGGTCCACAGCCTGAAAAGGTTGAGAACCACTGACCTACAAGCTCACAGTGCATCGATGCGTTGTGGGTTTGTAGATCAGCTAGCTATTTTCACTGTCTTACGACGTGTCCTATGCTGCTCACCCATTTTTTGCAAATAAAAATAAAAAGCAGAAATAAACCGTTGTACACAGCATGTCATGTAACATTCCCACTCATCAACAGATACTACAGATGAAGGAGATGACAAAGCCATTTTCTGTGTCGGTCTTCAATGACCAGCTGTACTGGTCCGATGCCAAGAGGAGGACCGTGCAGGTCGCCCACAAGATCACAGGCAAAAACCATCAGATCCTCTTCAAAAGACCCAGACAGCCTTTTGGCATTAAGGCAAGACAAATGTTTACTATTAACTTTATTTTGGACCATATAATAAAGCACAATTATGTCCCATAAAATGTAAGGCAACTGATAATGGACAACAGATATTTACTCATCGATATCTAGACGGTAGACCAGATATGGAAATGGTCGTGGGTCCATATTTATGGGTCGCGAGTAAATATCCCCTTTATTTATTTCCCTAATTTTTCATTCAAAATATTTAAAAGAAGTCCCCCCAAAATAAAACATAAATCTGAAATTCAGACATTTTTCTAAAATTTACTAATTCCAAAAATACCATAAATTCAAAAACTAGTGTTTAAGAAGTAGTGAAAATTGAGCTTGTAGAGTAGACTATGCTATTTTCACTAATTTGGGTCCCGGGCAAACGTCTAATTTCTCCTTTGGCCGTGAGCTAAAATGTTTGAGAACCACTGATTCTATTAATATGCATTCAACCTGTTTGGTTTGGTTTCAGGTCATTCACCCGTTGCTCCAGAGAGGTCCAGAGAACCCGTGTGGGGACATGCAGTGCTCTCACCTCTGCGTTTTGACGCCAGGCCTCCAGGCCGTGTGCAAGTGTCCCTCTGGACTCCTGTTGGCTGACGATGTGCGCACCTGCTCCGACATGCCGGTCAACTCTGCGTTCGTGCTGCTGCTCTCTCCAGCCACTGTCACACGGGTACAGTAGGCTAGTGTCACAATGTTTGGTTTTATTTGAACCCATTTTACCATAAGAATGGAATACTGATAATTGTATTGTGAGCAGTGTGGAAGGTGTACTGTACGTTGGGGGTACAAATATGAGAGTTGTTTGACTGTTGGGTGGATGTCTGTCATTATGGAAATTGTGCAAAACGGTTAACATTCAGTATCGTAAGTATTAAGTACTCGTATTAAGTACATTAATTCTACACTGTAATTTGAACTGCTCTTACCATTTGAACATGTGCTATTGTTATCTTTAACAAATTGACAAATACAGAAAGTATTGAACTTTCTCTCAATTTGAAAAGCATTGTCTTCACAGATCGACCTGCAGGGCCTGCACACAAGAGGAGTAGAGCTGGACGGTTGGCCAGAGCATCTAGCCATGCAGTTGCCCGATGTCAACCATGCGGCCATTTTTGACTACAGCATGCGTGACCAAACCCTGTTTGTGACGGACCGTGGCACGACCTCGCTCGGCCTCTTCAAGCTTAAGATGGCCATGCTGACTCCCCGTGGCCAGCTGCTCAAACTCCTGGCAGACACGCTCACTGCTGTGGCCCTGGACTGGACGACCGGCAACGTCTACTGGAGTAGCGAGAAGCAGCCTCGGTTACACGTCACATCTGCTACCGGCGCACATACCGCCGTCCTCATCAAGGATGGTGTTGGCAGTCTTGAGTCGACCGCCGTTCATCCACCAAGTGGGTGGATTTGTTTCGTCAACAAGAAGGGCGTGCACGACGAGGGCTCCCTGGCTGCTACGGTAGAGTGCACTCACATGGACGGTGCTCAACGACGTGTGGTGTGGCGGGAGGCTGTCTCGCCCACATCCCTGGTCTTCTCCAATGAAGGGGAACAGATCTACTGGGCTGATAACGGTAAAGGAGTCTCTTCATTTGGGTGATGGCAGAGCCATGTAAGGAGAGTTGTGTCAACTCCGTTCACTTCATCGGGCCAGTCCAATTGCAGGACAAAGACCTGAACTGGGAGTTTACGGAGTGCACTTGAGCGTATGTCACTAATCGAGTTTACATGAACCATGTGATCGGTGCTGTTTTTGGCCCCTCATTGATGGAAATCTCCAATAGAAGGCTCTGGATGAGGGGGTGGAGGAGTTAACTTGTCATGTCATCATTGAAATTAAGGTTCCTTTTTTCTCAGGCCCTGGTGTTATTAGTTCTGTCAAAGTTGATGGGATTGATGGTTCCGGATACAAAGAGTTCAAGGCTGGCGATGGCCTGGCTGCCTTGGCTGTAAGTGATGACGTGCTGCTTTGGGTGACCAGTGGCGGTAAGGATAATATACTGTATGCATAGGAGTTCGATTTGAATTCTGGGAGCCATCATAACATGCTAGATCCCTAATTTATTCAAAACATGGGATGGGGCTATGGCTAATGCTATGGTTTTCAGAATATTTACTTTTATTAGGAGCCTGTGATTATTCTAAACTACTGAGATTTTAATAGCTTTGTAGCTCTGTGCTGAAACCTTAACCCAAATTCCTAGAAATCAATGACTGATATACTGTCACAGGCTGGGCACATGAAGTCCAGATCCACATTGGAGCCAGGCTGCTCCCATGTTGATTTCTCATTAACAATTATCCTCAACGATACGCTTCCTTTCAGATAAGACTAGGCTCTGGTTCAGAGATGAACCGCAGCAGAAGAACAAGATGTGGTTTGAGGTCGACGGCACAGCTGTGGTCAGCTTGAAGGCTTACAGCAAGGCTTCCCAAACAGGTTTGTGAGGAGTCTGTCTACATCTACACGCAAGACCACTCGATGACGTTTGTTTGATGTACGTGGAGCATTACAAGATAATTCAGATATCTGAAATATGACCATATTGTATGGTCAGTAAACGTCTTGGTTATATGGAAAATTGTAAAAATGTGCATTCAAATATCGTTGTGGTTGTCTGAACTGTCAGTGTTTTCCCATTCTAGCAGACTAGCCTAACCCATTTGGCAACACACTAAGGCTTATAATAAACACCAGGCCAGCAAATGATTGTCCTGAGTCAGAGACAAAAGCAGATAACGTGGAATTTGCTGATATCCTGTTATGTCTCACGCCATGTAGGTTCCAATCGGTGCTTGATAAACAATGGCAACTGCCACCATTTGTGCCTGGCCAACCCAGGTGGTCGGACATGCCAGTGTGCCCATGACCACATCTCCATGAATGGCACCCACTGTGCCCCACGGCAGAGCTGCCCGGCTGGTAGTAGGCTGTGTCTGGACGGTGTCTCATGTCGTCCTGCTGAAAGGTTCTGTAACGGCCATGTAGATTGTCCAGACCGCTCGGATGAGAACTGTAAGTTATTGGGTAATCTCACAGAATAGGTGATATTTTAGTGATGCAACGACTCCCTTATGGAGCCATGTGTGGGTAGCTGGCTGGCTGGGTGGGTGGGTAGGTATGAGCACGAAAACAACATGGTTGTTTTTCACCATCTGTACACCCAACGCACACACAAACACACACACGCACATATTAACTGTATATATGATGCTTTCGGGTGTGACAGTACAGTAGAGGGACTGCCGCACAGTAACTCTGTCATTTCTCAACCTTTTCGGACACGGGGCGGCACACCTAGGGATGGAGCCCGAAAATCGGGTCCATTACAAACCCGGTTCGGCATTTATCGAGACCCGAGTATCAATAAGCTTTTGGCTTGTCGAGCATGTTATCGGGTATAGCCATAGCAGCTGACGTCTTGGGCCGCTCGCTCTATAATAAGGGGCAGGTGCGTAGTGTGGATTAAATGATTGACGGGGGTGGCAGCGCATCTCCGACCGAGGCCCGGCCCCCTGGGCCCGCACCTGTATGTACATGCATATATATTAAAATTAGATGTATTATATTGCCCAAATTATGATGCAGTTACATAAAGGTGCACGTTGATGAATATTGCGATAATGCGATATCCCCTCCTTGTCGCCAGGTGTCCTTCAGAAACGGGGGTTAGTAGCCATGGCCGCTGTACCCTCCACAGAGCCTCGGAGCTCCCCTCCGTTTCCGTCTGAACCCCCCGTCCTTCACGGCCCCCCCACCACCACCAACTCCACCCTGAACATCAGCGTCCAGACCAGGCCGCTGGGAGCCCAGAACTGCAGCCAGAGTCACTGCAACGGTCAAGGGCACTGCGTGGAGAGCGACGCCGGGGACACGAGCTGTGTGTGTTTTCTGGGCTACATTGGCGACTTCTGCCAGCTGAAGACCATGCAGCGCCCCATCATCTACGGAATTGCAGGTCTGGTCGTCACTGCGCTGGTGGTCGTCGCTGTCCTGTGTGCCGTTTTTATGAAGGGGAAGAACGGCAACATAAGGTTTTTGCTCCTTTTTGTATTTATTTAAAGGATCTTCTCATTCTGTTGACGGGCAACAATAATAGCCCAAAAAGAATAAAGCTACACGTCGCAATATACACAATTAGCTATATAAACATTGATGACTGAAATTATTTAGTGATATCATCATACATCACATTCTTTCATTTGATAGAATTGGTATCCTGACCTTGAATTGTATTTTCTAGTTACTAAAGAGCTGGAGAGACTGAACAAACACTATAGCAATAAGTAATTATTACCATCAGAACATAGAGCTATTTAACAGTTAAAAAATAAAACGAAAAATCACTTACTCCCTTTTACTTTGAGGATTTTATTTAGCTTATCTTTACACGAGGGGAAAACATTCTACACTTTAATTTTTGTGGTTAATTACCCAGAATGTGTTCCCCCACAATGTAAACCATTGTCTAAGATGCCATAGAAACTTCATGCTACTTTTCCCAGGAGAGCTAGCCCAGTGGTGAAGGAAACCAGTATGACCGACCTTGAAAATAAAGCTGAGGCTGCGCTAACCACACAACATGCTCGTACCAGTGAAACAGACAAAGCAGAGGTAAGTCTGATATGCATTGTTGTTGGCGTGTACATCTGCTATTTTGGTGTGCACCACCAAGAAATGTATAAATTAAGCAGCAAACTATCCTTTCCACAAACTATTATAACTTCTACCACCCAGAAATTATGTTTTACTGTTCCTCTGGGATGACTGTCTAGCCTTTTCTTCTCCTTTTGCAGGAAGCGGTGTCTTCTGTGGACTAAGGCAAATTAATGTGCTGCATGTTTGCATTAAATAAAACATGGTAGATTTTTTCTTATGGTTGTCTGTGATGTTATTTTCAGTACGATGCACCCAGCAATTGGACCACCTGTGTATTAGGTTGAGTTTTAGATGAGACGATAAGAACCTGAATTCACTCTTCATTTGAATATACCACAAATTACTGAATGCTTCGCTTTCTCAATCATGCAATGTTTTGGTGGTTTACTGCTGGAATGTATTTTTTGTGGACTTGAGCTTTATGCCAAAATGTGTCTGTATTCATTTTGTCAGAGCATTCCCCTCCTATTGACAATTTATGACAAATCATAGGATAATGTTCTAATAGTCTTCATGGGTGTAACATGAGAGGGAATCTTGTCTCGAGACTAGATAAGATCTTACGAATGTATCACTGCTGATAAATGTGTATATAGCCTAAGCCGTTTAGGATAAACTCACTTGCCAACTTGATGCTTGTGACATCAGAATTCTATCCAGGGACCTTTGTCCCGTGGCATGCCTTCTCTCCCCCTTGCCTTAGTTGGTGGTCGAGAGTGAAGAGAATGATGGGAAATAAGACTCTAGGAGTGACATGCAGCAAAGGTCCACTAAGCTCGGGAATCGAACCCCGGACTCGCTGTCAGGCATCAGAACCTATAGTATGTGGTGGTACACACCTTAACCGATTGGCGAACCACATCCTAGGAAACCTTGCCCAAATTTGAGTCATACATCATATATTCATCGGATGACTGACCATACTGGCCACATGAATCCCAAGATGCACATGATCGAATTGTTATCAGTGGAAAGAGTCCTTTATTTTTGTTACTTTAAAATGGCAGGTCTAAAAGCTCTCAATTTGTTTTGTAGTAATTTTAATCTACAAAGTAACGTTTTCAAAACAATGGAGTAAAAGTACAATATTTGCCTCTGAGATGTAGTAGAGTACAGAACTAGTACACTAAAGTGTAAAAAGATGTTCTGAAATGTCAGGAACAATATAACGTGTAGCCTTTAGTATGACCCCAATCTGGAGATGCCTGGCTTCTGGAACCGTTCCAAGATACAGTATTACCTGCGCAGGATGATGACCAGTTGGACCCTAGTCTCTCGAGACACTGTTGACTGGCGGCGCTGCTGTTCCTATGGGTTCTCAGATTGGTTGGACCCTGGTCGTATCTGCCAGCCATGCACCAACAGGAAGAGAATGCTATGCAGGGAGGGCTGGTAGATCACTAGTGGGATTGGGGACTGAAGAGGGGAAAGGTGAAGGACTTGTTAACATGTACATGGCTACTTAATTTCCACCACAGATTTTTTTTAATATACAGGTAGGCTACTGTCTAAAACCAACTAAAAGTTAAAAAATAATGTTAAAGTAAGATGTTCACTTTTAGAAGCAAGCTCTTGATATATCTCGTCTGATAAATCGTTCACATCTTTGAGTAGATGCCGGTTGGTGCAGGAGTAACATCCTCCAGCTTAATATAAAAAAAACTAAGGAGGTCATATTGAACCTTAGGACTGGTGCCCATGCACACCAGGAAATGGTCATTGGTGGGGATGGGGTAGTGATTGTGGACGAATATAAGTACTTGGGTACAACGATTGATTCCAAGCTGACATGGAATTCCAACACTCATTCCATCTACAAGAAAGGTCAGCAGAGGCTGCATTTTATGCGCAGACTGAGACAGTATAACGTTGAAAAAAATATCATGGCACTTTTTCATCGATCCTTTGTGGAGAGTGCATTGACATTTTGTTTTGTTTCATGGTATGGCTCATTATCATTGGTTAATAAGAACAAACTCCATAAAATCGTCAGCGTGTCCAGTAAAATAGCTGGGGTACGATTTGAGAGTATGACCTCAATGTATGAGACCCGGGTACTCAGGAAGAGGAAAGCTATTACTAGGGACAACACACACCCGTTACACAGCCAATACCATCTTTTACCATCAGGGCGACGGTATATGGTACCTTCCCTGCAGGCTAGGGCCTCAAGATCGTTTGTTCCCATAAGTATAGGACTTATGAACAAGCAGGCCCCATCTCAGTTCCGTGCATAAGGTGTGATGTGATGCCTCTTGGAACTATGACTGGTGGCCTTCTGTTGGCACTGTTTCTTTATTGTCTATGTACTGTGTGATCTGTTTGTTTGCATGTTTTATGTATATCCTGATGACTGCTGTGCACAAAACAAATTTCCGAAAGGACAAATAAAGTATCTATCTAGACTAGTTCTTGTTCACATAAGCATTCCTGTGGACAAGGATCCTCCTCTTGGGTGTGTCTCAACCAACTCACCTCAGTCTAATAGTATAATAGGTCCCAGATTTAATGACTTTGTTTATTTCAGTTGTGGACCAGTTCTTCGCCGCCTTTTAATCAAACTTTAATCTCTCTGATAAAGCAGCCGCTCAACCGTACCCTCGCAGTGTATACCGAGTCGGAGCTTGATGGTCTTCTGCTTAGGGTATGTTAATTTCTTCTACATCAGCAGGTTTTGTGAGTATTGATACCTTGCACTTGCAGTGCTGCTACAATAACATTTAAAAATATGTAGCTACTTTTTCACTAGATACTTGATCAACTTGAGAAACTACTGCTACTGTATGACATTTCAATGTTTTACATGTTTACCCATTCAGTTGTATAAACAGTGATGTATAGAACAAACACATTTTTCTTCTACAGAAAGATGGCATTGAGGGCCGCTTTTGTTTTGTTGTTCTGCACTGAAGTATCCATCAGTTTTCCAGTACGACGCATTCTCACTCCAGTAAGTAACAATTCAATTTCATTCAGATCAATGTTGAATAAAGTTTCTCATTTGCCATTTCAATATTTAAATTGTATTGTATTTCATTTAAGCTTTTTTTGTTTAACCAGGTGTACTACTACAACCACTACCGGTTCACGCCTACCTTCTACATTCCAGTCATTACAGGGCCTCCAAAACCTCAGAAAACCAATAACCCAACAATCAACCCGGGCCCTCAAGAGAGAAAATGCGATCACCAACCCGCTGCCGCGCCCATTTTCATTTTCCCAAGCATCTCTGGTAAGGAGACACGAGTATTCCAGCTTCCCTCCATCGCAAGTGGCAACTATTCTGGCCACTCAGTTTTTGTGTTTCCTAATGAAGAAGACCAAGACGCAGTGGGAGGAGGAGGAGGGGGGAACACTCGGGGACAATCTGAAGTGCCCTTCTTTGTGTATCCAAATGAAGTGGCTAACACCTCAGGTAATGAGGAATTATCCCCCAGTAGCAGATCTGGAGGAGGGAACCAGCATGAGTCCATTGATGGATCCATGGTCGTCCTGCCAGGCGTCTTGGTTCGTGTTCCTGAGGGAGGAGAGTAGGGTGGGATAGATTCAGTTGTTGTTGTCCTTTTCAGGCTGTGACCCTCCCAAAATCATACCCCCACCTTGATGAGCTCTTGGAATGTAGGAGTTGAGGCATTCAATTTAGTTTGACTCTGTTCGCTTGTAGATCAGCTATTTTCATTCTTTGTTTTTCCTCTTTGACAATGAGGCCAATGTTTGGCCAGTTTTATAGTATGGTTTGTTTACTTTGAATCCAATAATGGAATTTTTTAAAACATGGTTCATGTTTTAGGATGTTATTAGAGAAAGTAAAAAATGAGTTAATTTTTTTCCATTTGCTGCTTTCTTTCGTTTTAGGGATTTTAGCTGTTTTTGAAAAAAGAAATACATATTTAGCCCCGTGTTCGAATGTCCCCGCCCCCTGTCAAAAACGGCTAAAATCCCTAAAACGAAAGAAAGCAGCAAATGAAAAAAAATATGAACACTCATCTTTTACTTTCTCTAATAACAACCTAAAACATGACCTTTGGTTGAAAAAAACGAAAGTTGTCCTTTAAGTCCTTAAATTGTCACTTCACTGTCATCTGGGACCCCTCGAAATTCAAGTGGGGACCTCACTGGGGGTCCCGGACCACAGCTTGAGAACCACTGGAATAGAAGACTGCTGTAGATGTCCCTAGTTGTTCCTCATCACCATCATCATAGAGAAATGGTCTCAAACCGGCTTCTACTACAGGTTAGGAAGAAACGTGTTACTGTAGTCTGTTCTGTAGCCCTATGTATAATTTCTTGTCGTACAATGAAGGAGAAAATAGCTGATCTAAAAGCAAGCCTGTAGATCGGCTATTTAACTGTTTTGTTCCCCCCCCCCCCCCACCCATGACTTGCCCAAAAGAGATGCCATGTTATAAATTGTACTAGGTATGCAGAAACATGTACAGTCTAGTCTACAGTATATTATTGTCATGGCGCTTGTTGCTTCTGATCTCTTTTTCATTTTTTTTTGTGAATGACAAATTAAAGCTTAGAAAAATTATATAATATATATCTGTAGTATATGTATTAACCCATTAAAACTGGGGAAGCATCTGTCATTTTATAATTAGGCTATTATTCAAGCTCTCTTTTTTTCAAATCTTTGAATATACATTTTTATTAAAGCCAACATTTTTAACTCAAGTCTTTTCTTCTGGGGTCCCTGGAACAAAATATTTTGAGATGGGGGTCGGCATTTGTAAAGGGTTAATGCTATAGAACTAGCTCATCTGCAGTGTTTGGAGGTTGTCATCCCACCCTGGTGTCCAGTTCTACTGCCTGAAGCTCACAATATCTCCCTTGACCAGTGGTGGACAAATTACTCCATCCCAGTACTTAGTCAAAGTGCATTTCTGTATTGAAATTTCAGACATTTTCCCCACCAAAAAATAAATAAAGAATTCCAGAATATTTCTGAAATGAATACCAAGATCTATACATCTACAGATGTACAAGCTCACAACACATGCAGATCAGCTATTTTCACTATTTGAAATATTCAGTAAAGTTTTCTTTCTCTTCTGCACTGTAATTGTATGGTATTTTTACTTGTTTATTGCATCCTAATGTCATTGTATAAGTGTGTTAAGCACACTGAATTGCCCTGTTGAAATGTGCTTCACAAATAAAATGATCTGTCCCAAGTGGTTAATTCATATGTACTTTTTCCCTAGAAATGTACAGTAGTCTGTCAAAAGTGCAATATTTGTCTTTAAATTGTATTGGGGTGAAGTTATAGAAAAATACAATACTGTATCTGTAAAGTACAGATATTCAAAAATAATTCTTAAAGTATACTACTAGTAAATGTATGGGTTGCAGTTTTACAGTGGTGGAAAGTAACTAGGTACATACTCAAGTACTTTTTATTTTGAGATATTTTTACTTCAATTTCCAATATTGTCTACACCACATCTCGGATCCAAATATTG
Source organism: Protomyctophum parallelum (assembly GCF_964188405.1). Taxonomy (NCBI): domain Eukaryota; kingdom Metazoa; phylum Chordata; class Actinopteri; order Myctophiformes; family Myctophidae; genus Protomyctophum; species Protomyctophum parallelum. Next base: position 46,198,243 of record NC_139710.1, read on the forward strand.
TACTTTTACTCCACTACAATGATTTGAAAACTATAGTTACTGGTTACTTTGTAGATTTAGATTATTACAAAACATACATTACGCACTACATATACATTTCAGCCATTTGAAAAATGAAAATGGCCGGTCTACAAGCTCACAATGTGTCTGACACATTGTGAGCTTGTAGCTTGTAGCTTGTAGCTTGTAGATCTGCTATTTTCAAAATATACAAATTGTACTGGGACCCTGACGAAGGCTTGTAGCCGAAACGTGTTGGTCTTTCTTTTATCTTTTTTTACCTGACTGGAACGGAGTGCCTTGGACTTCTTATCTTTTTATACAAATTGTAAAATGGGGCATTCGACGAGTACTTTTACTTTTGTTACTTGAATGTACAGACTTAGTACATTTCGGACTCTTACTAGGAACAGAATTTCTACATTGAAAATGTTACAATATTTTCAAGACACAAACTGTCCTGAACACTACTGTCACCACTTTTGCACCTTTGACGAGATATTTATTTTCATATAAAACTGGCTACTGGACATAAGTTGATGACGTGCAAATATACTTTATATATATTTTTGGGGGGTGGGGGATAATCTTTGCAAAGAAGCACAGACTTCCTCAAAATGCTTTGTCATCCCGGTTGTCAGTATGACGACTACACTACAGGGCTTGGTATGATAACAGGCACTTAAAGAGTCTAAACCCGGTTCCTCTTTCCATTGTTTACATCAAACCACAAAAACATGTTTACCGCCGTTGACTGCATTTCTGGTTCGCTTGTAAATTGTTCTCTATAATAATTTCTCAGCAGTCTCTCATTTCAGTGTGTCTGGGGTATTCATCAATTTAGCCTTAACTAGTAAAGTCTAGTTCGGAGTATAATATTACTACAGGGAAGGGAACCAGCCAATGAATTATCATTGACATTTTGCATGTGCCCACACATCTCTACTGGTATATAAAGAGATGGACCGAGTCAAATGTCTTATCGTTCATGCAAGCCTCGAAACAAATAAATAGCAGATCTACCATCTTTTTGTTGAGAAGGTGCCAATAGGATCTTACTTGAACATACCCTCTTTGTGTTGACGAGGGGAAAGGACCAAGGAGGTACTTGGGCTATCAAGGTAGGACTATGTGCTTGGAGAACATTTCATTTGTAACCTATATACTATATCTATTTTGGTTGAAAGTGTTAGATGACAAGAAGCATCCGAGTAAAAGTTTCAAGATGATTGTAAGTTTAATTGGTTTGTTTACTAATCTTTGTCTTGTAGTTCAGAAAATAACTCTTAAGATGAGCTTGAGAAAACAGTTCAACTATGTATTGTGTTTCTGGGATAATTTCAACCGTCATTTTATTCTTTCAGCAAACGCAGAGAAGATGGATATTCTCAGGATCATACTTTGCGCTTTCCTCATTGCAACTGCACTGTCCGCACCTGTAAGTGCCTCAACATCCCTACAATCAGGCTGTTCCTACTCCTAGTGACACAATTAAGCTGTAAAAATGTGTGCAAAATGAAGAGATGATTTCCAAACATTAAGAATGCTTGGGGCTACCTTCAGATCATTATTCAAAATCCAGTCTATATAATATGTATGATCTTGTCATAGATTTAAAGAACTTCACTGTTCACTCATTCAACTTTCATATAATTGGTCCTCAATAATGCTCGTAGGTTGAACAATTCAGAAACCTGCTGCCTACCAGTGACCATCTGTGGTCAGGTTTAGTAATTTCAAAGATTATTATAATTGTTTTGATGCTTCTATTTCAGCATGCTAGCTTTCCAGAAAGAGAATCGCTGTAGATTCTATTGGCCTATCAAAACAGTCACAGAGCACACCTATGAGATGCAGACTGAGTAATAATGAGCATTTAGTATAAAATGGATGAAGTGCTTTCCTATCATCATACCATTCATTTGTTTTAAACAGGTGTGCCTGAATGGGGTTGGGGATTCATCAGACGAGACTGAGGCCGATTCATCGGAAGTATCGGAAGAGGCAGGCGCTCCTGAGGAGGCTGCAGAGGAGGAGCTAGCAGAGGAGGAGCCAGCACAGGAGGAGCCGGCGCTGGAACCAACACCGCAGGAGGAACCGGTGCTGGAGCTGGCACCGCAGGAGCCGGTGCTGGAGGAGCCACCACAGATGACTGCACAGCCGGCACTGGTGACAGAAGCACCCATTGTCATGTTGGAGACTGCAACCCCAGGCAATCACCTCCCCTCTGCAGAGCCCGATCCTGCTGCAATCGCTCTAGACATCCCATCGACCCTGCCAGATGTTGTCGTCGCTGTCGAGGACCCACAGATCTCTACGGACATCGCTGACCCATCGCTGGACTTGAGTATTTCACCAGCCTCCCCTCTCACGGACAATTCCATAGTAGAGCACGCTTTGCCTGGTATGGACGGTTCACAAAACGCTGTTCTTCCAGAGCCTGAACCTGCTTTAGATGTCGCCGGCACCTCGGTGGAACCACTGCCAATCGCCCTCGCCACAAACCCGCAGGGGACTCCTCCTCCCTCATATCCAGTCGTCTACCAGACACTCCTGCCCATGTCTGCCGTTACCGCCCAGCTCATGCCCGTAGCCGCACAAGTAGTGCCCAACGGTTTTCCCGTTTGTTTTACCATCCAGTTCACATCGACACCCGAGTCTAGTCCACTTCGGGGAGATGCTTAACGGTTGTCGCATAAGCCATTAAAATGACACAATGTGTATTTCTTTGGGCCGTCACATAATAATTTAGTACTACTGTATGATTTATCAACGGGTCTTATTTTTATATAGCAGTGTCATCTGGGTGTAGTTAGTTCTAGTTTTAATTACAGGTACACTTTGGACCATGTTATTGTTCTATGTTTAGCAGTTTATGGTGCTACAATTGTTTTGCCTTTGGATGCTTTATTATAATAGCACCCAATGTCAAAGTATGTGTTTTTGTTACTTTCACATTTTCACTAGCAGCATGATAAAGTGTCGAGGGGACACAGTGATTCTCAACAACCTCCTAGGCTGTGAACAGACTGGCAGCCCAAATCAGATTTTTGGCTTATTCTGACTGGAATCAGATTGGTTTCTCATGTCGAAAATTAGAATAAATGAATAAAATAGAAGATCTACAAGCTCACAATGAGTCACACTGTGAGCTCCTCAAAGATAAGTTAAGCATTACTCACGCCTGTGATGTTGCATTGTTGCCACAGCAACCAATGCAGCTAGGTCACTTATAACAAATAACGGTGTGGAGTCAGTCCTAAAGATAAGATTTGAGAAACAAATCAGATTTGCCTGCAGTCTGAGCAAAACCCTGGAGATGATCTGTATGGAATTCTTGCACTGAGCAACAACACCTCAACTACAAGAACCAAATGTATTGGTCAGTAGAGTGATGATGAAAAATGAAAATGTGATGTACATAAGTCATACTGGTGCCATCTCTTTAAGTGTATTTAATAAAGAATACCATAGAAATCAATGTTTCATTGCAAGAGTTTATTTGAGTTCATGGTACTTCAATATCAACTTCCATCATGCATTATCATTGTGAAATTAAGTGCTTCTTTCTCTCATCCAGTCCACGGGAATACAGCGGAGGACTGAATTACTGACGGCAGACGTCAGGAATACAAAACAGGACTTGCTCTGGTAATCTACACTGTCTGTAGGCTACACCATTATTTTGAAACACATTCAACACTTGCATGAGTTCAAAATAACTACCGGTACTCATAATCCATTTAGTAGCTAATGCAATTATAAATTAATATAGGATAAAACGATTGTATGGCCCTATACCCGAGTTTCACAGACCAACACATTTCAACATCTGACTCAAAGGTATCTGTATCGGACTCAAAGGTCAGATACAGCTGCTGTATCAGCAGGCTTTTGACAAGGAGCCAAGCCAGTAGCAGCCATGGTAAACATTGCATTAACGGTTCAAGCCGTCTGTTTCAGCAAACTAAAGCATTTGAAATGTAATAACGGGCTACCATAAAGGCCAGTTTGTTTCAAGAGTACCAGTTGGCTCTGTTTACACAGGTTCACTTCCCAAAGTTTAGCATGCTACCATAATGATGGTGTGTGCGGCTGTGTTCACATTAAATGTAGTATACATTTTATACTACTAGGATTTTGCCCGTTGGATACCTAGGCCACTGAATCTAAGGTTTGAACCAAAATAAATTGCAATAGTAATCATTCAAGGTTTTGTTATGATCCTTAGGGTCAACCAAATAACATTAATTAGTGGATCATGGTAAATTCAGGGGTTGAAAGTTACTACTTTAAGTAGCATGTGACTTGTCAAACTAGGGCTTTTTCATGATTCTGAACCCATTCCAAGCATTAAGCGAAAAACACTCATCACATGCCCCAACTTTCAACACCTGAATTTACCATGATCCACTAATTTCGTCATTTTTAATATGTTATTTGGATGACCCTAAGGATCATAAAAAATGTTTACAATTACAATTTACATTATATTGCATTATATTGATATTTTTCGCAGTGCGTTTCAGGTCGACCGGTGGGGTGGTTCTTGAGATGTAAACATTATAAAAACAACATTACGATCTCATATTTCCTGACGAAGCCCTACATGGGCGAAACATTGTCCCCTTCATTCCCTTTATCTTCACTAGATTTAATATTTATCTAATTATGTCTTATTTTATATAAAACAAGAGCCAACATTACAATCTCATCTTTCAGAACTACAAAGACATAAATTGTGCTCCGACTCAGATAATGTTATTTAATTGACTCTTGAATCGCAATATTTTCTGGTAGCATGGTGGCCACTAGCGTTGGTCAATCCTTCATATTCCCATGATGTATTTTCATAGTTGTATTTTTATATGATTGCATGTATAACAAGCACATAATAGCATGCTACCCAACCAGTAATATCGCTATTTTGGCCATGTTTTCAAAAACGTTCAAAAAGTGAGCTTGGAGATCTGCTCTTTTCACTGTTTGACACTAAAGTATAAAATAGAGCCTCCACTACGTATATCTTTTTAACAGTCTCCCAAGCCAGAGAACTATTCCACAATCTTAGAATGCAATACAGTCTGTGACCGTGCCTCCTAAAAGTCATGGGCGGAAGCAGTCATATGTCCATTTGTTTACAAAGAGATATTTTAAAATATAATTTCTGCTAAGAAGCAAGCTATATGCTTCAACTAATTTGATTTGAAAATTCACGTGACTGCTAAAATAAAGTGGTGGGGAGGGAGGCAGACATCCACTGTAGTTGCACAGACCGATGGCGAAAGTTTGAGACAATGTTCTTTAATAACCATACCATATAGCACATTATGGCCCTCATTTATCAACTGTGCGTACGCCAAAATATGGGTGCACGCCGAAATTACCGACATTTTCTGCATTTACCATTTCCGCCAAAGCTTGAAATTGAACTTGACAAAACTCACGTCTGGTCGGGAGCTGTCGTACGCTTTGTCCTCACCTGTTTTTCTGTCGTAGAACAGCGGAGCAGCATTGTTTGACCAGCTGAGAGGCTGTCACAGGCATCTAAACATATGTTTTCACTCCTAAAATGTATAAAACTAATAATAGCCTACATGTGAAAAAAATATATTTTGTAAAGGCATGTCATATGAAATTGGTAGGATATTACCAAGTGTGCAAGCTTATTAAAATCGCGCAATTAAAAAAAAACAATGCTTTAAGCCATTTAAATAGTGTTTTGCATGAGCGCATACCGCTAGCCCCCCTAGCCCCCCCCCCCCCCCCCCCCTCCTAACTTAATTCCATGACTGGATCGAGAGGCATTTGCAGTGCTGCAGCTTTAGATTTTATTTTCGCAGATAGCCTGGGACCGAGGCTATGCAGCTATAGTCAAGTCTACCACCAACGGCAGCTGCAATCTACAGCCATGTCTTTCTCGCGTTACGTCTCGTCCTTTTAATTAAGGATAAACCCGACGCGCTCGAATGCCAATAAATGTGACATATGCCGACAGTGTCGAGGCAGCGCAAAGTGGGAAAAATATGGAAACTCACGGGTTACCGCCAACTTCACTTTGTGAAGTTAGGCTGCGCAGGGAGGCAATCTAATATACAGTGAGTAATGTCATAAACGTGCATGCAGGTCAGTGACAGAGACAGACAGAAGAGGAGCGGAGGAAAACAGCATTTGTCACGGGCTGTGCGCGTCCAAACTCATTCCAATGACGTCGTGAGCAATGTTATTTAATTAATGCTTCACATAATCACAGGTTCAGGTTTTCGTTCACTAATCTTGTTGTAGATTAAATGAATAAACATTTTAATAATTGCATATACAACTAACACACAGTGACAGTTGCTTGCAAGTTGCATGTGCGTGCGTGCGTCTGTGTGTGTGTGTATGAGAGGCAGGGGGGTGAGGCGGTCAGCAAGACAAGGAAGGCTTGACTTGATGTAACTATGGTTTCCAAGATCGTACTGCAGTTGTTCATGTCGCAAAAACGAGGGCGAGGCTTGATTTCATAGTGCGTGCCAGATAGATTTCAGCCGTCACATTTATTAACGTCGGAACGAAATTAAGGAAGGATCAGCTGTTTGCAATCACTTTATAAATGCCGTGGCGACGTGGGTGTACTACGAAACCTGCACTCGAATCTGTGGCAGACTTTACACTCGATTGATAAATGAGGGCCTATGTCTCATACAAATAAAAGGTTGTGTTTATAAGCAACAGAAATTTGAATGACGATTGGGTCTGAGGTTATCGAAGTTCAAAATGTTAACTGGGGTCTTCATTGTAGAACAGCCGCAATGTTGAATTGAATGTAAATAAATATAGCATATTTTTAGCATTGAAGTTGTTGTGCGTGTGTGTGTGGGGGGTAATCTTAACATGGGTCAATATGGGTGGGGGGCACCTGGTGTTTCAGAGCGTCACTGAGCTTGATGTTGCTGTTCTGGTTCGGTGTCCGTTTCTGCCTCAGACGCCGTGTCCGCCTCAGGTTCATTCTCTGTGTCCGCCTCAGGTTCATTCTCTGTGTCCGCCTCAGCTTCGTTCTCTGTGTCCGCTTCTGGCTCATTCTCCTGGATCTGCTGGTTGGGAGGGGGCTGCTGGATAAGACCTCCATCCTGGGCTGTGTTGTAGGAGCCACAGCCACCACATTTCATCCCCAGAACATGGAAAGGCACCGTGCAGTGAGCCTGGCAGTCGTTGCATATGATCTGCGGCAAGAGAGTGTAATATTGGATTACATATAATAGTCCCATAGCCTGTGTCCAAAATGCTAATTGGCTCAGAGCATAACTGTAGTGCAAGATTTCCAGAAGGTTCAGTGTCCCATAGCTTCGTTTGATTGGCTTGGCAGCAGATTTGAACAGGAAACATAAATAACACCTTTATGTGTGCTTCCCGTTCACATCTGCTGCGGAGCTAATCAAATTAATCTACGTATAGGAAAACAGCCAAACAGGAAACCGGTATCCCACCTTCAGGAAACTTGGGACCAAGGTCCAAGACAAACAATAGAAGAGCAAGATAGTCCAACTGTCTTTTGCACAACTCTCTAGTTTCTAAATTCACACCATAATCGACAACACGTTTATAGATTGTCTATTTCTGAATAGCTGAAAAATACAACACGTGTCAAGTGTTTGAACTGTGTTCTCGTAAGTGTGGTCCTCAAGGACTCCTGGGGTCCCCCAGACCACACAGAACCGGACCTCCAACAGTATGCACTGCAGTGTAGGTCTACATACAAATCCCCCACCCCATTGCTCAAAAGTATTGAGATTAAACGTACATGCCAAAATTAGATTAAACGTACATGCCAAACTGAGATACAAGAAATCCCTGATCTCATACTCGTAGTGGATTTCAGACTAGTGTTTTAGGTTATTGGATTTTTAGATAGGCAATTGCATTTTAGATTTGAAGTTTATATTGAATCGGCAAAATAATTCAGTGTATTTATGGCACCTGTCTTTTTAAACATCTGTGATAATGCTGAAAGTAATATACATATTACAAAAACATATCCAGCGTAGTTATTACATTATTACAACATACATTTTCACTGTGACCATGATTCATTTAAAAAAAAAAAAAATCATGCACACCTGCATCACAGTCCATTGCATTTGAAATGTAATGCATGTGTACAACAACATAATGCATGAACATGATTCATTCAGTCTCTTTGAAAAGAACAGCCTTGCATCAAATGGTAACAAAAAAAGGTTTAACTGTCATCGAGGTCATGTTCGTAATTTCCAATCACGAAAATATATTTTAAAACTTTTCTTTCTCCCATGTCTTTTTGTACTCGACCATTGCACGATTAAGTGTGACACAGGGTTACGTGGTTAAATAGATGCATAGATTTCAGTCAATTAAAACCTGATTTACTTTGTGTAAATTTGTTGAAAAATAGATATTTTCCTTTATTTCTCAGCCCTATTCCCTACCTTGACAGTAGCATCCTGGTATTCAGTAGGCATGGGTGACTGAGCGATCTCTTTGTCTATCTCCCTCCATTGGCTCTCCATGCTCAAAGCAGAATGCATGCACAGAGGGCAGCGATATGCACTGTACCAAAACAAGCAGTAGTTTAGTTATTTTGTATGTAATTTTGGTTTAGCCAGGATGCATATCACACGATAATGATAATGAGTTTATTTATATAGCACCTCAGGGTTTTAAACAAAGTTACAAAGTGCTTTACAGTGCGGCAAATAACAATACACAAATAAATACATAAAATCAATGGGTAGCAATTTAGCAAATAATTAACATGGAATGAACAATTAAAAACATAACAACGGCAGAAGCCACTAAGAAAAGGCTTTAAAATACAAGTAGGTTTTTAGAAGTGATTTAAAAGACGACACTGATTTTGCCAGCCTCAGCTCCACGGGTAGGGCATTCCACAGCCTGGCTGCCCGGACTGCGAAAGCCGGATTTCCACGTGTAACCAGGCGAGACGGGTGGCCTTTCAGGAGGGCCATGCCCGAGGATCTTAGGCAGCACCCTGCCCCTGGTTCAATGGGGGGCAGCAGGGCTTTGATCTAGCTAGGAGCCAGTCCCTGCCTGGCTTTAAAAGTAAATCAGTAAAATCTTAAAACCTATTCTAAAACTAACCGGTAACCAGTGGAGTGCAGCTAGGACAGGTGTAATATGATCACATTTCTTTGTGTTGATTAGTAGTCTGGCAATGCAGCTTCACTGTTCAATGTTCTTATTTCCCTGTTTCATTTTGTCCGAGTGCAGTAGGTGCAAGACTAGACTATTGCCCTGTGATATTTGGTTTTGAACAGGATTATTAATCATTTTAATCATTCAAATAACGTGATGAAAAGGAGTTATGAAACATACCCAGTTCTGAGCATGTCCTCAAAACATGTTCTGAAGAGGAAGGGGAAAAAAAGAAAGGTCGGTCAAAAATATGAACTGGTCACTTGTGTTATATATTGTAATGAATTTTTCAGCTAGAAGAAATAGCTGTTTCCCTCCACATTGCTGCCGGGGAATGCGCTCTAAACAACTTGGTTACAGACCCATAAAGGGTTCATTTGGTTCCTAACTATCTCTAATTGAGCTAGGTACCCACTGGAACTCCCTCAAGTACCCCTAGGGGTCCCCGGACCCCACTTTGGGAACCCATGGCTTAAAATGCATAAGAATATATCATAATAATTATGATAAATATCATAATGTCTTACTTATGCAGAAGGTGGCCACATGGAAGAACATGGGCTCCGATTCTGGAAGTGTGAATGTCCTGCATTGTGAAGAAAATAATGATTACATAAACCCAAATGAAAACAAATAACATGGAGGCATCCCATAATACTTACCATGGTGAATTGCTTACCTCCATACATACAGGGCAGTTCTGTCTTGACACATTTTCAACACACTAAAATAAAATAAAGTGCATTATGTAATAAAGGTCATTTGTCCGTAAAGAATAACATTGTTTTGGTATGACACAAAGTGGTAAGGAAGGATTATCAATCACCTTGTGGTTTCCACGCAGATCACTGGCTAAACACAGATTACACTTTTCACAGTGGAAATACTTCTCCTGTGGCCCAATCCTGCATTATGTCAAAGCCGAGTGTTAATTCATACAGTAGGTCATTTTAGTTCAGCAATACAAAACAGTATACATTACTTATACTACATGTACATTGGAAGCCCACATAAGCATAACTAAGGATCCGATCCAATGAAAATCATGTTTTAAAGCCTTGTGTTTAACATGTTTGTTCATGTTCATTTTAGACCTGAGGCCGATTTTAAATCCAGTTTGAGGAATATTTTGAAACCTGCTTTTAGAGGAGGGTTGGTGTAGCACTAGATGTAACTGTAAATAAATATATACATAGAATTAACTGAAGAGATGGTGCTTTGTACATGTAGATCCTGAAATATTTAAAGACAATTACAAAATAATTATGTTGTTATATAGTGTACATAGCAACCCCAAAAGGAGTTCCCGGATAGAAAAGTAATATGTACAGTGGTTCTCGGTCTAAATGGCTAAAGGGATATTTCACTTTGAAAGTGAAATATCCCTTTAAGTTATGCAAAAGTTTAGAAATGCGCTTATGAAAATATGACAGAAGCACAATGTTGGAGGTGGAATGCTGGTAAGCGTGTGACCACAATGAGCAACATGGCAGGCAGTTATTGTATTGGGGACTCATTTCTATTATACAAATATAATATAATAATATATATATTATGTCTGATATAGTCAACTGGTGAACTTTGAAAGCCAACAGCCCTTGTTGAACCCATTTAGTACTGAGGGCGATTCTAAAAATGCCTTCTAAATCCTGACAGTGACTAAAGTTTTCTGAAAAACTTAAAATGTTTATATGCTGCTAGCATAACATTTTTGTGATTTTTGAATACTGTACAGAACCCCAAAAGGGGTCCCTACCTGAATGGGTTAATACAAGTAGATGGATGTACTGCTCACCTACAGATTCCACAGGGTTGACAGTGGTACTGTTTCTTGTCTATGTCAAACAAGTGGCAGATATCACAGTAATACTCCCCGAACTGTACATCACACTGCTGGCATGTCTGCTGCGCCTAGAGGAAATAATACAGATTAATAGAGGTTGTTGTTGCACATGCACAGCTTGAAGCTACGTAGCAATGAAATTAAGAAGATAATGAAGGGAGAGAGAAATCTGATCAATCTGACAGCATACTCAATATCTTCTCTACCATGAAGACTGTTGCTGGCATTGGTTAGCCGAGTGCAGGCACCAGAGTGTGAAACACTGTCCTGAGCTGAAAGAAGATCTATTATACCTGCTGCAATGTTTGACACCCCGTGCACTCCACCTCTTTGACGCGGAAGCGGTCCATTTGATGATTCTCTTCTGCATCGTGGCACAGTCTGCAGACATACAGTTTACCACAGCAGGGTGCCTATAGCCGGGGAGAAAATAATTAAGACCAGAGACACGAGCGAGAAAGAGTTGTATAGGTAGGTGTCGAGAAGCTCGAAGCCGCACGCACGTCCATGGTGTAGTAAAGGAACCATTCAATACAACTGTTTTAGGTTTTGGAGCATCATCCAGTGTGCCGCGGACCTTATCTTTTTTTCTTGGTTCAGGTGTGGCTATGATTGTGGTTAAGAATCTGAGAGGATGGTTAGCCATCAACGTCCGGAAACCAAACAACAGCAACCTATATTACGTTTTCCTTCATGATACAAATTAGGTTTGTTCATCTTGTTTAGTGTTTTAATTGCATTTGCATGTAGTTGTAGTAATTTGTTTATTCATGTCCTGACTCCTGATCGTAAGATGTATAGTTCTGCAACCTTAAAAACAGGTGACCGCGATTCTTGTTTTTTTTTACTGAGAATAAGGTTAAAAATAAGTTTAGGGTTAAGCATACTTTTACCTGTTCTCACTGTGGAATAGGGTTAGGTTTTGGCACCGTTTTACAGAGGTTAAGGTTAGAAATAAGGTAGGTTTAACCGTTTAAGCATAGTTTACTGAGGTTACGTTTAGGAATACCAGACCGAGCAGTTACGGTGTCTGTATTCCCGAGGCCACTGTGTATTATTCCATCACAAGGCTTTCAACAGTACCTGCCTTCCTCTACCCCTCCTATTCCCCCCATAACACACACACACTACACACACACACACACACACACACACACACACACACACACACACACACACACACACACACACACACACACACACACACACACACACACACACACACACTATATATGTGATCACGTGTCCCATGACTCCCATCGTCACAGTGTGTTGCAAAGTATTTTTCGTAGACTTGGCAAGTTTGGCAACACTGACTGTAGCCAATATATACCATATATACTCAGTCATGGTTAACGTGGACTCAGTCCGGAGATGCACAGCAGCATGGGGCCCCAAAACAATTTGTTTCATTTTATTTTTAGTTTATTAGAAAATATCTCATCTAGAAGCTCACAACACGTCACACACAATGTTAATTAAAAAACATCGTTCCAAATGTTGACTATAGTGACCCTGCAGCTGTAGTGTATCAGTATACTGGAATTGTTCCATGGAGAGTAGCACCTACACTTCACTTACAACATTTTCACATTCAACAAAAGTGACATAATAATCCCACGAAATAAACTCACTTTTAATAAACAACTGCGCACGTAGTGTTCACATCCAGGAGATGAAGCCATCGTTGTTTATGTCCCAGCAGGATTCCCACGAAATTCACCACATTCCCATTCCATCGAGGTCAATGGTGGAAGAAGGCTGGCAGGCTACTGTTGTTTCCCCCCCCCATCAGCCAATCACAGACCAGCCTTCTTCTTCTTCTTTTGTTGGAATTTCCGGCAGTGTGGTGTAGACGCTTTCGCGTATTACTGCCCTCCACAGTTCAGGGTGATACTCCGCTCGGTGCTCTATATATTTTATAGCTGACAGTGTGCACATCACATCATCACAGTCTATGGTTCCAATTCCACATTGATTATTATCCGGTCCCAGACTCCCAGTCGTCTGAGACGACGGGAACCCTTCTCTCAAAAAATTGTTCAGCTCATCTCCAGAGACATCCCCCCACATTTAGGAATCTCCTGACTGCATGCGATCTCCTCCTGTGTGTTCTTCTCCAGACCTGCATGCTGTGACACCGTAGTGCTCCCCTCCACTCTCTTCACACCTGAACCGAGATAGCCTTCTCGCCTCGCACACACCAGCAACTCCCACAATAATGCTTTCCTCCACTTCCAATGGCACTCCACTTATTTTATGACCCCTCTCCTTTTTTCTCTTCCCTCGAGCTTAAAACAGCTCACTGGCCACCCTTTAAACTTCCTGATCCTCACTGCTTTGTCCACCACTTCTCATTAATTTAAGCATTAACATAAGGATTCATTATTTGACTTTCATAATAACAATTTGCTATTTTGTTGTGGTACCGTGGTACCCCATCCACAGTTAATACAATTAAACATACAATTGCTAAATGTTTTTTCTATTATTTTATTTAAATTATTTAATAAAACAAATACTAAACAAACATCTTAACAACATTAAAAAAGGTCAGTCTGATATAAAATCCTACAACATTACAGTAAATGTGACAATATCAAAAGCAGAGCATTCAATCCTAAGCGTTTCACTAGCCACTCTTCAATATTGTTTCAGAAAATATATATCTTGAAGGCAGCCCTGGGTTTTTCAGCCCAAGTACCCCCTATCTGAGAGAGAGATGAAGCATGATGGGGGACCCTCACTACATATTGTATAAAATTGTGTTGCAGATTAAACTTTTTCATAGGCTACAGTGAAATAGATAGATAGCTTCACAGACTTGTTTGACAGCACTATCATCAGTGTTGGATTCTTGTTAACTAATGTGCATTTTCAGTCTCTAATCACTGTCTTAAACCGTCAATACTATAGTAAACTTGACCTTTCACTCTGTACTTAGTCTGCTCTTATTTCTATCTTTTTGCCAAAAATAGACGATCTACATGCAAGTTCACAACAGCGCAAGGCGTTGTGAGCTTGTAGATCTGCTACAATTGTCTAAAGTTCTCCTTAGAATAGCCTATGCTAGGGTTCAAGTGGTTAATGTAAAAAAAATTCAACAGAGGAAAATAAAATATAATATAAAAGTCCATTGGTGATGAGGGTTTACTGTACTTTCTACGACTTTCTACGTGCTAAAAGGCTTAATGAGACCCATGTCCATGGCTTTGACGAGGCAGGTCCGCGCCACGTCGAGCACGACCTGCTTCTTGGGGTTGTCCTCCGACTTGCCGATGATCGTCAGGATCTCCAGCATCTCGCACTCGATCAACTGCTTGCACAGCTCCTCGTCCTCAGCACACAGCATGTTGTAGACGATGACCAGGCCGCGGTGCTGCACTGCCGGGTGTTCGTGGAGACACAGCCTCTGCAGGATCTCCAGCCACTGGGAGGTCTGTTGAGGAAGGAGGAGAGAAGCTTTGTCACGCTATTTATTTGCCATTTTGTGTGTGTATAGAAAAATATATCTTTACAGTGGGGCCTAGCGGTCCAAGAGCATACCCCTACATATGGGCTCTAATGCAACGTGTCGCAGGTTCGAATCCCGGTTCCGACGACGACCATTGCTGCGTGTCACTCCCTGTCTCTCTCTCTCCCCGTTTCCTGTCTAACTCCACTAACTGACAGGTGTCAGGTGTGAGGCGGTGTTGCCATCTCGGAGGTACCAAGACTATCGGGACATAACTCGGACGGCACTGAGTTGGCTGAAGGTGACTTCGCAACGTTCGGCACGGCACCTCGCTCGCCTAACGTTTCTCGTGGCTAAAGTCCCCTTCAGACGCCTCGCCTCCATATATAGGTGAGAACGAGTGCACATTTTTCAATCTGAATGTGTTCTAATCATACTGTAGCTGATATATAAAGTAAGGAAGGAATACTTAATCCCATCAATCTATTGTGAGAAGGAATTAAGCAATATTACACGAGAGGGTCATGTGCTTTACCGTTATTACGCCTGAAGTGCCATTAATGACGGTAAAGCATGACCCTGGAGTGTAATAATGCGATTATACAACAGTTACCATTACCCACGTCAACTTTCTTTAATGACAGATGTAGCCACTACGACCGAAAATGTCCCCAGATCGCTAGCCTAGCAACCCTCTCTGGAAGAGCAGCGACATTCAGCACAGCTGATTTTTATGTTTTGATTAGGCGTTCCATCATGCTCGTTTGAAGCACAGCTAGATAGCTATTTCAACCAATCAGATTGCTTCCCCAAACGACCTGTTGTATAATCTGACAAAACACCTCCCAGTATGTTTTATCTTGAGAAACTCTGTCAGTTTACGTTAAGCACTACATAATGTAAGTATACGTACCACCAGTGTCAATTTTTTGCAGAGTTTCTTCTGTGCAGCAGTGAGCATGGCTATAGCGCCGGCTGCAGCTATCTGTAGCTTATCATCTTCTTCACCACACAACAACACCAGCAACTTCATTTTATCATTACCATCTTCCATGTAACGTTCCTGGACCTGAAAGCACATACACACACATAATCAAAGTTCAAGGTTTTTAAATTGTAAATGGTGCATTTATATTGCATGCTTCTCCAAATCGTTTTTCAATGTGGATTATATTTCGTAGACATTTTTTGTTATCTTTTTGGTGCAGAAACTTCATTGCTTTATTTATGGACCGTTATCTGGTCGGGTAGAGGATGATTTTTGGGAGCTGGGAAAGACAGTGTCACAAACCCTATTTGTGGGCTTAGGTTTTCTCTAACCTCGTGTCACCAGGCTTTCCACCTCGGAGGAAAGCCTGGTCTGTGTTGCTAAATCGCCGTTTGATCCGTTCTAGACCGGATGATAAAATAAAATAAAAACAAAAAAACAATCTTATTCCCGTTTCGGCGTCTCTTTGTTTTGATTCCCGCCTGTTTGTCTTTAGTCTCTCCAGTCGCTACGAGTTGGAATAAAATATGGATATACCAAACAAATTATTCCAAGACGTACTTGAAGAAACGTGTTTTATATAGGCCCTAAAATCACGATGCCCTTGATCCCGGGGAATGAAAGGAATGCTTCCCAGGCTAGGTTTTTTATAAGCCAGCAGCCAGGCATTACATGCCCCTGGAACATTTTTACAGTTTCTAAGTTTGCACATTATCTACGATCCCTGAAGCTTACTGTTTGTAACATTTAACATCTCACTGGACTTTGCAAAAGGCCTTACGAGAACCATAATAATAAACAGACAGAAAATGAACTAAAACTTCTCAATTAATTAAATGGTCGCTATTTTGTTTTCAGTCCTTTGGTTTTGAAACCTTAATTATACTGATTATGCAATCAGGTTGTTGAAGAGGCGTATGTCTCACCTCTTTGCAGGTAACCATGTTGCACATGCACTCGACAGCCGCTTGTCTGATCTGGTCATGCTCTTCAAACATGTAGTTCTCGATCTCTGGTAGAGCCTTCTCCTTCACGATCTTCACTCTGAAGAGAGACAACAAAACAACTGAATCAGACACGGTATCCACGAGAGGAAGAAATAAGCTCCAAGATCCCCAGAGCTCTCAATTAACATGAACAAGGACTCGTCTTTCCTTTAGTGAAATAATGCTTATATTGTCAATGATGATATTTACTAGTATCTCTTGTGAGAAAGTACTATAAAATTACATATTTTGCTACCCTTTGGTAAATTACAGGCCTAAGTACAGGTACTAATCTGTTATTATATAGTGACTGGTAATTGGTTACAAAGTAATAATACAGCAAAAAATAGATGCCCATATCCTGTTGGCCTGGGGAGACAGCCACATCCAATACACATTTACCTGACAGCAAGGAAGATGCAACTGCAACTGACATTGCCTCAAAGCAAGACAAAATGTAACATCATCTACTTCCCCAGTATCCTCATGATCTTGATTTGGTGACCCCATGATCTTTACTCTAGAGATTTTATTGAATATGTCAAAAATGTAAACAGCACAAGGTTAACACCAAAAAGTCCTGGGGACTTGACTTGTTTCCATTATGGCCCAGAAGAGCAAACTGGGGAGAATTATAGGCCTTGGCAGATGTTTGTGTTCTACAGAGTGCATTCTTGTTCTGTTAACAGGGCTCACCTTAGTTTTTCACTGAAACCAGCCAGATTAGTAAGGCCCTTCAAGGCTTCAAAGTTCTGCATTCCATCTCTGTCTGTGCTAAGCAGGGAGACCAAAGGACGCACTACCTCATATACCTGTAGAATGAGAGGCAGAAAGACCCAGTGAGACAGTGTGACAGAAAGAAACAGAAAGATGGAGACAAAGGGACATTTAGATACCGCTATGAAACACAGAGCTGTTCTCACCCTCTCTCCAGGGAACGCAATCTCTGGGTTGGAAATGGCAGCAATCCTGGCAAGGGCATGGCTGGCCCTTATCTTTCCTGTAACTGTCCCCTCTATGGCCAATGGTATCAGAGCCTGAGGACCGAGCAATACATACATATAGTTACTGATGGTGGTGGAAGATCAATACGGAAAGGTAGAAATACTCTGGAATGTCCAATTTCACAATTAAAAAAACAAAATACAAAAAATTATAATTTAAATAATTTAATAAAATGAAATAAAATAAAAAACATTTGAAAATAGCAGATCTAGAAGCTCACAATGTGTGACACGAGCTTGTAGATCGGCTACAGCCAAATAGCCAAAGTATATAGGGCTGAAGTAGTTAATGTATATTCTTTTGAATAATAATACTACAAAGTAACTAGTAACTACAGTTTTAAAAGAATTGTAGTGGTGTAAATGTATAATATTTGCCTCTGAGATCAGATGTAGTGGGAGTAGAAGTAAAAGTAGTGAAATTTGAAATGCCTCAACATTGTACTTAAACTGGGAAAGGGATAACATTTAGCGTGTTTTTTGGCACTTTGTGCCACACTGCGAGCTTGTGCATCTGCCATTTTTGAGAAAAATCTTGAAAGTGTTTGAGAAATGTTGAATAATTGATTACACTAGAAGGCATTTGTAAAATCGACTATATCGAACTATATGGGTTAATGAGACGAAGAGCCTTTGAGCGTGAGGCTCGAATATTCAGTGAGTCACTCGATCACATCTCATCACAAATCTTTGCTATGACAGGACACTCACACATCACTGTGTGTTATACAGACCTTTCCTCCGCCTTGTGCGACGATGGTTCCACGGTCTTTAGCGTCCTCTGACAAAGCCAGGAACACCCTGAGGTATAAAATTAGACACTTGTATAAATATTTTCACATTTATCACATTGTAGCAGAAATGACCAGCTCTGTATTGAACCGTGCCATGTGTGTGTGTGTCTCACCTGGCCAGCAGTTCCTTGGTTTGGTCAGTAAGGATGGACGTGTCTGCCTTCACCATGACGGTCAGAGCTGAGATGATGCCACCCTTCAGGAGCCGTTTAACTCTCTTCTCAATGAAGTCCTTCTTGTCCTGAGGACACATACAACACAGGAGACAGTTATTAAACACCTGAAGGCACAACGTTAAAATAAATATATTTTGCTCCAATTTTCACAGAGGATTTTCACAGATACAGATGCTTTCCCGGTCTTAATGGGTAAAACAATATGTACGGTATTATTAAAATAAATAATACTTTATTTGCGGGTGTTTCAATTTGTGACAACAAATTGTGTTGAATGTGGCAAAAAACAACAACAAACATGGTCCCATTGTATTCATCAAGCTTTGTCCTATGATCCTACAATACCCATAATTCATCATTGCCTGGTTTTGAGTCTGACCCTTTGAAAACATTTCCCCCTAGTGGCGGAGAGGAGACTAGATACCGTTGTCTGTGCAAGCAGTCCGTGATGTATTGATCATTACTCCTACTGGTGAAGTCGTGAAGATGTGTAGATATGGTTGAAAAAGTATTCCTTTAAGTGTTTTGCTCTATTTTTTTTGTCTACTGTGTGACTTACTGTCAGAGTGGATGTTGTGTCAAATGTATAGTCTACTGTCTGAATGGATGGATGAAGTGGGTACCCGCCCCTCCCATCCCCTCACCTTGGGGTGCTGTTCGGGGACATGCTGTTTGGAGAACTTAGCCAGCTGAACCAGCTCAGGATCGATGTCCTTCTTGTCGTAGCTGTTGGTACAGTTGATGAGGGTGGCGGCCACAGCATACAGGATGGTCTTGTCCTTGGACTGTTGACACAAGGGGAAAGATGATGATGATTAGCTGTGTTGTGTCAATGTAAATATAATATAGGACCACGATGGAAACAAGTCCCCCGGTCTTTTTTGTGTTGTCCTTTTAGCCCAAATGTCAGAATGTCTTTTCATTAACCTATGACCTTTACACTCACACATGGTTGGGTCCCAGATGCATTATGACAACTGGTGTCACATTGTGTTTCTGTCGGTGGGTTGGTTTCATACCTTGGCCAGCTCAAACATGGCTTTCATGGCGAGGTCATCCTCAACAAAGTCGTCCTTAACGTCAGCATCGTTGGTCAGGTAGGCCAGACCCTCGATGGCCCACTTCCTGGTTTTGGCGTCGATCTGGGGATTGGTGAGCCACCTGGAAGAGTGAGACAGGACGTTTACCACAGGAAATGGGTTTGTAGTTGTTTTCAGGAAATGGGAAAAAATAACCTCCGTTCCAAATAGATATTTAGTCACAAGCTCTTGTCAATACTTGTCATATGTCTATATATGTCTATATATAGACATATATAGAATAGCCCTGCAGCGTTGTCGCATCATGTGACACTGTAGTTTGATGATAGAAGTAATACAAATGATAAAACTTTCAAAGTTTCTGCTCAAAACAGCTGTAATTTGCGAATCAGTGGGATAGTGCATACTATAAAAAAAAAGGCTGACTGTAAAAGCAGCAGCGTAATGACACATGGATAAGTAACAAAAGTGTCTCAGGTATCACAGGATAACTCACTTCCGACACTGTTTGGCTAGCTTCTCCGTGGAGCCTTCTGCGAACTGCCGCATTGCGTAGTCATCGCCTCCAGCTGAACCTAGCTTGCACAAACCCTGTGAGAGAACACACACACACACACACACACACAAAGCACATAAAGCACATTATGAGAGGGATTGTCTATCCATTTGGCTAGAATTCAAAACACTTTATTTTAAGAACTTAAACCCTCTAGAGTAGACTTAATAGACTGAACAGGAGTTGGCTCTGTACTTATACGGCTGTCACGATTCCACATTTAAATTGGCGATTCATTGTAACACACAATAATTGCGATTGTGTTTTTGGCGTTGGAATATTTTCTTTTAGGTTTCGTAATGAAAAAGTGCACAGGGCAGATATGACAAATAACTGAAATATACCAAAATTACTGGCCTTTTTGTAAAAATTTTACTTTAAAAAGGGTAAAAAATAGTAGAAATAGCTGATCTACCAGCTTACAACGCATCACAAAGTTTGTATAGCTTGTAGATCTGCTATTTCTGCTTTAACGAATGTAGGAACATCTTTTAACATGGAAACGATTATGATGATTATGACAAGATAATTGCGATTAGACGATTATGTAATAATTGTGACAACCCTAACTGTACTTGGACCGCTTGTTTCCGTCTACACACCAACGTCTTCGCCAAAAATAGCTGATCTACAAGTTCACAACGCGTCACATTATTGCGACACGCGATCCTGTAGATCTGCTATTTTTGGCTCCCCCCACAAGTTTCGAGCGGTTAATTATGAGCTTCAACATAAAT
The DNA here is from genome assembly GCF_964188405.1 of Protomyctophum parallelum. Lineage (NCBI taxonomy): Eukaryota > Metazoa > Chordata > Actinopteri > Myctophiformes > Myctophidae > Protomyctophum > Protomyctophum parallelum. Next base: position 46,218,995 of record NC_139710.1, read on the forward strand.
ACTCCGCACGGCGCATTTCGCACAGCACTCACCACGAGGGCGCGTATCTTGATCTTCTCGTTCGTGGTCTTCTTGTAGATGTCCTTGAGCAGGGCCACTCCGTTGGTGATGATGAAAGACGCCCTGCTCATCTTGGTGGAGGAGTGGATCAGGGCCTCCACGGCCACCATCTGGTCCACCTCGCGCTCCGAGGCGCACAGCGCCACCATCATCTCCAACACGCCCTGCCGGCCTATCAGCGCGTTGCCCACGTCGAAGGGGCCCTGAAGCAGGCCCGAGATGGCGTTCATGGCGTGGATGTTCTTGTCCATGTCGTGGGGGTCAAACTTGTTCCTGTCGCAAGATGGAGGATGAGGTCCGTTCATTTTGGATTCAGGTCAACTCGATTGATTATATAGCCTGAATTCACTTTGTTTCAATTGGATCCACATCTCACTTCAGTTAAATTATTTACTTTCCCTCTATGGGTTTTGATTTGTATATTATTTAGTATTAACAACTTTAACCATGGCGTGTCATTATAAGCCAAAACAAACAAGGAAAATAGCAACAAGTTCACACCGTCGAGCATCACAACATGTTAGGAGCTTGTAGATCTGCTATTTTAGAAAGACAGCAATTAGAAACCTTTGAGTCACCGACTGGTCTGCCTGCAATGCATACATCAAGGCCAACCTGCCAGTCCAATTTGTCTGTGCGGTGAACGAGAACGTAACACTGACTGGGAGAACGACGGACTCACTTGACGTAGTCGTCACAGATGTCCCTGAAGTTGTCTCTCTCGGGGTCACACTTGAGGTCATCGTAAAGTCTGGTTAGCAGAATGCTGGCGATCAGCTGTGTGTTCTCCGTCATGGGCAGCTGGTCAGGCAAGTAGTCAGGAACCTGACCACACACCTTCATGATCTTCCTCAAGCCTGGGGACAAGATGGTTATCAATAAATTGTCCTACCGACCAATCAATCAATCAATTAATTTAGTGCAATGTGCTTAAAACACATTTACACAAATATCTGTAGAATATGTGACATGTATCTGTAATGTAGTGACATAGTGAGACTGCAGATATAAGAAGAGATTCTGATTCTATATTGTGTTTTCAACACCGATTCTAATCCCGCTGCGGCCCCACTCACCATGGTCAATGGTGAACAGGGTTTTGGAGTGGTCTAGGTTTTTCACGTTCTTGCGGGGAACGTTCCTGGAGAGGAGATTGAGGGCCTGGTCCCTGCCGTGTCCAGACACCTTCATACTGACCACCATGTCCAGCAGGGACAGCAGAATGGTCTTCAGATCCTTGGCCGCATCTGCGTGAAACAGTGTACAATGACTTGTCTCTCCAGTGGTGGAAAATAACTATGGGACTACTGGTACATTTACTCAAGTACTGTATTTAAGTAAAAGTTTGAGGTATTTGTACTTTGACAGTACAAGCTCACAATGCGTCAATGGATTGTGGACTTGTAGATCAGCTATTTTTTTAAGATCTTTATACATGTTATACATTTGAAAACTTGTGAAATTGGACATTCTGCATAATGAATAAAAAACAAATTGATACCAATACTTTTGTACTTTTACTCGAGTCCATTTTACATTGCAGTAGGCTATTGGTACTTTTACGTCAGTAGAAAATTAGAGTACTTTTTCCAGAACTGCTTGTCTCTGACTGAACTCTGCCATGGCAGGCATATCTCTGCAGTACACACACTGTGTGAAATCTTAGCTGTAGTCCATATCAAATCGCCCATTACAAACTCATTGTTCTGCTCACAGTAAACAATAAGGATTGTGTCTCTTACCCAAAACCAGAGCCTCCTCTTTCCCATAAATCCTCTGGTCAACGAGGGTGAGCGAGTCGTTGATGGACTGGAAGAGGACGCATGTTGCCAGGGCGATCGCCTCGTTGTCAAGAGCCATGATGTTGCACAGCTTATCGACGCCCACCATGTTAATGATGGCCATGGTCTGATGAGGTTAATGGAAACATTATGTCAGTCACACTGTACGTTTAGCAGGCCTGGGATCAAATCTTGATAATGACCACACCTGTTCCTCACTGAGCTTAAAAAAGTAGATTCTAACTAACTAATTTCTTTGGGTTTGTAACCAACACATTCTTTTGATTTATTGCCAGATATGGTGAACTATAATAGACATTAGACAGCCTATGTCATATGTGCTTTCGTGTCTCTGTAACTGTAAGTGCTAAAATGTATCTACTCTGTCTCAGTGTGTATATTGTTTCTACAAATATACCAAACAAACTTCAAGGGATGTTCGTAATACACGCAGATGCATATATGTATTTGCGTGTACAGTATTATGATTATGAATGAACAGGATGCTTGGTACTATTACTCACACGAGCTTTGTGGCCGGTACACATTCCTGCGAAGGTGCGGACAGCAGCAAGGATCAGATCTGCTTTGGTTGTTTCTATCAGGCCCAGCAGCAGAGGCACTCCGTTGTTCTGGAAGATCCTCTCTGCTCCGGCGTCCTCTCTGGCCAGGACCACCAGGTTGTTGGCAGCCTGGATACAAAAGAACCACAAGTTAAACCACTTTCAATCGGATGGACAATGACATTGTAGGCAAAACTCTTCCAAAATATTCAAATATTGTCCAACATTTACTGTATCCAGTACTAAGACCGATTCTACGAATACCTTCTAAATGAATCAGTAGCTCTCAAACCGTTTTGTGCAGAGGAATTACCAAAATGATGAGTATGGCATGAAGTGAGTAAGTAACGGCACAAAGTGATGGCACAAAGTGACACGCTGTGAGCTTGTACTAAGCTATTTTTGACCACTGTTCAAAATCCCAAGAGTTTTTAAAAAAAACATGTGTTGCTATATATAAACAGTATAGCTAAAATGACACAGATGCTCTCCCGGTTTTAATGGGTTAATAGCCAAAATAGCAGAACTACAAGCTCACAGCACGTTACACCACACGTGACACAGTAAAAGGGAATAAAAGACAGTACTAACTCTTTCTATCTTATCCGAATCTGCCTCTGGGTCCATCAGGATGTCGAACATGCCCTTCACCCTGGCGTCCGTGGAGTAAGTTGTCTTCATCTGTGCTCGGGGAACAAAAAAGAGTTAATCTTTACCAGTCTCATAGCAGTAACTAGTTCTACAAGAAAGAAAAAGGATTCTGTTGAACTACCAGCAAACTGCTTCAAAATGAAGTTACTACATGTAGTGAAACTGTCTACTTAGTAGACAGTTTCACTACATGTAGTGTTCATACTACATCCAGTAATAGTAGACTCTACTATTACTGGATGTAGTATGAACACATTTGTCATTCTGTTTCCGGAGAAAACTCTCCATATTCCTGACAGGTGACTGACCTTTTCTTGGATTATGGCCGACAGCCTGCGAAGGTCTGCCAAGAAGGTCTTGTTCTTGGGTTCGATGGTGGCACACCTCTGGACGTCCTTGAAGGCCATGTCAAATTTGTCGAGCTTCTCCAGAGCTTGACATCGCCGATACAACGCCTTGACGTCCGCTGGATCCACATCGATGGCTGTCGTTCAAAACACAAGTCAAGACCATTGTTATTCACAATAGAATGGAATTTGGAATTTGGCAAAAATGTTTGGTGTCAAGAGGGGGAAAAATGATCAAGCCAAGTACAGAGTGAAAGGTCAAGTTGGAATCAATATGGAATTTATTAAAACGTTTGGGGTTCCCTACTTCATCTCTCTCTCAACTGAGGGGTCCTTGGTCTGAAAAACATTGAAGACCTCTGCTCTACACTAAATATCTTTGGCAAAAATAACTGATCTACAAGCTCCCAGGCAGTGCGTCAATGTGCCAATTGATCGCCCTGGAACAGGTTTGATGTAGGCTAGTTAAAGCCAAATGTAAGCAAATTACTATAACACCAAGGACAGAAGGTGGTATGAAAAGGTTCAAAGGCCAGGCAGCAAAAGGTTTTTGTTTTTTGTCTTGATTTAAAAGTGTCAAGGGAAGGGGGCTATTCCATCATTTTGAGGCAGCAACTGAAAAGGCCCAATCAGGCTTTTGCTTCAGCTGGGTTCACGGGAACGTTAGAGAAGCACCTGGTCAGAGGATAAGTGACCTAGAGGTGTCAAGGGCTATTGTAGTGGAGGGAGGTGCGAGTCCACTGTTTCACAAACACTGGGGCGGGACCCATTTGCGGGTTGCGGACAAGAAATGTTCAAAAACAAACGTTCCCAATGAATTTGAATCATGAATTTAAAACCAATTACATTTTATCCCCCACTAATTCCATGAAGAAATCAATGAAAAATCTAAGAAATTCCATAAATTTGAAAATATAATAAAATAAATTAAAAAGCAGCTCATAACACACAGACGTCAAATTTGTCTTTTGGGTCATGGGCTAAAACGCTTGAGAACCACTGTGCTAGTCCATTCAGGGCTTTAAAAACAAATACAACTTGAAATCCTTTTTTTTATAATTCTTTTTTAACAATTACGACTTTTAAATCAGCCCTAGGTGTGACTGGGAGCCAATGAAAGGAGCCCAGGCAGGAATATGCATGTGAGTTTGTAATAAAGTGTTATTTTGGACATGAAATAATGTGATTTATTTTAGGGGTGGTGTCCTGTCATGTTCATGTCTATGTTTATTCAGCTTTCAGCATGATCACAGATGTTTAAAAAGGTGCCTTTAAAAATACTGAACCGTTTTGCTAATTACAATGTAAAACTTCAAATCTAAAAAAATCCAATAACCTAAAACGCAAATCCATGTTTGTTGTACCTTTGGAGGCATCAGAGGCTGCGAGGGTGTAGTTTTCCTGAAAGAGAAGAAGAATATTCTATTAAAGATTTGCAGAATGTGAATGAAGCCTCATTCACTCTTTAAGTTTATAGTATGATTTCTCTCATGCTGACAAGAAACGTGTGGCATGAAGATCAGTTCTCTCCCACCAGTGGTGGTTCTAGAACATTTTCATGGCCCTAAAATCGTTAGATATTATTAAACTGCAGACCCCCATCTGAAAACATTTGGGCGCCAGGAGACCCTATAAGAGATTTCATGTCCCTTAAATTGTTACTTATTAAACTGCAGACCACCATCTCAAAAGATCTGGGGTCCAGGAGACCCTTGCTTGCTTGCTCAATGAGGTGCTTACCTTTTTCAGGTGGCAGGCAGACCTGTTCTTGTAAATGATGGCCAGCATCTTCTTGTCTTTGCACAGCTTGGAAGCTTTTGTGTAGCTCTCAATGGCCTTGTCCATGTCTCCTTCCTTGAAATACGTATTCCCCTCATCTTTTAACTGGACTGGGTCTTCCATCTGATGGGGGATAAAAAATTAATTAGTAATGTCGTCACCATTTTATGCTTGATTGCGCTCTGAAATTAACAAGCTCACAACGCGTCACATCATGCAACCAAGTCAGGAATTACGACGCCATCAAGGCCCGTCAACATACAGTACATTTAATTGACAAAATCAACTGTAGATTTAGTCGACAAAAATCGTATATTTAGTAGACTAAAACAACATTTCAGACGACTGAAATATGACTAAAACTAAATAGACTTTATCCTAAACTAAACTAAATCAAAATTTGCTGTCAAAATGAACACTGGTCTGGGTGTGAAATCTCTGCGGGTCAGCAGTTATGGAAAGCAAGCATGTCTTAAATTAAAATGTAGTCTTAAAAACAAAACAAGTACCGGTAGTTTAACAAAAATACAGTAGTTGAACCCTTTGTCAGTTAAAGCACCACAGTAATATTACACTAAAATAATTTTTTACTTTTCAGTCTCTGAGATAAACAAATCAAAGTGTAAAACTTGAATTCCGAAAAACTTGAAGAAATTAAATACTACAACAGACACTAGTAATAATAATACAGTGCTTTGTTGCTATCGTTAGTTCATAAAGTCAAGTTTCTCACCACTGTGGTTGTGCAGTGTGCTCTGACCTGGGTCTCTCCTTCTTCAACAATGCACGTGTTATCTCTAACTTTAAATGGCCTCCCCTCATGCCTTATTTGGGCATTGACACGTACCACCACAGTGGGGGGGGGGTCTTTCTTTTCACAGATACTACTCTTCTAATTAACAATAACCATTTTCCATGCATTTATTTCATTTCAATGGTCGATCACTTCTCTCTCCCAGTAGGAACATGCCACTTAACCCATTAAGACCTGAAGCTGATTAAAAAAATGTCTTCTAAAACAGTTTTCTGAAGAACTTACTGTACATTGCTATATCAGTGGTTCTCAAACTTTTTCATGTCAAGGAGCCCCCAAAATAATATGTATTTGGCTGCCGAGACCCAGGCCATCTCAAAATATTATATATAAATTAAAGTTTCAATATATATTAAAAAATAATAGCACATAGCAGATCTACAAGCTCAATGACGTGATATGAGCTTGTAGATCTGCTATTTTTGAATAGCCAAAGTCTAACATAATGGTTACAGTGGTTAAAATCTAAAATGAAAGCTGTAAATACCTTTACTGTTACTCTCGTGTCTTCTGTTTGTTCTGTTCTGTTCCGTTCTCTTCTCTTCTTGTTCTAGTTCTAGAGCTTCAATCCCTGATTGCAGTTACCACCAAGTTGTTTTTTGTCTTACATTAGCAGTCCCCCTTACATTATTTAGATTTATATTGGATCTCAATGAGGTGGGACAGAACCTGGTGGGTACCACCTCTCATAACACATAGGGGTGCATTGAAGTTGAACATACTGCAAAGACCAAAAGAGAGAAGATTACAACAATCTGCTGGGGAATCAACTGCTCGATATTTTAAGTTTTTATTTTGTTTTTTATGTTACATCTATATTTGAACATCTCAAAATGTTAAGTATCTGAAACAAAAGTATATACATGGCAACCAAAGTTTGTGGTTTAACTGTAATCATCACCCCTCCTCGGAAACATTGGTCTGGTCCTGATAATGTCTATTTAGGGCACACACATGGTAACAGCTGAGAAAGAGAACTCACTAGCAAATGTCTATGTCACTAAAGTGCCGGGGGCAGGGCGGGCCAGGGTGGGAGGTGTAAGCCAAGGTTGGTTGAGTGTGGTGGTGGTAGTGTGAGTGGGGGGGGGGGGGGGGGGGGGGTGGGTGGCGGGAGTGACAGCTGTAATAATGACAGAACACAGTCTGGGAGCTTCTGGCAGCTTCTGGAAAGAGAAGGGAGAAGTGAGATTGCATGACTTGCAATGTACTGTAACTAAAACTAAAAAGTATATGTTGAATACTGGACTTTTACTTGTATGTCTGCATTGTGGTATTGCATAACAATACTTTTAAGTAAACATTTTGAGTTCTTTGTCCACCACTGTCTGTCCATTATGTGGGTCTGAACATAGAATAGAATAGAATGTATTGCCTGTATCATTGTGATAAAGAGTTACTGATTCGGGCAAAAGTCCCTCTTTTGGCCCACATACAGCCTGGACAAAATCGTTGCAATACACAATAGAACACAAAAACAGGAACATAAAACCATGATTTTCATGTCGTTATGATAAATATAAATGAAATGCTAAATGGTGCATTTATACTTTATAGTGCCTTTCTCCAAAGCATTTCACAATGTGCCAAATTCCATGCTGTTAAGATTGTATTGAACACTATACTATGGGTTTATATCAGTCACCCAGAACATCACAGAACTTTTAACGTCAAAAGAGCCTGATCAAATGTCTTGTTCACTTCATTGACACTTTGATGTCTCCAATGTCCTAATTTATGTTATATTTAACCTATTACTGTTGCTATATTAACCTTGTACTTGTTTAGAAGTCTATTTGCCACTCACGTTTTGTTTTTGCATACATGTACAGATTCTTCCAGAAAACCAACTCCTATATGGCTTTTAAATTAAAATTGGTAAAGAAGCTTTCATTATAGCACCACCCGGTGGCCTACCATAGCAATTTGGTGAGGACCTTCATCATCTGGGTACCCACCCCGGCATATTTCACACTCTTCATCGTCTTTTATCACCTCGTGTTGGGTCTGATTTTTCAGGTGTAGATGGATAAAATCTTTGCAGCATTTTGAGCTACTTCTTTATGTCCATTTTACTAGTTTTCTATAGGTATTCTGTTTTCTCACTGAAAAGATTTGAATTTCCCGTGCTGCATGCATCTCCCACACCGGGGTCATCCCTATGTTCCCTCAGCCCTATGTTCCCTCAATCCGATAAGTGCAAGTGTAACTAGAAAGCAGTTCCTGTAGAAACTGCGTGGGCTCGCATAAAATGCAATGTATAAAGTTATTGCTGTGTCAAGTTTGAAACTCGGGGACCGGAGTAATAGTGTTCCCATTGGTGGTCTAAATCCATAATCAAAATTTCGGGACTGTAGCATATTGTAAACTAAAGTAGAAAATGTATTAAAGCTGAAGTAAAAGTTAAAAAAAGTATGAACATTTGTAAAAACTATAGTTTAAGCATAAATAACTGCATAAAGTGGAATAAAGTATGTGGAAGTTGTAGAAGTGTTTTTAAAAGTTTTTCTTTAAATGTAAAAAAAAAAAGTCAAAATAATTGAGGTTTTTTTCTTTTTAAGTAAAAAAAAAAAAAAAAAAAGGTTTACATTTTTTATTTTAAAGTTTTCATTTAGATCATTTTGATAATTTTTTTATAGTTTAAGTTTTTTAAGTTTTTGTAAGTTTTTTTCATTTTTTCAATTTAATTAAATTTTTAAGTTTTTTTTTTTAATTGAAAAAAAACCAAACGTGCGTGCGCTTGCGAGAGCTGTGTAAAGGCCAGCCAATAGGAAGACAGGGTGTGTGTGTGTGCGTGTGTGCGTGCGTGCGTGCTCTTGCGAGAGCTGTGTAAAGGCCAGCCAATTGCACAAATAGCAGACCTACAAGCTCACAAGGTATCGCAGAGCAACTCATTGAGATCTTGTAACTTTAATTTCAGCCCTGTAATTAAGCCCTTATATGTCTCAGCTGTGGAAGTGTAAAAGACTGCCAGCACTATGACTGGGAGATTTCAATGGTCCTGTGTGGCTACAAAATGACCAAAGAACATGCTTGTAAAATGAATATTTTGGCCGGGACGACAATTTGTTTGGTAAATTTTCAAGGAAAGAATTTCAGTTTCTAGTCAAAGAAGCCCCGCACTCTAAGTTGGCACTAATTAGGCGAAACGGCCTGCGATTGAACTGCGATTTCGGAAAAAACGTTTAACGTATTCGAATACGGTTTGAACCACGAAAAAGTGTGAGCTTTCTAAAGTTTAAATCACGTTTCTACGACAAAGTATGCCAGAGTAATGAGGCTGCAAAAGTGAGGTTGATTTAGAGATAAAATCCCATACATTGTCTATGGGAGGAAAAACTATAAATAAAGTTAAATATTTTAAAAAGTATAAACTTTTTCAAAACAACTTTTTCACCAATGAAAGTTCAAAGATAGATGAACATTATAAAGTTTAAATGAAGTTTCAAAGTGAAAGTATGACGGAGTAATAAGAGCTCAAAAAAGTTAACTGTGAAAAATGGGACCTTTCTTCCATCGACTCTCATTATAAAGGATGTAAAAAAAAGTTAAAAAGTATAAAAAGTATAAAACTTTGTAAAAATTAAAATACAAGCACACATCACTGCAAAGAGCTGAACAGTTTGAAGTTTGAACTACATTTCTAGCATAAAGTATGTGGAAGTCGCTGTGGCGAGCCCACAATAAATGTAATAGTGTATTAAGTGTAATACAGACAGCATTTTTTCCCAATGAATTGGCTGACAGCTTGTCTCGTCGGAGGTCACTTATGTGAGTTGACCCTGGTACCTAGGGGTCCCTGGAAGGGCCTCTGCTGTGTTTATATGCTGGTAGAATCTAAAGCAGCAGCATCAAATATTTGCAAGAAAAACTAAATGGGCAGATTGTTTTACAGCCCAAATCGTTGACAGCTGAGTGACAGCTGACATGACAAGCCTCTGTTACAGGTCTCAGGGCTGCTGAGTACCTCATTAACAATTGAACCTGAATAAACAGGGATAATGACGGAGCAATGAAAAGATTTTACGTGTTGCTTTTCTTTCCAGAATGTAACTATAAAATGGTAAATGGTGCATTTATATAGCGCCTTTATCCAAGACCTCTACAGGAAAACAGGCCTGACCCCACTGTCAGGTGTCATCAAGTTCAGAAGGTGGACGTGGATTGGACATGTCTGCAGAATGGACCCAAGTGCCATCCCAAGGGTAGCTATGAGGTGGACACCACCTGGGAAAAGGAAGAGAGGCAGGCCCAAAGAGACCTGGAGAAGATCAGTGGAGAGAGAAATGAAGGAGTTGGGGTGGACCTGGGGACAACTGCAACATTGGGCAGAAGACAGACTGCATTGGCGTTCGTTGGTGAAGACCTTAATTATGTGCTACCTAGCACGAAGAGGATTAAGTAAGTAATGTCAGGATTGAAAGGAATGCAGTGTCACAATAGTAGTTTGATTGGGGACGGGGTGCCCAACCTTGATCAGAGCTGAGGAGGTCTGAGGATCAAAGGGTTTCCATGAATTATGCTTGTTGAGTGTTATTATGATTTAGTTATAATTGTAATTTGACACTTTGAAACACTTTCTAACTATTTACTTGTCCAGTTCTGCCCTCTTTAACAATTATGTCATGCCATGTTCTTTTCCAAAGTGGCATAGATGACTTGACTCACACATACCATGACAAATGTGGTACCGATATTACATACAATACCACAAATCTCCTGCAACATATTAATGAGCATGTCATCCTGACACTATATATTTAAAATTGTGAATATTAAAATATAAGGACATACGAACAGGAAAAGTTGAATCCCGCGGCGGTGGGAATGGGATCATAATCTGCATTGGACTCAACAACTTACTTTGACTGTTCTTTGTGCTGGATTGGAGCAGTTGAAGGAGATAAGGAGGAATATTATATGTCCATTTGAATTAAACGAGATATGGGCTCCGCCATGACACTTTCACATAGTCACACATGCAGTAAACAAACGTGCGCGTCACCACGTGTAGTACACGCAATCACACACACACACACACACACACACACACACACACACACGCGCGCGCGCGCGCGTGCCAGATTTCGAGAGAGAAACCAGCAACGAGGTATGGAAAAACAAACCCAAGCGACGTTACAGACAACAGCCCAGAATGACGAAGTCGCTTACAAAAAGCAAATCTGCCTGCCCTCAATAGTGATATACTTCTCCAGTACTGGCTGGACTGGGGTTTCCATGGTGAGGCGAGGTTAGGGTTGCCATGGAAATTGATTGGTTCAAGCTGTGCACAAGCCTTTGAAAAAAAGGCTGACTTGACTTCAGTTTATCACTACAGCAGCATATGGGTAGGTGACAATGTGACATTATCGACTACAATTATAGCCATGCATGAGCTTGTATTGTTTCCTATAGCCTACTGGGTTTTCATCACTGCCTTGTATTGTAATAATAATTGGTTCAGAATCATCAAACAAACTCTTACTTTACTCTTATTTTAGCAATTCAACACTGGCCCTTAGTGGCCACAATAAGAAGTGCATGCGTTTATTTTACAGGCGGGTTCTTGTCAAAATAATTATTCAGCAGTCAGCACCATGTTTTCAATATTGTATAATTTGTATTAACATTCAGTGAGGGACTCGTCATCTTGATTGGACAGACTTTTATCAGGTAAATTCAAGTCTTGACATTGACAACAAATAGGCTATAATCAGCACAATAACTTAATTAATGTGATGACGATCATGCACAATAAAAGTAGCAATATTTCTGAACACATAAATAATACATAAAATAAATATAATACAAATAGGTAAAGAATAACAAAGTACACACTATGTTAAGAATCTAATCATTTATCATATACAATAACGTATAATACTAATAGAGTATTATCAAATATAACCCTGAGATCAAAAAGTAAAGTATATAAAGTACGTATGTTTTTTTTCCATCCATATATTCCCTATATAGGAATAAAGTATACAATTGTATACAGTACATTCATTGTCTTTAGTGCAATAAGCCTTTTCTTCAGTGAGAGATTAGGTACAAACAGAACTATCTTTTATTTTATTTTATTATTATTATTATTTAAATACAGGAGTTGAAAAATAATAAATGGTGGCACTAACAGCTTCTCTTAAATAACAACAACAAGTATGACATACAAGAGTAAACACAATTTTCACCCCAAAGAAAAAAGACAACAGAAAACAAGACAAACAAACCTTAAATACAGGATCAGTAAAAGTTGAAAAATAAAAGGCAGACAAAACAACAGTACACAACATCCTATAAACAATCATAGGTACATGATACATCCATAATCTGCATTACATCACAGCAATCCAATCACAGTATAGGCTACTTTTAAATCAAAAGTCCAGCAGACCTCAGAACTATCATTTGTAATTGACTTTCACTTTCCACAGCTTCTTCATAGTGCTTCAAACAAAGTGCTTCACTGAGGCCAGTAAGCAGCCTGCAGTGGAGAAAGGTTGGAAAGATCCCAGGGTCGCTGGGGTGACACTGTTTATACCACTGTTTATAGATTTAACCGCTTGAGTCCTACAGTACGTACTTTGTTGTGCGATGAATGGCGAAAAAGGCCAATCTTCAAGATCATAATGCGTCGCATCAACAGCTTGTAGATCTGCAATTGTTTTTTGAGAACATTTAGAAAATTGATCTTTTCACCTATAATGGCATGGCCAGAATATGGAAGCCAGGGTTAATGTGGTTAATAACCAAATAATCATTAGCCCCCTCCCTGGGACCTTCTGCAGCAGAATTCATTTTCACAGCATTAACAGTCCATGGCTGGCCTGTAGCCACCTCTCAGTGAATCTCAGATAGACATTAACAGTGCATGGCTGGCCTGTGGCCTCCTCTCAGTGTATCTCAGATAGACTTTCGACACAGCGGGCAGGTGCCGAACTCCTGGATCACCCTGGTGGTACACTGGTGACATAAGCATGTGTGGCCGCAGCGCAGAGTGACGCTGGCATCTTCTGCCATACACGCCACACAGCTCTTCACAGTCTCTATACGCAGGAAAAGAGACGCATTGATTGTTTTAAATCTACACCATCATGAAAAAGTATGCAATAACAACTTGAATGTATATTTCTTGGACTACTGATTTATAAACATCATCGTTGTGTCTTGGACTGAGCCTGTTTAGTTTACCTGATTTGAGTTCCTTGGCCAGATAGGAAATACAATTGTCCGTGTTTCTGCAGATGCCCTCTGGAGAACAGCTCAAATTGTACTGGTTGTCGACATCAGGTGAGAAAAGGTGTTCCGGAGTGGGGCATGACCTCCGGGATCTCAAAGGTCCTGTTACCTCTGAGCCTGCAACAAGAAATCAAATGTGAGGTGAAGTGGGATGGCAAGTTAAAAAAAAGCATTGTTCTCCAAATAAATAGCAGGCTAATTAACCACTTGAAAATGTTTTAAATCTTTCACCCATGGGTCCCCCGGGCTCTGTACTTCATCCCCTAATTTTGTCCCACTGACCCAAATCTCTTTTGGGTCAGATCTACAAGATGTAAAAAACACTATAGGGCTGGGTTGATGGGTTGATGTGGAATTACGATGAATTACCTAGTAGTAGAATGGAGCATGTTTGTCCGTAGACGTCAACCATGGCCCATAGGGGCCGACAGAAATTCACTCCTCCCTTCAGTTTATACTTGGCAACGTCGTTCGTCTTCTTAAAGCAGATGTTACCGCCAGAAGAAACCCAGAACTCAAGCTCTGAACCCGAGCAGCAGAGGCTCTCAGGTAAGGGTGCGGCCCAGTGCCCGGGTGTGTCTGTGAGGTCGGGGATAGCCATGGAGGGCAGAGGGAGAGCCCTGGACGTCGGTGGAACGTTGGTGAAGCCCACTCGCAGCGCCCCTTGCCATTTCGGAGTGTTTCCCACCATCACTCTCAGACGCAGCCTCTCCCGTACCTTCAGCGGGCGGCTGCTGAACACCAGGCCATGTCTGAATGTACCCGGAGTCCTCTCTGCCAGTCTGTCCCCTTGGCTCAGGCTGACCTGCTCACCCACGGCCTGCATGTGGAAGGTTAAAGGACCGAGACAGAACATCCCACACCTGTGTGAAGCCCTACACACACCGGGTGAGAATAACGGCGGCGGCTGTTTTGACGCGCGGCGTTCGCAGACGGTGTGTTTAGCCCTTGACTCCTCTGGTCCTGCAGAGAGAGAGACAGAGAGAGAGAGGAAGCTTGCTTAAAATAAAATGAAAACTGGAGCACATAGAATGTTAACAGCTTTGATTGATTGATTGATTGAAATATTTATTAACAGTTTGCAGAATTACGGTACATTTCAAGCACAAACTCAATACAAAGACTGTTAACTGTGAGTGGACGACCCAATTAAGCATTACACTTGTTTACAAGAGGGTCCACCATGTTCAATTCATCAAAACATTTAGAGACGTACAAATAGACACTTCTATATAGTCAAAGAACAGAACTGGAATTCATCATAAAGGAGGTAAAAAGGGAAAAGAAACCTATACAGCGAGGGGAAAACGGGGGGGCGGTGGGGGGGATTCAGATTTTACGGGGGCCAGTTTCGAATTGCAGCCGTCCGTAGGTGCCCTTTGAGAGCGGTTTTGAAGGAGTCAAGGGATTCACATGTTGGTAGGGCGTTCCACATTTTGGTGGCATAAGAGCGAAAATAATTTATTCCCTTGTTTGTGCCGAATCTGGGTTGTACATGGTTCGTTGCACTCCCTCTGGTGTTGTGGGTGTGGACTTCGTTAACATTAAGGAAGTATCTAGACAGGTACATGGGTATCTTGGTGGTGTATCGAATCCATTGCAAGATGCTGTACTCTGTCGTCGACCCTAAGCCATTCCAGCCTGTCAAAGTGGGCAGGAGTGAAGTGGGTTCGGGGGGGTGAGGCCAAGTAGGAGCCTGCCCAGTTTGTTTTGGGAAGTCTGGAGCCTAGTTTTAAGGGACTTTGAGGTGCTGTGGTACCAGGAGGTGCATGCATAGTCAAAGAAACCTTGTACGAGGGCTCCTGTTAAGGTCTTCAAGGTGTTTTTGTTGACCAGAGAGGAGATCCTGTAAAGGAAATACTATTAGAACCAAAGAGAATGGATTCAGTTTTTCCCAGCTCTATAAATAATAATAATTAGTAGTGAAAATTGACGATCTACGAGCTCACAAAGTAGGCCCATTGCATTGCGATATGTTGTGATCTTGTAGGCCTATGTAGATCTATTGTCGCTTGAAAATGTTTAAACAATATATTCACATTGCTCATTATGACATGTCCAAAGTGGTTAAATATGAGGAACACGAGGGTCATGGAAGAGCAAACAACGAATGTTTACTCTGAATGAATGGAATGAGTGTGATGATTTATTTTACATACTGCAGTGAATAAAAACTAGATCTAAAATTAGATTTGTGCTTTACAGAATGAAATGAACACAGCGCTAAGAGGAAGAGGTTTGTTGACTGAAAGATGGTTAAAAAAGAAAAGATAGGGGAAGATGAAAACAAGGTTGACTGCCAAGTAAAAATTAAAGTAACTTCTTATCTGTCCAGAAGTCCCCCATCACAATTCTGAATGTATTTTCTATTGGCTATGGTAAGTCATGTGTCATATGGTAAGCTAATAAGCAACTGTTAACATTTGCATAGGCAGTTTATGATGATATGTTTCTTTTGCCAAAAGGCAAATGAAAAAATCATCTCCTCAATTTTAGGTTTATATTTGAAAAGAATCCATTCATACGTATAAGTGGAAAATGAGTGCTATTAATGCATACATATGTGATATAGCGATAAAGTGACACTGCTGTACACTTGTACAGGGTTTATGAGAGGGAATTAGTACTGTGTAGTGTATACACTAATTCCCTCTCATAAACAAACCCTGGTCTAACCAAAACTAGCCTACTAGTTGATCAGAAATGAACTATGTGGCTGTCTGAATGACATAATCTGCAGCATCATTTTACTGTAAGCATTGCAAGCGTCATAGGCCTGCATGGACATGCATTACTTCCTGCTTACATCATGCATTGCATCCCTGCCTTGTAATGCTGCAATACATTTCGGCTTATGGTGATATTTTGCATCCTCATCTTTAGACGATGAGTAATCATCGATAAGACTAAAGGTGAAACGATTTTCATTGAGTCACATTTTGTTAAATGCAGGACTCTGAGGTCATTTCAGGATTTTACCATGTAGTAATATGAGTTGTATATAATGTAAACAAAGCCTTACTAGACTCGGTGGTGCAGATCTTGTCCATCATCTTGAAGAGGTCAGGGAGTGCGTCGAGCATGTCTAGGAGACTATTTACATACATCTGTGTCTTGTTGAGTTGTTTGGTTTTCTGACGAGGTGGGTGTAGTGGTTTGCTTTTATACCCCTGCTGGTCCACACACGTGCAAGAGGCTGACATACAAAACAATCACAACCAAAGGGGAGGGACTTTGGAAAAGTACCCAAAGTTACTCAGGCAGGAGGCTGAGACCGCCTTCCCTTGGCTTGGTGCCAAACTCTGAGCGCCCAAAAGTGTATTATTTTGCATTTAGCTCAAAATTACACTGTCACACAAAAGTAGCACAAATAGCAGATCTACAAGCTCACAACATCCCAGTGCCATGTGTTGTGAGCTTGTATGTGAGTATGCCATTTCTTTTTTGCTATATCTGAATCTCTTATAAGTGAAAGTGAAAGTGGTTAACACCAACATTTCACTGCACTTAATTTGATTTAGCAACGTTTCAGTCGGTCAGACCTTTATCAGGCAGTCTGTAAGCGCAGACAGTGTGCAGGATTCCAGTTTGAAGATTTATACTTGAAATTATTCATTGAATTCATTAAATACAAAAATGTCAGTGGACACTTAATGCATAGTGATCTAAACAGTGACTGTTATAACATTATTACTTGTGACTATTATACCCCGTTTTATTATACTATGTGTTAGACAATGCTGGTCTGGTTGAGTGTACCACACCAACATTTCATTACACATACAAGCATAATTTAACCATTTTCTGATGGATACTTGGCTGTGCTGTGTGGATGCTTGGCTTCAGCACTGCATTGTATAATATTTTTATGCTATGTTGGTGAATTGGATACATAGGACCACAATAGAAACAAGTAGGCCTACCTAGGGATTGTTTTTCTGTTATCCTTTTTTGACTAATAAATTATTCAATCAATCAATCTGTTACAAAGGGCATTTTCTATCAATGCAAAGCCCCAGTTCAACCTCAACAACATTGATTTATTTATTGATTGATTGAATACTTTATTAGCACTAGCAATTTACAAAACAAAAGTACAGTTTGATACAAGGTCTGCCAAGAGACTTAAACCCAAGAAAGCCTATATGGCTATGGCTTCATTGGCTTGTTTTCCATTGGGGTCCTTTTGTACTCAATGAATCAAAAACACAATCTGCCGTTGAATCTGATCTGTACACAAGTTCAACATTTACACAGCTACGCAGTGATATCAGTTTCGTTATAAGATATTGTTGTCCTTGTGGTTAATGTTGTATTGCTCATGTGTCTGATACCCGCTTCATATGTTTGGGAAGGGCAAAGGTTTTACAAGATATGGGCAATTTAAACATTGCATTGTCCCACTAAATGAGCATATTGTGAATTCAATGCCACAGTCGAAGGAAATAACAAAACCAAAACTCAATGGGTCTTTCACGTGCTGCACTGCAGTTAGGTGTGTGCATGTAGAGTAGACTATATATACTATGTAGTGTATACTAGTATAGAAGCTGTCAGTTTTCTGAACCTAAATAATGGCTGGGGAGTTTTGCTGCCCCCTAAAGGAGAATGCACGTTGTGCTCATGTGACCGACACTGAGTCAAGTCTTCATGTGACAAGATGATGAGGACCAGAGGAGGAGCAGCCAAAATTCCAGAATTGCATCATCCTCATTCTTGGAGTCTTGGAAAGTTACTGTCCTTTCTTTCTGTCATCTTGCATAACCGTTTTGGTTTCATTTTTTATTCAGATTGACCCTGCTCCCTTTCTTTTAAAGAGCTCAACATTCAAGACTAGAAGACTATAGAACAGGATACTTTTGGTTCATAATTATCAAGGCACAATAATACAATAAATGCTGCCATTGAACAAAGCTACATATAAATGAAAAATAACGGAACAATGGAGAGCCCGCCTGAATGATAAATAAAGCATATTAAAGGATGATACGCCTGGAAGCATGAGTTAAGTCCGTTGCTCTCCCCAGGTTGGCGGAGGGTGTGTAGAGCCCAGGATCACATTAGATGATTGACACAGGGGTGAAAAATGGGTTACAAAAATCGTGGGATAAAAAATATATATGAAAAAAAAGAAAAGAAAAGGATGATACGCCAAATTACAACTGTACTTGTGATTTACGCACAGTAGCCTATTTGTATATATTTTTTGTGGGATACATTGTTGTTTTTTGTTGAGTATAGCCTATAGAAGATTATAAAACTATTATTACAGTTACAGTATAAGCCTCTCATACTCACACAAAACACATTCAACATGCCCACTCGTTGCCCCTTCAATGAACCAGGGTCCTCATCCAACTGGGGAAATCCCAAACTTCCCCCACCCCTTACCATGGTTAGGGTACTCCCCTCTCTCTCTCTCACACACACACACACACACACACACACACACACAGTCTGTTAATAATTGATGTTCTCTGTGCTTGCAAAGTAACAATGCCGTGAGTGTGTATGCAAAGTGAGGGTGCTGCTGAGATCTGTGTTCACGCATTTATCTTTGTGTGCACGCTGTCTACACGTGTGTGCGTGCATCTACATGTGTGTGCGTGAGTGTGTCACATGTGCACGCGTGTTTGTGCAGACTTCTCTTGGAGGGATAGAATTGAGTCAGCTGCACTCTCAACATATAAAGTGTTGTAATTGATAGAAAATAAGTAGTTTTTGGGTGAACTAAACTACTGCTCTAAAAGCACAGGCCATGTCAATCTACTGCATTCTATCATGTTTAAGAGCAAATAGAATGTATGTGTGCAAGTTTAAGTGTAACTCAAACATATACCGGTAATGAAAAAGTAAAATAATTTTATAAGCAGTTCCCATGAAATTAAGAAAAGGCAGGAAGTATCAAGCTGGTAAAACAATATTCAGTATGTTATTTTGTGTGTTTTTACTTGTGTATAGTGTTTGTGATGTTATTTTCCCCAGGGGGATCATGTTTTGATATACTGCATTTGTTCTTTGAACTTCTCCAATTCAATCTGTAACCACTTCCAAAAGGTCTCATAAGCTTCGCCCTCACTTGAACTAAAACTCCACTGAATGTTATATCAATGTGACGATGATGAATAATGAAGAGATATATGAGATGCAGTCAATCACACATGTCTACTGAATTACAGCTGCTGGTAGGCTGAGCAAGACAATTTATCCCAAGACAATTTATCCCCATTATGAGGGAAACATTTTCAGAAATGCTATGCTTTGAATTAGAAGGTTCACATGCATTTCTAGGATTTCCTTTTTGCCTCTGGGTACATCTCAATCAAAAGGCTAAAGCTAAACGTATTCATTCTGTAATGATACTTATAAAATGCTACAGTTGCGTCTATAAGTACACAAAGATTATAAGTGATGTCTGACATACCCCTTTTAATTCATTATTGCACTCATACAATCATATTTTCTAATACAGGAAAATAAAAGGGGACAAAAAAGAAAGAAGGCAACAGTCATATCTATATAA
Organism: Protomyctophum parallelum; assembly: GCF_964188405.1. NCBI lineage: Eukaryota > Metazoa > Chordata > Actinopteri > Myctophiformes > Myctophidae > Protomyctophum > Protomyctophum parallelum. The sequence goes on from NC_139710.1 coordinate 46,238,752, forward strand.
GAATGTTTAATAAACAATGTGCCAAAAAAGGGTTATAATATGAACACAAGGAATAATTTGTTTTAAGAACCCAACACATTGGCATCAATTTAAACTAAAAACTGTATTTTGGGAACAAGGAAAGTGTTATTCTGTGTATTTCAGGTCCATGCAGGCAGCAAGCCGTCTCTGCTCCACCACACTCGGCTGGCCGTGCATGGCAGGCCATCAAAAACCAACTTGTTCCCACTCCACCTGTTCAAAACACTATCAATCTGCTGCCTTCCAATGACAGGCTTGGCTTTCACTGGGGAGCCAATGGAAATGCACTGGAGGTCTGAGCCCGACCAATCGAGGGCGGGATTCTAATGTGGCCAGTCTTTATCAAGGTGCCACTTCCATTTTCAAGATAACGCTTATTTATGACCCCTGAGGAGAAAGCTGACGGGAGGCATCGGTCTTTTAGGAGCCACTGTGAAATCCTTCTGAAGGTGATTATGGAATTATCATACACCACACTATGGCTAAGAACAGGTGAGGGGAGAGAGTGAAGAAAGCCTTTCTATTGGCACTAGAATACTCCACGCTGTAGTAGCAACTTTCGCAGACATCAGGGACTTATTGGAAGAAACTTGGTGAAAAGGTAGCGGATAGCAGCATCCATTGAGTTAATCATTTGAACATATAGAGACTGGGGGCGCGATTATAAATCTGTCAGGTGTGCACAAGTGGACTCCCGTGGGCCAAACTGGGTCCGCCTGACCTGACCTGACCAACTGGACGTTGCTGTGGGCAAGTGAGTCGGTGTAACCCGGAGACAGAGACACTTCCCATGGATCCAAACATCCAGGGGTCTTTTCTGTTCAACAACGGCCTGAATCAGTTCCCCTCGGATCTCAAGGCACCGGTGTGCCAATACTCCGTACCCAACTCCTTCTATAAACTCAACCCGGGCCTGAACAACCAGCTGGCAGCAGGCACCCCTCACGGCATCAGCGACATCCTCAGCCGCTCCATGGTGGGCATGGGAACATCAGGCACCACCACACTGCTCTCCGGATACTCCACGATGGGAGGCTTTGGCCCGTCCGTTACCGGCGCCGGGATGTACTATAACCGTGACTACAACGGCTTCGCTAAGCCGGACTGCCCTATGAAGGCTCGCAGCGTCAGCTGCTGGGCTGAGAACGGCTACGACTGGCGAGGAGGGAGGCAGCAATGCGCCAACAGTGAGTCTCTCGAACGTTCTTGTCTGACCTCCGCATGCACACGAGTCACACAATAGAACAAGTTCCTCTCCTTGCTAGACCATTTCTCTGTCGTGCAGAAGTTACCTTCCTCTGTCAACATGTCTTGTTACTTTGCTGACAGAGATGCCAGATGCTTTCACTCAAGTAAATGACTTGGCAGTTGGCAGTAAGTGTTGCTCTAGTGAAGTCTGTATGTATTTATGAAGCATCACAGTGTCTTATGAAAGCCCATAGAATGTGGTGAACACAAAGACGGTAACTATATGTGTAATGATGACATGCATTTCCTGTTGCAAAGGGTTTCATTTGTTTTATGGTACAACTAAACTTGGGTGATGAATTAATGTGGCATATCGATGCCGCTATATATTTACGAGTCATATGTGAAAAAGATAAAGCCGTATGAAAATGTCTGATACATTGAATGCCACATGCCAGAATAATTGGTAATGTTAAATGTAAAATTGTATTTCTTGTCATTTTGCTTCTGATAAGTTGCAAACAAAATTAACGTGCAATTATTTTGATTTAGATTTAACTTCTCAGTGATCTGGAATAATGTATTAGATTATCCCGTGTGAATATACTTTTACGTACCCGTGCAAGTATATTATTTACGTGTTCAAGTGTTCTGTATTTATTTTTAATTCCAGACAATAATACTCTGGGGGAGATGTCAGGCAGGAAGAAACACACTAGGCCAACATTCAGTGGACATCAGATATTTGCCCTGGAGAAAACCTTTGAGCAAACCAAGTACCTGGCGGGACCGGAGAGAGCCAGACTGGCTTATTCCCTGGGCATGACAGAGTCGCAAGTCAAGGTAAATTTTGTCTTATTCCCTCCTGGGCATGATAGTCACAAGTCACGGTACTCCCCGTAAACCAACACCCTACTGCATCAAACTGCAGTGTCACACAAAAGCATCAAAACTAGCATATTATCTACAAACTCAAAATGTGGCACAAATCGCAGCGTTTTCAAGCTTGTAGATCTGCTACTTTTGCTGATTTAGAATTTGAATCCTGAAAAGTAGCAGTTTTAGTTTTTCGGACATACTGTATGAGGTTTCCACCCGACAGTCAGAGGCCATTTACATTTCTGTCACATTCTGTATAGAATGACTACTCAGTGCAGTTAGTGCACTTGTGTTACATCTATCAACAGCATTAAAAGGTTGAGACAGTGCAAATGTCACTGGTGATGCCCATACAGGTAGGCAAGATCAAAAGAAAAATATTTACTACATATATATATATACATATATATATATATATATATATATATATATGGAAAGTGAAAATGCACTAGTTTGGGTCCCGGGCAAACATAATTTCCCTTTTGGGTCACGGGCTAAAACGTTTGGGTTAATAATGGCCATACACTATGTCCTTCCTTGAAGTGAAGTTCATTATAATAATTGAAGAGTTTAGCAGGGGTCGGCAACCTTTTTGACATGAAGTGCCATGTTTTTATTTTCTTGATAGTCGTCAGTGTGCCAGTGACACCACATCCAAATTATATATATATATAAAATCTCCCAGACTCCCTCCCCAGTCAGAGTTATAGGAGTTTGAATGAATGTATAATTATGTCACTGTGCAGGATGTAATTTGCATAGATCTATACGTGAGGGGACTTAATTTAACTGGGTTTTTTTATATATAAAAATTGTAAAGAAAAACCCTCTCTCACATGTATGCCAGTGATCACCCTCCCCTGTGCCAATGTTGGCACCCGCTGCGTGCCTATTAGCCTAAGGTTGCCTACCCCTGGTTTAGATTTCCATCCTTTATCAAATGCGGGCTCAAACTCCAATGAAATAACCTGACATTTTACCAGTTAAGGAAGCGTATAGCAGATTTAAATTCCCAAATCCTGTACTCATACTGTTGGACCAGATTTATTTATTGTTCCATTATTTTAAAAGGAGTCTGAACTTCGAAACTTGTAACCTGTGATTTATTTGCAATATAGGGCTGTTTGATCTGATCAATTTGTTTGTTTGTTTATTCCAATTATTATTGGTCCTGAAGAAAACTAAGAAAATGATGTAGCGTGTGTGTGTGTGTGTGTCGCACGCGTGTGTCACTGGCCATACGTAGGCTAGGCAGTGACGAGTGACTACTTTAATTTCGCATTAAATAGCTAAGTAGCCTATAGCTCTGGTCCATAGCCTTCTAGGCTTCTACTGCTTACGGCTATGGACCAGAGCTAGTAGTAGCCTAGCTACTGAACTTTCAGACCCCTTTTTTATACCCCCAAACTGTTTGAGCGCGTTGTTTCAGCCTCAAACAAGTTTGGATTTGCTGGAAATCGTCGTCAACTTTCTCCAGTAGGCTACGTGACTAACGTGACCGCACTGCAGCTTCCTTGTGTTGTGAGTCACTGTCAGACAGAATAATGACGGATCTCTCTCGCTCTCTGCCTCTCCTGACTAGGTGTGGTTCCAGAATCGACGTACCAAGTGGAGGAAGAAGAGCGCGTCGGAGCCCAGCTCCACGCAGGCCGGCTGCCACGGGGGTCCGGGCGGCGTGGGGGGAGACGCCTCGGAGAACGAGGTGGAGGACGAGGAGTACAACAAGCCCCTGGACCCGGACTCTGACGACGAGAAGATCCGCCTGCTGCTGCGCAAGCACCGCAGAGCCTTCTCCGTGCTGCGCATTGGACCGCACCACGTTTGAATTGAATTGAGACGTGTGACGCACATGTCACATGGGATGTGATGAGAGCGCACCCGCATTCGCACGCACGCACACGCACGCACACACACACACACACACACACACACACACACACACACACACACACACACACACACACACACACACACACACACACACACACACACACACACACACACACACACACACACACACACATTGATGGAAAAAGTACTCAAATATACAAAGTATATAAAAGTACAAAAGCTATTTTGGCATCAAAATGTAGGCTACAAAAAGTAGAAATTACTTTATTATGCAGATGTCCCATTTCAAGTTTTCAAATGTATAAAAATCAGCAGATCTACAAGCTATTTGTAGGCTGAAGTCGTTAATATGTTTCATACTAATAACCAAAATCAAAGTAACTACAAAGAAACTAGTAACACAAGTTTTCAAATAAATGTAGTGGCGTAAAAGTACAATATTTGGATCTGAGATGTAGGCCTAGTGGAGTTAGTAGAAGTAAAAGTATTGGAAATGGAAATACTCAAGTAAAGTAGCCTACAAATACCTCAAAATTGTACTCAAATACAGTAGCCTACTTAAGTAAATGTACTTCACTTTCGACCACTGCACATACACACACACACACACACACACACACGTATTCACATGTGCGTGCACAAACACGCATGTTGTAACCAAAAGGTATAGGCCTACAGATGTCACTCAAAACATATACTTGGACGGACCTGTATTAAGCATGTTCAACATATGCTTACTTAGTCTATATACCAAAAAACAAGTCTGATTTATCTTGTAAGTAAGAGATGAGCTGGTGCAGCAGCCCCATCATTTTTGTAAGAAACTCAAATCCAATCTGAGAAAACAACATAAAAAATACTGCACGATTCTGTTTGTGTCTACATTAGGCTCGCGTTTTACTTCTACATAGGAGGGTGTAGGTAGGCTATAAGACGATTTCTTTATGCTTTATTTTGCCATTGTTTATACACTTATCTCCGAATCAGATATTGTGCTGGGCACAATCAGCACATGCAGCTTTGTTTTTGTTTTTTTGCACTGTTGACTTGCAAATGGGAAACTTTAATTTTACTACCTGCAATGTTTTATTCCAGAGGTTACAAATAAAAACAGCAGCAACACTTTTACTGTACATCCACTTATATGTAAACATTGCCATATACAATCAATTCTTACTTCACAACCCACACAGTAACCCTGAGAGTGAAACATTATTGATTGATTGATTGATTGATTGAATACTTTATTAACAGTTTGCAGAAGAAAGCACAGGAGGTACAGTTAAATAAAAGAGGCTTTTAAAACCCCAAAAAGCCTTGTTTCTATTTGGGTCCTTCATATTCAATTCATCTGACCCAAATACATTTTTGACTTTCAAATTAAATCATCACTCTATTATTTAACTGTGGAGAATGAAAAAATATATATAATGTCTTGGGTTCACAAAAATCACCATGTAAAGAAAGCCGGCAGTGGGACAAATGTTTCATACAGTTAGCGGTATTATTAAAAGCTTTAAGTGAGGTGACCACAGGCGTTTGGAAACACTGTTATAACGGGACTGAAGTAAAGTTTAGTGTGCAGGTGAAGCACTACGTGGTGATAAACCTGCAAGCATTTAATTTCAGTGGACCTCTGAAATATTGTACAATAAATTATTGTGAATTATTTATTGATTTTGATGGTCAATGTGTCATCCTTTATAAACAAAACACTCTTTCATGAAAGGAATAGGACATAGCGGTGCCCTATATTCCACTGGAAAATGAGCCATTCCTTTGGGCTCATTCCTTTTTCAAAGATATTTCTATCAATTATTTTAAGCCTAGAATCAAGCCATCCAGGATCCTGATGAATCATGACCATAAAACCTTTGATTCTGAATCAAAGCTTTTATGGTCATGATTCACAAGGAGGCTGGATGGCTTGATTCTAGGCTTTAAATAATTTATATAAATATCTCTGGAAATCTCTATATGGGAAAAATGAATAGCTTATTTTCGAGTGGCACTGCAAAATGGCTGCCACTGCTATGCACAACACAAACATGAAATTACAGTGGAAAGAAAGGCACAATCATGGAGGACAGTTAAGGGTCAAAGGTCAAATCTTGTGTAATTTACCAGTGTTCTGCAGCTGCATTGAATATAACAGCAAGCCGTCCGAACATTAAAATCAATGACCGTATAGAACCACTCCAATCAACATTTAGGATCAAATGAGACACACCCTGTTCAGCAAACTGCTGTTAAAGCATATGGTTCCTACTGTAATAGTTTAATGTTAATGGTGACCAAAGGTCACAGCTTTGGTTGTAAATTGAGAATCAACAAATGTCTACACAAAAAAAACCTCTTGAGCCAAGAATGAACTCAGAGACAAATCTTCCACTTACAGTATAGAGATACTGTAATAGTCACATCAAGCTGGATTTATTTATTAGCCTTGATGCTCATTTAATAAACAGTTAATGCTACTAGAGTGAATGACACGAGCTAACACAAAAAAGTAACACATTTCCACAAATATCTTTTTTTGTTTCCTATATCTTTGCATGTCCCCATTCTTCTGACGATGAGTGAGCATGAACATGCCTGAAATGTGGGGTATATATGTCTGATTCAGAGTCACAGTCCCCATTTCATCAGCCTTTTCTTTCTTTCTTTCTTTCTTTTTGTCTTTTTCTTTCTTTCATCCTTGCTTGGCATTTAAAGGCCATCCATCTGAACAAGATGCCCACTTCTGACTGCCCTAAATAGCCTGTCCATTCCACCTTCAGAGCACAGGCTTAATATCTCATATATTCCTGTTGTCATTCTTCTTTTCTGCCACCAAATAAGCATGGCTCACCCCACAGCTGAATTCTATGACCGCAGAATATAGAACGCAATCAAATCATTCACCTTGGGACATTTTTTTGCCAAAGCTATAAGCACGACGAGTGCAATAGAATCCTCAACCATCTAGCCTAACGATTTTTGCTTGACCTACCTAAAGGTCATTTGTTAGTCCAGTGGTTCTCAAACTTTTTAATTTCAAGGACTACCAGTAACTCAACTCAACAAAAACTGTAAAGAGTGTACAAATGGTACCAAATAGAAGGGTCCATTTGGTAATGGACCTGTAAGTGTCCATTTGGACCCATTTTGGGCGGGAACCCCTTTTGGTGTTAGCATTATGCTATGCTTTAGCTATTGAAAAATAGCAGATCTACAAGCTCATAGCACGCCACTCTACGAGCTTGTAGGTCTGCTATTTTTGAAAAATCAAAGAACGACTGACATAGAAACATAGCTTTTTTAGAAAACTGTCAGGATGTAGAAGACATTTTTAGAATCTGATCTCAGGTCAGAATGGGTTAATAATACATACCCAAAAACAGGGAGGCCAGCTTGAAAGGAGTTAATGTTTGCTTAACCTGCGGTTCGGTTCGGCCAGAGAGCAACACGTCAAAATGTTTACTCAGAGAGTTGTACTCTATGCCGATGGCATGCGGCAGTAGTATAGCCTGTTACCTAACCATTCTGGTCTGTCTAGTGTCTACCTCTGGAAAACTACTGGAAAGAAACACATGTTCATCACATGAAGACAACCGTGTGCCTTTTTCATAGCCTCATATAACCTCATTATATATAGTAGTATATATAGCATTGTTTCCCAAAACAGTGGGATGGGCTGGGACCCATTTATGGAGTCATGGACCAATCAGTATGGGTCGGGCGTAATATACCCTTTTATTTTATTTTTCAATGATTTATTTTATATATAAAAAAATAAATGTATGACAAAAACAAAATCACAATTTTAAACTTTTTTTAAAGAATCCCATTAAAAACTAAATAATAAAAATCCATTAATTAGAGGGTGAAAAAATGCTTTTATTACAGTAAGTAGTGGAAATAGCCACTGGACTTAGTCATATGCTATAACGAGCTGCTCTACAAGCTGACAACGCATTGCATTTTGCATATTGGCTATTTCCACCAACATGCCTTCTAGTATTTCTCAGAAAGCAAACTGTGCCCGCAGGAATGTGCAATGGAAATGGAAATGGAATGGAATGGAAACTATTCAATTCAAACTGGAAGAGCAGACTATCACTATTACCGGTAAGAGATTGTAATCAGTCGAGTATGCCGAGTATGACATTGCAACATGCTTGTGAGAGAAATATTTTTTATTAATTTGCAAAAAGTGGAAATATCACAGGAATGTAGTGTTTAATTGACTGAATAAATGACTGCATTGGTGCTTTGATCTAATGGTGCTGTACACTCTAACTATATTCATTTCCAACACTATAGGGAGCATTAGGCTAGTGCGTTGATGACCAAAGCATGATACAAGTATACAAGTCTAATATAGACACGCGTCCAGCCGTCCACCCCCACTCACACACATAAATTATTAAATCAATCATGATTACGATGAGTCCATTGGTTTTTAACTATGGTTACATTTATATAGTCGAGAGCCCAACTCACACGAGGAGGGCTGAATGCAATATATATTTGTCTGTTTGAATGCAACCAGGAAATGTAAGGGGTTAAATATCTATGGAACCGTGTGTAATATTAAAAGATAATAAATTACTAACATGCAGACGTTGGTCTATACATTTCAAAGGTTTTGAATTAGTTATTAAATCCAGAACTATGGAATCAAACCAGAGAAATAATTCACTTAAGGAAAATACACCATGAAACTAGTACTGCAACGCTAAGCAAAACAATAATAATAATAAACAAAGAAATCCTCTGTTGATGTGGGCAAGTTGCTTTCTGTGCATCTGTATTATTGCAATATTAGTGTTTGTAGTCCTGCAAATCGCATGTGTGCACATCCAGCTGTGTGTGTGTGTGTGTGTGTGTGTGTGTGTTGTCACTGCCCGTCATCCCAAAACATCTGCGTTCCTTTACTACAGTGTGGTAAGTATGTGGTAAGGGGTGTGGATTCAGCTGAGTTAGACAAAATGAAAATGTCCATTCATTCATGTCAACATTCAGTATGTCTTGAAAAATCTCAAGTATAGTTCATGGAATAAAGCACTTGGTATATTAATAAAACACAAGATGGTAAGCACAAGAAGGACAACACAAAGATCGCATTGCTGTTGTGGAGTCATTAACCACCTAAACCCTATACTTGGTCGACAGGCATCCCCTAAGGGGCTATACTAGGCCACCTGTTTTTCCCCTGCTACACCAAATAGCTTCATCGAAGATAGCCGTTCTACACGCGCACAATAAAGCTGAAGATTGACCATTTTCTGGGAGTGTCTGCCAAAGAATATATAGGGATGCTATGGTCCTCGTTAAGATTAAGTTAAGGTTTGGAGATATTTTGTCGTTGATTAGAAATACAAGGATGCTACTTTTCGTGAACGGAAATGCCAGCTTCCTTGCTCGTATTGTGGGAGGTGTAGGGCAGCTACTTGTCAAGTGCTGACCACCACTTCTACAACAAACAATAGTTAATCTAGCATTGTTTGAAATCCAATATATTGACCTTATGGTCATAATCAACACAAAAACCACACAGCGTGAGGTGTGATAATAACTTCGCCTGCACATATGCTACAGTAGCTACAGTAAAGGCTTCACTACTCTGCTAGAGCTACACTATCTATATTTCAATCTAGGTCAGTAGATCAAACATACAAAGGAGACCGTGAAGTAGCATTCTTGTACTTATGTTTCTCTGTTAGTTTAAAGTAATGGTCACGATAATGCTACACAAACACCAAAGTCCTTATAGTGGTGCCGGTCCACGGTCGAATGATCTAAACAGTAGTCTTCAAGAGACAAAAAGGTGGCCGCACACTCTGTTAGTCAAAGTGCCAATATTATATTTTAGGACACAGTAAATAAATAAAAATCACACTTGTGTGAAGAGATTTTTGGGGTCATGTTGATGTTCTCATGTCCGTGAAAAATGAAATAAATTTATAACAAGATGTATTTATATCAGCAAGGTGTCACTGATTATTTCCCCTAAACAAACATTAAAGTCCATAGACTTGGGCTGGAAGAAATTACAACATAATTTACCCTAAACAAACATTAAATTCCATAGACTTTGGCTGGGACGGGGAAATTATAATTAGGCTCTCAAGAAACATTAAAAGTCCATAGACTTGGCTGGCCTATGAGTGCCATACCCTGAAGAAGACCTGCTGAAACGTTTGGTTTCTTTATACTCTGCGTCCAAAAATAAAGTAATGCCACTTTGGCTACCAGTATTTTCAGCCCTCTTCTGGTCTCTTGAAGACTACTATTTAGGTTAAAGTACTGCAAAATGAACAGTAAACAGATATACAAAATAAATAACGGAAGTAAAACTGGTCTAAAATACAAAATAAAAGCATGTCAGTAGAACCGATGACCAATATTCAGATATAAACCCCTGACACTGTAAAAGTGTCAGGGTATTTACTTGGTTACTTGGTTAAGTAAGTAAGTATATAATTATATGTGTGTGTGTGTGTGTGTGTGTGTGTGTGACTGTGTGTGTGTGTGTGTGTGTGTGTGTGTGTGTGTGTGTGTGTGTGTGTGTGTGTGTGTGTGTGTGTGTGTGTGTGCGTGCGGCTGTGCGCGGGCGGGCGTGCATGTGTGTATGCATACAGTACATGCACTGTGGAGAGAGATGTATGCATAATATTGATGTACGGGTACTCGGGCCAAAAGACTACCCAGCACTGAGCACCCGTATCCTCAAAGTCTTAACATCATCTGGCCACATTCTCAAAGCGATCTCGCACACTGCGTACAAAGGCCAACGACCGCAGGGAGGAGGAATCCGGCGGGGAGCATCCCTGATGTCAACCATGTGTTCAGGTCGGAGGATGGAAGACTTATGGTCCATCCGGCAAATTGTCTGTCACACAAAAAATCCATAATGCTGCTGATGATCAAATCTGCGCCGATGTCACCCACAGCCGTGGGAATCAATACGTCGCCGTGAGATCGGGAGTGAGACATCAGTGAAGTGTGGATAGGGAGAGAGAGGTTGGTGATGGTGCTGGTGGTGGTGGTGTAGGCCAGGGAGGGGGATGGTGGAGTTCCTGTCAGAGACGAGGAAGAGGAGGGTAGAAATCTTATTGCTGAACCTCTTGGTACTCGTTCTGTAGTGGGGCAGGACCTCAGAGGTTGCTGCGGTTGGACCTGCGGTATATGGCACAGGAAAACATTTAACATACACGGAATGACGGTGTTGGTGCTAGGACACTGTAGCCAAGCAGGTACTGTAGTAAGTTAGGTGCTGATAGCCTGGTAAATCCGGTAGCGGAATTCAATTTCATTTTGCTGAATAAAAATGGAATTGAATTCTGCGTTTCGGTTGGTTTACCTAGACTAAGACTCACTACCTGTGACTTCCACTGCTGGCCTGCTCGCTTTGCCTAAAAAAATGGCAACTAAAAAATACGGGGAAGCAGCTTTTTGCTTCTATACGGGCCGTCGGCATGGAACAAGCTCCCACTGTACCTTCGTTAGGCAGCCTCTGTAGACATTTTTAAAGCTCAGCTTTTTTTTTTTTACATTGATTTTAATTGATCTTTTATTTTTTATAATTGTTATTCATGTCCTCACTGTATTGCATTACTGCTTGTTTTTTAATGTCGTTGCCTTGCTTTTCTTTTATTGTCCATTGTTCTGTAAAGCACTTTGAGCTGCATTTCATGTCATGAAAGGTGCTATACAAATAAAGTTTTATTATTATTATTATTAAGGTGCTGGTTCTAGGAAATTGTAGCCAAAGTACTGCAGGCTCATTGTATGGACACTTTCTTTCCCCCAGAAATCACTGAACCATAACCTCACAGAGGTACTATACACTGTAACTATATTATGGCGGTTGGCGAGCCGCGTCTTGTATTGCATGTTTCTCCTCTCTCTTTCTTTGCCCTTGGTTTCTCGTTTCTCTACAGTGACTGACTGATAATAATGCATAAAATGGCAACAATAAAAAAGAAAAAGATGATGTGCCATATTGCCTACTGTAAGTTTCTCAAAGGGGCAAGCCTAGAAGTTAGAACTAAGAATCCCCTCTGCAGTGCATTCCTGTTCAAGTAAAAGAAAACTCCTTGACAACTCTTAAGTCCCACCAATACATGGGGTTTCATTATTCTCGGTCTGTCCAAAGAGGAATCCTCATGAAAAAGTTGTCCATCCTCTGAAAAGGCCATTTAAACGGCAGCAAAACAAAATCACGACCGTAAAAATGCCAATACCCACCGTCGGCTAAAATGTATGTCTCTCCAGCCGGCCGTCCATCTGGTAATTAATGAAGAGTGGGCCAACATTGCACTTGGTTGTAGCTATAGTGACAGTGCCGAGGATTCAATGGACATAGATCAGAGAAAAGTGCTGATCACTGATGGTCCGACTACATTATGCACAAAGGAATGGCTGTGTCCCCTCGCCACTTCATCTTAGTTCATATCGCCAGTCCACTGGGCCAGTCTGCCGCGATGGCTCTCTGGGGACCAGACCCCTGAGCTGAACAAGATTACTGTGATCACTCTTTTTACACACACTGATCTCCCACCCTCCCTCCCACCCTTTGGAATTTTCACACACATTCAAGCAAGTGCACAAGCTCAAACACACGCATGCACGCACATTTACACAGACTACACAGTGGAGTACACTTAAATGCAATACATGCTCGCAGGCTGGCACTCACAGACTCTTACCATTAAGAGGGATCCGAGTCAATGTTCATTTGTCTTCATTGAGAAGAACAAGAAAACAGGCTGTGTTGGGCAGACAACAACATACGAAAGTTAGTATACTTTTACTGTGCGTACCTATCTACCTATTTGTATAGGTATTTGTTAGAACACACAGCATGTAACGCTATTAACCACTTTGACTTCATCACTATACATTTCATCATTATGACGAATAGTGAAAATAGCCAATCTACAAGCTCATAACATGCGTTGTGAGCTTGCAGATCTGCTACTTCTCTATTTTTGGACATTTTGGAAAACTGTTTGAAACAACAATGACATGCCCAAAATGTGTATGCAAAGTTAAAAGCGTTTACCTTGTGGTCTCCCATACAGACATTAGGACCCAGGGTATTGTATACCACACTGTCACTGTCATCTCTCTGCAATGTCAAAGTTGTAGATCCATTAAAACAGTTTTCTGAAAAACCTACCGTTATGTTGCTATACCAGGACCACCAACATTTAAATGTTTTTAGTCACAGACCCACATTTCAAATATTTTGTTCCAGGGACCACCCAGAAGCAAAGATTGGTTTAAAAATGTCTGACTATAGAGCGTCACAGTGCCGCCCCCTTTCATGACGACGCCAGGCCCAGGAAATGAATCCCAATGCATTTTTCCCATAGACATTTCAAAAAGTATTTATTTAAAGACCTTTAAGCGTCGTACGAAGCCAACTCGAGTCGTGACAAATCATGACAACAAACACAATATTTTGGACCAAACAAATAATTACTAAGAAGAAATATCTGCAATTTTTTGAATATCCATGCTAAAATCTAAAATGACACGGATGCTTTCTCGGTTTTAACGGGCGATGTCTGGCAGATACTGACTCTGTGGATGAACTGTTGGGCAGAGTGAGACGAGAGGATACGGTCGCACCAGGATGGACAGCGCGTGTTCATGTACTGCGTTGGTTTAGTGTATTCTTCACTGTAGGGGTAACTGTGAGGAGAGAGAGAAGAGATGGAGAGAGTGTCTTATCCACTTATGGTCTACATACGTACTTACTGTTACTATACTATTAGTCATATCATGACAAATAGTTAATATAGCCTATCTACAAACCCTGTGAGCTAGTAGATCAGCTATTTTCAAATTACATTTTGAAAGCATTGAAAAAGAAAATAAGACTGCTTTATTTGATCATAATAAAATTAATAATACTAGATGTAATGGAGTAAAAGATATATATATATATATATATATATTGTCAGTTAAAAGTAGAGGTAGAATGGCAGGCATAATAATCCTTATAAGGCAGGTAGGGTATCATTAGCAGCAGTGTGAATTGCAGAGAATGTGTATTATGGAGACAGAAGGCTGAGGGTTCAACATGACAACAACACGTACTGTAGCTCAGATAAGACGACACACGTACTGTACCTGGGTGGAAACAGGATTTCCTCTTCCCTGATGACATCGTGAAAGGCTGTGGCCTCCTTGTCATATTTTAAAAGCTGAAGGATGAGAATAAATAGAGACTGCTAAGGACGATGTCTGAATATAAGATTACGCACAACACTGACGTAGGGTCCTATAAATCATGCACTCACAATAATCGCACATGCACAACAAAGGCAAAGCATGTGCACGCCAGATAAACTGTCGTTTTATCAGATCACTCTATCAATCACCATTAATAGGAGTATATTTCCACTGTGATTATTCGATTGTTGCTAGGCAGTGTATTGTATTGTGTCAAGGAATGCTGAGTTACTGATGTGGGATAAAGTTAGACATGTGATCAATGTGGGTCATCAGCAAAGCCATTGTTTTCCTATGGTACGGCACGGCCTGCCATGTGCTTTTCTCCTCTATTTTGTCCAGTCGCTCCTCGAGGTCAGACGTGTTCCGGAGCAGTTCAGCAGTTTACTTGTATTGACGACATTGTCATCACTTAGTCATACTGAGTGTAGTATGATTGCCTGGCTCATATGCCACACATGGGATCATTTCTTGTTTTTATAATATGTATACTCTTTATGTGTGATTCTTCAAATTAGGGGAAGTTCTCAATCAGAGAAAGCTTCTAACTTCTGCACAATGTGTTTATATATGTATGTATTCCTTTCTTGTGTTTTTTGAAGGGCACTATCCCCTCATCTGCCCAGCTTTCAGGGTTTGTGTAAACACAAACATTGGCTTGCGATTGGCTGTTCACCCCATAGCGATGATTTGATTGGCTGAGCAAAGTACACATTGAAGATATAAGTGAGGGCAGAAAAGTAAAGATGGAAAAGTGAGGACGCAAATTGTGATTGGCCAGAATGAGATGATGTATGATGATAGGAGCGCCCCTCACTTCACACGGGTGTGATTTTTTTTACTAGCAGTGTTACTAGACATACATTACCCACTTCAGTCTTTATACATTTCGGCCATTTAGAAATAGCCGTTCTACAAGCTCACAATGTGTCGCGATGCAACGCATTGTGAAGTTGTCAAAGGATATGTACATTTTGTACATTTGAAAACTCGTCGGACAATGGCTGACAACAACGTCTCCACTCCAGTGGAGCATACTGGCTCCATTATATGGTCTTGATAAGTAACCTACTGGTTGATATGGGTTGATAACATTCAAATCCGCTATACAGATGTGTGGGGCTAAATCAAAGTTCAAGTGGAACGTCTTACTGCTCTGCCATTGTCCTCCCTGAAGACGGCCTCGTGCAGGTAGGCAAACAGCTTGGCCTCAATGTGGAGAAGAACCTGAAGTAAAACATATGGAATATATTACATGTTACAGTACAGTAAGTGAGAAACCAGTACGTAAGTGGAAAAAATCGGAACGGGGGGGGGGGGGGGGGGGGGCGCCTGTTTTTCCAGTGCAAGACGCAGTGACTGGCCGGATCGGGGCCGGGTACCTTTGAGGCCGGGCCCCCCCCAAGGGAAATGGCCGCCGGGGTGAAATGCGTCATCGGGAGGTAGGGTGGCGTTTGCCGGACATCGGTGGGCCGTCGGCCTCCTGTTCACCATCGTTTATTTATTTATTTTCCACTGGGGCCTTGATGGTGTCGCAGTGACGTAAATAGATTCTCAATGTAATGGGTTCCGGGACCCAGGGGTGGTCTTTTAGATGGGTCCCAGGGACATTTTATGACTCTTACTTCAACAAGAGTACAGTACTGAGTACAGTATTGCATCCCAGGACCCCCGGAGGGTGACATGATTGCGTCCTTTCTCAATTCAGTGAGTCTAAGGATGCAGGATGCAGGCTATTTGCATCACTGGTGTCGTAATGGCTGATTTTACATTTGGTTGCATGCTGAAAATAACTGTGAGTGAGATCTGTGATTTTCAGAGTGCAACCAAAAATAAAATTACTTGTCTTTTAGTTCTACTGGATCTCTTCTCCACTACTGTACCTCCCTAAGTCTATTATTTACGAAATTGTCAATATATTTAGTCTTAGTTTTAGTCATCATAGGTTCGTTTTTATATATTTTCGTCAGTGAAAAAAGGTAGTCTTAGTTGACGAAATCAACGTATGGAATATAATAATATAATAATAAACAAATAAAAAAACATGTTTTGTTGGTTTCCTTTTGTGTCACCTTGTGGTCGTTGTCCTTCTCTTCACAGATGATCTTCTCCACTTCATTGCTGCTGTCCTTCTTCACAGTCTGCACATCTGCAGAGGTGGATAGGTGCTGCACGCGTGCACACACACACACACACACACACACACACAGGTCACGGTCACATGTGCTACATTTCCCGCCCATCTTAGTAGGAAGCAACACAATTCTATAAACTACTGTGTGTGTGCACTGTGTGCGTGTGCATGCATCCTACACTACAGTACCTGCACTAGACTGTGTGTGTGTGTGTGTGTGTGTGTGTGTGTGTGTGTGTGTGTGTGTGTGTGTGTGTGTGTGTGTGTGTGTGTGTGTGTGTGTGTGTGTGTGTGTGTGTGTGTGTGTGTGTCGTCCGACACTACAGTTCCAGCACTAGACTGTGTGTGTGTGTGTGTGTGTGTGTGTGTGTGTGTGTGTGTGTGTGTGTGTGTGTGTGTGTGTGTGTGTGTGTGTGTGTGTGTGTGTGTGTGTGTGTGTGTGTGTACCTGCACTAGACTGAGCGTGTCCAGGCGGAAGTTGAAGTCTCCAAACAGGAAGAAAGGGAGGGGAGCGCAGCTGCTGTCTGATATCCTGACAGGAAGGAAACAGTGGTGGTGTTAGTAGACACATACTGTACTGTATACTGTATCATCACCATTAACCCATTCAATTAAGACCCGGGGCCCATTCTACAAATGTCCTATGCTGCCATAATTATCACTGGTTCTCGGTGGGGAACAAAAACAATGCAACGCCAACCGGAATACACCACCGGAAAACGATTGTTTTCTTTTTTCTTTTTTTTACCGGATCTCATGGCTAAGTTTTAGAATGAATACCAGGCTTTCCTCCACTGTGGAAAGCCGTGGTTACATCCTTGGTACTTTTGGTAAGTAAACCAAAAGCTCACTACAAGTATGGGGTTTAACAGTCTTTGCGGTCCAGTGGGCAACAATGAAGCATGGAATCCTCTTTTGTTGCCGTCTCTGAAATAAATCTAGTGGTTTCGCTCGTAGAGCACCATGCTTAGTTTGCAAGTGCCTCTCTAATTTACTTGGCAATGCTCTCGTTAGCAAGGACATGGCCAGTCCATGTAAATCCATATGCAAGTTATTTAGGGTCATATAAAGTATTTTACTTCTTTTCGTTTTAGTCGTGCCGCTGTCACTACAAGGTTCTGACCGTCTTGGGACCGTACCCAAGTTCCCTCAGCCCTATGTTCCCTCAGCCCTATGTTCCCTCAGGCCTATGTTCCCTCAGCCCTATATGTTCCCTCAGCCCTATGTTCCCTCAGCCCTATGTTCCCTCATTCCAAAACAGACAGGGGGGGGGGGGGGGGGGGGGCTGTAAGGCATCAATTATACTATAATGCTAGCCATACAGTAGTTCACCCTGCAGCAACAGAACACATTACAGATACCAAGTTACAGCAATGACACTACTGCATGGGGTCTAGTCTACACACTTTAATGAACTGACACCAACTATTTAAGCTACGTTTTTTTTCCCGTTTTTTTTTTGCGGCTTACGCCTTTTATTGATTTTTGAAGGGACAGACAGTAGGCTGACAGGAAACGGGAGAGAGATGGGGGGATGACATGCAGTAAAGGCCGTGTCGGGTCCGGGAGTCGAACCTGCGGCACACTGCGACTGGATTACCAGTCCGGTGCCCAGACCGTTACGCTACGGCCTGGGCCTATTTAAGCTATGTTGACAAACAAAACTAGTTTAGCCTGTATAAGACTGTATAAGGTCTGTATAAGACCCATTTATTGAAATCCCAAACATGGAATATACTTGGACCATGTATTATGCCACATATAATGCCTGTCTCAGGACGGCCACCAGTATACAGTGGATAACTTCCCAGTCTTTCTGGGTAAGTTGGGTAACTATATAGCTACTTTAACCCTGAAATCCCAATTTTGGGCATGTCATTATAGGCTAAGAAGAAAGGACAATTGCTGATCTACAAGGTCACAACATGCCGTAATGTGTTGTGAGCTTGTAGATCGGCTTTTCCCCAAAAATAAGTTTTGATAAATGACTTATTTTAAAATGTGTAGCGCAGTGGAATAGAGTAGACACTATGACACGTCAAGAGTCAATTAGTACTATAGGCTATACATTTGTGTTCTGGTAATATCATTGATCACTTGTTTTGCATGTCCGTGGCAAAAATAAAATATTAATGGAAATGTCCATCACATTCACAAGCTGGCAAAGTGATTTCCCCGGGTGCAGATAGCTGCTGTATTATCATGGTTATTGGTGGTGGCGGCAATATTAATAATTTTAGTCTGGATATATCAAATCCTGTGTTGAGGATCACACAAGAATAGCATCACTTTATGGACAAAATAACACCCAAAAGGGTTCATAATTTCAGTCTGCTTGAGGTGTAATGCAGCTTTAAACAAAATAGCAGACAGTGGCACTGGTACATATCTGAACTCATCTTCTCACAGTGCGTGTCAACCACATAGCCGACACTTCTCAGCTTCAATGATGTTTTTCATACCAATCATTGCATAGAAGCATCATGGTTTTGATATGCGTACACACCCATGGCACTGTGCCAAGAGAACTCACAAATCAAACGCACGTACACGCAGTCAAGTTGTCTACAGTCTACCGATGTTAACCATCTCAAACCCTCACCCTAACCTCCCACGGGGAAGCACACCTAAACCTAACCTAAGAGTCGGAGGACGGAACGTTTGTTCTACCCCATTGGTTCTCTGGGGTCCTAATATAAGGAGTGTTCTACCCCATTGGTTCTCTGGGGTCCTAATATAAGGAGTCTTCTACCTCATTGGTTCTCTGGGGTCCTAATATAAGGAGTCTTCTACCCCATTGGTTCTCTGGGGTCCTAAAATAAGGAGTGCCGTAACAGAGGCTTGTCATGTCAGCTGTCACTCAACTCAATGAAGGCGTGTTTTGAACTGTAAAACAATCTGCCCATTTTGACCTATTTAGTTTTTCTTGCAAATATTTGATGCTGCTGCTTTAGATTCTACCAGCATATAAACACAGCAGAGGCCCTTCCAGGGACCCCTGGGTGTCACAGGCACACAGTTTCATTCGACTATGAATGGGCCTTTTGCGCCATGACACAGTACGTGCTCTCTTACCC
This sequence comes from Protomyctophum parallelum, assembly GCF_964188405.1. Taxonomy (NCBI): domain Eukaryota; kingdom Metazoa; phylum Chordata; class Actinopteri; order Myctophiformes; family Myctophidae; genus Protomyctophum; species Protomyctophum parallelum. Next base: position 46,258,132 of record NC_139710.1, read on the forward strand.
TTATATGCTCCAAAGGCTAACTGAGCTGACAGTTCTGACAGTTCTAAAGCTAAATGCTCTGGGGTATGCCCTATGCCCTATAGGTATACCAGGGTCAACTCACATAAGTTATCCAAACCTAAAAGTCTATGTACGTGACCTGCCTCGTCTAGAGGCGACACCCAGGACTACATGAGTCATAGCAAGCTCTGCCACGTCCAGGTTATAGAATCTTGCAAAAAGTTGACGGAGATGACCAACTTGCAACCGTACACACGATATGGTTCAAGAGTTATAAGCCAAAACGTAAAGTGGGCTGTTATAGCGCCACCATGAGGCCGACCGATATAATTATAAGTTAATTAATTTGAGTAATTATTATGAACCTATTATTATGACGAGACGAGACAAGCTGTCAGCCAATTTCATTGGGAAAAAAATGCTGTCTGTATTACACTATACACTATTATACTTATTACACTATTACACTATTATACTTATTACACTATTACATTTATTAAACTTGCACTTATCGGATTGAGGGAACATAGGGCTGAGGGAACATAGGGTCTGTTTTGGAATGGGGGAACATAGGGCTGAGGGAACATAGGGCTGAGGGAACATAGGGTCTGTTTTGGAATGGGAGAACATAGGGCTGAGGGAACATAGGGCTGATCCCACTGTCTTTTGCCAGCATTTGGATCACGTACAGAACCGCTTCTGACAGCAGACGTATCCAATGCAAGTATCCTGGTTGGCACACCTGGCCTGAATGAATTAAATCAAATAGGTCTTGAATATCAAACCTGTTGATGACGTATCTGAGTGCCTTCTTGCGGTTAGCAGAGTAGATAGAAGGGCTGCAGTTGCAGGCGATGAGGTTGGAGGCATCATGGAACAGATGGACATTGACCAGGTCTAGACCTCTGTGAACAGAATGCACGCACGCACGCACGCACGCACACACGCACACACACACACACACACACACACACACACACACACACACACACACACACACACACACACACACACACACACACACACACACACACACACACACACACACACACACACACACACACACACACACACACACACACACTAATGTGAGACATGGCAGATGGAGGAAGAAAACAGGAAGTGTTCTCACAATGACAAATCCTGAATTCTATCTGGTACATGGATGTGTGTGTTTGCACACGTGCACGTGCATGTATACTGTATAATATGTGTTTGTGTGTGCATACAGGTCTGTTACAGGGCTGTCACTTTATGAGCAGCTTACTTATCAGTTAGTGCACTTGTGGCCACAAACAAACACATTTGTCTTTCTGGGCCGAGAAACATTCAGTCTCCCTTTCTCTAGTTGTCACCCGGAAAACAATTAATGTGCATCCAACACACGGGCTATGTTGACTTACAGCACAACCTTACGGCTACAGTTTCTGGCCTCTTCATAGTCAAACATCCCCCCCCCCCCCCCCCACACACACACACACACACCCAATGGTTAAAAAAAGAAGAGCAAATAGTGACTATTGTACCCAGACAACAGAAGTGTTTGCTAAACTGGACTTATACTTGAGGCTGCTGCAGCAACAGTGAATAATAGTTACTAAACAGATTGAGGTTGAGAACTGGAAAGTCTCTTTGTTGTTTGTTCAGACCAACAGAGACTTATTTGAAATGCATGTAAAAACAGTGAAAGTATTTGCTAACTAGATAAAGTGCCCCTCGGGGGACAGATCTCCACCAGGGCAGGTCAGGTTGTGGCCTCCTGGTGGCGCTATAATAGGTAAATGTGAAAAGGGTGTAATTTCTTCTTACGCCATGGATGGCAATTGGATGATTTGAAAAATGTGTTTTGCAAAAATCCACCTGTTGGTGGCGCTATAACAAGCCAATGTGAAAAGGGTGGGATATATTCCTCAGTTTAGTAGGAAAGTCTGTGAAAGATTTTACGTAAATTGCACACTGCGTTCATGATTTGAGGCATTTTGTTCCAAAAATCCACCTGTTGGTGGCGCTATAACAGGCCAATTTGAAAAGGGTGGGATATATTCCTCAGCCTAGTAGGAAAGTCTGTGGAAGATCTCACGAAAATTGCATGCTGCGTTCATGATTTGAGGCTTTTTGTTCAAAACGGGCCAATCCTGCAAACTTTGAAAGCCAATGTTAGCGAATTAGAATTAAAATATGAAATATCGGACAGATCCGTCTTGAACACATGACAATAGAAATAGTGTGTAATGATTTGCATGATTTTTTGACAGAATCTGCAGGAGTAAAATCAAAAAATGTTTTTCAAAAGTTGGCCTCCTGCCGCTATAACAGGCTGTTCTGGAAATTTTGGGGCAGAGGTTCATCCAGGGCTTAAAGCCCCAAAAAATCCCAAGACTGAAAATGATTTTTTGCTAATCTGCACTGATGCCATTAAATGACCCCTATGAAATCCTCAGGACTGAAATCAGTCCCCAGGACTGAGAACTTTAAGCCCTGTTCATCGTTGGCATCCAGGGAGTGTGTGCAAAAGTTGGCATCGACCGGATTAACGGTGCCGGAGATTAGCTCACGTTGCCAGTAGGCATGTCCAGTACCTACTGTATTACCTCCATGCATTTATTTCTGTCCAGAATGTGAGGTAGAATAAACTGTACGGAAACATCTTGAACTAAATGTTTCTACTGGATAAGAAAATCGACTGGACTGAACCTGAGTCCACCAGTTTTGTGAAGGCGATGTGAGACGTCACAGTAACATCTTACAGTGTACAATACTTACTGGTTGTGTATGATCCATCTGGTCCGCATGAAGCCCTTTCTGGACCACTTGAACTGTAAGACAGCACATCTTTATTCAGATTAAAAGGATTCACAAAAAGGAAGCACTCAATGGAGGGACAAGCTGGTAATTATTGATTGCTTCACATAATTTGTCTCATCTCCCCGTCAGAATAGGCAGACCCCCAGCAGACCCATTTATCTCCCGTTTGGCCCACCCGCATCCCTCCCCACACCCACGCGTGCAAACGCACTATGCATGTACCATGCAGACAAGTACACACACACACACACACACACACACACACACACACACACACACACACACACACACACACACACACACACACACACACACACACACACACACATACACATACATACATACATACTCACATCAGGCCAGAAATTCTTTGGGAATTTTTCCTTTTCCACCGTGGATACCCCGTCCAGGGACCCCATATACTTGTTCTGTCCCGACACTGCTTTAAAATCCTTAACTGTGAGAGGCCGAGGGGAGCGAGAGAGAGAGACAGAGCGAGAGAGAGGAGGAGGAGAGGGGGGGAGGGGGGGGGAGTGGAGAAGGGTAAAAGAGTGAGAACACATGCAAACACCAATCAATAAAGTGGTGTTAACCTCATCAGAGCAGCATACATGATGAGAGGATCTATATGGGGGACCATTAGGCTGTGTTTGGCGAGCGAGTGCCAATCGGCCCCGGTCACACAGAAAGTGGCAGGCCCAGGATGTTTATGGTCCTTCCATAAGCCTTTTCTGACGAGCTTTTTCAAGCCTAACGTGACTGGACTATGCAACGGGAAAAATAACAGCCCCACTTTAAATTCAGATGCTGTGCAAATGTCTGGCCAAAGCGAGGGGTTGCCATCAAACGGCGATTTTCAACGGCATACAGTCGCACGTTAACCTGATATAAATACAAAACACATAAATAAATCCTGACGGGAATCTCTTGGATGATTTGCAATGATATGCAACATTGCTCTTTCCTGCTAATGTATGAAGCCACGGATGAAGGTGATGCTGTGGGGAATAGTTGTGTTTGTGCTCTGAAAAACATTTGTATATTCAGCGGCAGGAACAAAATCGATGATGAATAATTGTTTTGTTGATCTATTTAGTTAGTTATGTTTATTATTTGGAGGTCGGTGTGAATTTCAGTCAGGTGGGAGGGAGATGTTACCATTAAAGTCATACTGGTAGATGTCCTTCAGTCCCTTGTGAATGAAGTACATGCTGCCCAACGCCTGATGACAGAAAGAAGAACGAATTGTCAGACAGCTGTGACAATGTACGATAACAGTGCAAAACATATTCATAATTATGCAAGAAAGTGCTAAAAATATATGTTATTTAGACATTCTTATATAGTAAAAACGTTAAACCTACTAAATAATAATAACCCAAAGCTGTCATGTACAGTATGAGTTGAAATTCGGCAAAAGGGACATTGTAAATGAATCAACATTCTAATGAACCAGAGTTATCTGAAAGGCTACAATTTTTATTATTATTTTTTGTCAGACTGGCAGTTCCCAGTGGTTCTCTAACTAACATGTCATGTCAAGGACCCCCAAATGGATGTGTATTACGCTGCAGACACCCATTTGAAAAGGTGTTGTGCCAGGGACCTCCATAAGAGAAGACTTTTGTTGTTAATTAGATTTAGTACAAAATTCTACAGCTGTCTACACACAGTGAAAGCTAGCTGGTTAAATAATAATTAAATGTAACTGTTCTTCATCTTGCTACCCTCCGGGCCCCTAGCACCCACTCAAGGATCCCTGGGGGTTACCGGACCCAACTTAGGTGACCTAGCAGCATACCTACAAAAATAAATAATAAAACATAATACAATCTGTATTTAGCGAGAAAAGGATTCCATTTGTCAATCATCTAGAAAGAAAAGATGCTTTAAACCAATGCAAAAAGAAAATTCAAACAGCCACTGAAAGAAGAAAAGGTTAAATGGCTATTATTGTATCCCACAATTCTTGTAACCCATTTTTTCACCTGGTGCCAATGGCTAAACTGTAATCCTGAGCGCTACTCTCCCTCTGCCAACCTGAGGAGGGCCCTGAACTGAGCTCATGCTTCCTTCAATGCATGAGGAGTGAGCCGGCCGCTTCTTATCACCTGGCAGGGGAGAGTTTCCCTGGTAGGACGTAGTGTGTGGAAGGAGGTCAATGAACACGTTATTCCAACCAGTTTTTACAACTACTGAAATATTTGTTTTCTAATTTATGGAATTTATTTAATTTTTATTTTATTTCTTCATTAATAATAATAATAATAATAGGAACGTCTTTAGAAATTGTTTTGAAATAATAATAATCAAAAACAAAATGTAGGAAACAAAAAATAGGGGGACCCATAAAAATGTGTCTGCAACACACACACACACACACACACACACACACACACACACACACACACACACACACACACGCACACACGCCTCCCCCACACACACTCTATCTCACACACACACTTTAACACCCAATCATCCTTGACATGGGCTGACAATTTTTAATGTACTAACTGCCTGCTCCACTGATCTGATTAATCACACCCTGAGAGATCAATAAAGACAGAAAATTAAAACAATTTAAAAGGTATTAAGCAGTAAGGTCTGCTGTCTGCCATCGTGGCTGCTGCTGTGACTGAGGACTCTGTGTGTGAGTGTGTGTGTGTGTGTGTGTGTGTGTGTGTGTGTGTGTGTGTGTGGGGTTGGTTGGGTGGGGGGCACTCAGAGGGTCTGGGGTGTGACGATCCACCGCGCACCCACATACCGGTATACCCCCACCTCCACCCACCACCCCACCTCTGGCATGAGAGATCTCTCCCTGAAGAGAGCATTTATCTTAAGTGCCAAAGCCATCCTCATTTAATGGGATTGAACTGTCCCCACTGTCCAGCGCCAGTGGCCAGCAATTAGAGACGAGCCTGTCCAAAAGTAGGTTAGAGCAGGGATTCTCAACCCTTTTCAAGGACCACCTATCTTTGATATGCAACCAAACCCCCCACTATGAGCCCTATTTGATTAAAACAAATGTTTATCTCTGGGACTAGTGGTGGAAAAAAGTACTTGCATGTTTTACTTAAGTAAAAGTATCAATATTGCAACATAGAAAGGGCTGAAGTGGTTACTGTATGTTTTGTAATAATAATGGAACACCTGCCCAAAAGCATTTTCTCAACTGGTGGTCTGTGGTGGACCACTGGTGGCCTGTGAAGGCATTGCAGGTGGTCCCTGACCATGCATTTTGTAATGTAGGAAAGTAGGAGATTTTATTTTATTTTATTGACCACTAGTTGAGAAACAAATGTAGTAAATTACCTGGTGACCTCTGATGACACGTCAATGTTGTCAGTTACTGGGAAGCCGGACGTCGAGAACTTCCACAGCAAAGGGAGCTATAATAATCTCAAGGGAAACTTGGATTTGGGGACCCCTGGATTGCCTGGTTGAGTCACCATTATCAGGAAATGTGCCCATATAATCAATGGCATGTGTCTGGCTGTCTGCTCATACTGTACATACCCGGTACGTTGCATTGAATCAGTTAACATGAGTTTAATATGGAAGGTTAAGAGAACAGAATAAGGGAAACCATGGAATAGCAGTGGTTCTCAAATTGAACCAGGGCTTGATTCAATTCACCTCAAATGAACAAATTAAATTAAGCCCTTTAAAAGACATGAATACATTTTCAAGCGTTTCCGCCCATACCCCCCCCCCCCCCCAACACAACAGTTGTTCCCAGGTTGATTCTCAGTCAGGATGGTGATCCGTGGGTCATAATCAGTTTAAAACCTCTGCCCTAGACTAAAGATCCCATGGGGGTCGCCGAAGCACAGTTTGAGAATGAGTGGGTTTGAGCATGTTCACTGTTCAGGGAAGGACAAAGTTGTTTTCACGTATTCAAGATTCAATAATTTATTTGCCATGTCAACAAGTTGATAGGAATTTGTCTTGGTTCATACTCAACATATACAGACAACCATAGATACACAAACAAGAAGGACAATACAATACAAAAACCAGCATAGGAAATTACATTCCGTTTTTTAAAGTGCTATATGCATATTTCTACGAGTTCAGATGTCTAATGGCTACGGGGTAAGTGCTATCTCTGAAGCGAGATGTTGAGCTCTTGATACTTCTATATCTCCTACCTGATGGGAGGAGATTGAAGAGGTAATGTGCAGGATGGGAGTTGTCTGCAATGATTTTATTTGCCTTCCTAATTATTCTGGTGGAATAGAGTGAGGAAAGTGTAGGGAGGCTACTGTACATCCAATGTTTTTTGATGCGCTGTTTTATGTTGCACTCTGAGTCCAGAGAATCATACATGTCTCAGGACATTATTCAGAGTTTGACTATTCACACATGTTTCATGATGCAACAGGAGATTGTCAGTGACAGACGCGTTCTACTTGAAATATTCTGTTCGTCCGCACAACTGAGGGAGGTAAAAAACGTCTCGGTGCATGGTTGTGGAACGATCTGCAGACCAGACTCAAATTGGCCTTGAAAATTCCCCTGAGAACTTTCAAAAGAATCATCTCAGATGTACACTCCAACATTTGCACATGTTCGGACCTGTACTAGCCTCTGTGTAGGCCTACCGGTATAATATAGTATATAGTACAGTATAGTACATACATATAATTCATTTCTGTACATACTGTACATTGTGTATCTACCCTATGTAAAACTTTGCACCCTTACGTCACTTAAAGATGTATTATTTTGGAGATGTTTGTATTGTATTTTCTATGTACTTTGAGGTGTACCATGGATGTACAATTGTCTGTTTTGTAATGTCATGTACGATGTAGCATTGATGTGTAGGCCTAATTCTATTTGTACCTCTTGGCCAGTTCCCACTTGAAAAAGAGACTTTGTCTCAATTAGTTTTTACTGGTTAAATAAAGGTTAACCCAAAGTTTAACGAGCTTGTAGGTCTGCTATTTTTGAAAAATTGTAAAAATTGAATATATATTCTTTCAAAGTGAATGTTTTTAAATCAGGTCTAAATGGGTTAAATAAAATAAAATAAATACATCACATTTATATTCCCTTCGTACAATGTTGTTATGTGCTGAAAATAGACAATATACAATCTACAGCACAAGATCACGACGCATACTATAGACATGCAGGAGGCACGTGTTAGCTCCTCCCATGCAACGGCGCGAGGGAGATGCGATATGATGAGATACAATCTGTTTTTTATTCATTTCCTTGCACAGAACATGACATATCTAAAAATAACATGTGGAATATGCATAGGAATTGAACTGTTGGACACACAGTCTCCACCATAAATCCACACATGCACGACAAACGGCTGTAAGGACTGCGCAAATAAAGATCAATCAAACCGATATTGAATTTCTAAGTGCATTTCACACACTCAAATGTCTATAATGAGGGTGCAATGTGTGACCAAGAACACAGAGGGGGAGTATGTTTAATTATTTGAAAATGAAAATAATAATAAAGACAGTTATGAAATAATCACTACAAACCTGTATTACTGTAGTGTATAGGATGTGAAACTTAGACAGTGGTGGAACGTAAGTAGGCTACATTTACTCAACTGCTGTACAAGATAGAGGTAATTTTACTTTGCTGGAGTGTTTGCAATTCATCTCAAAGGCAAAATATTTTACTTCTACTCAACTTTAGCTATTTGTAGATTTTGATTATCATTACAAATTGCGATTGTGGTATCATGAGTCAGAAATAGTCTGTCTAATACTGTATGTTGAATTATTGTAATTGATAAAACTATATAGATGGTTAAGTGAGTATGTTTGATCCGTGCTCTTTATTTTGTAGTTGCAATAAAAATATGCACATGCGTGTGTGCGTGCGTGTGGACACACACACACACACACACACACACACACACACACACACACACACACACACACACACACACACACACACACACACACACACACACACACACACACACACACACACACAGGTGTGTTGAAGCTGAAATAAACATAAAATACACACAAACAAAACAAACATACACCCATATGTGCAAGCATGCACATGCACACACGCACACGCGTGCACACACACACACACACACACACACACACACACACACACACACACACACACACACACACACACACTCTCTCTCTCTCTCTCTCCTCCACATACTCTGCCAAACACCGATCTTCATCAATCAGGTTTGTGCACAGTTTAATAAAAAAATATTGACTTACAAGTGATTTTTTATCAAAACTCCATTTGTACTGGGAATGCATGCAAGTCTGCTCCCTTGACACACACACACACACACACACACACACACACACACACACACACACACACACACACACACACACACACACACACACACACACACACACACACACACACACACACACACACACACACACACACACACACACACACACACACACACACACACACTTCAGCGTCCCAGGGCAGAGCCCCCCCACCCCCCAGAACTCTCTCTTGGCCATATAACTGATGATCTGGAGCCAACGGGAAACAAATTGAAAATCAATGCAGGTGGCACCAGTGAAATGAGAATGAGGCATCGGGGTGGGGGGGTGGAGGGGGGGCCCTCTGCAGTTCTCTCAGGGCAAGCCATGTGGGGGTGCAACTGATCCGGCACAGGGGGGGGGAAACACAGTCCCAGCTGTCTACAACTGCCCTCACACACTTTATTTATTGTGCACAAATGGGCTGGGATCAATAGTTTTAATCTAGAGTTAAATGTATTGACTTTGCCCTGTCGACACCCCAACACCTGGCCATTGACGTCCCCCCCTTTGACTTCACTCACAACGGCGTGTGGACACAACCATTGACCCCTACTGTCACCAGCACCAGGCTGGGGGTCTCACCTGGGAGGAGTTGGGGTTAATAGTTTTAGAAATACTCAGCCACTTTCCTCACATAGAAGACGATGGGCCCAATCAAGACTGGTGAATTTAAGCAACAGCGACCAGGCCAACCGTTATGGGGAAAACTTTAGGGGTGACAAATGTCTTTGCTGTACTTACTACAAAGTAAAGTCTTAACCACATAAACCCTAGCATCTCTATTCTGACCTCAAAATTTCTGAGGCAAACATTGGGGTGAAAATAGCAGACCTACAAGATGCATTCTGAGCTTGTAGATCAGAAAGTTTGGGCTAGAGTAGAGGGAAATACCAGAGGATCTAATTTAGCATAGAGCCCTGGGGAGTGGGGACTCCAGTCAACTAAGTATGTAGGGTTGAAGTGGTTAAAGTGTAAATATCTATCTTTTACACTTTCAGAGTTGAATTAACACTCAGGATTTGGCCCTTGGATGCTAAACCCCTTATCCCTAAACTACTTTGCATTTTTTACTATTTTGAAAAACATTTTTGAATAGTTAGAATAGCCAATCTACATTGACATGTTGTGAGCTTGTAGATTGGCTATTTTAACTAGGCTCCTAATCCAGCCTGACACCGTGTCACGAGTTCGAATCCCAATCCCGATGACCTTTGCTGCGTGTCACTCCCCATCTCTCTCTCCCCATTTCCTGTCGGCCTACTGTACTTAAATAAACTAGAATTCGACCGGCCTTTACTATACTGTACTGTTCCATACTGTACTGTATTGTGTCATACTGTACCATACTGTACTGTACTGCAACATACTGTATTGTACCATACGGTACTGTACTGTGCAATACTGTACCATACTTTTCCATACTGTACCAAACCTTTCCATACTGTACTGTGATGTGCTCTACTGTACAATACTATACCGTTCTGTACTGTACTGTACTGTAAAATACTATATCGTACCATACTGTGCTGTACTGTGCAATACTATACTGCTGCGCCCTGTGTGTGTGTGTGTGTGTGTGTGTGTGTGTGTGTGTGTGTGTGTGGGGTGTGGCCTAAAATGTGATGAAATTTGCATCACTGTGAAATGTTGCGCAATAACATGGTTTTGCATGCAAATGCAAACTGTACAGTAATTATGACAGTTGCATGGATGCAAAGTAGTGCGTTATGTCTGGACAGGCATGCCGGTGGTGTTGTGCACAGTGAAATGTGGGCAAACGGTGTGGTTTGGTAGGAGAAGGCGGACAAAGGCAGCCGGATAAACGGGGTGTGTGGGTTTTAATTAGGGTGGCAGGATGGCAGGATATCTTTAAAAAGATATTTTGCTGCGTGGCACACAAAATGGCTAAAGGTCGAATAAGTTGGAGTTAATAGTTTTAGAAACACTTCCCTCACATAGACCATCAGACTAAGTGGGACAGAGCAATTTAAACCATAACAAAACTGATGTACTGTAAGGCTCCATTTCTACACTCTTTCACGGTTAAATTAACACTGAACTTTTGTCTGAGGTTTAGAAAACAGAAGACCTGTTCTGGTGTAATAAGAGGTCCTTGGACAAGGTGGCAGGAGACAGAGCTTTCGCGAGAGTTGTGGAGATTGAGGCAGAGCCCACGAGCCAAGCAGCCTCCTGGCAGATGTATAATGGCACTTTAGTACCGCAGACAAACGCAGCAGAGCGACATGCTCTGGCTTACAGCTACTACGACGAGAGACCGGCGTTTAAACGACGGATGTGGATATGAAGCGTGGGTAGAGCCCAGAGTTACGTTACAAACCTGTCTTTAAATGGAACGGCCCTTAGACTGTACCCGACCCGTTCTATACCTACCATGCCAAACGCCACACTGTATTGTAATATATTTTTAAGATCAATGTCACTGCCTATTACCCTGCAAGTTTGTCTAATGTTGTATGCAGGGTCAAACAACCGTAAGAAACAACACAGACTCAGAGGTCCCGTGTAGAAATATCCATCGCTGTGAAAACGGTGCAGTGGAGGTGGTATCCCTACTCTTGAATTCCACTGAGAAATTGCGACGCTGGTATCGGGTGGAATGCGATTTCCACTGGTTGATAGCGTCAGGGGAGTGCCGACAGATTCAGGCAATAAGGTTATTTGAAACAGACGGTGCACTGCATTGGACACTAGATCTATATTTTCTATATTTCATACATTGTAATTAACTCTCTCCATTGGGAGATATATTCAAACAGGCAAAGAATACCATTTTCTATTTACAAATATGCAAATGTGCCCCAATGTAGTGCTCAGTTTTTTGCGGAACATTAGAATGTCATCACATACTACTTTAAACACACTACTGTGGGCATGAAATCAGTGGTGTAAAGTAACTAAGTACATTTACTTAAGTTCTGTACTCTACTAAATATACTTTACCTCAAGTAATTTTTTTATTCCAGGCTTTTACTTGTAACAGAGTATTTCTATATTGCAGTATTTATACTTTTACTTCAGAAAAACATTTGAGTACTTTTTCCACCACTGTGAAAATCATCATTTTTCAAGTGGAAAGAATATGTGAAACAATGCTTTATAATAGAAAATAAATGAGAATATTGTACTCCGTTAAAATTGACATACTCCCATGGTGTTGGTCAAATACCTCATAACTTCACGCTAGACGCTATAGCATAAGCAAAAGTTTGACAACACAAAACTGCCTACTTTAATGTAATGCAATATTAGTCCTTTTTATGTCAAACCTAATTGCAAGGAAGACAATACAACATTGGGTATGCCCACCTGTTCTAGTTTTTTAGCCTGGAAAAAGTACTCAAATGTTTTACTAAAGTAAAAGTATCAATACTGCAATATAGAATTAGTAAAAGCCTGGAATAAAAAAATTACTTGAGGTATGTACATATTTCAAATGGCCGAAATGTATATAGGGCTGAAGTGGGTAATGTATGTTTTGTAATAATAATCACAAATAATTGTAGTGGAGAAAAAGTATAAGATTTGCTTCTGAGATGTAATGGAGTAGAAGTAAAAGTACTGAAAATTTAAATACTCCAGTAAAGTAAATATTCCTCAAACTTAGTACAGTATGGGAGTAAATGTACTTAGCTACTGTACACACCACTGATGATCAGTTACTTATACTGCACTGTTCCCCCCCTCATAGTAAAACGCCACAACACTTATGTGGTAGAGGGCTCCATCTACTGGACAAAGAGGTGAACTGACCGTGAAGTGGTCCTCTGATTTGAAGTGGTTGTCCACGTAGACGCAACCACGGTCAAAGTCTCTCATCTCCTCACTGGTTTCAATCATCCTGCAGACACAAGAATTATTACTAAACACTGTCAAAGTCTCTCATCTCCTCACTGGATTCAATCATCCTGCAGACACAAGAATTATTACTAAACACTGTCAAAGTCTCTCATCTTCTCACTGGATTCAATCATTCTGCAGACACAAGAATTATTACTAAACACTGTCAAAGTCTCTCATCTCCTCACTGGTTTCAATCATTCTGCAGACACAAGAATTATTACTAAACACTGTCAAAAGTCTCTCATCTCCGAGTCCTCACTGGTTTCAATCATTCTGCAGACACAAGAATTATTACTAAACACTGTCAAAAGTCTCTCATCTCCGAGTCCTCACTGGTTTCAATCATTCTGCACACACAAAAATTATTACTAAACACTGTCAAAGTCTCTCATCTCCTCACTGGATTCAATCATTCTGCACACACAAGAATTATTACTAAACACTGTCAAAGTCTCTCATCTCCTCACTGGATTCAATCATTCTGCAGACACAAGAATTATTACTAAACACAGTCAAAGTCTCTCATCTCCTCACTGGATTCAATCATCCTGCAGACACAAGAATTATTATTAAACACTGTCAAAGTCTCTCATCTCCTCACTGGATTCAATCATCCTGCAGACACAAGAATTATTACTAAACACAGTCAAAGTCTCACATCTCCTCACTGGATTCAATCATTCTGCACACACAAGAATTATTACTAAACACAGTCAAAGTCTCACATCTCCTCACTGGATTCAATCATTCTGCACACACAAGAATTATTACTAAACACTGTCAAAGTCTCTCATCTCCTCACTGGTTTCAATCATCCTGCAGACACAAGAATTATTACTAAACACTGTCAAAGTCTCACATCTCCTCACTGGATTCAATCATCCTGCAGACACAAGAATTATTACTAAACACAGTCAAAGTCTCTCATCTTCAAGTTCTCACTGGATTCAATCATTCTGCAGACACAAGAATTATTACTAAACACTGTCAAAAGTCTCTCATCTCCGAGTCCTCACTGGTTTCAATCATTCTGCACACACAAAAATTATTACTAAACACTGTCAAAGTCTCTCATCTCCTCACTGGATTCAATCATTCTGCACACACAAGAATTATTACTAAACACTGTCAAAGTCTCTCATCTCCTCACTGGTTTCAATCATTCTGCACACACAAGAATTATTACTAAACACTGTCAAAGTCTCACATCTCCTCACTGGATTCAATCATCCTACACACACAAGAATTATTACACTGTCAAAGTCTCTCATCTCCTCCATCCTGCAGACAATTCAAGTCAAAGTCTCTCATCTCCTCCTGCAGACACAAGGATTATTACTAAACAATTACAGCTAATACCCTTATTTTCTCTTATCTGTGGGCCATTGCTACTGGGACACAAGCCAGGGTCTGATCAACCCTGGCTGGGTCACCTGAGGGAGGTGGCATGATTGTTGAATGACCCGAAACCCCTGATGATCTCAGGCACATCACTGAAGATGTGTCCCAGTGCATCTTCGTCTCACACCTTTCGATCTAGCATACAACATTGATGCATGCTAGATGTATACAAAGGGTGTGCTACATCTTGCCCCAATGCATTTCCAATGGAAGTCACATGGTTTGACACAACATTTGTGTTGTATGGCTTTCGGCTGTGTTTCGACTGCCCCCCCTCCCCCTCACACAACACAAATGTTGTGTCAAACCATGTGACTGACTCCCATTGGAAATGCATTGCGAGCTTGCATCGGCTATACATCTCATACAACAAGCATACATCAATCTGTTGCGAAGGTGTGAGTCAGGCCTTAGGATGTATCTTTCACTCTCTGATACTCACATAATACACAGGTTCTGTATTAACTTGGTGTTGTCGTAGTTGTTCAAAAAGGTTTTTTTGTTGTTTTTTACACACACATTTTTAGACTATTTGGCAGTGGTGGAAAGTACATTACTCAAGTACTGTACTTAAGTACAATTTTGAGGTATTTGTACTTTGCTTGAGTATTTCCAATATCCAATACGTTTATTTCTACACTACATCTTAGAGGCAAAATAGTGTACTTTTAGTTCACTACAATTATTTGAAAACTTTAGTTACTAGTTACTTATTACGTGTTATTTTTATTATTATTACAAACATACATTAACCACATCAGACCCATTTCGGCCATTTGAAAATACTTTTTTTACTTTTACTGAAGTAAATCTTGAACACCAGACTTTTACTTGTATACAGAGTATTTCTACATTGTGGTATTGTTAACATGTGAGTGCTTCTTTCATCACTGCTGCACTTCTGTTTTCACATTGTTGCCGTCTTCTTGTGCGCACAGACTCATTTGACTAACCAGTTCCACAGAAGCGAACGGCTGTGAAATGCCAAATACACATAAGGACAACTACGTAAGTGTGATTGTGATTGAATAAATAAAAATGGAAAATGCCTGGGCAAGCAACAGGCGGACTCTACACAGAAAATACCTTGGTGTTAATTTAACTCTGAAGAGTATAAATATTTGAACCAAATGGATTTGTAGAGCAGGTAAATTCGGTTTGATTTGTACATTGTTCAGACATGCTGTATTAGACAACAGGAAAGGGCTGTGGATGGAGTCTACATAGGAATAATACGAATGGCACTAGTCTGTGTCACAAGGAGGGACCACATCAGAAATGTGGTCCTCTACGGGGACCTACCACGCATCACAGACAGTCAGGAACTACTGCCGGAACTAGTGGCAAGGAAGCTCACACTATGGGAGCCAAACCAGGGCAAGAAGCGCACGCGCTACAGCTTAGCTAACAACACCCTGATGTTAGATAGGAAAGTGTGGAGGGCAGTGATTCAGGAGTCCCGAGTTGGTGTTTGCTCGCATGGAATCGTCCAGACATGGACCATTCAAAAAGCACAGTAATCCTACCTGAAGAAGTTGTCTGCATGACCCATGTTGACCATGTAGTCCTTCCCTCCGACCTCCTGGAAGTGCAGAGCGATGAACCGCGGCTTGTAGTTGTGGACGGTCTGTTGTAGGTATAGGATATGATATGAAAATGTTATGTCACGAATATGCCGGAGGGGGGGGGGGGGGGGGTCATTTTGGTCTGAATTAGCCTGGCTAATAAGCCAGACCGAATCAGCCGTTGGAAAAATGTAAGTCTTTTTTTCAACCGGCACTGGTGCATGCCATGGTCTAGCTGAGCACTGTCAACTCGATCAAGGTGTCAGACGGGATAATACATATTATTGTACTGTGATTAGGCTGGGCACACCTGAGCAATGTAAAAATAAAACAGATTGATTGATTGATTGAAATATTTATTAACAGTTTACAGAATTACAGTGCATTTCAAGCACAACTCAATACAAAGACTGTTAACTGTGAGTGGACGACCCAATTCATCAAAAACACACCCATAATAATCAACAAGAGGTCGCAAACTCACCGTATAAAATTCTCTTAGCCATTCGCTTTGAATCTCTCCCACCTGCAAAGAGACAGAAACATCTTTTGTATTTCAGGGATTTCTCTTTAGAAAGCAAGGCTTTCCTTCTTGTGTCCCAGAGCGTCCCTTCTTTTTCAGGGATTTCTCTTTAAAATGTTTCACAAATGACAGCAGTGACGCGATATTAGCCTTGTATATCTGCTGTTTTTGAATAGCAAAAGTATAAAATTACACTAATGCTTAAGATATCCTGTCTATGCTATTCAATCCTCACACATATGGCCTACGGGATAGCTTGACTGTACAAGAAATTATCATGACCAGGACAGCAGGTGTAACTGTACCTACATTCATTAGTTCTAGAGAGGTGGGCTAAATAATGCAAGACCAATAGAACACTTAAAACATGCATGAGTACAGCAGACCACATCAGCCTTATTGGTTTGCACACCAATGTAACTAGTCGCAGATCCTGGAACATAGTGCAAACATGTCCGGTGACACTCCCTAGGCGGGGGCAGGGGTGGGAGGGAAACCAGAGTCATTTAGCAGCCTGGCGGCTGAGGGGAAAAAGTTCAGTCTGTGGCGGACTTTTGTAGCCTTCGGCAGCCGCAACCGTCTCCCAGAGGGGAGCAGGGTGAGGAGGCCGTGGCCAGGGTAGGAGGGGTCGGCCATGATCTTTCTCCTGACGTACATGTCACATTGATGTGCAACTCCTTGCAACTCAGCTACTGCCATTCGGGATAATGGTTGCAAGGAGCAGGGTTGCCAAGTCTGTTTCCTGCCAATGTCGGCTTGTTTTTGAGTGGTGCAACCACTCCTACAACCAGGAATGTCCGTGTGTATCAGTCAGTCAAGAGCACGAGTGGTGTGCACATGCGTGAAATTGGAACGAGAGAAGTATGTGACATGGCTGCCACCTGCTGGACGCAAATCTAACTTCTGACTGTCTAGGTTCATTTATATCCATAATAAAGCTAATCTGACGGAGCAGAAAGAGAGAGAGAGAGAGAGAGAGGAGGGGGGGGGGGGAGGGGAGTTGCACCACTCGGTTTTTACAGAGTTGAGTTTTAATTTTTTTTTAGTCAGGGCTTGCATTTTTTTAGCATATTATTGGGCTTGTTTTTTAGGGGAGATTTGACATATTTCTCTTGCAAGAGTTGGCTTGTCTTTGGAGGTGGGTTGGCTTATTTCTCTCACGAGAGTTGGCAACACTGGAAAAGAGTTGCATGGCGAATCATTGGCGTGGTTTGGGCCTTACACAACACTCTGTCAATTTGGATTTCTTTTTTTGAGGATCACTAGGATGCTAGCCCCTCCAAGGCATGGTTTTCGAAGATTACGTCATGTGGCAACCAAAACGGCTCTAAACTGAAAATTTAGGAAAAAAAAAACATCCACAGACGAAGCTGCCATAATATCATGTAATTTCCAAAAGCCAGGCATTGGAGGGGCTAGCCTAGCGCCCCTCAAAAATAACCGATCACAAGCTGAGCTTGTAGATCGGCTAATATTAGGCCAATGTTAGACCCGTTTTTTTTTTTACCGTTTGATTACTTTTCTTTTTTTTAATACTGTTTTTATTAGGCATTTTTTGTATGACAACATCAGAATATTAGACAATGATGAGTAGTTCTGTTAAATAAATAAAAATGTTCCACATACAATACATAATAAAAAAGTGTGATAAAAATGTGATAAACATGAAAAAACAAAAAACAGTTAAACAATGACAGACAAACAAAACAGACAACAGGACAGACACTCTTGCTCTCAAACATTCCCAACATGTTGTTGTAAATTAAGTGAATTACAGACATTCTTTTTTTAATAAATGAGAAAAAATAAAATAAAGAAAAAACACTCAGTTCCTTTTTTTTCAGTTTGATTACTTTTGATGCAGAAATTGTATATATATTTTTTTTTAAGCATTAAAAAGGTGTTAAAAGTCCTTAAATTGTCACTTCCCCCCACCACCCCACACACCCCTTGCCAGGTGGACTGACAGCTGCTGAGCAGCATAGGCTTTGCATACAGTATGTATTTGCATGCCAGAGTGGCCAGTGTCCAGTAGGAGACCTCATGTCATGTGTAATTCCGGTACAGCTATACCGGCTACAACCTGTACAACACACATGTGAGCAAGCATCAGCCTCTCTAATAATAATAATAATGGATTGCATTTTTATAGCACTTTTCGATGCACTACGTGCTTACTCAAAGCACTTTACAATTCATACATTGGGAGGTGAAGCGGCAAACAGTCGACGCCAGCGTCCTCACTTCCCACTTTCACACACCAATGGTGGCATCCACTGGAGGCAAGGTGGGGTTCAGTGTCTTTCCCAAGGACACTTTGGCGTGTGGACACGCCGACCCACGGATCATTGGACGACCTGCTCTACCTCCTGAGCCACAGCCGCCCCAATGGCTAATAAGCTACTAAATAAGACTCGAGAATGTTATTATTCTCACCCCCTTCTTTTTTATTACACAGATCTACAAGTTCACAGCTCTTTGTGGGTCAACATTTGTGATCTTGTAGATCTGCAATTTTTTGAATAGCCAAGGTATGAAATAGGGCTTTAGTGGTTAACCAGTTAACTTTTATCTTGACAACAACCAAAGCATTTAAGAAAGAAAGAAAGTTACTATGTTTACCCAGGGTAACTGGACTAAGCTCAAAAACTTGTTTACAGCCAGGCCCTGCTCATAGAACATTTCATGGTAGGGGTTCAATGCCTCGTTCAAGGGCACTTCAGAAATTTTAACGTGCCGGTCTGGGGATACGAACTAGCGACCTTCCGATATCAAGACCGCTCCGCAAACCATTCGGCCACCGCTGACCAATTTAATCAAGATCTTCATCTAAGAAATTATACCACCATGGATTATACATTCTTTGGTTTGAATTTAAAAGAATTGCCTGTTTTTTCTTTTTTTTTTTAATCACAATGCCCTTCCTTGTGTGGCAGAACCCAAAGATTAGTGTCTGAGGCAGCAAGACTGTGCATGCTTATCAGTGCCTACTCTAAAGTCCAAATACACCTTGCATGCACACTGTAAAATGTGGCAGAGGAACGCACATGTGGGCCAGTTAAAGAAATGTCCCCCCCACCTTGGTAGCCACATAAACATATCTGCTTTTGCATGTGATGTGACAGACAAGACAGTGCACTTTTCATTTCATTTTAGATTTTTATGTTAGATAATTGAGGGAAATTAAGATTCTTAAATGTATTTATTTTAAACGCAGCTTATCAACTAACCGGTTAATCGATAAGGTTATAAATTATCAATTAATGAATCGATAATTGACATCCCTACTATGACGTCATGTAGTTGATAGTAGGTGCAGCAGATCAACTTATCAAAGGCTCAAACGAGTGTGATTTCTTTTTACTTTATTGGAGTAGCCTATTTCCAATTTCCAATACGTTTACTTCTACTCCACTACATCTCAGGCAAATATTGTACGTTTACTCCACTACCATTTTATGAAAACTAGTTTGTAGATTTTGATTATTAGTACAAAACATACACCACTTCAGCCCTAGTATATCACGATGAAAAACTTAAAATGGCACATTCTGCATAATGAGTATGTGGTATAGTTTAATACGAGTTTCTCCTGTATACAAGCTCTGAGAAGCAGGCACCGGATGGAAGATGTTCTCGGGTACAGAAACAGCAGCATCTGACCACAGCGGACAGCCTTACGGCCTCCGAGTATAACACAAGACTGACTCAATTTGACTTCTTATTCTTAAATGCATGGCATGGCAGAGGAGTGGGCTCGGCCAGTTGCCACCCCCCTGGAACGTGAAAACTCTCCTGACAGGTTGGATCACCGGCAACCCTTTGATCGACTGTTTTTCCCTGTCATCTAAAATTAAATGCAAACATGCTCTTTGTCCTAGAGGTGAGACAGCACAGTAGGTAGTATCGGGATTTTTTATTTATTATTTACTCCAAACCTTCAGAGATCCTTGGGGTTCACTTTAAACAAAAGTCGGTGTCAAGACAATGGCCAGTTGGTTGGTTGGGCTGAAATCACTCGTTTTAGTGCAGCCTATGGGGCATAATAAGATCAACAATTTCAGTTTCACCCTTAAAATCATAATTAGGCTGTCCACAGCATATGGAGAATATAGTTTATTTTGCTCCATCAAGTACTTTAATGTTCAGTGCTTAAGTATATTTTAATAACTTTTTTGTACTTTAGGACATTAAGGAAGTATTTAGACAGGTACATGGGTATCTTGGTGATGTAGCGAATCTTGTGGACCAGACCCATTGCAAGATGCTGTACTCTGTCGTCAACCCTAAGACATTCCAGGTCTGTCAAAATGGGCAGGGGTGAGGTGGGTTCGGGGAGTGAGGACAAGTAGTAGCCTGAGCAGTTTGTTTTGGGAAGTCTGGAGCCTTGTTTTAAGGGCCTTTGAGGTGCTGTGATACCAAGAGGTGCATGCATAGTCGAAGAAACCTTGTACGAGGGCTCCTGTTGGAGTCTTCAGACTCTTCAAGGTGTTTTTGTTGACCAGTGAGGAGATCCTGTATAGGAATCTTGGTCTTGGGTTGACTTTGTTGATTATGGCCACCGGAAAGATTAGCCTCCAGGATGGAACCTAGCTACATGAGGACATTTGAACGATACCTTCAGGAGAAACTAGTCAACTTCTATTTTGCTTTTTCGTTTCCCAACATTTGTAGTAATTGTGTACTCTTACTCATGTACTGCATGGTTTTGCACTTCAGGAATCAAAGGATACTTGAACACACACACACACACACACACACACACACACACACACACACACACACACACACACACACACACACAATAATGACACTGTGATCAGTGTAAGCACTGACATAAATGTACTATAGTGATATTTTCATTGTAGAACAGTAAACAGTGACTATGTGTAGCGGCCTGCCAGGTAATGAAGGCTACTATAGGGGGATGGGTTACACCCTATAGATGAGCGGTAGATGGTAGACCCAGGTTTAAATCCGGGTGTTTATCATGACCCAGATTGGGTTTCCTGATTGGGGGTGGTCAAAGCGGGGGCTTATGATTGTAACAGGGTAGCCCTGCCTGTAGCCCAGGTGACTGGGCTACAGAGCTTGTTTTCCCATGTGGGAGACCTTGGGTGGAATCCAGGTGAGGTGGTTACATAAAGTGGTAATGTTAAAAAGGTTACCATTAGAGCAGGACCAATGCTAGATGTTTGGGTTTGATACGGATTCCGATTTTGGAGAGTCCTACCACCGATTATAGATGTTTAGACCAGTAATTTGTTACAAAAACAACATAGAATTCATGTACATTTCTATTTGAGAGGTGACCTCTGGCCTAGCAGTCCAGGCACATGCCACATATGGGCTCTAATGCAGCCTGACAGCGTGTCGCGGGTTCGAATCCTGAACCAGACGACCTAATTGCTGTGTCATTCCCCATCTCCTTCTCCCCGTTTCCTGTCTGTCTCCACTAAATACTATAAATAAAGCCCCCTTGAAAATATATGTATATATAAAAATAAAATAAAAGTTTCTATTTGAGAATGAGATTAATCAATTTAAAATAAAAGAATAATAAACTAAAACAAACAACTCCACACCAATGGTTCACAAGTCAACTAGTTTGGTTGGAACTTGCAAAACAGTTGCAGGAAATTGCAGCGGTCTGAATTGACCCAATGCAGGTCGGCTCAGTTTTGGAATAATAGTGGTTGCGAGTTCCGACTATATTGCATTGTAGATCATTGTGTACCTACTGGGCTTTAAGCTGTATTAAAAAAATAGCCGATATACACAAGCTCACTTTGCAAAGCGTTGTGAGCTTGTAGATCTGCCATTTCTGAAAATGTTTGAAATCTGCCACTTATAATGATTAAGACACATCATCAGCTACATATACGACTGTCAATACTGATCAAAAAAGGCAAATAATGGAAGTATACGAGTAAGACGTGCGAGGGCGCGTGCACGCATCCGCCTGGGTGACACCAGACTGCTGGGCGAGTGCTGACGCTTTGGCATGGGGGGGGGGGGGGGTCAAATCAACATATGGAATGAATTCTGTACCGACCATATATGGAGCGTGTCTTGAGTGCACAGGGTTTGATGAGGTCAGATCAACATATGGAATGTCAGAACAGGTAAGTTCCATATTGAGGACATCAGGGATCTCTTAATATTGATGATGTCACGTGATGTCACGAGGCATGACCATTATATGGGACGTGACTGACTGAATGACTGACTGACGGGAAATGCACGATTTCATCGAAAAAATGCAATCTGTGGTCGCAATAACACAGGTATGAACACAACATTCTGTAACAGGCAACAACTTGAAGGGCTCAGCAATGTTCTAAATGAAGAAATCTGATAATATCTCCAAGATACTATATGGTCAAACATTACCTTTCTTCTTGGCCATTAATGTGAAATGAACCATGTTAAATTGATTATTATTTTCTTAAACCAGTAACTTCTGCATAGCGATAGGATTGAAGTAGTGAAGTACAGCAAGTTATCCTGAAGGCCAGCTAAATGTTATGAAGTGTAGTGGTTGTTTATACAAGTCAAGGGGCCAAATAAGTAGAAAAGCGTATGGCCCCAAGGGAAGAGTTCTGTTTACAGATATCTCCCACAATGGGATCAAAAGTGTTTCCATTGGTGCCACTGCCAGATATGGCAACCGGCGGAAACATGGTCCAGGCTGAGGGCCAGATTTCCATTGAGTATAGTGCTCTCCTCCCCCATGTCTGAATGCCTGGATGTTTTATGACAGCCCAGTATAGCTGGAACAACTCAAAGTGCTGGGATTTAAACGGAAACCCTCTTCTGTTGTGTCAGTGACGAAGACGTACTCACATGTTTTACTTAAGTAAAGGTATGAATACTGCAATGTAGATATATACGCTGTTAGAAGTAGAAGTGCCATGTTCAAAATGTAGGCTACTTGAAAAAGTAAAAAAGTATCAAAATAAATGTAATAGGCCTACTTAAAGTACTACTCATTGTGCACAATGTCCCATTTCAGAAGTTCAAAATGTGTAATTTAAGTGGTTAGTGTGTTTTGTAATACTACTGTAAATCTACAAAGTTAAGTAAGTAACTGAAGTTTTCATATAATTGCAGTGGAGTAAAGGTACAATATGCATCTCAGAGATGTAATGGGGTAGAGAAGGAAAAGTATTGAACAATGTAAATACTGAAGAAAGTAAAAAAATATTTGTACTCAAGTACAGTACAATCATGTTACTTTACACCACACTGGTGTAAAGTAACATGTACCAGTGGTGTCACCACTGGTTGTGCAGAGTTCTGGATAGTTTGACAAGATTCAATCTTGGCTGGGGTGGGTTTCAATATGGGCATGGGTTTCACCTTGGCGTTTACCGGACAGGTATACGAAACCAGTCACCTGCGCACACTCCACACTCCAACTAAAATGTGTAAGGAAATTCAAATTTCCAATTACAAATGTAACTTGCTCCACTTCTATCTACTTTTATATCATTTCTGATGAGCTGTTTCCTAGCTACAGAAACAGAAAGGGTATATCCTATACCACTCACTCTTGTGCTGATTTTGCGCGTCTATACTTCATACGACCGCCCCACCGCCAACTCGTTGGATTAATTTCTATTACCGTTATCATCTTCTAATTGAGCGTTGAGCTTTTTGGGGGGCCTGGCTGTCCACCAGCCATTTATTTTAAGACTGTTTATGAGAACTGCAGGCTACAATACGCATAACTCTTCTTCACGTTGTAACCTGGCTGAACAGTGTAGTTTAACGGTGGAAAAAAATAACTTCTCATCGTCTACTCACGTTGTCAAACAGTGATCCCACATTCGCAGTGACAAGCAACACATCTGTGTACGTTTCCATGTTAACGATCGACTCCCAGAAATAGTCCCAAGGAACTCCCTATATCGTACAGCCAGATGACGCGCTGACTGTACAGTGAGAGACAGGCCTATATAGGCTATTATACTCTTCAAGATTGGCTATAAACTAAAACGCCTAAAAATACTATTGCTGTTTAGGCGTTGCTTTCTTTAAAACTTGTCCGGGTCTGCCTGTTGATGGCGGGTTGCCGCTTCTCGTTATGATGGTGGTGGTGATGATCAGAATCCATTGCAAGACCATCGCAGACCGAATGCAAGCAGCACGCATAAAAGATTCCCGTCGCTCTTCATGGTGGTTAATTGGACTAGTAGGTTCTTAGCGGACTTAACGCTGCACGTACGATGCATCTGCTGCTGTGTCTGTCTGAGAAGCAGACCACTCACTGCCAGGCACACTTAGTAGGCTACACACACACCGTCACTGTTGCGTTGTGAACTCTTGACTGGAGCTCCGCCCCTGTGTGGTTAATTATGGCCTTCCTTGTCAAGTTTATTGCCACTTTACTTACCTTTTACCCTGGGTATGTTACACAGGACAGGAGGATATGTGGGAACATCTTGTAATTCACACCAGAATGTAGTACTGCAGTGGGCCCCTGGCCGCCAGATATGATCATGTATGAATAATAGCCAAGCCAAGTGTCAAGACTATACAAAAATACCACTGTAACCTGCCTACTGTATTTGAAAAACAGAATAAGAAAAACCATGCCCTATCTCTGAATACTGCTTATGATGTGCAATGTGCATATGATGCACCACCTTGTCCCCTAGGCCACTATAGGCACCCTCACAAAACACATGCAGTAATCCTGGTCTCTATACTGCCTCACCCTGGTCAGCCGGGGTGCCTGATAGAGGGGGAAGGTTATGGCTCTACCGGGGAAACTCTCAGCTAAATAAAAAATTGCTGATCTACAAGCTCGTGGCACGTTGTGTGCTTGTACTGTAGATGTGCTATTTTCACTAGTTTGGGTCCACAGACAAAATTTCTCTTTTGTTTCACGGGCTAAAAAGTTTGGGAACCACCGGGTTAAGATGTCTGGAGCCCTGGCTGCCTCTGTGCTCACCATAGCGCTGGCACGGAGCTGTTAAGACATGGCACGGCTCACAAAAGCTAACCTTTTGAGGTCTTTCTCACCGCTTCCTGCCTGGACCCCCCAAACACTCATCAATAGGCGCGTTTGAGTCCTGTTGCAGAACCGAAACAAAAAGAATGTTGCCCTGTCCATCACCAGCTAAAACAAAGGCATTTTAAAAGGGGAACCCCTCTAAAAGAGCCGCTGGCAGTTTGTCACAGCCTGGACTATAGTTGGTGTTCAAGATTAAGTGTTCAGCAGAATAATCAAGACATATTTCACATCCACCAAAAGGCGTCCTAGCTGGACAGCTTGTTCCCGAGCGTAGAATAGAACAGTCCCCAGACTCCCCACTCCTTTGGGGTTGGAGATCCATGCCCCACCGACTATGCCATACCCGTTGCACCCATCTGTATGTCCTTTTTATGCCCATATATGGAGATTTCTGTCTCTCTGTGTCCCTTTATTCCTATATAGTGAGTTCCGTGTCAGGCATGCCCAAATATGGAGTCTTGTGATGTCAGAACAGGCCATATATGGAGCCTGGGCAGGGGCCCTTACAGAGCCCGGGCAAGGGTCTGGTGACATGGTGCATATATATATAAAAAATCTGTGTATAGTAGGGGCTAGCGCCCCTCAAAAAGAAACGTGATTTTATTCAAAAGACTATAACTTATGACTTAAAACTATATCAACATTTGCTGTCAAAATCATCCTCTAACAACTAGGAGCAGCCATAGGAGCCATTCTACGGCACTCAGGGAGCAATCTGCGGTTAAAGGAGAATTCCATGCTAGAATGCTTTCTTATCTTTCTTACCTTTCTTTGTAGTTGTTACGTCCCCACCAAAGAGGTCCAGGTGTTTTTTTTGTGCAAAAACTCCTTATTGGCCATTTTCCCTACCATAAGCCCTCAATGAATTGCATTGAATTGAATGGGAATTGAATGGGGCTATGGGGTGTTATGCTAGTTCGCTTATTTCCATTGAAAGATGTAGTAAAGTGTGCCGCTTGGGATATTATTTACATTATGAAGAGAGGATATATACAAAGAAATTATAATTTTGAGCAATGGAAATAAGCGAATTAGCACAACACCCCATAGCCCCATTCAATTCAATGCAATTCATTTAGGGCTTATGGTAGGGGAAATAGCCAATAAGGAGCTTTTGCACAAAATAACACCTGGACCTCTTTGGTGGGGACGTAACAACTACAAAGAAAGGTAAGAAAGCCTTTTAGTATGGAATTCTCCTTTAAGAGTCTTGCTCAGGGACATTGCTGACCTGGCCTGGAATCGTACTTAGGACAACTGGCTCCCCAGGCAGGCTCACTAACCACTCAACTATGGCCGCACCTGCATTGCGACGCTCATGAAGGTCCGCCAAAAATATTTGTTTGTCGACTGAATCAACTGAAGATTACACTATAACCTCATGATATTCACAGTACATGTACTCACTTTTTAAGCCCTCATCCAATCAAATCATCGCTATGGGGTACACACAGACACAGGGCATAGGAGGCCCTCAATAAAATAAATCACACCCGTGTGAAGTGAAGGCTAATATATTAAAGTCTATGTTGATTAGGTGATATAAAACGGTGCCAACACAAACATTAAACGCCATTAACAATAAAGAGACAATATGACGTAAATGACACATGGTGTAAATTTTCCCTTCATTGTCAATGCGTTTACTAAACAAACTTTGAACTAAAGACAAACATTGAACCTGTGTATAGGAGAAATGGGATTTTATTCAAAAGACTATAACTATAACTTGACTTAAAACTACCGGTATATCAACATTTGCTGTCAAAATCAACACTGCTATACTGACCACCTTGACAAAGAATTTCTGTCGTTTGATTACACTAAAAACATAGCTAGTTGCCTGGAAATGTGCTTGCCAGTGATTACGCCAAAACACGTCAAGACAAAACGTCACAAAACTAAGCAATGGTTTATTTCTGTCATATGCAGAAAAGCTGGTTTTCCTGCAGGAAGGAGACAGTGAGGGAAGTAGAAATGGCATTCAAGGAACAGTGAAGCATGTTCAGACCTTTATTCTAATAAAATGTGCGTTTATTTACATAAACTAAAGCGGCATGGAATATCCTTGTATTTCAGTGTACGACACTGAACATGAACCTCTGGCAGGCTGCTGTTGACAGCTTTCTCTAACCACTGGAAACCTGGCATCCCTAGATCTACAAGATCTCAATGTTGTATTGCAAAGCATTGTGAGCTTGTAGGTCAGCTATTTTCAGCAACAATATGAAAGTGTAGGGGAAAAAACAGGACAGGGCCTACATTAGAGCCCTAATACATTTCCAGGTATATATGTTAATCACAATTTGGAGAAAATAAAATCTGTATGTAATCGCACACTATTACATAACTACACAACATCTTTTTAGATCAAACCAACAGGGATAAAACGGAATATATACTTGTATTGTATTACTACAAAGCTCCCATATACGTATGTAGGAATTCTCCATGACCAGTACGGCAAACTATTGCTTCAGTAATAACTTCATTAATACCCAGACCTGCTTACTTGATGCTGCTGTGCTGCCGACACCGGCAAACTGGTGACTAGTAGCCTCACACATTTCAGGTGCTTCCAATGCGTGTATGTCATGCATTTCCAACGAGGAACGCTGAAAGAGAAAGATGAGCACATGCTTGCACGAAAGATGGCTTTATAAAATAAAGTCAATAGATCGTCACATTCTTGATTCTTTTTATTTTGGTGAACAGATTTGACGCTTCAACTAAACGACTATCCCTGATACAGCAAAGTCTAGTAGTGGAATGACACCAGAGTTGTGGAGTGGGGTGCTGGGGGTGCAAAGGTTGTTCTCCTCCCTGAACTACAGCCTAGCAGGGAGTCCAAAACTACAGCTGTACTCCATCACCCCCTTGGTGCCTCTTTGAAGAAGCTGCCAAATGGGAGAAGGGGAAAGAAAGGAACCCCGAAGCAAAAACATCATGATAGCTTCGAGAGGTCACTTTAAGTAAATTTGGCAAGACCGTGAGAAGCTTAAGAAGGATGTCCATGGTTTTAGTATGACGATGATTTATGCAGCTACTTGTAGTAATAATGATAAGCATGTTTAGGTCTGGAGACCAGTTGTAACGGGAATTCAGCGAAGTGTAGGGCTCAAAGGAGAAGGAGACTGCCATACGACTGAACATAAATCGGGCTTAAAACAGTTCAGTCTCGACTCAAATCTTTCGTCTGAACTAGGCTTAAGAGCGTCCAGGGTGAACTGATGGAGGAGGATAGGATGAAGTTGGGATTATGTTGCATATTGGCTGGGACAAGAAGACTACATTTCGACAACCTCCATCTCAATGTGGGGTCCCACAGGGGTCCTTGAGGGGGTTCCAGGGGGTCCCACAGGGGTCCTTGAGGGGTTCCAGGGGGTCCCACAGGGGTCCTTGGGGGGGGTTCCTAGCAAAATATGTTACTACAGCATCACAATCATTTTAACCCCTTTTTCCATATTTCATACGTTGGCTATACAAAAATAGCAGATATACAAGCTCACAGTGCGTCACTGTCTTTGTGCCACGCTGCAAGCTTTTACATCTGCTTTTTTATTCCTTAGAAAAATATCTAAAACGTTTGGAAACTTTTGAATAAATTAAATGTGTACATAAAGTCCCTGGCACAAAACTTATTCAGATGGGGGTCCGTGACCAAATACACATCAATTTGGGGGTCCTTGACATGAAAAAGTTTGAGAACCACCGCTCTACCAGTCACCATTGTTGCACAGTCTCCACTTCATAACATGACGGTTTACACATTCCGTGGAGAGCAGTACAGAAGAAAAAAAAAGACGACAAATTCCAGATCTCATCTGAAAAGTAACTCCCTATATTTTACACATGTGCAGATACAATTATTACTTGTAAAACACAAAAGCTTAAAATATAAGGCTCTTTTCAACATTGGAAAAAAAGCAGATGAAAATATTTGCAAACGTGGCACTGTGCCCCCAAGTTACAGTACATTGGGGTGCCATGCAATTCCCCAACAGTCACAGGGTTTCCCTTTAGTAAAAACTGTCCTGTATTTACAATAGCTCTCGTTCTATTCCCTGGGTTACGCCAGACCTGCAACGTCTTAACATATGAACATAACGTCACATGTACATTATAATGAAACGGAACTCAAAAGGGGTTAAACTACCAAATAAAGACAGGAACTCAATTCAAGAGCATAAACACACCCTTTACTTTGCCCCTGTCCAAAGACTGTCTGTCACCAAGGAAGACAACATGCCACCTTTGTGTATGTGCACCTTCATTTTAACACAAACCAGGCCCTCTTGTCCGTTGGAACCATTACATCAAAGAGGACAGCGGGTGGGGTGGGGTGGGGTGGGGGGGACTCGACATTCTGTGACAACAATGAGAACTGGGCATGCCAGACCGAGGCAGTGACTGAGGAAGCCAAAAGGAGTATTGTTGACATCAGAGAGAGAGAGAGAGAGAGAGAGAGAGACAGCGAGAGAGAAGTCCGGTCCAAGAAACTCCAGTGGGGAAGGAAGAGCGCTGACCGCCTCTTTTTCAGTTTCCCCCCCACCCCGGCGAAGGTGGGCCTCTGTCCGAGCCAGTCCGTCTCCAGAGCGTTTCCTTAGTTCAGGAGCGACTACGGTCCTCTTGGGTTCCCACCAGTATTTTACTGTACAGCTTCTGCTGCTCTTCTTTGAACGTGTCCTTTACCTTCCCTCGCTTCAAACCGCCATCCCTAAAAAAAAAAAAAAAAACAATTTAACCAATTTAACCTAACGTCCCTATTCTGTGGGAGAAGAAAAAATAAACACTTGCACACTGAGGGCTCCAACGTAGGGGCTACATTGTCTCCACAATATGCCTTTTAAGAGTTGTATATATTGTGATGCAGTGAATGCACAGTCTATGATTTGCAGTTCTATACCTTAATTTAGATTTGTTTCATTAGCCAAAAATATGAAGTATTTTGGTCTAAATGGTCTGTTAATCCTTCTTTTCGTTTTTGTTACCTTAATGTAGGTGGTTGTACTATTAAGTAACTTGAAAAATAACCATAAAAAACAATCGCAAAGAATCGTGACATTATATTTTCATATCGCCTACCCCTACTCCAATGCTTTATTGCACCAAAGAATCTGTGATGTTTGGAGCACAAAGATCTTTCTCAGACAGTCTGAGAAAGAGCTTTGTGCTCCAAACGTCATTCTTCTGTATACTGTTCATCGCTCAGCACCTGCCCAAACTTGGGTAAGGGATGTGCATGTCAGTTCTCTCTTTTCCTATTCCGGGGGAGGACATTGGATGGAAATAGCCAACTTACGAGCTGATCTTGTGGATCGTCAATCTTTGGCGAAGACAAATCGAGGCAAAAAAGATAGGGGTCTGTCTCCCGAGTCTAGCTGGGAGAGTCTGGTCAACAGTGTGTGACTTGTAAAACAACAGTGATGCAGAATTGCTATGGACCATGTAGCTAGCAGAGCCAGTGTAATCATTGCGATGGACCACGTAGCTAGCAGAGTGGCCAAATTAGACTGAGGGCCTGCCATTGGATTTTTTTTAAATGTCATATGAAAGCAGGGGATCATAGCTTCAAATTGACATATTGGTTGTTCAGTTTGACCCACCAGTTATGGAGATATGGCTCATAGAATAATGTCTTGCAGAAAACAGCGAGTTGACAAAACAGGCTTGAAAGGTTCCCTTCTGTGGTCTCTAACATTACACCTAGCTACATGTTTAAGCATTTATTTCATATTATGTCGATTTCAGCATTGACACTTATTTCAGACATGCTATAGTTGAAGGGTCTGCCTGTGCTATTAACTCATTTTGGATAAAAATAAACAAAATAAGTTTTTCTCCTGTAAAAAGCTGGAGGTTGCGCGATGGCACAAATCTGGTCACATTTGTTTGTGTGGACGTACATATTGCCGAGCCCGGATCGTACTGTAGCGTCTTACCATAGCAGGTCAACCAGTCCTCCTTGCCTGGCGATAGCAGCCTTGACCCGGTTGGCAAACTGTACAGCATCCTCTCCTTCCTGTTTCACAAAGATAGACAATAAATCATGAATGAAAAGTAGGCACAAATAAATGGCCCTACTTAATAAATACCCAAGAAAAAATACACAGTGTACTGCATTATATATTGTTAAATTGTTGTGAACTCTGGCTGGTCCTAACAGTACTGGGTTAGGGTTATAAAGTATTCCTCTGGTACAGCAGCAGGCCCGGGAGAACAGTTACGGGATGACACAAAACAGTATCACGTAGGGTGACTAGATGTCTCCCTTTGAGCAGGACAATCCCTCATTTCCAAAACTTTTCAGGGGTCCCACAAATGGAGACCCTGTCCCACATTGTGACTGGCAGGCATGTCAGGCATCAGTGTTCAAATGCCCTAATGGTTAGTCCACCAAATTGCATTCGATGGCCATGGACAAATCATAGGTCTAGAGCGGGCGAAGCGAGCGGCAGAGAGACCTTGACCACCACGGCCTTTTCCATTATGAATGGCACAGTAGGCGACCAAATAATCTACTATCTATTATTATTATTATTATTAAGCAACCTTTCATCTATGTGCTCCAGCAACAATATGCACCAAGTTCATCCCAAGTGGCAAGAGGAAAATATGATCAACGACCAGATTAACTTTTCCCGTTTTCGCTGCTTTCACCATCAACAGGGAGGGAACAAGCAGCATCACAGAGGCTGCTGCCCGCTCTCCCTGGCATCACATGGCCTTTAGTTTGTTGTGGAAAACTGTGGTTTGACCTCAAACCCCTTCCTGTTATTCCTCTCCCACTCCAAAACCCATCCAGTTCATATCAAGTCAATTATTTTCTCACAAAATACATCACGAATAGAGGCTGTATACAAGCCAAACATCATCTGCCCTTTGTCTACAACAATCATGTGATTATATTAGTCAAATGTCATGGCCTTTATCCAAATCAAATATGGGGAAAAGGGCAATGGTCTAATAATATTAGAACTAGGCCTGGGGGCGGGCCACTTACAGATTCATTTCCATTACCGCTTTGAATATAGTTTCATTAAATCATACAGCATGGTTAACCATCATAAATCTTAATGAAACAATGATTTTCATTGATGATCATTTGAATCCCCAAATGCAAAGAGACATGATGATTAAAGACCATATGAAGCCTGTGTTCTGTATTATTTCTGGGCATATCTAACAGGCACATATTGATGAATATTTACCCAAAATAGGGATGGGGCTTTCTCTGCACCATTTAAGGCCGTTTCCAAATGTTAAAATGTAATAGACCAATATTATTATGAAGAAAACAAGATGTGCATGTCATCACCTGTACACCAGATTAGAGTAATTTTCTAAATATGGATGAAATAAAAAAATATTAAGAATATAAAACAAAAAAAAGGGAAGACGTCTTGTCGTCTGTGGCATCCGGTACTTAATTGGCAATTAGACGTCTTGACGTTTATGGCTCGCAAACAGTTTTAACATGTAATGTCTGGCTTTTCCCCAAATCAGTGGGGAAAAGCATGAGTGTCCATTTCAAACAGTGTTTGACCCCCCAGTATTAGGATGTTGATATTCATTCATAAGCCAACACTCCCCACTGACAGGTAGTCAGCTCTCACCTCTCTGGACATGGGCGGGAGGTACCACACACTGCAGACGATGGCCCAGCTGCTCATCATGCGCAGCAGGTAGCTGACCATACCAAACTTGCTGCTGTTCCAGAAGGCATCTCCAAAACGTGGGTCATACTGGAGTAGACACAGGACATAACAGTAAGTGCCGATTCATACTCCTATTTTACCGCTGCTTCGGCGCTGTAGTGCCGAAATGATTTCGGCTCGTCAGAGCACCGAAGAACCGACTTTAGGACGGTACCCGCCCCCCCCGAACCTCAAATGACGTCACATTGTAGGCTCTACAGAGCCGAACAGACTTTTATTCGGCTCTAAAATAGGAGTATGAATCGGCCCTTAGTTAGATTCCCCAAAAAGCTTGTGAATGTAGCCTAAATTGGAGAAAAAGGAAAAAAAAGTATTATTCTTATACCTTAATAGCCACTGGGTAGACGTCGGAACTGATCTCAAAGCTCCCCTTTTTGAACATCATAACTGATGTGTTGTTAATACAGGTGCCTGGTGATGGAAAACATGAAAGATTAAGAATGTAATCTGCAAGAGAAAAAGTCTAAATAAAAAATATCTGATCCATAAGCTTTATTTTTTTATAGTTTAAAAAATGTTTCTAAATAAATGTAAAATGTCCAAAATTGGATGCCAGGGCAAAGAAACTCACCTTCAGGGAAAATGAGAATGGGCAGTTTTGATTTATCTTCCACGTGGTCGCTCAATCTGCAAAACGTAAGAAATGTAGGCCATTTAGCACACATGCCAATGCCATAGCACAGGGCCAGCGTCACAGGGGCCATATCACTCCCTCACTCATGGAGCTCGAAACCAGAGCCCATTACAAACTCGATAACACATTTATCGAGTACCCAGTATTTCTTTAACTGTATGATGATTTCCTTTTTTTCATAGAATTGTGTTGTGTGTAAGTGTTTAAATGTTCTGATGAATTGAAAATAGGGGACCCTGATGTAAAAGAATCTTAGTGCTTTTTCTGGTTTCATTCTTTTTTGTATTGCCCAGTACTTTTGTTTGAACTGTACCCATTCTACAAACTGTAAATAAAAAATCAGTCAGTCAATCGAGCCATTATCGAGCATAGCAGCCCATGACGTCATGTCTAAACAATCAAGACAAGAGGCGATCAAGAGATAAATCTAATCACCCATGCTGGCACAAACATGTCGGTCTGAAACTGTATTGAGGTCTGCCAATCAGCACTGTGCAGGGAATCAAACTTAGGTATTTAAATTGACGGTACACACGTCAACCAGTTAACAGTTTCTTCTATATTATTTTAAATGTTGTGCCATAACATGTAAGCACATCAGAAAGAAATGATACACCGTGTTCACTTCAGGATGTAATGCTACCTTTTGGCCACTAGATGTCGATCTTTGACCTCTGAGCGTTCAAACCAAATGTGTGGAGAGGCTTTGACCATGGACCTCTGGATGACTCCCATTAACCCTCCGTGGATCTGGCCAACCTGGAGCACACACACACACACACACACAAACAGAAGCACGTTTCCATCGGGTCAAAATGTCAGAGCGCTGCCAGTCAAACAGCTAAACCACATGATCTCCAGTGGTTTACGGAGTCCCTCCCGCTGGGCTGTGGTATGTGCTCAGCACTGCTCACCAGTGGTGAAAAGTAACTAAGTACATTTTACTTGGTAGTAAGTACTGTACTTGAGTACGATTTTGAGATAAACAATTCCAATACATTTACTTCTACTCCACTACATCTGATCTCGGAGACAAATATTGTACTTTGACTCCACGACAATTATTTGAAAACTTTAGTTACTAGTTACTTTGTAGATTTGTTTGGGATTATTATTACAAAACTTACATTAACCACTTCAGCCCTATATACTTTTCAGCCATTTGAAAATGGCCGATCTACAAGCTCCCGACACATTGTGAGCTTGTAGATCGGCTATTTTCTAAATATTTTGATACATTTGAAAACTTGAAATTTGACAGTCTGCATAATGAGTACTTTTACTTACTTTGATAGCAATCATTTAGTACTTTTACTGAATTACATTTTGATTACCAGACTTTTACTTGTAATGGAGTAGTAAGTAAGAAATGCTAGTACTTTTTCCACCTCTGGGGGTATGTGCTTACCATGGCATAGCATCCGTCACTGGCCAGGATTATGACATCGATGGGGGACGTATGGTTGGCCACACAGATTCCACCATTCTGGGGCTTATTCTCTCTGGGGACAATGGAGTCGGACAGCATAAAACACATGACATGTGCAAGATGGTATCATTGCCATGGTTGGCTTCGCAGTGAGAATTGAAGTTTCAAGCCAGCAGGTTAAGCAAGTTTGAAGGCAATATAATTGAAATTCATTAAAAATGGAACACACATGAACAGAGGCAGGCATGCACACACCCCCACACACATTGGTCCTCATTCACAACGGCGTTTACGCTCATAACGTTACGTAACACTAGCGGAAAGGCATTTACGTGGATTTCCCACATTAATTTGGTATTCATGGAAATGGCCGTGAACTTGACGCTCACGTAGGTTGGTCGGAAACTCCGCCAAATCCTATGGGACCTCTTTAGGGCAAGCATACACTTGCGTATAGATTTATTCAGAAGGTTTTAGTCTTCATGCTGATTGCTGAATCAATAAATTGTTCCCAAATCTCAGATAAAATATGTAGGCATGTGTCCCCAATATTGGTCAGCACATAAAAAATGATAGCCTATATAAAAGCCAAGTATCACTTGCCTAAATGCATGCATTCTAGAGGCAAGTTAGCCCATACAGAAACTGCCCCGCAAGCACGACACCTTTTTATTTATTTATTAGGATATTTCTATCATGCGCGATTAGGGCTGCTCACTCGGCAGCCTTCTACTCGAAGTGCAACGGTTGTGAGCTTGTAGATCGGCTCTCGCTGACTCGCGCTGCATGTTAAAAAACAAACTCACAATTATAATAAGAACATAGGCTTATCTGCATTCTGCACTGTACGAATCCAACATTGTTTAGTGTAGTAATGCCTGCAGTAGGCGGCAGGCCTATTGAAATTGTTTTGTTACGGAGCTCCTTGAGTCAGTTGACTGTCGGGGTGTGTGTGTGTGTGTATGGGGTGTGTGTGTGTGTGTGTGGGGGGGGGCAGACAGCAGTGTGCTGCCGATCCGATTCACATTGGAAAATGAATAGGGCTAATTAGCCCTATATAAAAGACCACATTAGCCTAATGAATGGCATCAGCGTGTTTGAAAGTCGGCCAGTCATCATAGTTTTAAGCCAGCTCACCTCCACTCGCACTTGTTCACAAACATTATTTTATTTTATTTATTTATTTATTTTTATTTAATTTTTTGCGGCTTACGCCTTTTATTGGTTTTTTGAAGGGACAGACAGTAGGCTGACAGGAAACGGGAGAGAGATGGGGGATGACATGCAGTAAAGGCCGTGTCGGGCTCGGGAATCGAACCCGCGGCACACTGCGACTGGATTACCAGTCGGGTGCCCAGACTGTTACGCCACCGCCTGGGCCTCTTGTTCACAAACATGACGGACAGACAGACAGAATTTATAATAATGTATATTGATATTGATCACATGGATGCCACACACAGAATAGTTTAACTCACTGGATAAACTCACTGGATTATAATTTCTTCAGACAAGAGGATCCCAGGCCTACGAGGTAGACCTATAATTATTCACTTATGAATGTATAGGCTACTGTTCTTTATCGCGCAAACAGACAGTGTCGAGGGCCCATTCTCTCTCTCTAGCTCTCTCTCAAAAGACGACTTTTGCATTGACATATACCCGCCTTGGTCCCGAACTTAATTAAATAAATTATAATTATATTGCTTCAGCGGAGCACGCACCGTTGTAAGCTTGGAAATCTTTTAATTTCCTTTGGTGTCCTTTGATGGATTGATGTCAGTTTGTACATATATAGTAGCCTACAGTGGTAATATACAATGGTGCAAAAACGACATAACATAAAAGCCCTAACTGTCCTGCTCCTACATGTGTAGAATTATTAAATTAATAGAGTGCGGGCTATATTCATAACAGTGACCGCGGCTGTGATTTCTTTCCAGCAATCATTTTTATTG
Source organism: Protomyctophum parallelum (assembly GCF_964188405.1). Classification (NCBI taxonomy): domain Eukaryota; kingdom Metazoa; phylum Chordata; class Actinopteri; order Myctophiformes; family Myctophidae; genus Protomyctophum; species Protomyctophum parallelum. The sequence continues at coordinate 46,295,347 of NC_139710.1, forward strand.
TAATTTGTGAAGCCGCTATAGTCTGCGGCTGCAAAGCCGCAGACTGACAGATGGATCTCCGACAAACTGCTGTCTGCTGAGACATGCTTGAAGCCTTTTATGGTGCGATATGGGGCGTCGATCAATGCAGATGAGGTTGTCGGGTGCTTTTCCGATCACTTTGCACCCGCTGCATTCAGTATGACATACACCTGCGATACGCCTGCGCACCTGTGGTACACACCACTCTTTGAATTGCACGGCAAAAATTTGTAGCTTGATCGGACGGATAAATACGATATCTGTTTACGCCGTTACACGTATAATTTGTATAATTATGTTTTGGTGTTCATTCACTCACAGTACGGTATTTTATTTTATTTTTTATTTTTTAGATTCAATTTATTGTCACTGTACAGAGTATACAAATACTTTGATTTCATTGTCTACTCTAAGTATTTGTATACTCTGTACAGTGACAATACATTTAATCTAATCTAAAGAAATCGGAGATGTGCTGTAAAATAATGTTTGAAAACAAAGCACTGCGCTATAGATGTCATGCCACTTTTCTCCCCCGCCTCCGCCAGTCTATTGTGACCAAGTTGACTTGGACTTATCCACATGTCAATAGATAGAGTTACGCATCTCCAGAGGCACAGCAGAACGTCACTAATATGTGTCACCAGGTATATTTTTAGTCCTTCCCAGAGTAGAGTCGGATGGTGTTCATCATGCCAATACAGAGCCCAGAAATACCACGCCGGCATGACGGAACACGATAAGACTCCACCAGCAGCCGTTTCTTATGGAGACACAAAGGAGCCTCTGTGTGTCTCCATAGGGAAAGGCTGCTGGTCATCAATTTATTGGCAACAAAAACTAAACAATATACTGGTAGATTAATTCAAGTCTCCATGGGGTGAATAATCAATATTGTTTTTGGGTGAACTATCCCTTTAAAGCTCTGTGTTGTTGTGTCTAGCAGCCTGAACACAACAATTCAGAATCAATTTGAAAAAACAGACAAATCAATAGCATTGTGCCAGGGGGCTAGACTAGATTGTTTTTTTTAATTTTTTTTAACCTCATTTAAAAATCAGAGAGCATGTTACATCTGGTTGAATTCACACTTAATAGTAGTCTTCAAAACTGGTTGGAATAACGTGTTCCTTCCACGCGCTACGTCCAACCAGGGAAACTCCCCCCTGTCAGGTGTAAAGGAGCAACTTGGACACTCAAGCATGAAGGAAGCATGAGTTAAGTCCGTTGCTCTCCCCAGGTTGGCGGAGGGTGTGTAGAGCCCAGGATCACATTAGATGATTGACACAGGGGTGAAAAATGGGTTACAAAATTGTGGGATAAAAAATATATATATATAAAAAAAAAAAAAATAGTAGTCTTCAAGGGACAAGAAGGTGGCCACACACAATGGTGGCCAAAGTGCCAAAACTTTATTTTTGGACGCAGTAATGTAAAAATAAACATCTTGGCAGAAAATCTTCAGAGAGACTATTTGGATCATTCTGCAGTGGGCCGGCACCACTATGAAAGGACTTTGTGCAGTGTTTGACTTTGAATTCACACTTGACTACGCTTTACAGGTACAGTTTAGGGCATTGTAGCACCAGTATTTTAACATTGTGTTCAGAGGCAAACATACAGTCAGACCGATATCCTGAACCACTTCCCGTTTGGTGTAACATCCTCCCCTCTCTCACTCTCTCTTTCCGCAATGACATATGATTCTTTCCATGCCCTTTTGAAACCCCTGCCCTGAGTAAGAGCAGACAGTCATCACAGAGTAGCGCCACACATCCTGGTTTTATAGACGCCCATGGTTGCAGGCCTCTGGGTTTCATCTAAGCTGACCATGCCCATTAATAAAACTAACAATATAAAAACATTGATAATCAAAACACTAAAAAAAAATATATATATAGCCGATCTACAAGCTAAGCTACATTTTGTAACTAAAAAGCCATAATTTTGTTTACAAGACCACAGTACGAGATTAGAATTTCAGTGTCACTGAACAGGTTTAGGGCCTTGATCATCATCATCATGTTCCAGTTGTTCTGGGAGAGATTTGAACTTTACCCAGGCTGACCTGGGTAAAGTGTACAACTACTTCTTTAACCTTTTCGTAGCGTTGGAGTGAGAGTAGTGTGAGAGCCATTATTTTTGCGAGTTGGAGCTCCAGTAACCGAGTCACAGCAGGTGTGGGTTTTGACAGCCGTTTCGAATGTCATCTTTGAAGAAAAGTTCTGTGACTTGTTTGTTTATTGCATTTAGTGACAAGCACAATATTTTGTATTACCGGTAGATATATCTCATTAGTCATTACAGATCGGGAAGTCAAGAGTAAAAAGCTAAAAAGAGGCCTTTGCTTACTACAAATTATAGTAGCCAATAATTCTTTACCCCTTTTGCTCCCCAGTTTAGTTGTTATGCATATTAATTCCTCCCCACACACATTTCTGTGTGTTGTCACTGCTACTGAAGGCAACTCGCCTAGCGGATCAAGTCCGTCAGGAGACTCAACTCAAAGGGAGTTTTGAGGTGTGTTAGTGTCTTACAATTTAACTGGGTGCAGATTCTTGATGTACAGTACAGTGAAAGAATGTTCTTTGTATTGCAGCAGCAGTTCTTTGTATTGGAGCAGCAGCCTACCGAGAGAATGACACGTTTTGGCACGTCGGCCTTCCTCAGCGTTTCAAACTGTGCAAACCTCCAATAAAAGGATCATAAAATGAAATACTCAAGAGAGCACAGATAAGCCCGTCACCGCTAATGGCTCACCTGCCAGAGAGCAGCCCCACACAGAGGCGTCCTACTGCTTCCCGCCCAACACTCCCTGCTGACAGGTGGAGTCCCAACCCGTAGAAGTAATAATTTATGTGCAGTTTTTCGCAATTATTTAATGTTTATTGGTTCACAGTTAATTATTTATTCCTCCGCACCACTGTAACACCCCACCCTCGACTTCCCCATTTGAAGAATTTGTTCTCTCAACAGCAGTATTGTTTCCAGGAATTACATTTTGGGCAGGCAAGATGTGTTAATTGTCGTCTCACAATCGCAGCACTAAGGTTTTCAAAGAGATACCTGCCAGACGAGTAGGATACAAAGGCATGCATTTACATTCTAATGGGTGATTGAGGGTTGCGCTCTACCGCAAGGGCCAATCAGCCAGGCAGAAATGGATTTGGACAGGCACCTGTCCTCGCCTTATTGTAGACACGCCTCTGCTCAACAGTTAGGTTTTGGTGCCACTAATTAATTAATTACTCTACTAGTCCTTGTCTTGACATCATCTAATACAGCCTGTAGATCGGGTGTGTGTGTCACTGTATGTATGTCTTTGTTCAGCACCTGTAGAATATTTTTGAGATGGTGGTGGTCCCTTGTTCACAATCAGTTGAAAACCCCTGGTATAGACACTCAACAAAGCTGCATGCACTGAGATAGATTCAAACTCCTGGACGCGGTGGTGTGCAGGTACTTTACCACTGTGCCACCCGAGCGTCTCATAACGTGCATCAATTCAATCATTTTCAGTGACACCCAGAACCAGTCCTCATTTTACAGTGACATTTAATTCTATTTTAGACTCACTCAGAGGCAGCTTCCCCAAGGTTAGAGCAATAGTGACTTGATGACTACCTAAAGTCATTAGGCAATAGCTATGCAACTTTTGTCCTATGACATTTTATGTTTTTAAGAGATTATATACAACAACAAAAACTCAGTACAGAGAACAGAGAAATGAACGTGTTTAAGAGAAATGAACAAATCAGTAAAATAGTCATGTTCCTCCTCACCTGTCATGATAGGTAATGATGGCAGTGAGAGCTCGAACACATATTCTGTAGCACATCAAGTGGACCTTTTCACTCAGGAAGTTCTTCGTCCTTCAGGAAGAACAACACAACACTAGTGATTAAACACTTAAGCACTCATTTGCAAATTACAAGCCGTTCTACAAGCTCACAATGTGCCATCTCGTGACATGTTCTGAAATCCTTTTTTGTTGAAATTATTTCACCTATTAAATTGGGAGGTCAGGGTTAAATGTAGTTAACCAGATTCAGCAGCACAGGTAAGAGACAGGTAATAAAAAGAAAATTAATACAAATAGTAATCTTTATCAAAAGAAGAACAAACGTCTTACCTCCCATTTGGTAGTAGCCCTATGATACAGGTGAGGAACACAAGCAGGCCTACCCCAGTGAAGGCAAGAGTCACCCTGCCAGACAAAAACAGGTGACAAATGTGATTTTAGGAGAATAATAGGAAGTTAGGAACATCTCTAATAAGCAGTTGTTCAAAACAAGGTTATTAGTGTTAGTTTGAAAAATGTGAATATTGTTAACTGAAATAAAAAAATAAAGACTAGAAAAACAAACTGTTTAACTGTGTACTTAAAAATACAGAAAATGTCTTTAGTTTTAGTGAATCATTTCAAATTTGTCAACACAACATGCATGAGGCATAGGTGGATAGTGTTAATTGAGACTTGGGACGCCGAAATGACAGTCAATTGCCTTCACAAAGTTATGCGTCTGTATCTCACACACGGTCAAGGACAAGGCCTATTGTGAATTTGTTAAATCTCATCCCAGATAAATACCCCCTTATTAACGAAAACAAAACAACGACGAAACATTTACCTCTCGCCCCAGAGTAAAGACTACAATGAAACATTTTGGAAAATAAAAGAAGTAGTTGCCCATCTCTGATGTCTACTATTCCCTCTGTGATATATTTGCAGTGTGACATATAAGACAGTGCTGGCAGAGGTGCCAATTCTCCAAGGTCTTGTTAAGGACTCACAGTTAAATCCTTCAAAATGATAACAACATTGTCACTACCGGTAGTCAAAGGAGAGTAACAATGAACATCACCGTAAGGCAGCAACAAGACATTTCACCTGGTGTATGAGAGTCCTCTTATTGGTCTAAAGGCCATGCTATATTCCCCTATGCCTCTAACTTAACCGACTCTCACACCTGGCAGTGTTGTTAATGATCACGTTTTATCCCCCGCATGAATTAATTATCAAGTCAAGGTGACACCACAATGTTGCTGATAAAACTATATTGACAGCGGTTTCATTTCTCATAAAACCAACAGCTGAGCAGTGGTGGAAAAAGTACCTGCTTTTCTACAAACTCACATCGCGAGTCACAACACATTGTGAGCTTGTAGATCGGCTATTTTAAAATTGACGAAATGTATATAGGGCCGAAGTGGGTAATGTATGTTTTGTCATAATTATCAAAATCTACAAAGTAAATAGTACCTAAAGTTTTCAAATAATTGTAGCGGAGTAAAACTATAATATTTGACTCTGAGATGTAGTGGAGTAGAAGTAAAAGTATTGTAAATTGTTAATACTCCAGTACAAGTACAAATATACTTAAGTAAATGTACTTAGTTACTTTCCACCAATGCAGCTGAGAATAACAAATGTGTAATGCTGACACAACTCCCCTTTGTGACTGCTAGTCACAAACACAGCATGGTCATAAGAGAGCACATGTTGAATCATCTGGAACACCATCTTCAGGTTACACGTTTAATGCTTTTACTTTAAGATGGTGAACATTATGCAAGCTGACAGTAAATATACAAGTTACCCAAAAAAAACTATTAATTAAAGGGCCACTTCACCCCTTTTGCAAACAGATCTTATTTTAATGATGTTTAAGGACACAATAAACCCTTTCCTGAGGTTTTTATGTGTGTAAATTATGTGGTTTTTAAATATTTTAGTCATATTTTAGGCCATCTTCATGACCAAAATTTGTCATGAAAATGTGGTCTCACTTCCTTCCTGGACTACAAGTCACACATCCACGCAGCAATACAGTCAAATTCAGCAATACAGTCGGCTCGCGCATCATTGACTACGTTTACATGAGGTCTTTATAGTGGTGGTCCCCACGTTGCTCTTAGTCAGGATGGTGGTCCCTGGGTCAAAATCAGTTGAAAACCCCTGCTCTAACAAACATTAATAGTCCATAGACTTGGCTTCCAATCCATATGACGTAATTTTCAAAAGCCATGCATTGGAGGGGCTAGTGCTCCTCAAAAAGTACTTTTTCAGTACTGGCTACTACGTGCAGCACAGAGACCTGTGTAACAGAGCACACATGAGACAATGCTTATATAAGCCTTCTGGCAAGCCGACTAAATCTTGCTGAATCAATCATCCATGGTTGGAGACGGTGCGTACGGCTTAGAGAGGGGGTGACAATGACCTGAGGAGGCCAGCCGGTCTATAACTTACTGAGTAAGTAGGTTTACTAGCACACACAGCCATGAGACTACACAGTACTGTCTGCACAGTGCACACTGATGGCCTGATGTCTCCTCCCCACCTATCAATGGACTGGGGCCACACCGACCAGCCTTGGTTTATTGACCTTTACAGCTCTCCTCCAGGCTAGCTAACACGACTCTCCCACCCCTGCCTCGCACTGTGGGAGAAGGCCGGGACACTGTGAACTTGCCGTTATGAATTCGTATTTAGAAAGCTCATTCTTTTCCATCTTAACGATGACTCGAGTAGACCTGGATGAACCAGTTAAGTCTGTAAAAGTCTGTAAAAGTAGATAAAGATTAACAAGACTAAAATTTCCATAATTCACAGTTCATCATAGGGACATTCCTTTTTTATGATTATGAAAATGTGTGTTTCGCAATGTGTTTTCGCAATTTGTTTCGCAATTGAATAACGCAAAGCTTGACTTTTATTATCGAATTCATAATTGTGCTATAATTGCATCTTGCAAAATAGCCCAAAATATGGAGGACTGAGAATTAGAATCTTATTAATGCACATTCGTGTATATTTTTGAAAGAAATAGGACACTGTCCTTAATCCAAGACAGCTGGAGTACTGTGCTCCAGCTGACTGCTGCAATAACTGCCTATTGGCAAATCACAGTCTACACAACACAGTATGTGGGACTGTAGACAGACTGACTGGGCTCAGCATTCTCTAAAATCTATTAGTGAAGAGTACATTAACATTGTTGCAAGATATTACAGCCTTCTGTCCTGTGTCCAGGAGGACATTATGGAGACTCGCCCAATTCATTAAATTAAATGTAATGATAAATAAATGATGAACTCTAATAAAGTATTCAATCAATCTATACATTTTAGTAGCGACCGATTCATCTATTGTTAACTCTCATGTGTGGTTGACTGCAGGAGATGTCCAGGTAGATTGAAGCTGTTCCTGTTACATTTAACAGAATGTGAGACGTGGTGACGGGGCAGATGCATACCTGAGAGGCAGCAGGAAGCCATAGCGGATGACCACACCTAACCCCCACAGCACCGTCAGCCTCAGGCTGATGTAGTGGAAGTTGTGGTTGCTGCGCGTCAACAGGTTCCACGACTCCAGCTCCTCCGTGTTGAAGCGCTTGGTCACCTCGTCGTCCACGATGCTCTCCACGCCTCGCCGGGCAAAGTAGAAGATGTCGGACATCTCGAAATCCGAGGCCGAGTCCAGGTCTCTGTTGCTGCCGCTGCGCCGGATCTCTTTGATCTCCTCCACCAGGGAGGTAGAATCCCTGGCGATGATGGCTGTGATTGAAGGGTGAGGGAGGAAATCTAGTGTCAGTCAGTGTGCAACACATTCTGAACGTTTACACTCCAGCAGGAGCACACCCTCAACACTGCTACTACTTATAATCACATTTATTGTCACATGTAAATTCTCCTTCTACAGCATGTTCTGCGACCCACGGGTGGAATGCCCCCCCCCCCCTTCCCTAAAAGAAAATGCTGATCACTGGCATCTTTAAAACAGGCCTGAGAGGAAATGATCACTTTTCCTTTAACCCATTTAGACCCGAGGACGATTCTACAAATAAATCGTGAGTTTTCTGAAAAACCCATGTTTCTGTGTCAGTCGTTCTCAAGCTATTTCATGTCAAGGACCCAAAAAACTAAATTTAATTGGCCGCTGACCCCCATCTGAAAATATGTTGTTCCAGGGACCGCCCCAGAAGCAAAGATTTGAGTTAAAAACATTCGCTCCTTTTTCTTCCACTCTGTACATACAGTATAGTTTTATTCTTTTTTTCTGTGATGATATTGAATTTTGTTGGTATTTTTCATGTCACGTCTATGAATTGATTGCGTAAGGCCTGAATGGAAACAAGACCGCAATGACATTTTTGTGCTATCCCTTTTAGACCTTTTAGAGAAAAGAAGTGTTTGACTGTTCAATCAATCAAAAACACATAAGAAAAAATGTGGGTGTAATTCCTTTGTCATTGCCATAGAAAAAAGAAACGGAAGAAGAAGGGGGGGCGGGGGGGGCAAGAGGGAACGGAGATGAATCAAAGAAACCAAACAAATGATCTACTCTACTATACTATGGACGTTAGTTAAGGTGCGAGAGAAAAGAAACACAAAAAACAATAGCAAAAATAGTAAAAGTCAAGTGCAAAACAAAGTCAGTGCAAAAAGTCAGCACGTGTCAACCGCATAATCCACATAAGGTAAACTGAGGGCGCTTTCACACCGGACATGTTTGGTTCGTTTAAAACGAACCATGGTCCGCTTACCCCTTTGGTTCGGTTGGTGTGAACGTGCATCCGAACTCTGGTGCGGATCAAAGAAACGAACCATGGTCCGCTAAAAAAGGCCGGACTCGGTTCGCTTCCAATGAACCACGGTGCGGTTCGTTACTGGTGTGAATGCATTCGGACTTTATAGAGGAATAATAGGCTACAGGACGATAGCCAAAATAGCCGTCGGGCGTCGGCAGTTGTGAGGCTGCATTAATAATTAGTTATAAAAGCATGTATTTTTTACGGGGATCACTATTGATATGACAGCTGACAGTCTGATTTTAATAGTAGACGCATATATGTCGAGGCGCACTGCGCAGCGCAAATGTAATGGCAGCGTGGTTCACATGCGCAAAAATAACAGATGTACAAGTTGTACACGGAATGGTATGTACGGTATGGTAAATTTGGAGCGCATCTCTCTCTCTCTGCGCATGCAAGCAATTATATCTTCTTTAATATATCTCCTCTCTCTCTCTCTCTGACAGCACAGGAAGACGCATGCAGCCCCTGTGCGTAATGTGACTATATCGTTAGATTGGAAGACAATACAGTCTTGGCTGACAACAACAATTGAAAGTAGAGTTCCCAATGATTATGGTGATTTTTTAATTTTAAAAATCGCATAAGAAATGAGTGAGATATGCCTAAATAAAATGTTAGTGGTCTTGGCAATTTCTTTTATTTGTGTGCGATCCGGGGCGACGGGCGACGGCACGGCACAATAGATTTTCATTCATTTTTCAGATCATTGTCATGTCATTGCAAAGTTTGCACTGCAATGACATGACCACTGCAAACCATTAAATATAGCCTATATTAATTTCATAGGATATTGTACAATATGTGACATATTTCTTTCACCCGGTATTATTGATGTGAGTTGATCAAAATAGTATTGCCTATAGGCTATAATGCTTGACTTGTATAGCCTGGTTAATAAACCAGACTAATATCGCACGGATCCGCAGGATATTAGTCTGGGGAGGCTCAGCTTGGATTTCATTTCCAGGGAAACATTTTCTCTTTGACGCAATTGGTCAGAGCTACTGTCAGTCAAAGGTCTCAAGCATTGAACGTCACTGTACCAAAGCCCGCCCATATTGCATACCGTGTCCCTATTGGGCGCACACGTTTTCGTGTGTAGAAAATGGGCGTAAAATTGAGCCTCTCCAGACCGAAATCCGCCGGTAGGCAATTTTTTTTTGCCAACGGCTGATTCGGTCTGGTTTATTAACCAGGCTATGACTTGTATAGCCTAGGCTATACAGTAGGCTATATAATGCCAGCACAGTCATTATTCTCTTTCTTTAAGACTTAAGGCAACCCTTGACTTGATAGGCTTTCTCAAATAGACTACTAATAATAATGCGACGATACCAGAAGTCCATTAACGTAATCAAAGCGATGCAATGACAACTAAAATACTAACTAAAAGTGAGAACAACAAAAGAACAAGCTGACGGTGTGAATCAAACTTTTTTTTAATTTCTTTTTTAATTTGTCTCCTCTGTTCTGTTGCCTCGGGAGGTGTTTTCTGCTAACAGGCTTCGTTGTTTTTGGCTTTTGGCGAGGCTGCAGCTGGCTGCTATTGGTCCACTCCGACAGGCTGTTTTATTTTAAGCATGCGCTGCCGCCGCCGCCACGCAAAGTTATGACAAAGCTTGTGAGTCTTCATGTGAGAGTTTCTTTCTTTGTGTGTGTGTGTGTGTGTGTACATGAGGGGGAGGGACCCGATATATATGGGAGAGACGCAGAGACAGAGACATATTTAATGTTAAATAGGCTATACACAGGTGGTCCCAAATGATTAATTGATTACATCACTATAGCAAAAGACATAAAACTAGGTCAACTCAATTAGCTGCAGCGGAGCTGTTCTGACTTGAAGCTCAATACTAACTGACCACCTTCAAGTTTAAACCATAAGATGACATGGAAATGCCCGCAGATTTGATGCGCAGAAATATATATCTAATCGGGTTAAGGTGCACACATGGAAGAAAAGTCCATTTTATCGGGGATACCTTGTTGTAGGCTATACGTCTCTGTGAATTGTATGCATCAGCAGCAAGCACATTATTGTTCAAACACCTGCTCCTCTGTTCATCTGTTGCTCTTATTTGGCTAATAAAATAATTAATAAGAATGAATGCAATAGCAAGTTGTTGCTGTCATGTTGCTGTTCTCTTCTCTCTCTGTGTGACTGAAGGTTGCCCCAAAAATTGTAGACAGTGATTTCCCCTCATGTTCTTTCTCCCCTCACTATTTGGTTCGCTTAACATGTCCACGTGTCATTTGTTTACATATTTGGTACGCTTTACAAAGACCAGTGTGAACACCAAACGGACCAAAATCAAAATGCAAATATTTGGTCCTTGGTCCTTGATCCGGACCTTCTAATCTAAGCCAACTTTGGGTGTGAAAGCGCCCTGACAGTGGTATAATCCACAGGTAGTTCCATGGGGAAGTCTGAGTCAGTACTTACCATTTGAGTAGGGTTTATACAGGACATGATCCTTCTCTTTTGCTCCTCGCTCTAGCCTAAATGTCGCCCACTGCAAAGGAAGCAAAAAAGAGAAGTGGGGCATTAAAAAAAAAAAAAAAAAAAAAACTCAGCAATTCTTCACACATTGGGACATGCGAAGCAGCAGTCCATTTTGAATTTAAGCTACAGACACAGAAAGGGCCCATCAGGAAAAGGACTGAAACAATAATAAGCATGACATATAATGGTATAATTTGAGTGGTAGTTTCAGCTAACAACTTCAAATACATATTTTGGGGACCTCTCAAAGAACTATATTAAGTAGTATAATGTGTGACCTTTAATGGACAAGTAATACGTGACCTTTAATAGACAGACACACAATTATTATTTTTATCAATTGCACAACAAACAGGTATAAAGGAACACTTTGCCCGCAAAAATATATTTTATCATCAATTGCCTTGAATTCCTGGACAACGTTTAAAGTTCAAAGAATAACTGAGAAAATGATGAATTCGTTGGTTAAGTGGAACAACAACTATATCGAAGCATGTTGTATCTTCAGCGCGTTTCAGGCCAAGGACCCTTTACGGCGGGGCTCCACCGGGCGCGTTGCGTCTCCGTCGCGTGCGGCAAAAAACGAACCGGGCAATTTTAATGCAGTCACGCGACGCAACGCGGGCAGTGGAGCCACCCTTCATTGATTAAAAAGGGAACATTCCCTGACGGAGACTCGACGCTGACGCCCGGTGGAGCCCCGGTGTTAGCTGAGAGGTGTTGATGGGGTATTATACAGCATGTATAAAATTGTGTTGCATGTTCAACTTTTTTATTACAGTGTTAAATAATTAAATAATAATTATTTTAATGCGTTGGATTCATGTTAATGGGTATTTTCAGACATTTAAACGCTTACATTGTCAAAACTCTGTACTTGGTCGGCTCTTTTTTCCCCTCTACACCAAACCCATTTGCCGAAAATAGTAGATCTACAAGTTCACGCCGCCTTGCGCTGTGCTTGTAGATCTGCTATTATTGGCTAATGTTAGAATAGGGATGCTCGGGTTAATGCAACAAAAAAAAGGTCCCATCACCCAAAGATTTGGCGGCCCCCCCATGTAGTAACTCTGAGGACCGCCTACTAGGGGACGGGGTCCTGGACCCCCTCTATTGAAGACCCCTGCTATTGAAGTTTTCGATAGGAATCCAGGAATGTTAGGCTACATGGGGCAATTCTTTGAATAAATAAATTGATATAAAAGAAAATAATTTTCGGGGTGAAATAGACTGTTCCTTTCGGAGATTATGGTTTCGTTATCTCAGTAACAATCATAAAAGCAGTCAGTCAACGGGTTCATCAGGCTGGAGATAATTATTTATTATGGGCCATCTTGAAACTATATAGATTATTTTTTGCAATCATGCAATAACCAAAAGTATTACGTTTCATGAAGAGTGCTTCTGAACTGAGAAGGGCGAGTTCTGACTATAGGCTAAGTAATAATCATCCACATAGCAAATTCGAGAACAACTTCCCATTTCAGAATTAATCTGCCAAATGGCATTCATTCATCACCACCCTTATGCGCTACAAGCAGCCTACCGTGTCACGTTTGACGCGTGAAAGCCTAGGGTCCTGTGTGCACACATGGACAAAAAAACTGATTGTGTCTGCTGAGACGGGAAAAGGACAGAGTGTTCCCTTTCCCTTAGCAACAACAGGCAGAACATACAGTATCAGAGAAAAAAGTGGGAGGAGAACTGCTGCTGCTCCAAACTCAGATCATGCCACACACACAACATGGTTTAAATTGAGATTCCCTTAAGAGTGACAAAACATCAGCGAGGCCAATTCACATACTATCATCCCACCCACAGGGAATCGACTGTCACAGCTACCAGGTTGCAATAGCCGTATCATCCAATACTTAAGCCTATGTCTTTGTCCATGCTAAATACCACTGAAAACACCTCAAGGTCCAATTTAAAGAAAAATACAAGGAATGTTAAGCAATAAACCATGATGGCTATGCCCGAAGCAGATCAGCTGCTGCTGATTTCGTTTTGTTTTTTTTGCTTTGAAGGTTTATGTGGGCTTTTACTAGTTTAAACAAGTTTAAGTTCACTGTGACCCATGAAACACGTTGAAAAGTCAACATTGAACAGCCAACTTGCATAGTACCACTGTTTCTCTACATTCCTGAAAGGTTGAGGATTTCGAAGATACTAGGTTCTCTCTGAAAACGGTGTTTGGTGCGAACTAACTACTCACTGGAATGCGGAACTGGAGTTGAGCCACATTTTCTGCAGAATGAGAAGCAGCATGCGTGAAGTGACGCTCACCAGAAAGCGTGACCGTTGGGTTTCCTGGTGAATCAACAAGTTCACATCCATGATTGTGCCGTCATGGGTTTGAATCCAGCCGAGCTCATGACCCTGCCTTTCTCGTGTCACGACCCCAGTGCTCTTTGCTGCCTCTCCACTTTACTGTCAGTTACAGTTACAGCTAATTATTAAGCCTACAAAATCCTGATGGACCGACCGTGCTTTCCCAGAGTTACGCTAGTCATAAATAAGTCAACGTTTAAATGAAAGTGTCCTCTTTTGACTTTGCCATTAGAATATTACATGAGACCATTGAAAAGGATTTATAATACAGAAATGTCAACCATCTGTGAAAAGTATGTTGATTTATGCAGTATGCACTCAATAATTTCGAACAAATTACTTCAATGGGGCGTGGCATGAAGATGATTGGAATACTAGAATAAATATTAGAATACAACTCAAAAATCAAGATTAAAACAATAAAAGGTTTTGAATATTTCACTATGTGCAATGAATCTAATATAGTAAAGCTTTCACTTTTTTAATTATATTACAGAAGAAATTTTAATTTTACACTATATATATATTTCTTTGAGAATATGTATGCTGCTGCTTCAGGTCAGTGAATTGAAAAAGAGCAAAGTGGCAGACTGGCACATTATGGCTCCAGAGGTAGGGGACACACCAAGTAGTCTTATGCAATACTCACAGAGCAGCAAGCAAATCAATACATGGAATAGGCACACTTGGAACTATTTTACTTCAAATGATGAGTACCAAGTCATCGTAATGTAAACAGCAATACGTTCTGTGTCTGTCACCACTGCAGAACATGGATTGTGTTGCTCATATACGTGACTCAACACACCCGTCTTTTGCTAAGCTGTTTTTGAGTGGTGCAACCACTCAAAAATCTTGACTATGTTTAGTACCAGTAGGGGCAAAAGTGGCGCTGTTGTGCCAGAAACAGAGAGAGAGAGGGTGCTGCACTGTTGCCTGCGCGAGAGAGAGAGAGAGAGAGAGAGAGAGAGGGGCAGTGGGAGAGGAGAGTTGCACCACTCAGTTCACACAGGTGTGATTTTGTTAGTAAGTCAACTATTTACAAATTCAGCATGATGGCCATCCACCTGCCGAAGTGACTAATAGAGTAATTGAACTAGTGTAAGTATTGGTCTGATGTCAATTCTCCCCCCTATCCTAAAGGATTATAGGAAAGTAGTAAGCACACATCCAGGTCAATTGGGTGCATATACCCTCAATTGACCTGTGTATATGCCAGCGGTGAGTAGAGCCATAGAATACAGACACACACCTCATGTTTTTCACTCATTGAGACGTAAACAAAACACTATATGTAATTTCAGATTTTTAGATGGCCCCTTGAGATGCAGCATCTCATTTTCGAGGGGGACCCCAGACGCATACAAATTGGGTTCAGTGCATTCACGTGTAGCTACAACAATTCACAATTCACCTTTTCTCTAGGTCGCATGGTAGCTACTTGAGATGAGCCATCTCTCATGTCTCCCTGAGGTATATTTATTTCTGCCACTAGATCCTGCTCTCAAGGGACATGCTGGCTGGAAAAGTGCTGACAGAAAAGTGCTGAAGACAAACCAGAGAAAGCCTGAGAAGAGAGAGACCTTCTCTGGTTTCATCTAAGGTTCCATTTTAACAGTGACCATCTGCCTCAGAAAACACTGGAATTAACTATCAACCATATATTGCACAAGTGAACTGAAGCTGGCCCGCAGTCCTCTGGCAAGTTGGAGACTGGGGTAATTTGACAACAATTGTAACAGTGGCTATTGATAGTCTGGTTCCTCTAGTAACCGGAGTCTAGTTACATAATATGTAGAATAGGCCTCCTGGCTATGATGCAATCTCTACCAGTAGAGACCCAGGCTTGTTATTGAATAATGAACAGACTTGTGGGACTGGCATATTCGTAGACCTCCCCCCAAACAGGAAAAGAAAAGAAACTGCTGTTTTTAAAGATAAGGTGTCAGTGTTTTTTCTTTTATTGCGAACTCACTGAACAGACTTGTGGGACTGGCATATTCGTAGACCTCCCCCCAAACAGGAAAAGAAAAGAAACTGCTGTTTTTAAAGATAAGGTGTCAGTGTTTTTTCTTTTATTGCGAACTCACTGAGCACTAACTATGAGACCCTGCAGATCATGTCTGTGTGTCTGTGTGTGTGTGTGTGTGTGTGTCTGCCTGTCTGTCCCGCTGTGACACCACCCGCCCGCCACCAGAGGGCGCAGCTGTAGCACACACACACACACACACACACACACACAGTAGAACACTTAAAAAAATTACTAACTAAAAAGGGAGAAAAAAAGTACGTAATTTATTCTAATTGTTGTTATTGCAATTTACGAGCTGCGTTCGCTTCCCACGTTTGCGCGTCTTACTTGTAAATATATAATGTAAATGTCCTTGTGGTCCCATCTTTTTTGCTGTTGTTATCTATGCTGCTGCATCGTCTGAAGGAAGCCAAACAAAAATAAGTTTTACTCTAATGTACCTGTACACAAGATGTAACTATGAAGTTCAACCTTGGACCTTGGTTGTGTACATGGCTTGGGTTTGTGTTTAGTGTAAACTAAAGGTGTGAAACAAATTTCTAACACAGACTCCCAATATATACATCCATACAGCCAAAATTGTGTGTATGAGGGGCAAGCTGATGGGCCGCAACAGTTGACATGTCATTAGTTCTCAAACCGAATAATTCCATCCTCCACGCATCACTCACTTGTACTGTAGTCACAGTGTACAGTCAAAAATCATGACTTCGAACACTACTTTCTTTCTTGACACAAATCAAAGATATTTAAACTGCAGAGTGAAAAGTAGAGACATAGTGGTAGACCAAGTATAAGAGTTTACATGATTAATGGTGTTGCATGACAAACTCTTACCTCAAATATCTTTAACAAAGACTTCATATAGAGACGTCTGATCCCAAAGGAGACACCCAAGGTGGCAGGCACGATGATGAAGACAAGGAGCAGGGTGAACCACACGGTGAGAGAGATGCCCAGGAGAATGCACAACAAGTTGTCAAAAGGGTTGAAGAAAATAACTTCCATCTTGAACGCAGTTGGAGATGGAAGATGTAGGTAAGTGATCACCCGTTTAGAACCTTATTAGAACCGCAGAAACAGGGACAGTGTCTGGGTTGGACCACACGTGGCCCCTAGTCTCTGTTGTCAGAACAATATCTTCATTAAGGCATCAGCGGAATTAAACATCTCCTCACATGGACCATGGTGGAATCCATCTCTGCAGAAGTGGCTATGTTGCTGTTGTTGCCCTTCTGGGCAAAATTAACATATTTCATACTTTTCACCACCCATCAGTTTTTCAAGACAACTTCTGGTCCTCCAATACCTGGGGAATGGAATCAAGGTAGGGTGATGATTGATGAACCAATCCTTACGGCAGATACAGCACGTGCTTTATCTGAACAGCTGTTCCTTCCAGGATATGTCAACAATGGGGCCGAAGGCAATTCGGGGTGCACAGCAGTTGGTTCTTTTCCACTTGACCTGAAATAGAGACCAAAACACTCCATAAGACAATATCCTCTCTTTTACCAATTACCACCCCCTGAGGAGTTAATTCGGGAAAACCAGTGCCTTGGGAGTTATCTGGTAGTTTATAAAATACGACTTAATTTCTTCTTCCTTGTATTGTTTTGTGTCTCTTTCTCTTATCTGACCTGCTCTTTCATAATATATGGACACCCCCGAGTGACCGTTAGAGATAAGGCTGCCTGGGCTGGAGAACGTTATTACTAGAGATAACAGGCCCGTGTCGGGATGATGCGTTGGGCCCCCTTCATCCATCCACCCGATGCAGCAGCACCACCACCACCACCACCACAGCGCCTATGCTAAAACAACACGACTGGTGGTGGAAGCTAATCTATTATCCCTGGTACTATTACACGTGTAGCTACCTAGTATATCCACCTAGCGTTACTGGCAACGTCAAGTCCCGTTCAACACAAATCCTCAGTAGTGGCGCAATGTTACGTAGTACTAGTCGCGTGTATCCCGTCTCATCCCATGCAGCCAAATATACAGTACGACAGAAAAGTCTCTATGCTTGCTTGTTGTTGCCCCCGGAGTTAGCATTGTGGGCTAACTATGCTCTGGATGCTAAAGAAGAAGCTTCACTTCCAACAGTAATGCTAGCTTTCAAGGGAGCCCCCTCTTCTAAAAATGAACTGTGTGTACCAAATACAAGTGCGGCTGTTTTAATCCGTTTACAAGTCGTTTTGCGCTTACAAGCAGCTAGTTTCGGCCGTTGAGTGCTCCCACACTTACCCTTTAACTGTTCCTATCGATGCGAGGCGTCTCTGTTCATCATTCTTTTGTCTGTCTGTGTGTGTGTGTGTGTGTGTGTGTTGGTCGTGGGACCATAGGTTGTGTGAATCTGTCTCCACCCGGTGGAAAACACTAATAGAGTCAGACGGGTAGCGGTCCGGTTGCGGTTAGCTGGATGAGGAGGCTGATAGGGAGATATACTGCTACCCCATAGCCTGGAGGGGCGGGCAGGCTAGGTAGCTTGATGAGTTTTGAACTCTATCGTTTTGAATGATTGATTACATAAACAATCGTATTAAAATGTGTATTAACCTGAGTCTATAAAATAAAATCTCAGTTTCTATGCTATAAATGCATACATGTATTAGTACAAAAACAATAGATTTACAAAAAGTTAAGTCATAAATATTAGCTAAAACAACCATCAGTTGCCTGACAAACATGACTAGCCAATGAAAGCGCGACCGTACCACCGGTCAATGGGATCCCTAGACTATCCCATCTGGTTCAATCCATTTAGCTGTAATATCGGTCTGTCCTACTATGACACCTGGTGGTGAAAATAAGTCTAGTTAAAGGACAACGTTAGTTTTTTTTCAACCAAGGTTCATGTTTTAGGTTGTTCATTTGCTGCTTTCTTTCGTTTTAGGGATTTTAGCTGTTT
Organism: Protomyctophum parallelum; assembly: GCF_964188405.1. NCBI lineage: Eukaryota > Metazoa > Chordata > Actinopteri > Myctophiformes > Myctophidae > Protomyctophum > Protomyctophum parallelum. The sequence continues at coordinate 46,313,748 of NC_139710.1, forward strand.
TTGACAGGGGAGAATGGGGCTAAATATGTATTTTATATTTATATATATTTTTTTTACAAAATGTTATAGCGATTTCTTTGTTTTAATCATTTACTATAGTCCTACTATACCCCAAGAAATTACATCTGTCCACAAAAGATCCCAGGATCTACTGAATGTGAAGGTAGCCTACTGGGGGGAAGCCACACTGTGTGTCATAGGCTCAATATGTCAGTTTGACACAATCAGTAGTGATGCACATCAGCGTCGGAGAGGAACAGGCACTGTCAGATCAGTTACGCAACTTTTGGGAAATCGAATCCCTTGGAATCCACATGAAAGAAATGCATTCTGAGAAGGAAGACATGGCAGTCTATCCCAAGCCGTGCATATCCACGGCTTCCCAAGCCGTGCATATCCACGGGCCAAGTTGCATCTCACACACACACACGCACACGCACGCACGCACGCACACACACACACACACACACACACACACACACACACACACACACACACACACACACACACACACACACACACACACACACACACACACACACACACACACACACACACACACACACACACACACACACACAAACAAACGTTTAAATTACTCCTAAACATTTTGCCAAACATCACACACTCTCCTATCCTCCTGGTGGAGACCTGTGCCCAGAAGGGCATCTCTTAGGCCCATTTAATCATATAATGCATTTGGATGGCAAAAATGGCAGATCTGCAAGTTCAGTGTCTTGAATGAGATGTGTGAGTTTGCATATCTGCTATTTTCCAGCATAGGACCGTTGCACAGTGAAGTATAAACAAGGCTTTAGGATTTATAAGTCGTTTTTAGAATCCTCCTCCTCAGGAGCATATCCACGGATATCCCAAGCCGTGCATATCCACGGGCCCCGGCTTCCCAAGCCGTGCATATCCACGGGCCCCGGCTTCCCAAGCCGTGCATATCCACGGGCCCCGGCTTCCCAAGCCGTGCATATCCACGGCTTCCCAAGCCGGCATGCCTATTCCCACTATACGCTGAGGAAGAAATGCCACTTGACAGTTTTCAAATCAACCTCATGGTGGCGCTACAACAGGCCAAGTTGCGTCTCTCACTCACACACCCACACACCCACACACACACACACACACACAGTAGATCCCATGATCTTTTGTGGATCATGTAATTATGTAATTTCTTGGGGTCAATAATACAAAAATAAATCGCTATAACATTTTGTAAAAAAAGAAATATTTAGCCCCATGCTCGAATACCCCCGACCCCTGTCAAAAACAAAAAAAATGAACACTCATCTTTTACTTTCTCTAATAACCTAAAACATGAACCTTGGTTGAAAAAAAAAAAGGATGTCCTTTAAGCAGCAGGAAAAGTATTAGACCTAGAAGGTATGTGATCATACTTTGTAAATTCTGTATCACAGGCATAGATCCCTTGCACCCGCTCCTGGTAGAAATGAAAGATGCGCGGCATAAATGTGATAAATGCTCCGTTTGTACTCACCCATTCAATAATTCCAAAGACGCGGAGTGAAATAGTGTCCTCTAGTTTCATATCCATGTGAAAGTTCTGGCACAAATTGTGTATTTAGTCAAATCTCCACTTTTTCACAAGCTGCACACGGACTCAGGGGCCCGGGATGACAGCTATACTTCATTTATCAAAACTTCCTCTGATCACCACTAACGTCATCACCAATTGACCAGGGAAGCACAAATGTTTGGGACACACAATTGGCAGGTGCATTGCGATAGGTGCTGGGTAAGAAACATTTGTGCTTCCCTGGTCAATTGGTGATGACGTCTGTGGTAATCAGCAGGAATTGTTGGTAAATTCAGTCCATCGATCATTCCGGGCCCTCTCCCGGAGAGAATGTCGTCCGTGTGCACCTCGTGAAAAAGTGGAGATAATTGACTAAATACACGTTTTGTGCCAGAACTTTCACATGGATATGAAACTAGTGGACACTATTTCAATCCACGTCGTTGGAATTATTTAATGAGTGAGTACAAACAGAGCATTTATCACATTGATGCCGCACAAATTTCATTTCTACCAGGAGCGGTCGCAAGGGATCTATGGCTCCTGTATGTGGAATTACTGTGCCAACTGTATGTAACAACGGAGACATTCTAGGGCTAGACAATTATAACCAAGAAAACGTAACCTTCAGCGACCACCATCATAATTAGATTAATACAAAAACAAAGAAAATACATTGGGACGACTACGTTTATAAGTATGTTTATTCACACACATCAATGGTATCCACCCGAACACAATAAACATTTCAATTTGGCACACCAATTGTTTTTAATGAACTCTTCAGCTTGAAAGAGCTCTAATCCACCACAAGGGGATAATAATATGTACTGTATATATATAGATATATAAAAAGAAATGTAAACGTTCCATTATCACAAATAAAATATATTTAGATTTTTTAAGTCCGTGCATAAGCTCAACAACCCACAAACAACATTTTTATGATTAGGACCTTGGGTTTCTCTGGCATAGTAGCATCAAATGGGCCTTCAACTGTGCTGCATAACGTATGCTGCAAAATGCAAAGAGGGTACAAATGGCCCCATATGGGTTCCTTTGGTTCCACTTGTTCACTCTTCAAGTTAAATGAAAGAAAAAGATTTCACTTTGTAGCATCCATTGGCTATCATGTTCTGCTCTGCAGGAGAGCCTCAAAGTCTGGGGCGCAAACCATTTTATGTTTGATGTGTCCCAACACCGTCATATCCCCTGTTCGTCCCTCTGTCCCAATTGACACCAGATCCTGTGGACAGAAGGGATATAAATGAGTCTAATTAGATTAGAAAATATACTATAAATATTATATCATCACTGTCGGGCAGACAATGTGTATCGGTATGTCCAGAATTGTTACATTTCATGGAAATGGAATTAAATAACCTATGCTCCAATGAAACCAATGTAGTTATTATTTTAGTGAAAAGCTCTTGTAAATATATTTATTTCATTGGTTAAAATCTTTATAAAACTCACAGACAAGACTTTCAACCTGAACCTGGCAACACATTGCGTGACACTGTCATGTGATCAGTGATGGGCAAGCTACTTGGAAAATGTAGTAAGCTACACTAACAGTTACTCTATTAAATATAGCTCAACTACAACGAAGCTATCCCCAGAAAATTGTAGCAAGCTACACGGCTACATGGCAAAAGTAGCTAGCTACATGGACACTACTTTTATTTTATTCATGTTTTTATTAGAGCTGGGAGCCTGGGACTCGATTAAAATGTTTTATCTAATTAATTAGAGGCTTTGTAATTAATTAATCTTGTTTAATCATATTTTAATCGCATATCAATATTCGACCTGAGAACAGTGAGAAACCTTTTTTTTATGTTTCGTTTTGTATCCCAGTGAATCAATGAATAGTGACTTTGGAATTCCACTAATTTTCAACATTTTACTGTCATTAATATACCTTTGAGTTGTTGTGTGGAAATAATAAAAAGTCCCCCCATTCTTTGTTGCCTAGAACTGGAGGTCTGAAAAAACGGTAACATTATGAAGTACATCTGTGACATCACAAAGATGTAGGCTACTTCATAATATTACTGTTTTTCCCCCAGAGCTCCAGTTCTAGGCAACACAGAATGATGAATAAAACTTTTTTATAGTGCCTATATGAATAGTCAAATGTGCTTTGCGTGGTGGGGCCAGGGGGGCAGTCAGCCAGATATTTCGTGAAGCCTCATTTGAAATCGGTAGTTCATATAATGGCCTGTTGTGGCGCTGGACCGGACCCAAAAAGCCCCATAGCTCCATAGAGGCCCATGTATTTTGGCCCAACTTCACCTAGACTGTATTACCTTAATAAACATGGTCATGAATACTTTCTTCTTCCAGTCACTAGTTTAAAGTCTCATTTCTAATGTCATAATATTCTTTTTGGAAAATTATGGTCCCATTAATTTAAAAAATGACCATAAAGAAAAAAAAACATCGCGTATGTTCTGAGGGGCGTGGCTACCATTACAGTCTATGATCGGGATTCCCCTCCCACTCGAGTCAAAATAAAAACCAACGGAGAAGAAGGGGGGAAGTCCCGCCTCGTTGTCTGGGCAGCCAATGACCAGCTGGTATACAAAACGGAGCCAGCCAATGGCCAGCTGGTACCAAAGATGGCGACTTACATCAGGAATTAGCATATTATTACAGGCTTCATTTTACGTTCATGTTAGACCCGGGGAACGCTTTGTCCATATTTTTTACAGTCTATGGGTGGGGCATGAGAAATCAAATAAAAACAACTTTAATGGGGGGGAAACACTTAGACAAAGGAATACAATCAAAAACTGTGGAATGAACTGCTGAGGAGTGTGCATTTCACATGGGGTTGGGGCAGACCATTGTCTGACCACGGCACAGACTTCCACAGTAAGCTTCAAGCTTGAAAGCTTCATGCTGTGGTGAAATCCCCTGCGAGACATGTTTAAGCTAAAGCAGAGCATGGAAGCTAACGTTGGGCGTATGGATTATGGAACCTTTCCCTCCGATATTGCACACAACCATGCCGTTATCCACGCGTCCATCCGATAGCTTTTAAATGTAAATGTCCCATCCACTGAGCAAAAGCGATATAAGCGGCTTCTTCATTCATTTGGGTTTGGGCTTTCTGACGGAGCTGTACTGCTGCTGCTGCCTGCTGCTGCTAGCCTCGCTCTATGGAGCAGAGTGTAGAGTAGGCGTGCCGCAGCCAGTTCAGTAGGGGCACTTTCGGAAATAGCGCACTGAGCGCACTGTGCAATGCAAACTAATAGGCCAGTATGCTCCGGTGCGGTATTTCCGAACGCGCCCCTAGAAATGCGCCCAGTGAGAAACGTTCCGCGGTGAATTTATTTTTGCAAATCTTTATTTAACAGTCAATTTGTAACGTATAGCTTTTGGTGGACGCTACGTCACTACTTGGGTCTAAAAATAGCTACACTACAGAAAACGCTACATGGTGCAAAAGGAGCGATGCTACCGCCACGCTACTGATAAATGTAGTTAAGCTATGTAGCGTCGCTACTTGTAGCTAGCTACTGCCCAACACTGCATGTGATGATGTTTAAAATAGGGCATTATCATTTATCAAAAAAACATAAAATGAAATATGGAGTTACAAGGTTTCTTCCCGATAGCGATGATATGATAAAGACAGAGATGTGGGATCACACACATATTTGTACATATAACAATCATAATTATACATCAATATCATGAAATTATATTGTTGCAGTCGGGTAGAACCTTGTTAAAAACACTACTTTTCAAATATTTAATATTTTATTATTTATTCAATATAAAAACAAAAAGAATAGAGGGTATGTGGCATGCGCATGCATAAAGTGAGTGCCAAATCGAGTGGCTAATGAGAAAAAAAACACAAAACAAAATTATATATAACATATATAATGCATTATGTATGTTACCTGAAGAAAGGCGCATGAAGTGCCCAAAGCAACATCCAGTGTGATGTCTCCCAGAATGAGCTGAACGCAGCCAGACTTCCGTACCACCATTTTCCCCACCAGACCCTCCCTCAGGTCACGCAGGGTGCAATTATTCTCCTCTACTTGCTCTTCCTATTGTACAACAGGTAAAAGAAGGCTATTGTTCCCATCATCATAGATGCAGTATATAAGAATATATTGGCTCATATATACAGTTGATCTAGCATGCACTGTATGGTACCTTAGATTCAGTTTTCACAAGCAAAGACTGCCCATCTTCCGTCCGTGTCTCCGTCGTCACCGGACGGGCCTCTACGGTGGGGGGCTGGCCAGGCAGAGAGTCGGGAAGCTGCATGAAGAACAGCTCATCACCTTTGGCCAGACTCAATCTGTGCAGAAGGTCAGGCAGAAACTCAGGCTCAGGGAGAGGGGGAGGCCTGAACGAATTCTCTGCTGGCACCTTCTTACTCGCGCCATCTTCAGGCTCCTGTTTCACTGAAAAAGACATAATAACTGACTTATTGCAAGTATTTGTGCATAGTCATTAGAATAGTTTCAATTCAGCTGTTATGAAAATGAATTCACAAAAATATAATTTCAACCCGACACCCCTAAACAAACAAGTATAAAATTAAGTATTTAATTATCATTAATTTTCTGTGTATATTTCAGTAATATACTTACTATTGTTGTTATTTCTATACCATAAGATGGTGATTGATTGAATACTTATTAGCAGTTTGCAAAAAATAAAATAAAAATTAAACCCAAGAAAGCCTGTGGCTTGTTTCCATTGGGATCCTTACTCAATGTACTCAATTCAACTAAACATTCAACGACAGACATACTGACAGACACTCAGAATCCACATAATACATTGTGTCTTGTGTGCATGTTGTTTTTTTGTAAATACTGCAGTTGAGCGTTAATTTAGACTTTTATGAGAAGCTATGATAAAAAAAACTTCCATAGGCCAGTATGACTCAGGTGCTGATAGAAGGGTCAACCTGACCTTTTACTTGTGTATACAGTAGCCAGTTGCACCACCTGATACCAAGTTAGCCTAGTTATAGCGTAATTATCTTCTAAACCAAGACTTAAGCATTACTCAAATTAAAGCTGTTGCACGCACCACACATCTAAAAGTAAAAACTAAGTATTTGTGCAAGCCCTTAGGCAGCACTAAAATACCGCATACAATGGCAGACCATTTTGGTTTGGCCAATTAATTAATTGTAGAAATAAAGCTTTCGGACACCTAGAAGCAAGGCGTATGAACAGGTGTGTAGGCCAGTGGAAATCAATGATAAGAAGAAAGATACGTTGCCTTAATAAAAGTGAAACTCATGTACTGAGCAGTATAACTCAGTGTGCGGGCGTATCTTTCTTCTTTTCGCCAATTAATTAATAAAATATAACAAACAGTAATGGCAAGGTGATTTGAACAGTACGCTTCTTGTATTACAATTAATAATCAACAAAATATGTGAGTCATGACGAGGTGGTACATATGGGGGAGGACTGGAGCCTGGTACCTTTAATCCCATGTCCTGTGTCTCCTTCATCTTCCTCTGCCTTTTCAACTTTAGGAAGAGCATCAGCAAATTCCTCCTTGAATCCCCATCCAGATACAGCTAGGGGGAGCTGAACAGGACAGCTTCTTTCCTCACTCCTCAAAAAAGGATCATCTATAAACTAAGGCAACAGGGGGAAAGAAAGAAATCATGTTGATCTCGGAATCCACATGGGAACGTCGTAGTTCCCGCGTGGATCTCGGACTTGATGTGGCCAGCCTGTGATGATGAATCATCTACGACGCTTAATGCTCCAGTGGTTTATGAGATCAGTTCTGGACGCACGCACAAATACATACACAAACAAGAACGACCCTCTTATAGATGTCAACCTCCTGCAGAGCCACATCGTAAAAATGAATGAACGAACGAATACAGAATGAACACAAGAAACAGTAGGACACGTAGGGACTCACGTTGTCTCGCTCCAGATTGCGGAGAATCTCTTTGGTTTCCTCCTCGGTCTCCCTCTTTTCTTTTTTGATATTGATGATAGGCGAGGGTCCCGCGCTTGGGGCCTCCTTCTCACTTTCATAGGCACCTGCATAAAAATAGTAGCAGGTCTACATTTTATCCTCATTCAAACTCCCCTTTGAGCTTATAAGCTTTCAAAATGTGACAGCAGTACAATGATACTGGTTATTCTGCCAAATGGGGCCAGACTCTTACCTCTCCTCTTCATCGTCATCTCCGCAGGACCCTGTTCAAAGATGGAGTGGGACTGGATGACCTCTGGGCGACCCCGGCCTCTGCCTCTATCACCCCGCCCCCGGCTCCCCCGTTCTGCATCCCTCCTTTCTCGCCTCGGTCCACCCTCAGCTTTCGCGCTGTCATGAAAGACGAAGTTAGTGGCCAAAAGGCATTACAGTAACAAATGATACATGTATAATCTCAACTGAACTTACTCTTCTTTGGTTTTTCGGCCGATAATGTTTGGGGTAAAGGTTTTCTGCAGGAGAGAGAAACCACACGTGGTAAGGTTAAACAGGTGCAGGATCGTCAATTTCTAAAAGTTGTAGTTCACCGCAAAATAAATCACTTATTTTCTATCAATTAACACCCCGTGATGCCTTGAATTCATGGAGATCGTTTTGTTTTTGTCACATTCCTCAGTCAATAATTTGATGACCGGGTCAGCGGTCAATAATAGGAGACTCCGCCGGACTCTGCCGGTCATCAAATCATTGACTAATTATTTTCCTAATGAATAACTGACTCACTGTATTGTGTATCTATAGTTTCATGATTACTGTGATGTGCTGCTTGCCCTTTCCTCTTTTCGTTTTTTTTCTTGTTTGTTTTATTTTCTTGTGCTTTTAATTTATACCTTTCTAGTTTGTCTTACTTTATTTGTATACATTTACGATTCATCTTTATGTGGAAACGTAAAAATTCAATACAAAAATATTAAAAAATATATATATTCACTCAATCAATACCCGATCAAATGCAACAAAAACAAAAAATCTCCATGAATTCAAAGCTTCATGGGGTGTGTAATTGATAGAAAATGTGTTTAGAGTACACAGAGTGTACAGATTATACAGTCTCAGAGTTACAGACCTGTCAGGGTCTATTATTATATGGACCGCTGAGGGTCCTTGGACTTGACGTTGAGAACCAATGCATATTAATCAACAACATCTAGCACTCACTAATTGTGTGAATGAGAATGTGTCTGTGTCTGTGTGTGTGTGTGTGTGTGTGTGTGTGTGTGTGTGTGTGTGTGTGTGTGTGTGTGTGTGTGTGTGTGTATATTAACCCATTCTGACCGGGCACCCATTTTGGTGTCGGCATCATGTTATGCTTTAGCTATTTAATAATAGCAGATCTACAAGCTCATATCGCGCCACCGAGTGGCGCGATACGAGCTTGTATGTCTGCTATTTTAGAAAAATCGAAGAGCGACTGACATTTTTAGAATCTGATCTCAGGTCAGAATGGGTTCATCAGACCAGTGTGTGTCCGGCGGAAACCTCGTATGAATCTGATCTCAGGTCAGAATGGGTTAATAGTGTTTTTAGTACCTTCTTCACCCCTCCCAGGGTGAGGTCTCTGGAGCGCATGGTGGGGAGGCGTCCAGGAGACAGGGCAGCCGGCAGTCTGCGTCCCATCGGCGTCGCCCTGCCACTGCCTCCAGGTGTGGACGCACGCTGACCACCGGAGTCGTTGGAGCCTGGTTCAGCCATGTTCAACTGGAGGAATAATACACAGAGTTATTATAGAGCCTGGTTCAGCCATGTTCAACTGGAGGAATAATACACAGAGTTATTGTAGAGCCTGGTTCAGCCATGTTCAACTGGAGGAATAATACACAGAGTTATTATAGAGCCTGGTTCAGCCATGTTCAACTGGAGGAATAATACACAGAGTTATTATAGAGCCTGGTTCAGCCATGTTCAACTGGAGGAATAATACACAGAGTTATTATAGAGCCTGGTTCAGCCATGTTCAACTGGAGGATATAATACACAGAGTTATTGTAGAGCCTGGTTCAGCCATGTTCAACTGGAGGAATAATACACAGAGTTATTATAGAGCCTGGTTCAGCCATGTTCAACTGGAGGAATAATACACAGAGTTATTGTAGAGCCTGGTTCAGCCATGTTCAACTGGAGGAATAATACACAGAGTTATTATAGAGCCTGGTTCAGCCATGTTCAACTGGAGGATATAATACATTGAGTACAAAGGGCAGAAAGGATAGGAGCTGACAAACACGTTCTACAAAAGACAAATGTTGACAACATTGTCGGGGAAAGAAATCACTGCCCCTTGATTGGTTACTGAAATATTAGCACAAAATGTAGACCCTCTGATTTTGTATTATCTGATTTGGCAGAATCGATAAATACATCTATGAGAGTCTACATTTTGGGCTAAACGAAATACCACTTAGACTGTGGAAACAAGCAGTTTGCTTTTGTCTGTGTGTGTGTGTGTGTGTGTGTGTGTGTGTGTGTGTGTGTGTGTGTGTGATCACACATCGGTCTGAACAGCCTGACAGCCTCATATACTATATTTGGAGAAACGTCATCATCGACAACTGCCATAAGCAAGTAATAAGTGTGTGTGTGTGTGTGTGTGTGTGTGTGTGTGTGTGTGTGTGTGTGTGTGTGTGTGTGTGTGTGTGTGTGTCCACATATACACGCGTTTGTGTTATAGAATTGTCAGTAAATGATCTAATCAATACAAAATAAAATACATTAAAGAATACCAATACCAACACATCAGCATTATGAGTCTTATGCACCGACTTGTAAAAACTTATGTGGCAAATATTTTCGATGTATTCAATCAATTAATGATTTGAGTGGGTGGCATGCAAGTCGAGTCAGTCGATACTCGAGTCTCGACATCACAACATATTAAATCAATCAACACACATGGCCAGTTGGCCACACACACACACACCATGGAGCAAGGCAAGCAAGATTACAAACGCTAACAAAGGACATGATGTGTGATGTTTTGGAGTTCGGATATTTACCTTGTTTCCTCAAATTTTCAGCCAAACGAAATAAACTCCAATGTTTTTGTACCATTCAGCTACGTTATTAAAATATCTCCGTTCACTGTGCTATCTGTGATGTGACTGCATGCCGCACAGCGCCGCCATGACACTTCCTGTGTGACGTAGTCTTTAGGGATGTTGTGGATCAAATGTGCGCAGTATTATTTTGGCTGCGTCGTCAACAAATTTTCGCAGTGAAAATGAGCAGTAAAACCTAAATAGTGGTGAAAACAAAAGTATAAGTACATGGACAACTTTAGTTTTTTTCAACCAAGGTTCATGTTTTAGGTTGTTATTAGAGAAACTAAAAGGTGAGTGTTAACTTTTATTTATTTATTGATTGATTGAAATATTTATTAACAGTTTGTAGAATTACAGTACATTTCAAGCACAAACTCAATACAAAGACTGTTAACTGTGAGTGGACGACCCAATTAAGCATTACACTTGTTTACAACAGGGTCCACATTGTTCAATTCATCAAAACATTTAGAGACATACAAATAGACACTTCTATGTAGTTAAAGAACAGAACGGGAATTCATCATATAGGAAGCAAAAAGGGAAAAGATACATATACAGTGAGGGGAAAAGGGGGGGGGGTGGTGGGGGGGATTCAGATTTTACAGAGGCCAGTTTCGAATTGCAGCCATCCGTAGGTGCTCTTTGAGAGCAGTTTTGAAGGAGTTAAGGGATTCACATGTCTTAATGACTGTTGGTAGGGCGTTCCACATTTTGATGGCATAGGAGCGAAAATAATTTAGTCCCTTGTTTGTGCCGAATCTGGGTTGTACATGGTTTGTTGCACTCCCTCTGGTGTTGTGGGTGTGGACTTCGTTTACATTAAGGAAGTATTTAGACAGGTACATGGGTATCTTGGTGGTGTATCGAATCTTGTGGACCAGACCCATTGCAAGATGCTGTACTCTGTCGTCGACCCTAAGCCATCCCAGCCTGTCAAAGTGGGCAGGGGTGAGGTGGGTTCGGGGGGTGAGGCCAAGTAGGAGCCTGACCAGTTTGTTTTGGGAGGTCTGGAGCCTTGTTTTAAGGGCCTTTGAGGTGCTGTGGTACCAAGAGGTGGATGCATAGTCAAAGAAACCTTGTACGAGGGATCCTGTTAAGGTCTTCAATGTGTTTTTGTTGACCAGTGAGGAGATCCTGTAAAGGAATCTTGTTCTTTGATTGACTTTTTTGATTACGTTGGTGGCCATTTTATCACCGGAAAGATTGGCCTCCAGGATGGAACCTAGGTAGGTAATTTCATCTTTTCGTGTGATAATATTGTCACCCACTCTAACCAAGAAGCCATCTGCCTTGCTGAGATTACTATTTGATCCGAAGAGAATGGATTCAGTTTTTCCCAGGTGTAAGGATAGTTTGTTATCAGCGAGCCAGGTGCAGATTCTACCGAGTTCAGAGCTGAGGGTCTTTTCAACCTGCAGTTTGTTCCTGTCCAAGACCAGCAGTGCTGAGTCATCTGCGAACAGGAACAAGTTGCAGTCACAAGCTGATGTCATGTCGTTAACATATATTAGGAACAGTAAAGGCCCTAGTATGCTTCCTTGTGGGACGCCACAGCTCACTGGGAGGGGGGGGGGGGGGGGGGGGGGACAGTGTTCCGTTCACCTCCACCATCTGTTCTCTCCCCTCCAGGTAGGATTGCATCCAGCTCGCTGATGTGCTATCAAAACCAATAGCTTTAAGCTTGTTAACCAGTATGGAGTGGTTCACGGTGTCAAAAGCCTTTTGGAGGTCCAGCATGACCATGCCGCAGTATTTTCCAGCATCCACCTCGTGTTTGATGTGGTCGCTCAAATAGAGGAGGCATGTGTCAGTGGAGTGGGATGTTCTGAAACCAGATTGGAACTCGTACAGCAATTTATTAGTGGCAACTGGCAAGATATACTTTTCAACCTGTTCATAGACTATTTTTTCCATCACTTTCGAGATGGAGCTTAGAATAGAAATTTTCATTTGCTGCTTTCTTTCGTTTTTGGGATTTTAGCAGTTTTTGACAGGGGGGCGGGGGCATTCGATCATGGGGCTAAATATGTATCTTTTTACAAAATATTATGGCGATTTTTTATTATTATTATTTACTATAGTCCTAATAAACCCCAAGAAATTACATCTGGCCACAAAAGATCACAGGATCTACTGAATGTGTCAAACTGACATATTGAGCCTATACACACACAGTATAAGTCTTCCCCCAGTAGGCTACCTTCACATTCAGTAGATCCTGTGATCTTCTGTGGCCACATGTAATTTCCTGGGGTTTATTAGGACTATAGTAAATAATACAAAAATAAATCACCATAACATTTGGTAAAAAAAATACATATTTAGTCCCATGCTCGAATGCCCCCGCCCCCCCACAAAAAGAGCTAAAATCCCTAAAACAAAAGAAAGCAGCAAATGAAGAAAAAATAATAACACTCATCTTTTACTTTCTCTAATGACAACCTAAAACATGAACCTTGGTTGAAAAAAACTAAAGTTGTCCTCTGTAAGTCGAGGTATTGATTGATTGATTGATTGATTGATTGATTGAAATTTGTATTCACAGTTTGTAGAATGGGTAGGCCTACAGTTCAAACGAATGTACAGGTCAATACAATACATCCGGGTCCTCCATTTTCAATTCATCAGGATGTGAACGGTGTCAAAATAGGTTCCTTTTTTTATTTGTTTTGCATATATATAATATTGTATATCCGTTCAGTGACTTATGATGATCATTCCTTATTATATATATTCACCTGTTTCCTAGGCTGTGTGTGTTCCACTTCCTGTCGATTTGATCCAATGAAATCCAATGAAACTGGTCAGATGACCAATGATATCCAATTAAATCAACAGGAAGTGGAACACACACAGCCTAGGAAAAAGGTGAATACCTACCACTGTCGATTGGATATATGACCCTGTATGTGAGCAGAGACTTCCGGTTCCACCGGACTAATGATGACGTCAGCGCCATCAACTGACAGCTGTCAGATGGGGAACGGAAGAGGAGAAGTTTTCTATTAGGAACTTGACTTGTGTCAGTATAAAGAGACTGGCAGAGGGGAAGGATGGATGTGTGTGCTGTTCTGATGAGTGTGTTATTATTATTATTATTATTATTATTTGTTTTGTTTGTTATTTTGTTTATTTTGTAGTTTAGATTTTAGGAGTATTTTAGAAGAATAAACTAATGTTATATTTTGATTCATGATTCAGTGTCAGTCTCTCTCCACCTTTTTACGGTTGTTTTACTGTTACTCTTACCTGGTAAAACGAGAAACTGTGTGTGTCCTTGAACAAACTGAAGCTAAAAATAAGAATGACAAGAGTTTCCGTTGCTCTTTGTTTAATCAACGGATGGCGTAGTCTCAGGGCTGTCTACTTTACACAGGGGTACAACATTGATAGCTCGCGCACTTTAAACAGTGCAACTCAAATAATGAATGGTTGTATGTCTTATAAAGTAATAATGATAAAGAATATTCTATGGCCAAAGTACTGCGTGACTGATTCGTCTTGGTCACAAGAACATTTAAAGATGTACAAATATGCACTTCTATGGGGGGGGGGGAAAGGAAATCATCATCCTATACAGGGAAAAACATGTAGCCTACTTTACTGGAATATTTTCAATTTTCAGTACTTTTACTTCCACTAATACATCTCAAAGGCAAATGTTTTTACTCCCTAACAACAGACATGTGAATCCCTTGACTCCTTCAAAACCGCTCTCAAGGAGCACTACAGACGGCTGCAATTCAAAACTGGCCCCTCTGTAGTCTGAGTTCCACCCTCCCCTTTCCCCATACTTTTTTTATTTTTTTATTTTTTAGAAGTGTAGGCTATATTTGTATATCTTTAAATGTTCTGATCAATTGAAAAGTGGACTCTGTTGTAAACAAGTGTAAATGCTTAATCATGGTTTGTCCACAAACTAACAGTTCTTGTATTGACCTGTGCCTTAATTTGTTTGAAATGTACCCATTCTACATACTGTGAAATAAAGATTTCAATCAATCAATCAATCACTGTAGATTTAGACTATTATTATAAATCATACATTAACCTCCTACATTTCCGCCATTTTAAAATAGCCGATCTACAAGCACACTAATGCATCGGATGGGACACATTTGTGAGGTTGTGGCCTACAGTAGATGTGCTATTTTATGAATTGTATCCATTTGAAAACTTGTGAAATGGGACATTCTGCATTTGGTACTTTAAAGGACCACTTCACCACTTTTCAACCTATCATATAATTTGTCCGCACTAATGATAGAATAGCACCATGTTTTTCTACTCTGTCTGTGTCTCATAGAGAAATCCGTCCACCAGTGACATCATCGATGGGGAAACCAAGCTAATAGAAACTGAAAAGTTGCAATACGATAATGGAATATCGTATTATCGTTCTCACAATAATAAAAATGTAAATATATTGAAAAATATATATTGTTTAAAAAAAATCTGTCTAACGATGATGTCACTGATGGACGGGTTTCTGAACTGCCCACAGCCCTCCTATGAGACACTGACCGAGTAGAAAACCGAGTAGTACTGATGAAGATAGGTTGAAAAGTGGTGAAGTGGTCCTAAAGGTATATTCAGTGATTTAACTTAATTCAAATATCACTTTTTCCCCCCTTTAAAAAAAAAAATCCTCCCTACTATAGAGTGTGCTGACCATATTTCCTTCCTATTCCCAATAAACCGCAGGGGTAAAAAACTATTTTTGGCTTTGGTGGTGGGTGAGAAAGCCTTCGTCCAATCAGGATAGAAGGGGGCTTCCTCCAATCAGCATCGTGCAGGGCGGGCCTTGGTGCACGTGCTGTTGGCCTGTCCCCCCACTGTAGAGCGTGTACATGTGCATATCTTGTTACCTCCACTGCAATTATTATTAACTACTAACTAAAGTAACTACTTTACAGATTCTATTATGAACAGACTACAAAACATCCATTATTTTATATTTTATATTTCATAAATCATACGATCTACAGTAACATTGTGAGCTTGTAGATCTGATATTTAAAAAAAAAACATTTGAGTATACTTTTCATTTGGTACAAAGGTGTATTTTGGAATATAGGCCCTATAGACCAGTGATTCCCAAAGTGGGGTCCAGGGACCCCCAGGGGTCCTTGAGGAAGTTCCAGGGGGTCCCCAGCTAAGTGATAGTTAGGAACCAAACAGACCCTAACGATTCCGTTTGGTTCCATTTGTACACTCTCAGAGTTAAATCAACTTTAACTTAAATCAACTTTAACTACATGTAATGCATGTACAACTGGGGGTCCATGAAATGAAACAGGTTGAGAATCACTGCTAGAGCCGTAAAAATCTTCTCTTATGAGGGGGTCCCTGGTATACCTTTTCAAATGGGGGTCCGCGGGCTCATTACTGTCAATACAATTTGGGGGTAGTTTGGGAACCACTGCTATAGACTATTTCTATATTGTGGAATTGATAATTTTACTTAAGTAAAACATTTGAGTAGGCTACTTCTTCCACCACTGCATAAGGCCTTGCTTCCACCTCCTTGTCCTTGGGGCTGTCACAGCATATCTAATGATGGATGATTGGAGTTTAATTACACTCATTTATCTGTAGTCGTGTCTGCTAGCCATAACATCAGTGATGTACTGCAATTTCTCACACATTGGGGAACTCTATATATTGTGAATAAACCCTGTGCTCTTCATTTTTACCAACACAATGAATCATCTTAACATATATGTTCCTAAAGCTACACATCATCCTGACATGTTTTTGTCCCTTGTTGTTGGTGTTGTTTTATCCTTAAAAAAAAAAAAAAAAATCAGATTACAAAGCCACCAATCAGGAATGAGCCTTTTGCAAATTTTTTTCTTAATCTCTAATGAAATCCCAATGAAATGATTTAATTTGATGGATAGGCTAAACCAGTAAAAATAAATATCACTCTCACCATTAATTCCAGTATCCATCTGTTTACTGAGGGCTTCCCTTGCCTTGGGATGGACTGGGGTTGAGGCCATCTGGCATAACATTTGGCATCTCGTTGAGCCTCTCAGCCTCTACTGGGGCACAATGGGGATGGTACTGTTGTTCTTTGTAAACCACTTAAGCCCCATTCTGTACTTTCAAAATGTCAAAATAGAGAAAATAACTGATTGGCTATTTTTGCTACTTTGGAAGATTTGGGGAACATTTGTATTGTATTGTACAGTGTATTTGTATATATATATTGTTTATATATTTTGATATCACTCACACATATATAGTGGTGTAACGATATAGTATAACTGCATCGATTAATCGATTTTAATTCCAAGAATCGAAGTATATCGATATGTAAAACAGCAACATATTGTATCGTTTGCAAATATTCTGAATCGAATCGCTTTGCAATGCAAATAATTGATTGTATCAAGACTTGTGCGTTGTAGCAATTTTAAGAAGAAAAAAATAAAGAGGGGTTTCATTGCTTTTCCATTCCATATCGCTGTATGTGTTCATGTCAAATTGTCAAGGTGTGGGTTTGTCCATATGTGACACATATGGTGTTACCGTTTGTAAACAGTGATTCTATGGCAAATACATGGACATGAACAGCTCATGTCCATGTATTTGCCAGAGAATCACTGTTTACTTTATATGCATAATAATAAATGTTTCCCTTAAAAAAACCTGCGCTATCCACATGTTTCACACAGATTTAATTTCTTTGCTAAATAGTTACTGTATCGATTTTAAATCGTTGAATCGTATCGTATCGTCATGAATGAATGAATATTGTCTATCGTATCGTCAACCATATATGTATCGTATCGCTGTTAAAATGTATCGTTATGCAGCATCCCTAGCTTATTCTGAGAATGGATATTGATATGTTTTAGTCTACATACAGCATATGACATACATCTGGTTAGTTACATGTCCTCCTCACTCCCATGAGTTGTCCGTGCCACCATGTCAGTAGATTCATGTGCCTTGCATGGGATAGTCTACAATTCAGTGAGTCAGTGTTATCACTGTTTTGTCAGCATGGAACATGATGTTGATGTGGGTTGAGTGAGTGCATCACCCCACCGCCATTAATTTGGAAATCTCCCACATTTTGCTGTTTGACTTCGGCTCACCCTGCCTGGATCCAGCTGTATAGTCAAGTAAACATCACGCTCAAAGCCCACAGCAAAAAAGGAGACTGAGAGGGGAGGGCAGGGGGGCGAGAGAGGGAGGGAGAGAGTGAGAGAGAGAGAGAGAGAGAGAGAGAGAGAGAAGAGGACGGGGAGACTGTGTGTTTGTGTGCGTGTGAGAGGGAGGGAGAGAGATAGGAAGCTGTTGGTTTGAACCTCCTAATCGGTTTTCCTAGGGGGATCATCTGTAACCATCGACTGCAGCACAAGAGGCAAGTACAAAAGGGAGGACGATAGTAGAATACCACAGCAGCATCTTCATCTGTTGTGATCACAGTTTTGCAGCCTCGTTATACAAGTAAGCAATTCATTTGCATTCATTTGGAGAGAAGTGTGTGTTTCTAAAAACCTGAGCGGGACTCAAGAAATATGTTTTTCTATCATTGAACAGGAATATAACACTATAGTATCTACTATCTAATATGAATTGATGGTCTCTTTTTCCACCTTAAATTGTTGCAATTATGCAACAATCTCTCATATTGCTTATTATAGCTTGCACGTGTAATTATACTGTATGTAGATACATGACACTACATGTATGTACTATACTTGCATTTATGTATAACTTGTGAACCTCTAATCTTCCTTATAGCATGCACATGTGAATACACATGCATAGATACATTACATGTATGTACTACATCTATCTATGTATGACTTAAAGAAATCAGTGTGAATTATTGTGTCACAACAGTGTTGTGTGGTAAATACAGAGTAATAGTTAAGATGCGTCGATGATGCCCAATCTTCCACTGGATGATGAATATAAATGGTTGTTTTACAATGCCATTGCATGACAGAATGCACAGACAAAAAGCCTCGCCTCCAGTGCTCACTCGCCCTTGCTCAAGTGACCGAACATCACACATGTGTTAAATTACACCTTCCACCTCGCTGCACAAGTGATGGGACTTTTATCTTGCTCTCTGACTCCGCCTGATATTCAATGTTCCGCGTCTTTGAAGTGTGGAGCCGCGTCCTCAGTGATATAGTGTCTCGATCACAAAGATAGCAACACCGGTGTAATGTATTTCACCCAAGACGATCTCTTCGTGTAACTGCAGGACTTTCAGGTCATGAATACAGTTGCTGTACAAAGGACCATGTTGAGATGAATGGAAATTAATGCATGTGAATCAGCATCACATGCGTGAGTGGAGATTTAATCACTTTCAACCTGGTGTCCCTATTTTGCCTGTTATCTTTTCAAAGATGGTCAGAAAGATCTTTAAAAAATCCCAAGAATTGCCAAGAATTGCCATAAATATCTTTAAAAAACAATCTACAAGCTCACAACACGTCACGATGCATTGTGAGCTTGTATAGGCTTTTCACAGTTTTTGGGTTTAGGTGGATAAGCCAGCTTCTATTGAACAGTTGAATACTTAATACGGGGCGACTGTGGCTCAATGATCCGTGGTTCGGTGGTTCGAATCCCGGCTCCTCCTGTGTACATGTCGAAGTGTCCTTGGGCAAGACACTGAACCCCAAATTGCTCCCGATGTGCTGGTTGGTACCTTGCATGGCTTCTGCCGCAATCTGTGTATTAATGGGTGAATGTAATGCACAATCTATGTAAAGCGCCTTGGATAAAGGCATATAAATGCACCATTTACCATTTAATTTCTTCTCGAGACCCGGTTACCTGATGTTTTAAGCAATAAACTATGAGATGTTTCTCAGAAATGGTTTTGACCCACAAATGTCCATGCTGATTTATAATTGAGAGCATTGGGGAAAATGTGTAAATGATATGGGAATCTTGCATTTGAAATAAATAGGTTACATCTTCCACGTATGTGGGACATGCACATCAGCTGGAAGAGAGAGGGGGGCTTTGATGACTGCACATGCAGTAAAATCCTCAGTATCGGTTTTAGCTCACAGGTCTAATTGGTTCCATTTGCACACTCGAGTTAAATTAACACCAAAGATTTTACCATGCGCGTCCTCTGAGAGCCTCCTCTTGCCCCAAATGTTGCGTACGAGAGACAGCAAAATGAGAAATGGGAAGTGAAGCTGGGAAATGGACCCATAAATGTGTGGACTGTGCGTGTGTTGCTATATTTCACTCGTTTGGCCCCAGTGTGAACGTGCTAGTGGGCACTTTTCACAGTTCAGAGGTTTTAATGAGCTTCTGCCGCCTGTCCATCATCAGCCGGACAAGACCATCTCTTCAGCCGAGAAGCAGCGGCGACCGCAACACATCAGCGTGATCCACAAGCATACAAACAGTAGAATTTGCCAGTGGTGGGCAGTCGGGTGGCGCAGTGGTAAAGACCCTGCCCACCAGCACAGAGGGTTCGCACATTGTGGGTTCGAATCTACTGTTCTGCATCCGGCATTGTCAGGTGTCTTTCAATATGAACACAATTGGCTGGTAGGGAGGAGGGGGTGGGTGATATTGGTTATGATAGATATATATCGCCCAGACCGATATATTGGCCAGACTCAAAAACACATACAAACAAGCTCTGTCAGATGTCTTAGCCATTTTTAAACTATACCTATGGCTTCAAGCTTCCCAAACAAAGGCACTCTGGAAAAGCAGAAATGCAGCTGCTGAGCAGGAATTTGTAGCTCAAGGGAGAGCTATACAGGCAGTGTTATGGTGTTATTTAGTGTTTGGGTGAAAATAGAAAAAGGCGCATAGTATAATATTTGTCAGCAGCAGGTGATATATGATCATATTTATTTATTTACTTGTCAGAGCCTTGTGCATTCAAGCCGGTGATGGCAACCTTGAAGAGCAGCCGGTGTGTGTAATGTGGGGGTCACGCTATAGTCTTTGATTAGCTGTCATCGTCCCACTGCCAGACTGATGGCACTGCAGCCTCTTGCGGCGAATAAAATAAATTATCTTCTTTTGCTATGAGACTTGGCACACATCAATTTTGTCTTTGCTTGCTACTTCAATTTCTCCCAAATAGATTTTTTAGCCTTATCCATGCAAGCCTTATCCAATATTTCTTAATCCCAGAAAGCCATTCCCCTCCTTTATTCTCAGATTTTCTCTCTACTGTGCCCAATTTATCAGCAATCCCAGACAGCCGACAGTCAGTCAGTCACATCACAACACATGGCACATTTCGCTTATAACAAGCCCACTCTCAACAGAGCATATGCTGAATCAGTGTGGGGCCTATTAATAGCCTCCTACAAAATTACATTTAGCGCATGCAATGGTTTGTACTGTATGCTTATTACACTGTTTCTCAACATCAGGTTCGGGAACCACCATGGGTCCAAATGGACACTTATGGGTCTATAACTCTCAGTACAAATGTTTGTACATTCTGACACTTTATAGTGTAGATCGGGGCCCTAGAGATAAAACGTGGTATCAAAAGGGGGTCCATGGAATGTAAAAGGTTGAGAATCACTGGCTCATTCGTTTTCCTTTTATTTTAGACTAGCCAATTCTTTGTTTTACCCCCCTATACTTTTTCTTCCCAATGTAGTCGTTATCCCAATTTATTCCTTCACTGATGTCGTATCCTACTGACTCACCTGCCAGTGAGGAGCCCCCACCGGGAGGACGTAGAGCCTTTGTCCTACTCCTCCCGCCCAACACTCCCCACCCCCCAGCCAGGCTTACATGCAATTATTTGACTTTTTTTGTGCAGATTTTTAACCACTTTCCCTATTTGTCCCTGTTATGTTATAAATTGTCCATGTACAGTACATCTAAGTCTGTGTACTTGAACTTGAGATACAGTGTACTTGTACTGCCTGAACTGTAGCATACTTTATAGATAGGCTACGAGAGACATCTCAGCGTAAGCTGGTCAGCCTTGCTGCATTAGTCATTATCATGTCATGTTTTTATGTCTCATATCATCTTGTTGTCACGTCATTATGATCCAGCACTATATATGTTACTGTTTGCGTAATAAACTTTGTGAACCTTTAGCGTGATACTGTCTCGTGTCGCGTTATTGTTCTCCCGGGCCTGCCGCCGCAGTCGCCGTACCAAAGGAATACTTCAACCGGATTATCACACACCACCCAGTCTGCACACACTACCAGTCTGTTAGAACCAGACGAGGGTCCAGTTAGAAACGACAACAGGGCCCAGGCCGTAGCGTAACGGTCTGGGCACCGGACTGGTAATCCAGTCGCAGTGTGCCGCGGGTTCGACTCCCGGACCCGACACGGCCTTTACTGCATGTCATCCCCCCATCTCTCTCCCGTTTCCTGTCAGCCTACTGTCTGTCCCTTCAAAAATCAATAAAAGGCGTAAGCCGCAAAAAAGAAAAAAGAAACGACAACAGTCCCTATTTTGGTTAAAATCGCTGGTCTACAAGCTCAACATGTTGCTTTATGACCCATTGATTGATTGAATACTTTATTAACAGTTTGCAAATAGTACAGCGTTACGATTTTACAGTGATGCTAAAAGGATAACTCAAAGCCCTATAGGGCTTGTTTCCACTTCACTGTGGTCCTGTGTGGTCCTCCGGCTATGTTTTAACCGGGAATAAAGTAGTCAAATAGCTCAGTGGTAGACCACAAGGTCACAAAGGTGAGCAACTCTCACAGCCACAACACTAGAGGGAGTATAAATAATGATCTGGTGCCACCCGCATATAGAACACATATGGGTAAATCCACTTTCCACAGCACTGCCACTCAAGTGTGGAATGCCCTGCCCCCTTCCCTCAAAACAAACCAATCACTGGCTTCCTTTAAAACCGGTCTGAAAAATCACCTATCAATGTCAGCGGGTCAAAAGGAGAGAAGATGACTGCAGTGCCCAACCTCCCCATACCCCCCTCCGAGTGATTTATTTGTATTTAGATTTTTTGGTACTTACACCTGTAAATAGTTTGCATGTTTTTTTAGGTATCTCGATTACTGTCAACATTGTTTTGTGAATGAATGCATGGGACCCGAATGGAAACAAGACCGCAAGGTCTTTTTTCGGTGCTCCTTTTGGATAAATGTGCTTTGACTGTACCATGTACTGTTTTGCATTTTGTTATTATCTAATAAAATAATCAATCAATGGCTTTGAACCGGGGCACTGCCGACTCAGGTGCGGCAAGTTTTACTGGGAGCTGATGGTAGGTGTGGTGCTCCACCTCAGCAACCCATCTCCCATGGGGTACAGCATATTGTAACGGGGACAGACTCCCGCGTTCTCAACTGATATTGACAATAAGCTTCAGTTTAATTTCATCTATCAAGGTTGCTTAACGTTTTGGTCATCATCATGACTGATGATGCAACTCCCAATATAGGCCCCAGCCATTTGTGCCAGACTAGATATTCCACCATTTTGTGTTTTATTCAAAACACACTTTTTGCTACTTATCTCAGTCTGGAGTCAAATGATCAAGATGTATCAGGCAAATAGTTTTCATATTACATTCACAGTGGCTATGACTGACTTTCAATATTTGCAGGCCCTGGGCTAGACAAAACATTTTGCACTTTGACAAAATACCTGGTCAAAATACCTGATCAAAAACATTGGTAATATACATTGGTTAACTCCAATAGTCTCTCCAAATTCGGGATCGACAGCATTTTGTGACCCCATTCCCCCCAGAATTACACATGAGGAAGAGATTGAGAGTGCTTTGACTGATTGAGTGGGAGAGTCCAACGTGTGCATGGTTGCCAGGAGACTGCTGTACTGTAGGTGGATTATGAAATGCACGGGGGATCTCGAGCGGGGCCAGTCACCAGGCTCGGAGCTCATTACAGGGTTGTTTGTTGCAGGGAGGAAAATGTCAGTGGAGAGCATGAGTGGTGTGGTGGTGGTTGGGGGGGGGCAGCAGAAGAAAAAAAAACTCTGGACCGTTGACGAAAGGTTAATTGAATTCTGTCTGCGGTGCACTCAACCGCTGCAGTGGCACTTCTGAATTGTTTCACAATTTTCCCCCGTTTGTTGCTTGGTGCTCACTCTGAATATTGTCTGACACAATTTAGTCTCTTTAACAGATGTGGGCAGATGGTTCCAGGTTGCATCTGGCCTGATGATGATCTGATTAATCTCTTTTACTTTGACAGCTAACATGGCAGACGTGGACACATCGCCGCTCTCCACCCCCCATAACATCCAGATATGCGAGGTGAGCTGTGATTCCTTCCGCATCGGGTGGGACATGATCCCGGAGGACACCGCCAGGGCCACACACTTCTTCCTAGACCTGAGCCGGAAGGAGAGCTCGGACGTCCGCTTCAAACACAGGGTGAGTGGAACTGCTCCACACATTCACTGCTACAGTGGTTCCCAAACATTTCAGGCCGTGACCTTAGAGCAGGGGTTTTCAACTGATTGTGAACCAGGGACCACCACCCTGACTTATATCAACCTGGGGACCACTATTGTGTTGGGTGGGGATATGGGCTAAGATTAGTGCTTTTGCTATGCTGCTATACTTGCTATGCATCCCATGTGTATACATCCCACTGTTTCTCAACCGTTGACTACTACTGGTAAAATGTCCTAATAATAATGACTCAACCAGACAATCCGGTGCACTTCCCCCTTCTTGAGAATCTAACTCCCTTTTTCTATTGAATCTCTTGAACTCCAACTTGTCAGTAAATGACTACATGGATGGACTCATCATAGGTCACCAGGTCATTCAGTTCACGGTTTCTCAACTAGTGGGAAGAACATTTAAAACAAATCAACAAATCCTACATTACTAAATGCATGGTCAGGGACCACATGCAATACCTCCACGGACCACCAGTGGTCCACGGACCACCTGTTGAAAACCCATGCCTTAGAGTATCTTATATATAATAGAGACGTGACCGAGAGGAAACACTGACGCGAAAAAGACATGGTGGCCGAAAGTGGTATTGCACTACTATGCGTCATAAGTGCACGTGCTATGCTCCATATGTGAACGCTATGCTCCATACGTGAACGCTATGTTTCATACGTGAACGTGCGCAATGAGCAATACTATGAACGGCCCAGCTCTTTCACGTATGGCCCATAAACCAATCTCAGAATGCACTCTGTTCCAACCCGGAAGAACGCCTCATGCGCTGGGTGAGCAACTCTGGTGACGTCTCTTGACCACCCCAAAAATAATCATATTTGAACTGGGGACCCCACACACCCTGACAAGCACTTTGAATTCATAGGCATTACATTTAGTTTGACTCAGTTCCGCAGATAAATATTGTGAAAACAGCCAAACTACAAGCTCCACAACTACAATTTGGTATTAAAAAAGTTTTGTTTGTTTTGTTTGGAAAATAAAAACAAAGTTTAAACAAAGGACTGCATAGACAAAAAGGGTACCATATTATGAGCATGAATGAGAATCAAATATATGAAGATGTGTTGAAAATCGGTGAAGTAGTCCTTTTGGCAGTATTTTCAAATACCTTTCAATACAGGCCTATTTTATTTCTTTATTGCAAAAAAGGGAATTTCTGCGATGTGATGTTTTGACTGTGAGCTTGTAGATCTGCTATGTTTGCATGTCATTACGTGATGCAATGTAAACTGAAAAAAAATAATTAAGTATCATAAATTCTCACCTACAGAATGACATGTCTAAAATATGCCATGGTTAAGGTGTCTATATGTTCAAGTCCATATCCATGTCTTGCTTCTCATGTTGTGCATAATGTGATACACGCACACTCACATCTTCTCCTTAAGTGCCCTTGTGACATGAGAGGCGTGAGAGGATGGTTCAAAGGAGACCATGCATGGTGTTATTTCGCAGTCTATAGCTGGGTTTAACACTTAACAGCGGAAAAAGCCTACAGCACTTACCTTGAGGTGAGTGTATCTGAAATGGCTCTCTGCAGAATGATGTAATCTGGGGTAGTGTTGATGCTGTGACACTCGTCTGTCCTATGGCGAAATTGAAAATGTGCACAGTCATTGTTTTCAACATGAAGGGGCAGAAACCTATAGAAAAACAACATTTTAATCCAGAATAGCTATAGGATTACTGGTCTAAACGTTAATTCAACGTTTGTTTTTGCATCGCTTTTCTTCGAGTGGCAGGCATCTGTCAACACAGGCTGTGCTCATTATTCCATGAAGTTGATGAACATCAAGCATATCAGTGAATAGTGACTAATACATTTGATTTAATAATAGTGCGTTTGTGTGTGTGTGTGTGTGTGTGTGTGTGTGTGTGTGGGGGGGGGCTATTATTGGCTTCCTCTGAACATAATACATGAATTATCAATGTTGTATAACTGTTGCATAACATAACCAATTAGTGACGGTAATTAGTTGGGATCACAAAATAAACAATTGACACTCAAAGTGTATTGTTGACGGCGCACACAGAGAGATGAGTAATTGTCTTTACAGTACAGAGATTGTATTAGGCCTTATTAAACCTCCTTGTACTGCAAAGAGATTTAGCCTGTTTTTAATTGGCTGCACGCAGAGCTTTTGTGAGTGTTGTCTTATCTTGAGTTATCTTTCATCCCTAGTATATACCAAGATCTTTTCACCTAGAGTAATTCATCAGCAACTAAAACTCCCCATATCTTGCACTCTTTTTTTCTCTTCCTTTATTATCTCTTAGTTGATGTTAATTTTGGCTGTCATATAGGCCTATACTGTATGCTTCATCTCTTGAATCTGTGGGATAGAACCACAATAACCATGAATGAAAAAGTGAAGCGAACACAAAACATCAGCCGTGTTGCCATGGATATATGTACCCCTCTGAGCTTGTTGTAATTAGCTGTGCCTCTGAGAGGTCATGGCCAACGTAATGCCGCTGATTTGAAGTGCTGCGGGCTTCAAACGGACCGCTGACTGCAGTCTGGTCTATGGAGCAAAACAACGAATTGCATTTAACATTTTGCTTGCTTGATTTTTTTTTTTTTTTTTTTAAGATATTTTTTTGCGGCTTACGCCTTTATTGATTTTTTAAGGGATAGAAAGTAGGCTGACAGGAAACGGGAGAGAGATGGGGGGATGACATGCGGTAAAGGCCGTGTCGGGTCCGGGAGTCGAACCCGCGGCACACCGCGACTGGATCACCAGTCCGGTGCCCAGACCGTTACGCTACGGCCTGGGCCTGCTTGATTTGAATAACAAATTAATCACAGTCTCTAAGAACATGATTTACATTTTCTTTGTATGAACAACACATTCTGTTCAACATACAGTAGGCTATAGTGTTGTGTGAGCTTATTGTAGGAAGGCTATTTTCAAATGGCCGAAATGTATATAGGGCTGAAGTGGTTAATGTCTTCAAACGTGTACTCTCAAGTATTGAGTAAATGTACTTGGTTACTTTCCACCACTGACCCTACGCCATGATGTGCTCTGTTATCTCTACACAGGACGTGCCAACCAAACTAGTGGCCAAAGCCGTCCCTCTGCCCATGGCAGTGAGGGGACACTGGTTCCTGAGCCCACGGACAGAGTACTGCGTCGCAGTCCAAACCGCGGTCCGTCAGCCAGACGGAGACTACCTAGTGTCAGAGTGGAGCCAGGTGGTGGAGTTCTGCACAGGAGGTATGACATACATACAGGCCGGGGGCACGCGGTGGCGCAGTCGGTAGAGCCGTCACCTCACAGCTAGAAGGTCTCGGTTTTGATTCCCACTGGGTATGTTGTTGGCGCTGCATGATGGGGGGCATGTTCTCTCCTCGTTGTATGTGTATAAACGTGTATAAGATTTGCACAGATTTTCGTGCAAAAAAGAATAGCAGATCTACAAGCTCATAGCACAGCACGAAGTGACACGCTATGAGCTTGAATATCTGCTATATTGAATATCCAAAGTATTAAATAATGGGATAATGTTGCCGTCTGTCAGAAACCTCTTATCTATCAGAAACCTCTTATCTATCTATTGCAACTTGTTTTTGTTTCTTTTAAATTAATGCCCTATACTATACAAACGTCACACAACGTTTTGAGATTGCATATCTGCTACTTTTGCTATTTTAAAAAATCTGAATCGTGAAAAGTAACTGTTTTGAACATGAGCTTTCCACCTGACAGTGGCGATAATATGCTGCTGCTTATGTAACATTAGTCTATGACAGCAAGGTAGGAGGAACATAAAGGGAGCCTCTTCTGTGCACAGCAGAAACAAAGCCATTTCAGACAGCACTTTACATTCATTAGCATTGAAAAGCAGACATTGCAAAATTGCAGTCTTATGGTCCACCCTGCCACCCATGATACCGCGCACTATACTGTATAGTCCACACCACCACTATATGACAACAGTGGTGAACGATATATTAATAGTTGTAACTAGAAAAAGTGCCCTTCTGGGCACAGGTCTCCACCAGGATAGGAATGTAGGACATTGCAGCTTGCCTTCATCTGGTGGTTGGATAAAAGGGCAACAAAAGTAAACCAGTTATAGCGCCACCTTGAGGCTGAGTTGAAATTGTTCATGTGGCATTTCTTCCTCGGCCTAGTGGGAATGTGCGTGCACAATTTCACGGAAATCATGCGATGTGTTCATGATTTGCAGCATTTTGTTTGAAACTGAGCACTCCTGTGAACTTTGGAAGCCAATCTTAACCAATCAGGATGGAGTCTGAGAAATCTGAAAGACCCGTTTCGTTGAATGGCTCTAGAGAGACTGTGTACCAATTTGCGCGATGTTTGGACAAAATGTAGGTGTACTGTGCAAAAACTTGTTTTGCACAAAGCGGCCTCCTGGTGGCGCTATAACAGGCCGTTCTGGAAATTTTGGGGCAGAGGTTCATCGTTGGCATCCAGGGAGTGTGTGTGCAAAATTTGGCATCGACCGGGTTAACGGTGCCGGAGATTAGCTGCTCACGGACACACACACACACACACACACACACACACACACACACACACACACACACACAGACGGACGGACGGACGGACGGACGGACGGACGGAGTGCAAAACATACTCTCCCCCCATGCCTTCGGCCTGGTGGAGACAATGAATGAAATACTTTAACACAAATTCCCAAATAGTCCAGTACCTGCCTGTAGACCCTATCGCAATTTGGTGTTGGGGGAATTTCTCACTTGAACTAAGTCAATGGGTCCCTAGACATGAAAGATCAATGAGGTGCTTGTCCGCCATAGTGCCACGAATGGCGCAATGGCCACATCAAAAATGGCCGCCATCGGCTATGATGAAAATCCAACCTTTTTGTTTTTTAGTGTTTAAGCACATGTAATACATTCATTTTGACTAATTGTGGTGTGTGGAATTCATTTCTGATATTGTTTTGATGATTTGGGGTGATTTTGACCTTGAAAGGTCATAGTCAAGGTAATTTTGCTATTCCACAGACCTTGGCCATAACTTGTCCATTTTTAGGAGTAAGAACAGGAACAATAAGTCTATTTCAACTAAATCTGACTCTTAAAATTAATTTCTGATATTGTTTTGACCATTAGGGATCATCCTGTCATTGAATTATTGATGTTAATGTCATTTTTCAATAATTCGATTATGATTCTTTAGTCGCTTTTACTATATATTTTCATGATTTGTTTTCTTTACATAAACAAAATACATGGGCATGAGAAAAACAACAACAGCACCATATGTGCTGTGTGAATAAGCCCATTGTACAAAATACTCTGTCCATGGCCCAAATGAGCCAATTCATTGCTATGGCAACCCCATAGTGGAGGTAAGTCAATATATCATAAGAATCGTTCACTTGATGGTACAAGCACCAAATTTGGTACACAAGTGCTTCAGAACCTACTCTCTCAGAAAAGTACGTTGTCCACTTGAAAAAACTAAATGGCCACCATTTTTCAAGATGGCCGCCAAATGAAAAGGGCCTTTTGTGGCAGTTCTGGACAACCGTGGGTCCGACCAACTCGAGACCGGGCACTGCACTCCCTGTGTGTGTGTGTGGAACGTGTGTGTCGAAGTCGGTGGGGCAAACGGTTCTCGGGTTACATGGATTACAGATGTACAGACACACACAGACTTGAATATATGTCAATGGGCAATGCCCATTGGGGTTTTTTTTAGATGATGGGTAAGAAGAGAGAGATGTGATGTCAGGTGGTGTGGGCTAAGAAGTGGTCAGGGCTAAGATAAAGTATATGAGATGTACAGTAAGTGCAAAGAGAGATGGTGAGGGAGGGAGAAAATGATTTGTACCAATTGACCAAACAGTAGACAGTAGTGTATCACGTTAAGGTGAGTATAGAGATGGAAATGTTCTAGCAAGTGAAGCCAGTGTATTGAGAATATGGGACATATGTGTCAGGAGTTATTTGTGACAGAAGGCTACCAGTGAGAGGGAAGATGTATACGATGGTAGTGAGACCAGCCATGCCGTACGGTTGGAAACGGTGGCACTGATGAAAAGGAGGCACAGCTGGAGGTGGCAGAATTAAGGATGCTATGGTTCTCATTAGGAGTGAAAAGGAAGGACATTATCAGAAATTACTGAATTAGAGGATCAGCCCAGGTTAGAAGGTTTGGGGATAAAGCAAGAGAGGTGAGGTTGAGATGGTTTAGACATGTGAAAAGGAGGGATGAGGGTACATTGGGAGAAGGATGCTGAAGATGTAGCTGCCAGGTAAGAGGATGGCCAAAGACAAGGTTTAAGGATGCTGTGAGAGATGACATGAAGGTGGCAGGTCACAGAGGAAGATGTAGAAAACAAAACCAAAAGGGGTCCTCCCCTTTTCCCTGTGCGTGCACACACACACACACACACACACACACACACACACACACACACACACACACACACACACACACACGGTACTCTACAGTACACTACAGTATGTTACAGTACAGTATGGTAAAGTACAGTAACGTGCGGTACGGCATGGTACAGTATGATACCATAAGGTATGGTACAGTACAGTATGATGCCGTACAGTACAGTAAGGTACAGTATGATACCATACAGTAAGGTACAGTATGGTACAGTATGGTACCATGCAGTACGGTACAGTACAGTACAGTACAGTACAGTATTGTACAGTATGATACCATACAGTAAGGTACAGTATGGTACAGTATGGTACCATGCAGTACGGTACAGTACAGTACAGTACAGTATTGTACAGTATGATACCATACAGTAAGGTACGGTACGGTATGGTATCATACTGTACCTTACTGTACGGCATCATACTGTACTGTACCATACCTTATGGTATCATACTGTACCATGCCGTACCGCACGTTACTGTACTTTACAATACTGTACTGTAACATACTGTAGTGTACTGTACAGTACCGTGTGTGTGTGTGTGCACGCACAGGGAAAAGGGGAGGACCCCTTTTGGTTTTGTTTTCTACATCTTCCTCTGTGACCTGCCACCTTCATGTCATCTCTCACAGCATCCTTAAACCTCGTCTTTGGCCATCCTCTTACCTGGCAGCTACATCTTCAGCATCCTTCTCCCAATGTACCCTCATCCCTCCTTTTCACATGTCTAAACCATCTCAACCTCACCTCTCTTGCTTTATCCCCAAACCTTCTAACCTGGGCTGATCCTCTAATTTAGTCATTTCTGATCAAGTCCTTCCTTTTCACTCCTAATGAGAAGCATAGCATCCTTAATTCTGCCACCTCCAGCTCTGCCTCCTTTTCATCAGTGCCACCGTTTCCAACCGTACGGCAAATAACTCCTGACACATATGTCCCATATTCTCAATACACTGGCTTCACTTGCTAGAACATTTCCATCTCTATGCTCACCTTAACCTGTTACACTACTGTCTACTGTTTGGTCAATTGGTACAAATAATTTTCTCCCTCCCTCACCATCTCTCTTTGCACTTACTGTACATCTCATATACTTTATCTTAGCCCTGACCACTTCTTAGCCCACACCACCTGACATCACATCTCTCTCTTCTTACCCATCATCTAAAAAACCCCCCAATGGGCATTGCCCATTGACATATATTCAAGTCTGTGTGTGTCTGTACATCTGTAATCCATGTAACCCGAGAACCGTTTGCCCCACTGACTTCACCAAATTCGACACGTTCCACACACACACAGGGAGTGCAGTGCCCGGTCTCGAGTTGGTCGGACCCACGGTTGTCCAGAACTGCCACAAAAGGCCCTTTTCATTTGGCGGCCATCTTGAAAAATGGTGGCCATTTAGTTTTTCAAGTGGACAACGTACTTTTCTGAGAGAGTAGGTTCTGAAGCACTTGTGTACCAAATTTGGTGCTTGTA
This sequence comes from Protomyctophum parallelum, assembly GCF_964188405.1. Lineage (NCBI taxonomy): Eukaryota > Metazoa > Chordata > Actinopteri > Myctophiformes > Myctophidae > Protomyctophum > Protomyctophum parallelum. The sequence goes on from NC_139710.1 coordinate 46,345,648, forward strand.
CCATCAAGTGAACGATTCTTATGATATATTGACTTACCTCCACTATGGGGTTGCCATAGCAATGAATTGGCTCATTTGGGCCATGGACAGAGTCTTTTGTACAATGGGCTTATTCACACAGCACATATGGTGCTGTTGTTGTTTTGCTCATGCCCATGTATTTTGTTTATGTAAAGAAAACAAATCATGAAAATATATAGTAAAAGCGACTAAAGAATCATAATCGAATTATTGAAAAATGACATTAACATCAATAATTCAATGACAGGATGATCCCTAATGGTCAAAACAATATCAGAAATTAATTTTAAGAGTCAGATTTAGTTGAAATAGACTTATTGTTCCTGTTCTTACTCCTAAAAATGGACAAGTTATGGCCAAGGTCTGTGGAATAGCAAAATGACCTTGACTATGACCTTTCAAGGTCAAAATCACCCCAAATCATCAAAACAATATCAGAAATGAATTCCACACACCACAATTAGTCAAAATGAATGTATTACATGTGCTTAAACACTAAAAAACAAAAAGGTTGGATTTTCATCATAGCCGATGGCGGCCATTTTTGATGTGGCCATTGCGCCATTCGTGGCACTATGGCGGACAAGCACCTCATTGATCTTTCATGTCTAGGGACCCATTGACTTAGTTCAAGTGAGAAATTCCCCCAACACCAAATTGCGATAGGGTCTACAGGCAGGTACTGGACTAAAACCTTTTTAGCTGACCCATGCACAACCAAGCAATTAAGTTAAGTCTGTTTGACCCAATTGAATTGGGCCAATTCATTAACATTTGTATATGCCTCCTTTTCATATTATTATAAAAATAAATACATATATAAGTAAAGAACCATTAGAAGATTCTAAGAGAAAGTTCTAAGAATGTTTATAGATGTTTAGTTAGAACCTTTACAGCTCCTGTTAGGAGTATCAGCTTTAAGACTCTCTTCTTCTGTGATTCATATTTTTTCTAAGCAGACTTATCAATGCCAAGAAATATTTGAAGCTGATCCAAAGTGTATATTGCCAGATGGGATCATACAGTCTACTCTATACAGTAAAATACAGGAACATTTCAACCAGGGGCCAGACAGAGTCAAGTGAAGTGTCACTTCCTTGCTCTTTTGCAGTCCTACGTATACATACGTGAACACAGTTCTCTCTCCAAGCACAAGCAGTGCATATTTTAAGACACATTGCCCTGAAAGGAAGTCTGTCTTTAGATTCAGCTGAAGAGTCAGACAGAGTTGCACTGAGTAACAGGCACAAGGTAAGGGATGTCTTGATTGTTATAGAAAAAGCTAATTTGTGATTATTTTCTATTTATTTTAATGTGGAGTAATATGTACATTCTTGTGTTTGATCTCTAAATGGAAAATGTGTTTTTGGGACCGTCTTAACATAATTCTATTCTATTTTTTACAAACCAATGTGAGCAAAACCATAGAGATATTTATGTTAATATAGCAACCCCTTTTGTTTACATTGTCACTGATTGGGTCTCTCAGTCTGAGTATATTTTCTGTTTTCACTTTGGATGGTTAGAAGTTATTTTTAATTAAAAACAATATATAAAGAAATATATCTGATTAGCTGGAAACTGTGTCCTCTTTCAGGGTTAACATCCTATGATCCTCAAAACCTCTCAACTTGAAAAGAATGGAAAACTTCACCACAGAGCCTCTGTACACCGACTACACCAACGGTTCCATAGAGTTGATAGACGATGAAGATTACTCAATAAGACTCTTCTCCGCCATTAGCTATAGCCTAATCTTTTGCATTAGTCTGCCCAGCAATAGCTTCCTCCTGTGGGTTCTTCTTCTTCGAGAAAGAGGCAAGAGGACACCGCCTGACTGTCTGCTTCTGCAGCTTGTAATCTCCGACCTCTTCTTGACCGTGACTCTGCCATTTTGGGCGTCTTACCAACTCCACGGCTGGAGCTTTGGGGACTGGGCCTGCAAAATGATGAACGGCCTCTTCACCTTGGGGATCGACGCTTTCATGATGCTGCTCACCGCCATGTCCATGGACCGATATGTGGCTGTGGTCCACGCTGCCTCTCCGTCCGCACAGGGCCGCAGGGCGCTCTGGGTGCGTTGGGCTAGCGTCGCCATATGGCTGGTCTGTGTCGCTGTAAGCTTCTGGAACACTTGTAACTATGAACTGACTGAACGTGATGATTATTCTGGTGTTTTGTGTGAAGAAGACCCAGATCCACTGGCCCGACGACTGAACTCCTACCTCCACATAGGCCTCTTCTGTCTCCTGCCTTTCGCCGTCGTCTTTTTCTGCTACTTCCACATATTCATGATCGTCAGGCGGTGCGCAATGAAAAGACAGCAGCAGGCTGTAAAACTGATTGCGGCAATAACTGTCGTGTTTTTCTTTTGCTGGGTACCGTACAACGTCATGCTCTTTTTGGATACCCTGGCGATCGACGTGGAGTCGCTGAAGACTGACGCGTTGTTTTACGCGTACTACATCACCCACACACTGGCGTACTACCACTGCTGCCTCAACCCGCTGTTCCACGTGTTCGGAGCGGGGAAGTTCCGGAGGCATCTTCCTCTGTCGGGCGTCGCCTCGTACCAAAGAGGAGAGAGCAGCAGGCAGAATCGCCGTTCTACGACAAACAGCCAACGACACCCTGCTGTCTCCCAGCAGACCTGCGTGTAATTATTATATCATAATTAAATAACTCATGTGTGTTTGTGTGTGTGTGTGTGTGTGTGTGTGTGTGTGTGTGTGTGTGTGTGTGTGTGTGTCTGTGTGTATATATTGTGTATATTCCTGCACTATACCTGCATCCAGTGATATTGGTACATAGAAATTGATCTATTGAAGATTCTGACTTTCAAATGTACATAATTTTTGTTTTGATTGTATTGCTGTATTGTGCTTTGGCAATGTAAACGTATGTTTTGTCATGCCAATAAAGCCCTTTGAATTGAATTGAATTGAAGTGTGCGTGTGTGTGAATCACATATTAATGACAAAGTAAAATGTTGTTAATGAGTGGTATTCCCCTCTAAGATAAAGCTTTCAATACTGAACCTTTAATTAATGTGGTTTAGTGAAACTTTTACATCTGTTAGGATTGCAGGGCTTATAGACTCTCAGCCATGTTGCACGAAATGCCAAGAAATATTTCAAGCTGATTCAAAGGTTTATTGTTTATATTATTATATTGCTAGTGATCATAAAGTTATAGTAAAGTGTATAGGAGCTTCTGAACTAGGGGGCAGAGTCAAGTGAAGGGTCACTTCCGTGAGATTATTACTGATTAAATAACTAAAACTCAAGGTTTTCAGTCTAATGTCATCCACAACAGGCAGTTTGGTTTCAATAATCAAGCCATTAGCAGGCAGACTGAACCTGCCTGTCACTGAGTTTTAGCGTATAATATTGCCTTCGTAAGGCATGTTGACTTCAATTTAGTAGCCAAAAGAGGGATTTCATTTATTTTAAAAAACAAAAACAAACTAGAAAAAGTGCCCTACTGGGCACAGGTCTCCACCAGGATGACAGTGACCTTGCTACATAGTCTATTCACAATTAGTCCATGAAAGTTTCAGATACAAATAATAGAAAATGTGTTTTACATATGTCGGCCTCCTGGTGGCGCTATAAAGAGCAGATGTGAAACATTCCAGGCAAAGGTTTTTCCTTGGCCTCTAGGGAGTTGGCATAGAAAGTTATCCACAGATCCGTGCAGTTAGAGGTAAAAACACTTTTGGGCCAGTTATAGCGCCACCTTGAGGCTGAGTTGAAATTGTTCATGTGGCATTTTGTCCTGGGCCTAGTGGGAATGTGGGTGCACAATTTCACGGAAATCACGCGATGTGTTCATGATTTGCAGCATTTTGTTTGAAACTGAGCACTCCTGTGAATTTTGGAAGCCAATCTTAACCAATCAGGATGGAGTCTGAGAAATCTGAAAGACCGGTTTGGTTGAATGGCTCTAGAGAGACTGTGTACCAATTTGCGTGATGTTTGGACAAAATCTGTAGGTGTACTGTGCAAAAACTTGTTTTGCACAAAGCGGCCTCCTGGTGGCGCTATAACAGGCCGTTCTGGAAAGTTTGGGGCAGAGGTTCATGGTTGGCATCCAGGGAGTGTGTGTGCAAAATTTGGCATCGACCGGGTTAACGGTGGTTGAGATTAGCTGGTCACGGACGGACGGACGGACACACGGACACACGGACACACGGACGGACGGACGGAGTGCAAAACATACTCTCCCCATGCCTTCGGCTGGTGGAGACAATTAGCACTTGGTGTGGATGAATATTATCCCTGAGTCTAATCCGAGTCCTTTGGAGCAGTGGTTCTTAAACCTTTTAGCTCAAGACCCATAAGAGAAATTTGAATAACCTAACCACTACAGAGGGGATCTCTTATTGAAAGAGTCTCAAGCCATAAGTATCTAGGCATATGGATAGACGACAAACTATCCTTTAAAACCAACATTAGCATTTCTCTATAGAAATAAAGCTTGCTTTGACTTCATCAGTAACTTACTTAAATCACTGGACACAATCTACCACTCTGCCCTCCGGTTTACAACCGGAGATGGGTTTCCTCACTCATCACTGTAGGCTTTATGAGAAGGTTGGTTGGCCATCATTGGCTATGAGACGAGAACAGCGTTGCACTGTTTTTTATCTATAAGGCCTTACTCAATAAATTGCCTGATATTAATTCTGAACTGGGTAAGACATCTTTCAATATGCCCCCCAAATGTGGAACTGTTTACAATCCGTTTTAAAACTGAAGAACTTGATTTCACTTGATTGATTTAAATGTCTTGCATGGAATAATGTGACATATAGCTGTACTGAATTGTTTATTTTCTTGTAATATATTTGTATGTTATGTTACAGTGTAATCAGGGCGTCATTGTAAAAGAGAGCTGGTTCTCAATTGACTTCCCTGAATAAATAAAGGTGAAAGAAAGAAAGAACCCCGATAGTGTAAAAAACAAACCCGTCCCACTGATCAGAGGGGTGTGAAGTTTCAGAAAGGTGGAACCTGTCATTTTGTCCATGATTGTCGCCACAATGTCTGTGTCGTATTTCGCCACCAGCACCAAATATATACACATAGAGTTCTTTTTTTTATGTTTCAGATTACGCCATGGATCACCTCCAGCAACTTCTCGACAAGGCCAAGGACTCAGCAGGAAGGCTGTTGAAATTATCTGTGTTCTATCGCAACCAGCATCCAGACTACTTCCACCATGTCAGGTCAGTGCCACGTTCACATCTGTTTGTTGTGTACAACAACAAACGAAGCACTAAACGACTATTCACATATTGCAGCCATTTTGCCCTACATTCATAACAAGGCATTCACCTTGGGGTTTCTAATCCACCATGCAATGGCCGCACAAAATGGCCAAAATATGAGTATGGACCATAATCCCCCTTTCCTCCATGTCTCTTTTGATTAGAACTGAGTGCGGAGGGCTCATGCGTCCAGCCCTAAAAGACAACAGTGGGAGCCACGGTTCCCCGATTAATGCCAAACTGAGCGGAGTTTTCCTCAGCTGCAACACAGAGTTTGACACGGGCCTTCCACCCAAAGACTCCCCGTACGGGCCCCTGCGCTTCCAAATCCCTGCCGGACTCCTGCTGAACCCCGACACCTGTCTGTATTTCGCGGACTTCTACTGCATGTACACCGCTTACCACTACGTGGTTCTGGTGCTGGCCCCTAGCGGATCGGAGGGGGACAGCTTCTGCCGCAGCCGACTCCCAATGCTGGACATCTCCTCCAATCCGTTCCTCACGTACATTGCCGCCGAGGGACCCGGGGAGGAGGCCCTGTTCTGCCATGCCAGCGACGTCATCCTGGAGGTGCTTTTCACGGAGCCCATCCATTTGGACCACGGCAACGTGGAGCAGATCAGCGGGCACCACCAGCTGATGAGTCTGACCACGGCCAACGCCAAGAAAGACCCGAGCTGCAAGGTGTGCAACATCAGCGTGGGCCGCTGAGGGAAGAATTGACTGCGAGAAATCTGGTTAAATGACCGAACTCATCCTGTGTTACTGTCTGGGACAGCCTAATTACTTAATCTACACGTCTTTCGAATGCTGACGTCGCGCTCTGAAAAGAACATATCTACAAGTTCAGGGCGCGTTGCACCGCAAGGCGTTGCAAGCTTGTAGATTATATTATTACTATTTGTGACGCTCAACGCCGTCGTGAGATGGGTGTATTATGCATGCTGCTTTCCCTATCCTGCCCCTCCCTTAGCTAGCATAGATAGTGTTAGAGGTGTGTTTCCATTTATCGCCAGTTTGTCCAGACTATTTTGGGGGTTTAGTTGATATGAGAACAATCTGACCTCTTCAATAGTTAAGTTTGTACGCAGTAAAATCCTGAGTGTTAGTTTAACTCTTGAGTTAAATCGACACTCAGGATGTTACAGTGTACCTTAATGTCCCTTTTATACTGTATATATTTTTGCATTATTTTAATAATATTTTTGGTGTTATATTTATGTTTGACTCATATTTGGTTACTTGTTTCTAATCTATTTATTCTTACTAAAATGTTTGTATAGCCTACAGCACAAAGTACCGGTAAGGTATGTTTAATTTGAGTTTCTACATAGCAGCACTAAGTGACAAATAACCTTTTTATTTTGTGTGCAACTATTATTCAAACTGTCATTATCAACGTCACACTGTAACCAAATCGGAAATGATGTAAGATTAGGTCACAAACATCACATTACTTCATAATACAGTAAAGTCAAACTTGTGAAAGTAGCTTCCTCAAATCAGCTGACTCGAGAGGTGAATTATGCTTTGTCATGTGGCAGAGTGACACGGCAAGAGAATACAAGAAGAATAGAATACAAGAATACAATCTGCAAGGTGTTGTGTTGTTGTGAGCTTGCAGATTGGCTATTTTGGGAGCACGACTCTGTCACACGACAAATCAATGCTGCAGGCTCTTAAGAAAAAGAGAATGTCAAAAGTCATTGCAGGCACTCTTTGACGTCATACTTCAGTTCTATAAACAGCAGTGCTGAGCAACGATAGGTTTCTCTCACCTCCCATGGGATCTGTATTGTCGCCGGTGTCATAATCCATGACCTGGCTCAGGCTGCACTAGTATGACAGGATGTAAAAGATACCCGAAAGGGCTCCCCTTGACCCTTACAGATGCACGGTCAAAATGCATGAACTGATCAGTGGCCAGGAGTCACTTTCAGAGCCTGCATTTATGTAAGCTTAGCAGTGATCTTTGATTGACAATAGTTTATGAACTAAGAATAGAATAAACACATTTAATTTACTGTGGAAGATCATTTTTAATATTAAAGCTTCACAGAAAGTTAGTATGTAAAAAAATAAAAAATACAACGAAAATAGAACTCATGATTTACTTTGTTATGAAGTCGTGTCTGAGAATGTCTAAACGTTTAGGATCAAAGTCTGAAAGTACACAGAATAGCTACAGGGAGGGATGATTCTAACGTTCAGTTCAAAGCAAACAGTGTAAAATACTTCTTCATTGTTCAGCCTATCTTCACAATCATTCAATAGCTCTGCTAAAGGAAAACTGATGCAATAAGAACAGCATTAGGGCGTGTGTATATTGTATAATGCAGGGATAGTTATGCACTCTCTCTCTGACTCTTGCCATGGCAGAGATGGGAACTTACAGACACGTGAACGCCGTAATTCTGTCCACCGTTATTGTCCCAAAAAGGTGTGGTGTGTCCGCCAGGCAAATACCTCAAACAGAACTCTATCTTCTTCTTGGCATCGACAATTTTTGGAATGGGAATATCAAATTCAAAGATGTCTGTCTGTGGTCCGCCGTAACGCTTCTCCAAGTATGCACAGGGCGCATCTTTGTAGCTCTGCCAGGAGTTGAAGGTGACGCGCGCGCACACATTCTTCTTGAAGCTGACGTTCCTCACCCGGACGGTGCCCTGGAGGGACAGGTCGCTGACAGTGCAGTTCTCCAGGGTCACCATGCTCTTGTCCAGCTTGGCACGGAAGGCCTGAAAGTCGGCAGAGGGCTGCGGGAAGCCCAGCTTGAGCTGAGTCCCTGGGCAACAGGTGCTGACCGTGCAGCTGTAACTAACATCTGTCATGGTTCCCAAATCCTGGATGGATGGCAGTGGGCCCAAGCCACACTGCTCCTCCGCCTCCGAAAACACCCGAACCGCTGTGAGAGAAAATCCTTTGGAGTCGGCGAAGACCACACGCTTGTTCTTGATGATGGGCATCAGCAATTCGTCGTCGTCCATATCGTCCAGGAAAAAAGACATGGGCGAGGTCAAAAACGCTTGGCTTAACATGACAGACGAGAGCGGTTCTGAAAGCGGAGCCCGGAGGCATGGTCGCTGGGGCTTCAGGATAGGCACCCAAACGTGAGGGCACAGTTCCTTGCGCTGGTTCAAGCACAGCGTCACGGCAAGCTCCACGAGTCCTGACGAATGTGCCATTGAGCCAAATCCCAACATATTAGGTAGGAGCCTGTGAATAGGGAAGGGAGGGGAGGTCAACAACTGAAGGGCATTCTCCCACAGCTACAACGGCTCCACATGGTGGACTTTAATTAAACATGCAAGAGGCACTGTGTGGTTCAAATATAGAAATAGCCTGAGGGTGTCCCTCGGTAATAGGTGATGATTGGTGGTGTGTGGACATAATAAAGAAAACAATGTATTACAGGTCAAACGGATGTTTGTTTATAAGAATTTGTTCATGATTTATGAATCAATTCTATGCCAGAAAAACGTACTCACACCAGCAGACTCCTTCTGTTAAATATGCACCTACCTTGTGCTCGTCTTGTCCATGCTTGTGTCGGATGTTGAGTGAGAGATGTGCCTCTCACTGTCAGCCAGGCTGGGTTATCGTCTACACAAAATAAATAGGCATTTTCAGTGACACACTTCACTATGTAAGCCATTATTACAGCATGCAACTTCGTCCACGGCTACAATATAACTTCAAACAGTACATTTGACGGTAGTCTGCAACAATGCAGATAGTAGTAGTTGTAGTTTATTTATTTCAGTCATGACAGTTAACATAACAGTTAAACATACAGTAAAATAAAGTCAACAAGATCACTTTTGGTCGAAAAGGTATGGGTTGAAGCCATAGCTGTTTTTTTGCCCAACTTATGGTAAATACCATATAATCACTATTAACATCATTGTTTATTTGTGTAAGAGTTTTTTTCTTGTCTTCTCTTCCAATTATAAGGTTACATTTATATACTGTATATAAATATATATTTCAATAACACACTTTCTATATACAGAAGTGAAGTGTTTTATTCATACATCAATCTATAATAAACTATAAACATAATTCACATATGTATACATAGTATGGGGGGAGGGGGGGGGGGGGTATTTAGAAAAATACAGCCCATTTTCATGTGTTACTTACATTCAACAGGTTATTGGAGGAAAAGCAGGAAGTTGCTTTGTGAAGTCTGTCATTCCACGGAGTGTGTCTGTGTGGTGAACCATGGTATTTATACCCCGGGCTCAGCAAACCAGCTGATAAACCTCGCTCTCTTCTGGCCAATCAGCAAAGCCTTAGCTTTTATTATGTTTTGGGCAGTGGTTGAAAAAGTACTCACAATGTTTACTTAAGTAAAAGTATCAATACCGCAATATAGAAATACTCTGTTATAAGTAAAGGTCCTGAATAAAAAATGTACTTGGGTAAAAGTGCAAAAGTATTGGCATCGAAATGTACTTCAAGCGCCAAAAGTAAAAGTACAAATGTACTTTTGACGCAAGAGACGCATTGTGAGCTTGTAGATCGGCTATATTCACATGTCCGATAAAGTGGATGTTTTCAAATAAATGTAGAGTAGTAAAAGTATAATATTTGGATCCGTAATGTAGTGGAGTAGAAGCAAAATCATTGGAAATTGGAAATACTCCAGTAAAGTAAAAGTACCTCAAAATGTTACTTAAGCTTAATGTTACAGTACTTAAGTAAATGTACTTAGTTACTTTCCACCACTGGTTTTGGGGAAAGTTTCATTTTAAACATATACTATTTTATCCTGATTTCACATTATAGTGTACATGGAAAAAAAAGTTAAACCAATTCACTTAAAATCTTAGTATGAGCTTTCTCTATTAACTAACAAATATCACTATCACTGCCATCCACATGCCATTATTTGTCTTTCCTACTATCCAAAACTGCATCAACCAGAAAGAAGTAAATATAGTGGGATTCAGATTCACAACAAGTGCATTGATCGTGGTGATGGGGTGATGTGTCAGTAATTCAAAACCCCTGCTATATTGTGGAATGGAATCTATTCCTGTGAGCCACGGCGTGCTCTATTCCGGGCGCTGTTAATGGACTCCTGCATGGTCCCATAGAGACATGATGGTTCATGATGATCCCAAATATTCTGCATGTCAACGAGGAGTGTGCATGGCCTTAAGTTGGAACCTCTTTGGCGCTCAGCAGCCTAGGTAATAGTGCTGCTGTGTTACATAAGCATCTCAATCTAAACATGCAAGAAGAGGTACATTGGTTCAAATATAGAAATAGCCTGAAGATTTCCCTCAGTAATTAAGGTGATGTTGGTTGGTGTGTGGTGGACTTAATAAAGAAAGAAATCTATCACACTATGCTCCAAGCTGAAGGAGTGGCGTGCTGCATGCAAACAATCTCACAAACTCACCATAACCTTTATTTAAGCTCGGATAACCTTTATTTAAGCTCGGAGTACTGCCAGTTGAACAGGTAGTCATCCTCATACATATACAGCAATAATTAAAATACATGAGTCCGAAGACAGAAAAAATAATACTAAGTAATACTAAAACAGATACACCAAAACAATGTAATGAAGAAGCTACAATCTTGAACAAAAGTGTTGGAAACCATTGCCCTGAATTGACCCAAAAAGGGAAGTGAACTCATTTTTAAGGACTTCTGGAGCTCATTCCAAGCCAATGGAGCACTGACAGAAATCTGCCTTGACTAGCCCTGTCTGAGCAGGAGGAACCATGAGCGACAGGAACTCACTGGAGCGGGTCTGGTAGGGACTAGAGGTTTCTGATCCAACATAGAATATAAGGGGGGAGCATTCCTGAGACAGCTTTAAAAATAAACAGATACCAGTGCTTAACACACCTCTCAGACAGAGACTACAAGCTCACAAAGGGTTGCTATGTAGATCTAGTTATATTAGTATATGGGGCTAGGTTCATAATTTACCTTCTTGACCGCAAAATCGTCAGATACAGAGCGATCTAATTTGACGCTTCAACTCAAGGACTTTATTTGAGGTTGATAAATCATATTGCCATTGCAGACAGGGACATACTGGTATACAGACAGCCTCGTTACAACAGTTTCCGCAGCTCAGCTAAAAACCCTAATAACCATAATGATAGTCCCACGTCTGTTATTACAGGCAAAGTGGTAACACAGAACAGAAAATTAGCTGAAATCTCCATGTTAACCGCTTACAGCATATACTTCATTGACTGGGGTTGCCTTAGGGGGGGTCTATACTTGGCGCCCTCTCCTTTCTTCCCTCTACATGAGTGGTTCTCAACCAGTGGTCCGGGGACCACCAACAGTGGTCCTTGAGGGAGTTCCAGGTGGTCCCCATGCAACTAAATGATTCAGAGTTGGTAACCAAATGAACCCTTATTAGATCTTTAACTCTTGAGAGCGTAAAATGAAACCAAATGGACCCTTGCAGGTCCATTTGGTTTCATTTTATGCTCTCAAGAGTTGAATAATTGTTAAACATCTGCATTACTTAATTTACAAGAAGTCTATACAATTAAAGAATGTAGAATAATTGTTATTTTGATCACCCTTTGCCTGTTATCTCTCCTAATGGTACCAACTTGTGGACAAAATCTTCCAACGACAACTACATATTTAGTTTTGGGGACGCTAAATGCCATCAAATGGTGGTCCGTGGCTCAAATGCCAAATGAATAAGGCCTTGGTGTGAAAAAGGTTGACCACCACTCTACATCTATTATTTGCCAAAACCAGCTGATCTACAAGGTCACTCACGAAATGATGTGGTGTGTTTTTGAGCTTGTCGATCTGCTATTTGGCTGCTGAATGTTTGCCTTCAGAATGCCTTCAACATGCCCAGAATAGGGACATGATGTGGCTAATGTAGTTAATGCGTTTCTCTGTAAACTGTGGTTTCACAAAGAAGATAATGTGCTGCAAGTCAGCTATTATTTCACCGCACAGAGCCGCTCTCTCTCGATCGTTAATTAGTTCCGATGGCTCTGCAAATTGCGTTAGGGAAAATACAACAAGCACTGAATACCCTAAGTATGAAAACCTTATTATAACAACGTGATTACCACAGTTTATCCTTCAGAGAAGGCCTTGTTTCAGGTGATTCCATTGCGATTAAATAGGTTCATGCCATGGTCATGGTCCGACTACATATTTACTACATGTTTAGCTCATGTCAGACATGTTTTGTTTAGCCCCCTGACTTCAACACATGATATACTTGCAGTGGTGGAAAGTAAATAAGTACATGTACTTTTATTTTATTGGAGTATTTCAAATTTTCAGCACTTTAACTTAACTACTGCACTACATCTCAGAGGCAAATATTGTACTTTTACTCAACTACATTTATATGAAACCTTTAGTTACTGTTGACCATTTTCAAAGCATAGGCTACTGTGGTTTATTTTTTTCAGGGAAGCCATTGGACTTTATTTCAGTACTACAGCATGGAAATCAACTTGACTGAGAATTTTGCAGAGAATGCTTCTAAATATCATTTTGATTTCAAAAGTCACCCCCAAAATAGTCAAAATAGAAAAGATTGATTTCCAAACCTAATTTATATGTCCTTGCAAAATGTATGACATGCCCTCTGTTATGTTTAGCCAAAACTGACTCAATAATTCAGGTAACGTTAGTAATGTAATGACTTCACTTTGGAAATAATGTAAAAGAGCATCATGTAAACAAAGACAAAATTGTGTTTATGTACAACATCAGGCTGAAGCTGTGAATAGACAACTTATGCACCTTTAACATAATGTGAAACAGTCTTCAATTATATTATGTAATGGAGAGGCAAACAGTCTCATGTGTTTCTCAGCACACCAGTATGCCTTATAGACTAATCAGGCTTGTCAGATGGCTAAATGAAAGGGCAGTGCCGTGTGAAGTAACACGTAGCACACTCCACTGGTTTTAACAGTGAGTCTGCATGACACGGCTGGCATGCAGATATAACAGCAGAGATTCCGGGAATGTTTTCTTGCCCACTGTACTCATTAGGGTTAAATGTATTATTGCAATCATTAGTACTGTCTTTAACGTCTCGATCAAAACGCATTTTGTTTATCCCTTAGTGGAGCATGCACTAGTATCACACGTAGTGTTATGACTCAATTGTTTCAGTATGAAGAAAAGCATCCTCCCACAGTAATCAGAACGTCAAGTTGTGTAATTCATATCTGATGCATCTCATTAAGCAACATAGAAAAAGCTCTTTAACTGAGTCAATAAACGGGAAGTACAATTATGTCGCAGATATCTGGTTAAACCCGTTTCAACCCGTTCCAAAGACACCAAACAACAGGATACAGTCAATGTGCAACATTTAAAAGATTGTACTGTAGTAGGTTATGTAACAACTACTTGAATATGATACCAGTGGTCTGATAAATTTAGCCCATTGACTGAAACTACTTGTGTGGGATGGGGGATAGCCAATTTAAGCATCGGCTATTTAAGACAAGTCATACAATTTACAAGTTAGGCCTTTAACGGGCGTTCTTAATCCAGAGCCACTTACAGTAAGCAAGGTAAACACAAATAATACATCAAAGCCAAGTGACACCTATGTTGTACAAACTCATATCTTTGCTTCGGCAGTCCCTGTAACAAAAATATTTAGAAATGGGGTCGGCAGCTTAATGTTAATGTTGATATGGTCCTTGGCATGAAAAAGTTTGAGAATCACTGATATAGGAAAACTCTTAAGGTTTAGAAGACATTTTGTAGAATCTGCCTCAGCTCCTGTGTGTGTGAGCAGTGGCCTAAAAGTGAGTGACCACCGGTGCATAGCTGGTTGCCTGGCAACATCAAGATGGAAGGCGCTGCCAGCTGCGCTGCTTTGTGGACTGCAAAAAAGGCAGTGGTTCTCAAACTGGGGTCCATGGACTCTCAGGGTTCCTTGAGAGGGGTCAAAATTGGCCTTTGCAAGTCTGTAACTCTGACAGTGTACAAATGGACCATTTTGGTTCCATTCTTCCTATCCCTATTTGGAATAGATCCATTCTCTTAAGCCCAAACCACACCAAGGGTCGCGTTGGGAGAAAACGGTTTAAAGGTAAACCACACCAATGCAACTCATTGAGTTGAAAGGAGTTGCATTGGTGTGGTTTACCTTAAAAATGTTTTGTCACTCCCAAAGCGACCCTTTGGTGTGGTTAGGGCTTTCCCAATAATGACTCAACCGGTCAATCCGTTACCTTCTAACTCCCTTTTCTGTGGAATTCCTTGACCTCCGACAAGTAACAATGACGTGTCATCATAGGTTATTTAGTGCGCCGTTTCTCAACTAGACTTCACTTTCATACTAAATGCGTAGTCAGGGACCACATGCACTACCTTCACAGACCACCAGTTGAAAGGATTTGGTTACTGAGCAATAATAGGTACAAGAAAATTACAGCTTGGCACGCGTGACAGAATGCAGCCTTAATTGTAACTAACTTGTACGTTTTTTTTTGTAGAAGAGGCAAACTAATAGTTTGCTTTGATTGAATAGTTGATTGAACACGTACGGACCCGGTGTACTATATGATTTGATTTGGGTGTGTTCTAAATAAAGTTAGTGTTGATTATCATGTATTAAACTAGGCCTAATTATAGTAAACTGTCGAGGAAATGTGGGATACCCGAGTTGTATATTTAAGGACGTCATAAACCAAGCCATGAGAAGCTGTTTTCTGTTCCCACTGACATTTGACTTGTGACTTGTGTGACATGTGTTAGGACCCACCTTCTCCCTGAGGGGGGGGGGTAGGAAATGTATATAAGCTGAAGTCTGACTGAGATGGGGTTGGGTCAGTACGGTGTTCCATTGTAACGCTTCACTGCTGTCCCCGTATTCGAATACATTCTATTCCAATACTCTGAATTGTGTCTGTTTCATTATTGTAATACTATTATACTAAAAAGGATAAAGATTAAGGGAAAAAGAGACTTTTTACACTACAATAATGTTTCAAGTTTACACTGTATACAAATAAATTACACAATAATCAACACAAATTATATTTAGAACACACATGTCCAATCAATTATTCCATCAAAGCAAACGGCATAAACAATATTAGTTTGCCTCTTCTACAAAAATAAAAGTTACAAGTTACAATTCTCTTGTATCATAACGGTCCGTAGGCCTACTTGTATTATTTCCCACCACGGAGTAACCTCGCATCAGACTATCCGAGTGTCGGTAGGCCAATCAGAGGCAGGCAAGGCGTTACCATGCCTCTGCCATGCCTATGCTCAGACACAAACAAGATATACGCGTTGAAAACCCCTGCCATAAGACAATAGAAATGGTGCCCAATGCCTCTGTGCTTGTTGGCACTCAAGCGTCAAATGTTGGATTGGGGGAAAGTCCCTGCGACCTACAGTACTAGCGTCATGGCTGGGGATGTACTTACTTATCAAGCCACCCTGTGTTTTGCTGTTCTGCATAGTGAAGGCTTTTGTACATTATTGATTGTGCCGTTGTGAGTTATTCCTGTACCTAGGCCTGTCACAATTATTCCATAATCGCCAGATCAAAATTATTTGAGATAATCGCAATTATTTTTGCACAATCGTCAATCGTTTCCATGTTTAAATATGTCCATACATTTTTTTTTTTAATCAAAAATAGCATAAATACCGATATACAAGCTTACAACACGGCACTTTGTAAGCTTGTAGATCAACTATTTCTGCAATGTTTGTCTTTTTTTTGGAAAGACAAAAATATTAAATGAGTCAGTGATTTTTGGGTATATTTAAGTTATTTGTCATATCTGACCTGTGCAATTTGTGATTAGGAATCCTAAAAGGCAGTCTATGACAGAAATACAAATTGTAATGTTCCAATGTTCAATGCAAACACCACGATAAAATTGTTAATCGCAGTAATTTGTGTGACAATTAATCATCAACTTAAAGCTGTTCCTGTACCTGCTGTATGCTACAGTACTTTTTCTTTCCCTGAATTTGTAACTTAAGTTCTGTGCTGCCTCTGGCGACTGAATTACCCCCTGCGGGATCAATGAAAGGTCTGTCTATTTTATGTACCCGTTAACCATCACAATGTAAAATAAACACCAACTCACCATGTCCATTAATGTATTTTTAGAATGTTACGTACCTTCCCCCCCTTAGACCACCTGTCTGGAATGTTAACAACAGCCATTGACGGGAAAATAGTACAGCTACAGTAGCTGTGAATAAACAGTCATATGTATCTCCACTGGTATAGTCCTTTTAAACTAAAGCAGTGTGATTACTCTCACCAATAGGACTGTCCTGATTGGAACAGGATAACATAACATCAAGGCACATCAAACTCTAGCATTGAGAAACTATCTATGATATTCACTTCTGAAATTCTTTGCTTGCCAAAAACGCAGTGTAACATCCCCTGCATTGACTTGTAGCAATAACTGCTCGAGAGCCAATACTTCAGTCAACTTTGTCCATAAGTCCCCATTTCTTGCATTCGTGAAAACAAGTCTCTTTTAATGTCGTCTCAAATGTCAGCCTCCATAAAGACGCTGAAGAGAGGGTGATGGGGTGTCCTCCACAGTCCACACAGAGCCTCCATAAAGATGCTGAAGAGAGGGTGATGGGGTGTCCTCCACAGTCCACACAGAGCTCTCATAAGACAAAAAGGTCAGGCTCACAGTTCAGAGTTTTTTAAGCTCAGATGATGCAAAATTGTCCATTCCTCCCGACATAAATGAGCATGTGCTATATCCAATACTTTTAATAACGTGTTGGATAATAGATTCCCATCGATTCCCAAGGACCTGAAATAAAGAAAAACAAAAAGCGTAAAAATGTGTAATAAAGCTGCCCCAACACATTTAAAACCACTCGAAACCCATCTTCGCATTCCCTACCTAATCTTTTTTTTTACTTTAATAGTTTCTAACCTTTTAACTATTTTCTTTTTTCCATCTAGAAATGCACCACGTCTCTGTACGTGTGTACGTCTGTAATGCACATAACTCGAGAACCGCTCTCCCCACCGACTTCAAGGCAGTGCAGTGCCCGGTGTCGAGTCAGTCTGACCCACGGTTGTCCAGAACCACAAAGGCCTCTGCCCAGCCTCTGCCCAGGGTCTGGACAGTACTGTACTGTATATAGAAAGTTACCATGTTTCTGTAAAGCGACCTCGAGTACTCAGAAAAGCACTAGGCTGGAATATGGAAGACCAGATGAATATGCCAGTGCAAAACAAAATTTCCATCGGCAGAAGTCTGGCCCCGCTCCGTTGTGATTGGATTTCAATTCAAATTAGCTTTATTGGCATTTACATTGCCAAAGCAAGTGTCAAAAACTCAAAATACAATAAAAACAGTTAAAAATGGAGAAAGTATACAGTTGGAGGGGGTACAGCATTTTGTAAACAGAGCTATGATTGGATTTCACTGCCCCCGAAGTTGGGGTGCACCAATCAGGAACCGGTATGTAAATATGGAGTGTTTATCACCAGAGGCATTTTTTTCCCTCCACAGAGATTCTAAGAAACTAATATCTACGCAGTCTGGCCAAGCCAGACTAGAAAGGCTAACTGTTGTGGGCAGTGGACTACTGAATATCACCCGGGGAGAAGTTGGTGCTCAGTGTCTTGCTCAAGGACACTTCGCCACAAAAGGTCAGTTTATGCTTTGAGTGTCGAACGATGCATCACACTGTCTTCATAACTCATGAATGTTCATACAGTCTGTCTACCACTTGCCTACAGCAAACATATAAACAAGGAAGGGACTGTAGTCTGTAGTTTTGTGCATCTCCTTGTGGTAATATGGAGCACTGGAGCTTGCTTAGTTTTCCTCAAATTATGCAACATTTTCTAAGGCATCTGCAACCCTTCATTCCATCACAGAGGACCAGACACATCTGCCATGTGATGCCCCAGTCAGACACTTAATGTATTGACCCTATGCTACTCTTTCCAAAACATTTGTGGGTCACAGTCCAATTTGTATGCGTCACGAGTCACGACTCGAATAAAAATCCCATTTCTTCCAAGATTGTTTTTTAAATAAATAATAAATCATTTTAAAACAAAGAAATTCTATGAATAAAACATTTTAAATAAGTAGTGAAAATAGCCGATCGCGATTCTCTTTTGGGACTTGAGCTAAAAGTTTTGGGGACAAATGCCTTAAGCCATGATTAAACCGTGAAATGTCCTGTTCCCAAATGACGCACTACCTCCTGAGCCACAGCCATTACTACTAGCTATTTAAATCAATTTCAAAATAAGGTTTTACAGGATGTGAGAAGATTGCCTTGTACCTACCTCCACAGTTAAATCAACTGCACGGCTCCACTCGATACCAGTGGTGCTATGGTTTTATACCGCATCAGATGCTGGGAGCCCTCCTCGAGATCTACCACATACTCTCTGGGGACACAAACCGTTTTGAAAGTGGACATGTTAATAAGTCAATTGTCATTCAGAAATCTACAGATACGAGAATGCATGAAGGTTAACACTGCCACCTACTGTATCTTAACCAGTGGTGGGGCAAGACATTGCGTGTCATGGACTGTATTCAGGTTTTTATTCCAACAACGTGAATGAACACTACAACAGCTGATTTCATGATTACTCTCTGCTTTAAAAGCAGTGAGTGAAAGTCAGGAAGTCAGAAAGTGAAAGTGTAGTGTCGGGGTTGTGACGAAACCTTAAAATAGCCTTGGGCCTCCATGCCGTGTAACTGAACACCCCTGGCCTAGATAACAGTGCAAAATGTCTGGTGAAATATCAACGGAACGCGAGACGATGAAGGAGATTTGTCAGATGACCCTACCTCTGGTCGTCTGTTTCAGGCTCCACCATGATGTTGTCCTGTCTCTCCTTGACTCGCAAAAACACAAAGGAGTCCAAGCAGGGCTCGGGAACTGGAGGAATATCGAATAAAAACACATTTAAAATGAACGAAAATGCATGCGACATCCAACACGCATTTTAAAGCAATTTCCTTCTGGGTCAATAAAGTATCTATCTGCAATGTGATATTCATCCATGTTCTATTACAGATAGAAAGCCTTTACCTGCTTTCTGCATGTCCACTGACTGTAGGTTGGGTGGCATGTGTTTCAGAGCTACAGCCTTCAGGTAGGTTTCTGTGTTCGCAAAGTATCTGCACAGAAAAGAAAAAAAAGCTTTATGCATCAGGAAAAGATGAAATAAATAAACAATAACATAGAAGGGGTAAAACACCCCTAGCAAACACACAGCTATCTATCCTTCTTTCTCCTCTTCCCATCATAATGAAAAATGAAATTACACTCACTCTTTGGCAAAGGCAAACTCTTCAGGCGAAAGGAATGATGGATCTCCCTGGGCTCGAGACTTCTCTTTCTCAAGGACATGAGGGAAGAACTTCTCAATCTAAATTAAATTCAGGTTTTCACAGATGGCATTAACAATATGCTGTATATAGCAGCATTCTTGCTTTTCTTAATTTGTCTCTCAGTTATGTAGCTACGGGTACGATGTCTCTTGCGACAGTTCAGGTTATTAGAACGTGCGAACAACGAAGATGGTGCTTATTATTCAAGTCAAGTGCCAGTTTAAATAATACAAATTTTTTGATAAATCTGAAATAGCTTGGAAATACGTTTTTTTGCTGATGACAGAGAAAAAGAGAAACCGCAATAATCTACAGGCAGGAGCTCATGCAAGTATTATTTGGTTGTCTGCACCCTCGAGGCCTCATGAAATGTTTTGAGTCACTGGCAGGGCAGGCTGACCTTTTGCAGGCGAGAGCGCAAATAGCTGCTGAGGACAAAGCGTATCCTGTCTATCTCCATGCGATGCACGCTCGCCTTCATGTCGCCTTTCCTCACCCGCTGCAGGTTGGCCTCCTGTGAAGGGAAAGGTTGTGAAGCTCAGTGGCGGAAAAAGTATCCAAAGCTGCTCAAGTGCCAGCCAATGTGCCACCCTGCTGTGTTATGAAACCTGATCAAATGTATAGATTTATGTGAAGGACTAACTGTGAACAGTATCATTGTAGCACTTTCTAATCCTGCTAAGAGCTCTGTTAGGCTGTCTGTTTCAGATTTTATTGAAGGAATAGCCTCTAAAATGAGATGCAGCATCTCATTTTAGAGGGGGACCCGTAACACACGAAAAGATACATAAAACAAACAGTACACAGATAGACAATATACAGATACATACATACATAAATACAGACAGCTTGCTCAGCTTCTCCCACCCACCCCACCAACCACCACATCATCAGCTGTTAAGCAACAGAGGAATGAAAGGTAAATGTGCTATAACTGATATAGTATACTTCAAAAGCATAAACAAGGTGAGTCAAGATCATGTAAATGAAGGGAAGTCCTAAAGCAACTGAAGGATGCAATCGATCTAAGAGATAGATGAAGATTATTCCAATCAAATGGGGCTTTATAACAGAAAGACCTCCGTCCAACCTCGTTGAAAATCTTTGGTATTTTAAAGTAAGGGTATTGTAGATGTCTAAGTGGATATAATGTCATCTAAGCTATGGAGCCACTGGCACTCTAGTCTGCATGTACAGAGATAAGGCTGATGTCCTGCCATTGAAAATAGCAGATCTACAAGCTTGCGATGCAACACATTGTGAGCTTGTAGATAGGCTATTTTCAAATAGCCATTAGGGGTATAGGGCTGAAGTGATTAATGTATGTTTTGTAAAGGTTGTGAAGACTCGTGATGCTCTCGTAAATCAAATGCACTACGAGGGGGTCTGTTGGTCAGTAAAAATAACTGCCTGCAGCATCACGAGTCTTCAGACTTCTATGTATGTGGTACACTTGCTGTTGTTGCAGTTCATCGTTAAACACAGCTGTACCTTTGGCTGCATAAACATCTTCCTCAGTCTATCTATAACAGATATTGTTCTACTATATCTGATACAGTATGTTACACAGTGATGCAAATAGCCTGCTGCATCCTGCAAGTACAAACCACACCTTGGGACAAAAACGTTTTAAGATCAACCACACAAATGCAACTCAATGTGTGTGGTTGACCTTAAAAACCGTCTTGTCCAGTCTCAACCCTTTGGTGTGGTTTGGGCTTTAGACTCACTAAATTGAGAAATGACGCAATCCTGTCACCCTCTGGGGATCTTGGGATGTAATACTGTACTCCGTAGTGTACTCTAACGATGTTGGAATGTCCCTGGGACCCATCTAAAAGACCACCCCTGGGTCACTGGTTACAACAGTAAATGACAGTCAAGCAATAGAACTGAGCTAATAAAATAAAATGTACTGTGTATATACACATACATACAGTACATATACATAATATCTCTATCTGGGTTTTTGTGTTTATTTTTAAAATATTTATTGGGTAGCTTTTATGCCTATATTATGGATAGGACAGTTAGGCTGACAAGAAATGGTGATTGATGGTGAGTGACACACAGCAAAGGCTGTTAACTTGGGATCGGGACTCGAACCCACGATCCCTACGCCAGCGGTCTGGGCCTTTTTGGAACTTTGGTGTATACAAGAATGCAAATGTGCAGAACAGAGCTGGGTAACAACAGACATTATACATACTATATACTGTAACTCAGAGGAGGGGGCTGTACAGTATAGCGTTTCATTTACCATATGAGTTAGCTGTTCCATCACGCACTCCACCAGCTCAGATTTGTTCTCCAGCAACTCCGGAGAGAACTTCTCATTCAGCCAAGCCTGTGCAGGGAAACAGACATTACAGTGACTGTTTAAAGACATTACAGTGACTTTAAACAAGTAAACCTGTACCTGCAGGACAGTATCTACTTGGGATGGGTCTGATACTCTGATTAAACGATTAATCGTTAATAGGATCAAAATAAAAAAACTTTAAAAATAAAATATATATACTGTATATAATATATATATAAAGAAAATCTATTCTGTTGCAAAGGCTATAGTAAAATATTGTCATCCAAACAGTGCCCATAGTAACTACATTGTAGAGGATACCATTTCTTTATTATTTATTTATTTAGGCCTACTGCAGGTGACTTGAATGCTATATGTGCAATGTTGAGTACAGGGCTACAGGCCTACCAAAGTGTGCCTGCATTATTGGTATTGATGGTAATGGTATCTGTTATCATTAGCCTGATTGAGGCAACATTTATTAATAAAAACAACACACTGATGAAGGCTGGATAGCCGAAACGTTTGTCTTCGATCCATCATGCAAGAATAAAAACTAAAATGCAGTCTTGGTGTGTGCGACCCATTACCTTTATTTCCAGTAATAAAAACAGCCACCCCGCTGACTATCGATTAATTGTAAATATTGAATTATAGTAATAGATTTTCATTTTGGACACTTTTACACATCCCTAGTATCTATCTACTAACCTTGCACCTGTTTCTGTACACTTCTATCAGCGAACACAAGATGTATGAACTTCCCTCTGTACATCTCCCTGTCCAACATTCCAAGTGACCAAGTGTTTTCTCCCTCTACTCCTGATACTCCTTGTAGAATGACCTACCCTCAGGACTGTAGACTCACACTCCTCAACTTCGGCCTCAGTCTGATACAGAGTTCCTACACATTTGGAATTTCAAACTTTTCCAGACTCTAATTCCGAGCCCATGCCCCCTTTCTGAAACCAGCTCCTCGCCACTCACCCTACACACTTGCCCTCGATATGTGCGTTCACGCGAGGCTGCGCCATATTAACCCATTGATGCCTGAGGCCGAATCTGGGAACGCCTTCTAGGGCCTGACCTAAGGTTTCTGAAAACCTTCAAATTCTGATGATTTTCTTTTAAATAGTTATGTTGCTACATGTATAGCAATAGCTGATGAGACACAGAGAGCGCGCCGGCATCAAGGGTAGAACAACGTATACGTTGCACCAGGCGTCAATGGGTTAAGTGTCGTCCGAAACCAAGCAGCCTTGAGTGGAAGTGGCTTATAAAGCCCTCAAGAGCGAGTCTGTGCCGATCTAGACTCGATTGCCTTGTGCAGCCCTGCTCTCTGTCCGCATGGAAACCGCGACCTACAAATGGAAGTACCACCAAAAATAAATGATAAATAAACTCCTCCTAAACAATCTTCATCTGATGCAGAATAGACAACGCTCCAACTGATGTTCACAAGGGCTCTTTATTTACCCCACCGTGAAAAACTATAAATGAAACCACACAAACAAAACAACTTTTAACACAATGATTTATAAACACCATGGATGTATATGACATGTCATTTTTGACAGTCATGCTGTATCTCCTTTTTCCATATTAATGAAATCCACATGTCACACAAACATACACGATGCAATGCAATATAACTGTACAAACAAAATAACAGGTAACACAATTGCATGACGGTAACCATGGCAACGAATGGTGTGTTTCCTGTTTCTTCACAAGGAGGGCGAGTGTATTTCCAAACAGTTTTTTATACCCAGCACCCTAATCAAGGGAACTTGATTCAGCTGGAGGGGCACTTCCTGACGAGGGAACCTCCCGAGAGCACTTCAAGTAAAAGGACTGGTTTCAGAAAGGGCCCATGGGTCGCTCCCTGAACAAGCTGCGGCAGAAAAGCCCAGGTGTCAGAGAGTTAACTTTCAGGGGGACTCCCGCGGTGGCCAAGGGGCCAATGAGTCACTCACCTCCAGATTCACCCCCTAGCAGACCTCATTCTTTATCACTTTTTATTTTTTGATAGAAGCTAGTTATTTTTTGCTCTTTACTTGATCACACTGTACAGTATGTTATTCAGACTGAATGGGTGCTACATTTGTTGCTTACCTACTATACCTAGTATCCTTTTTAATTTCTAAATTATTATCCCACGATTTTATAACCCATTTTTTCACCTAATGTCAATTATCTAATCATATAATCCTGGGCTCTACACTCCATCTGCCAACCTGGGGAGAGCAACGGATGGACCTTATGCTTCCTTCAATGCATGAGGAGTCCAAGCTGTAGCGCGTGGGAGGAAATTAAAGGAACACGTTATTCCAACCCGTTCCTTTCCGCTCCATCAGACGCTCCGGCTGGACAGGGGGAGGCAGCTTTAGAGTACAAGATTACTGCATATTTTTTGTGAGGGTACCTACCCTAGGGGACACGAGGAGAACATGCAAACTACACACAGAAAGGCCCTTTCGCCAACCCCACCTCAGGTATGGAGGAGAAAACATGCCCCCAGCGCCCACAGCGGGAAACGGAATCGAACCCAGGACCTTCTAGCTGTGACTCGAGGCGACAGCACTATCAACTGTGGCCACTGCGCCCCGCTTACCTGGTATCCTAGTTACTTTGTAGCGCTACATTTTCTTTGCATTCATTTTACATGTCCATTTAGCATTTACCCTGTCATGTACCGAGTTTGTGCCTTTTAACTTCAGTCTAGACGACCACCTTGACGCAGCCTTCCCTGCAGCAAAAGTAGGTGACCGCATGGCCATCTTGCGAAATCAGTGCAGTAACATAATCCAAGATCTGGCAGCCAGGTCAGACTGGCACCCAGGTCGGACCGTCCCTGACAGACATCTCAACTGTTGAGCTTGACATTGCTCCAAAGATGCCATGCATACCTGACAAGTTGCAAAGGATCTGTATTACAATGTCAGTGTGAAAAGCCAAAAAAAACATCCTTGGGAAATTGTGACATGTGTGCCGTGCAGTCACTGCACTGGCGATAATGATCTTTGTCACTGATTCAGTGTGTGGGTGTGAGTGACAGTTTGATGTTCAGTAAAGTGGTTCAGAATTATGCTGCGTGTAGTTTGATATAGACAGATAGAGATATTCCAGTAGTTGCTGTGTAAAAACTAAAAACTAAACATTTAGTTTACCTTTTCTGTATTGGGAGTCTGTCTGGAAACTAGGGTCCCCGAACAGTGGAAGGTGCAACTGCAAATGTGTGCATTTCAGGCATGTAGCCATGTATATGTATTGTGTATTTATTAAAAGGATCTTGTCTTATTCTTCTTTTTTAAGTTTAGATTGCCACCCCCCCCAGCCACTTTCGGGACCCTCAACCAGTCGACCCTAGTAGTTTTATCATGTATTTGGGACCCGAGGGCAAAACTGGGGACCTCCCAAAATCATGTAGCCAACTCACAGGTTGAGAACCACTGCTCTAAACAACTTCAAACACAGTCACGACTCAGCTTGCAGCTTTCTTACCTACCAGGCGAGGTGGTGGCGGGGTAAGTAAACAAGGATCATTTATGAAAGATAAAGGATAGTTTCTATGACAGGTGGGTTAAAGTAAAGCAACTTGTTCCTGTTCGCAGATGACTTAGCACTGCTGGTCTCGGACAGGAACAAACTGCAGGTTGAAAAGACCCTCAGCTCTGAACTCGGTAGAATCTGCACCTAGCTCGCTGATAACAAACTATCCTTACACCTGGGAAAAACTGAATCCATTCCCTTCAAATCAAATAGTAATCTCAGCAAGGCTTCTTGGTTAGAGTGGGTGACAATATTATCACACGAAAAGATGAAATTACCTACACCTAGGTTCCATCCTGGAGGCCAATCTTTCCGGTGATAAAATGGCCACCAACGTAATCAAAAAAGTCAATCAAAGAACAAGATTCCTTTACAGGATCTCCTCACTGGTCAACAAAAACACATTGAAGACCTTAACAGGATCCCTCGTACAAGGTTTCTTTGACTATGCATGCACCTCTTGGTACCACAGCCCCTCAAAGGCCCTTAAAACAAGGCTCCAGACCTCCCAAAACAAACTGGTCAGGCTCCTACTTGGCCTCAACCCCCCCAAACCCACCTCACCCCTGCCCATTTTGACAGGCTTTTTCCCCTCACTGTATATGTTTCTTTTCCTTTTTTGCTTCCTTTATGATGAATTCCTGTTCTGTTCTTTAACTATATATTAGTGTCTATTTGTACGTATAAATGTTTTGATGAATTGAACAATGTGGACCCTGTTGTAAACAAGTGTAATGCTTAATTGGGTCGTCCACTCACAGTTAACAGTCTTTGTATTGAGTTTGTGCTTGAAATGTACTGTAATTCTGCAAACTGTTAATAAATATTTCAATCAATCAATCAAAAATAAATGTAATACCTCTTCTAGTTTAGCGATCAGCTCTGCGGGGGTCATCACGTCCTCCTGGCTGTCATCCTGACGGCCGCTGGAGTCGCTGCCAGCGTCAGACAAAACGTCCGACATATTTAGACTGTGTGCAGACAAAAGAACATAGGCTATATATACTAAATAAACAGGTGACAGAGATAAGACAGCTGGTGGATTTACTTTAGTTTATATATAACCTTACAACGCGCTATATAAATAGAATAGTATCGAAATCCAAGGCTACGGTGAGTACTATAGCTCTAACATGTAAACATGCATTGCAGTCTTGCAGAAGCACGGGCCGGCTTCCTGGTTCCGGTTGATACTCGCGCCACAAAAACAGTAGCTGCGTGAGAATCAAAATGCGCATAAGTGCGCATGTTGCATTGATCGAACCATAAACAACTGTAGTGTAGTAAAAAAGTAAAAGAAAAAAAGAAAAGAAAAAAACAATAATAATAAAAACTTTCGTAAAGATTCAATTTACCAATAATTAATCCGCTATTTTTTATGATACTACTTTATAAGTACTGTAATCGTTCCACATAATATTCTTTCTTTGACACAGTAAAAACACTTAATTAAAAAGATAAATCCTGAAAAAGTGCACTAAACATTTTTAACACAATAGGTTTATGATTAGTGGGTTTTTTATGTTTCATAATTTCAAATAAATGAGAGGGTCCTATGTTCCATTCCATTTACTTTGAAGAAACCATAGTCATACTCATAATAGACCTATATGTTATAGCACAACCTTTTGTTAAAGAGAGTTTGATTGATTGATTGATTGATTGATTGATTGATTGATTGATTGATTGATTGATTGATTGATTGAATACTATTATATTATTCATGTTACTGCCAATTAAGCCTGCACACACACACACACACACACACACACACACACACACACACACACACACACACACACACACACACACACACACACACACACACATCCAGCAAAAAAATGAATTTGCAGTGTGAGACAATTCAGTCTCACACTTCAATTCAGCAAACAATTAATTGCAAAGATTTTTCAAATGAGCAACTGAATTATGTAATTGACCAGAACCAAAAACCTATTCTTAGTTAGGAATGAACCCCCTAGTAATACTTGAAGATAGCAGAGCAATGAGAGCATATAGCATGCAAGTCTGGACTATATTTGACACTGTACATTTGTGTTACATAAGTGTCCCATATGCACTTAATGGACAGCTTACACAAATAGATGGATGCATGCATGATGCAGCTAATGATGCATACTGTATGTCATGTTTTTAGTTATAGCTTGCCTAATGATGCTTTCTGTTCGCTTATCATGTCATGTCATAACTCGAAAGTCCCTAATCCCATGCATCTACTCTATACGTACTCTATGCTACCCTGAAAAGCTGATAGAATGGGATGCTGGTGTTTCGGCTGGTATGAATCTGACATAGCCATTCTTCTACATCAGGTGTCTTCAATGTTTTTCAGCCAAAGGACCCAGCGGAGCGTGAGATGAAGCAGGGACCCTCACATATTGTATAAAATCTAACCTTTTCATAGATTTCATATTTGTTGGATTCATGTTATGTGTATTTTCTGACATTTAACCATTTAAACCATCAATACTCTTTGTAGTCTTTACCTAAAATATCTGATCTATAAGCACACAACGCCTAGCACTGCGAGACCTTGCGAGCTTGTAGCAGACTTGACTGGATGAAATGACTGAGGGGGGAGTTGGAAATGGCAAGGGGGCACATCATTTTTATAAAACAATATGTACATAAAACTTAAACTGAGAGGGGCAGAATTTGCAACTGAGGCTGCCAGGCCTGCTCTGGCACTGCCGTTGCAAGCTGCAATCTTTTGCTAAAGTTCTCCTCAGAATATGGATGTGAGGGTTCAAGTAGTTAAAAAGGGTATCTTTGAAAGTGTCAGACACAATAATGTTGCTCTTTACACATTTGTTTGGCAAGTGTCTGACAGTGTGCGGGACCTCTTCTTTGTTTTTCAAAGATACTCTTTTTAATATAAGCTCTATTGCCCTACGCACCTATCACTAGCCTTTTGAGGTGTGCATCGGCCTTTTGCTATAAAATAGGGTTCAAGTAGTTAAGAATGTATCCTATCACACAGATTTAGCGGCCTCCCTGTGGTAACTCTGAGGACCCCCTAAGGGGGTTCGGACCCTGTTGAAGACCCCTGTTCTACAACATTCATAAACATGATATCTGTATTTTTCCTGTGTCTGCATAAAATAGTAGTCTCTGTAAGCAAAATATCATACCATAATTTACCAAAAGAGCACAAATGTTTCTGTTTTATTGCCGTAGTAAAATATAGCAATGAAAGTTTTACCCCGAAATAGAATCAAAGTATTGACTGACAACAGAACCTGCTGGGTCCATACACAGTCAGGGCTAAACAATGACAACAGTGGCTGGAAGGGCCCATACATTTGAATTGTGATAACATTTATTTGCAAAAAAAATAATGTATGAAATTTTTTTCTAGAGTTTCATTTGACACACTTTGAATACATACATTGCAAGACATAACACCAGAAAGGTATTACAGTAAAGATAACACAAATGGCTGTACAGAAATTATGCAATGACTGTTTTGGTCCAGTCTTCCCAAAGTTCACTTTATGTGTTTTCTATTCCATTAGACCAGCATTATTAAACAAAATGACTGACACCATAGTCATGT
The DNA here is from genome assembly GCF_964188405.1 of Protomyctophum parallelum. Lineage (NCBI taxonomy): Eukaryota > Metazoa > Chordata > Actinopteri > Myctophiformes > Myctophidae > Protomyctophum > Protomyctophum parallelum. Next base: position 46,374,726 of record NC_139710.1, read on the forward strand.
GTGAAATGTCACAAAAGTGGATGTTTAATTAGGTCACCCAATATTGGCAGTTCAGTACCAGACCACAGGGTGGAGCTTCTCACACAGGACAATCACAGCATTACACTTTTTCAACACAGACATTAGTCTAAAAACTGAATCTTCATTGATTCATTGCTTGGTTACTTTACCAAAATGTCAGAGCTTGTGAGGATACATGGAGGCAGGTAGACTGTAGGGACTCCACACTGGAATGTGGTAAGGATATGAATAGCCAATGAGGGCTGCTGAGTGGGCTGGACCCACTGGCATGTGTCTGTATACCGGATGAGAGAGTGGCAGTCTCATTCTGCTGTGTATAAACGCTGGTGGTACGTGGCTTTGGTTCCGAGAGTCTCTTCCTGACCTGTCATAACCCGCCAGGTAGTACGACATTGGCTGGCCAGTGTGGGAATGGGACAGAGGGTGCTGCTGCTGGGCACCTGTTAGTGGTTTTGCAAGTGTTGTCCTCACCTTCTCCCTTTTCTCTGTGTGATGAAACCAAAGCATATTATGATGCAGTTTCTTTGCACAGGCCAGTGGGTCATCATGCTGCGCCGACCTGCTCTGGTGGAGCTTGTAACTCGGTGCGAAGGGAATGGGTCGTAGAGGTTGTACGGCTTTAGGCACGACTTTGGTGAAACTGGAGGTGGATGCCGGAATCCAGTCAGACTTAAAGGGGAAAGAGGTGGGCGTTGACGATGGCCACAGATGAGTGGGGATTTTGCTACTCCCTTTGGAGGAAGGCTTCCATCCTGGGTCTTTGCTCTGGCCTTTGAAGGAGCCTTTGTTTTGTGATCCAGAGCAGACATAGGGAACATCCTTAGGGTCTCCCGTAAGATCTTTGGACTTTGGACTGCAGCTCAAATGCTTGTTCTCTTCACTGCAGCCAGAGACAGCATTGATGATTCTGGAACCGTTTGTAGGTAATACCAAGTTTGATCCGGGCTTATCTTCAGTAAGTACCAGTGATTCCTCTGATGAAACTGAATAGGGGGACGGACTGCGGGAAGAGGATGAGGAGGAAAGAGGCAGCGGTGAACCTTCAGAGGAGTTACAGTTACGACTGGAATAAGTATGGCCCGGAGGCTGGGAAGAGTGAATGACAGAGGGCCTATCTTTCTCATCACAATGCAGGCTCGGTGGCAGGCCGAGGCTGGCTTGGGCTACACGCTTCTTCTTCTCAAGAGGAGAGATGACCTCCCCGGCGACAGGAGACGAGCTATAACCACTCCAGGGGCATTGGGTAGAGACCTGGACCAGGCGGGGATATGCATGGACCGGAGCAGAGACGTTGTCAGCACTTCTATTTGGCTGAGAGATGTCTGGATGGGGTCCATCAGAGGCAATCGTCCATGCAGAGGGAAGAGCATGTGTTCCGGCCTCACACTCAGTTTGCTCCATGGCCTGTAACCAATATACACAATAACACTGGGGTCACTTTCAGAATATGAATGAATTGTATTATATGAGCAATAACCTGAGAAGTGATATGCAAATTGGCACTTATGGCTTCATGAGAGCGGTACGCTACCTCAGAATCCGTGTCCCTATCTGACTGAGTCCCCTTTCTCTTCCCCTCAGCCTTGCTGATCTTGCCGTCCAAGTTCCTCTTATACTGTTTTTGTGGTTTGCTCGCAGGCAAGGGCCTGTCCTCTTCTCCCCTCAGGTTTCTCTCAAACGGCAGCACCAGCCTATGTGCAGCAAATACAATAAAACCCATTATCTTTTATGATCAGCAATAACAGCCTGAGGATGTGGAAATGATTCAGTGCAGAGCCAATATGTTCACCTCTCATAGTGTCTACGCGTGCACGTAGCAGCGCTGGTGCTCCCGGGGCATCCTCCTAGCTCGTCATACACGTTTTTCCAAAGACGACGAGACGTTACCTGTAAAGGGAACATCATGGTTAGCAAGTGCATTCACACGACACTACTACAAACCTAACTAATTTCCATTCAAAGAAAGCTGACAGTTGTTCAATAAATAGCTCATCACACGAGACATGGTGTTCTTGCATAACACGAAAACGCTTCTGGCCTTTTACTCATGGCATTTCAATTTAAAAAAGCCTTGATTCTCTCATCTTGTGCGTGTATGCAGAGTGGAAACATCATCCAGTCATCAAAGATCAAATGGCAATAGCTTTTCTAATGTAGCCTAGTGGAAACTGGTGCTTCTGGCCCATATAGCTTATTTCCACTGACAACCCGCTTGACACCAAAATGACCTATTGCAGCATACAGTACATACAGTTAGAATAGAATGCATTTATTGACATTGCACAATGTAAAATGAAATTTAGTGGGACCCCCCAGTGGTACCTATAATATAAAACGATAAAATAAAAACCACAAGCAATGATCAATGTATAAAACTATTGTGAATATTAATATTTGATTGATAAAATCTGTATCTTGTACTGTCATGCATAAAGTTGATAACTGTAGTATTTCACCAAATAAATACTACACTAATTAACTTGATGCATGATTTATTTATTTTTATATTCATACTTGTATTATGAATTGCTTTATTTACTACAAACAAGCCAAATATAATACTCACTGATTCGTAACCTCCCAGCTTCTCCACTGCTTTGTATAGTCTCCACAGATTAACTACAAGAAGAACAAAAACAAACAAATGCATCAGAAACGAATAGCTTGAATCATTAAAAATGAAATGCATTGTTCTATTTATTAGTCTATATAGCCGGCTTCGGTTATTCGGAAATAGCCGATCTACAAATTACATTCACCCATTCATACACCGATGGCATGCAAGGCACCAACCAGCACATCAGGAGCAATTTAGGGTTCAGTGTCTTGCTCAAGGACACTTCGACACTAACTCTGGGGGAGCCCGGGTTTGAGCTGGGAACCTTGCGGTTACCATCCGGCCACTCTACCCCTGAGCCACTGCCACCGCCACCGCCGCCCCCCGATGATGCGATGCGTTGTGAGCTTGTAGATCTGTTATTTCCTAATCAAATATTTCCTTTTGAAAAATCTTACCCAAAGAATGTGTCATGCCCAAAATAGAGACACCAGAGTTAAAGTGGTTAAGGTTTGGGTGATGAATTGATGCAACAGCTTATGAATGCGGACTCACTCTGCTTGAAGCCCAGGTGTGGAATCCTTTCTATGGGTGTACTTCTGTCCTTCATGAAACTGTACAGGCTTGGCACAAAGGCCTTCTCCTCCATATCCATTGGGCTGGGCCTCGCTTCTGCCTCACATTTACCACTTATGTCATGACATTCAATCGTGGCAGAAGCCTATGGGTCAGAGACAATATGTATATATGTTCATAAAGACTGCTAAGGGAGAAAGATGCAAGAAAGAGACTGAAGATACTGTCAGCACAATGTTAAATCAATAACCGTGTCTATAACTACACTTCAGTTGCAACAGCACCAGAACATATTTATAAGGCAGGACCATATTCAGCTAATCATGGGAAGGTATATTGTCAGAGTCTGAGACAATGTGACATTGTACGTCTTCTCCAGCGGAAACAGATTGAAATAAAAACTTCACAGGTACAGAAGTGGGGCTTTTATCGCTACTTTCAATAGATAACCACTATGCATCCTGTCTGGAGCTATAGAGCACAGGAGGTTTGTCAGTCTGCTGGGGAATGGAGTGGCTGCACCACTCAAAAAGGGGAGGGAAAGTGTCTTATAGTGTACTGTAGACATCCTATTTGGAATTTCAAGTAAAGCAGAACAGAAGACACCCTTTGTGGTTTGCAAGAAATGAGAAATGAAACAGTGTAGGTAGGCAGAAATCAGTTTCAAAGTGATTAAGAAGAGAAGTGCCCTGCATGAACCTACTGATGCAATTATATAATATCACACATTTCCTGTTGCATTTCCAACTACTACTGTATACAGTAAGTCAATGGAAAATATCACTCACTCCTCCATTGTAAATTACATAATTATTGCTAAATGTATTCTATACATAGAAATATCAGGGAAATTAAAGAGGTAAGTTGGTATAGTATGTTCAGTATTAATATGGACATATTCGGAATCTGGACATCCAGAATAGTAGACTTCTTTATGACAGACATTCCCCATGTATGACAACTCTGTTGTTTATTGTATATACATTATTGATGGCGGGGAAAATTCCTTTTGAAAGAAGCAGGATATCAAACAACACCACAGTGGACAAATGTCAATATTTCTGTTTGAACTGACACATTTAGAGCACTGTATGTTTCTGTCACAGCAAATTTGTATGACATGTCTCCTAAACATAGTTTCATATTGAATCAAGTTCCTCTCTTTGGCTGTTTGGTTCCAAGAAGTGGGACTCTCTAGAGTCTACAGTGAGTAATAGTGAAGGTGTTGGCTTCTAACTGAGCTGGTCCCGACTGACTCACAGAGCTATACAGCTGCTCCATGTTCCCAGACATCAAACACCATCCCCTTCTCTCCACTGTTACCTTATAATGCTGCTGTTAATTGTCATGATGCCCATAGATTCACTCACCTTCTTAAAATCCATTTGGTTATACATATTATGTACACTCTCAGAGTTACAAATGTACTGTATGTGTACTCTATCTCTTTCTCATTATTTTATTATACAGTGTAAATGTGATAAAGCCAGGTGAGCTCTGACCTGGAGTGTGTGTGCTCATATATGATCAAAAATACTATTTTAGCACAGAGATAACTACGGTGCCCCTCGGGGCACAGGTCTCCTCCAGGCCAGGTCAGGTTATTGTGGCCTCCTGGTGATGCTATAATAGGCCAATGTGAAAAGGGTGCCATTTCTTTTTACGCCTTTGATGGCAATTGGATGATTTGAGGCATTTTGTTCCAAAAGTGTGTTTTGCAAAAATCCATCTGTTGGTGGCGCTATAACAGGCCAATGTGAAAAGGGTGGAATATATTCAGCAGCTTAGTAGGAAAATGTGTGAAAGATTTCAGGTAAACTGCACGCTACGTTCATGAATTGAGTCTTTTGTTCAAAACGGGCCAATCCTGCAAACTTTGAAAGCCAATGTTTGCCAATTAGGATGGAATATGCGGGGACTTTGTGGGATTTTTGGAAAAAGTAGTAAGTCGGTCATGGTTAGGTTAGGGTTTGAGGTAGGTTGTCGGTCTAATGACTGTCGGACCAATAATAGTGTCGGAACTAAAGCCTGTAGCTTGTACATACATTGATGACACTAAAAGGCTACACATCATTCACGTTTGTCATATTCCAGATTTTGTTCTTGACATCATTATAAAACCAGCAAGACGTCCAAGAGAAGCGACCTCGAGGTCGCGTGCACGCATCCACCTGCGTGACAACAGACTGCTGGGCGAGTGCTGGCACTTTGGCATGGGGGGGGTCAGATCAACATATGGAATGAATTCTGTACTGGCCATATATGGAGCGTGTCTTGAGTATACAGGTTTCGATGAGGTCAGATCAACATATGGATGGTTCTATAGGGTTGGTTGAGGTGCTATAGCTCTGCTGTTGTACAATAACACCTGTGTACCTGTGCATCATGATGACCCCCTGCTATATAGCAGGGGGTTTACAACAGGTGGTCCGTGGGCCACTGGTGGTGTGTGAAGGTATTGCATGTGGTCCCGTGCCATGCATTTAGTAATGTAGCAAAGTGAAGATTTTCTTCCACAGAACTAGTGCACAAAATGTTGTGCGCTGTTCCGTGAAAGTGCATCAATGTTGTTAGTTACTGAGAAGTCTGAGGTTAAGAAATTCCACGGAAAAGGGAGTTAGAATCTCAAGAAGGGTAAGTGTACCAGCTTGTCATCATTCATTATTAGGAAATGTCATGCCCATATAATCATGTCATCATGTGTCTGCTCTATCAGTACTGTATATCAGTTAACCTGAGTTTGGAAGGTTGGATAAAGTAAGATGGAATAAGGGTAACTGTGGGATCGGAATAGATCAGTGGTTCTCAAAAGAATTACAAAAACTTAAATCTTTTTGCTTGTATATTTCAGTTAAATAATGCCTGGGCTTCATTTGTTGCACGTTGTATCGTGCAATGAATGAAACCAAGCCCTTAACAGTCATGATTTAATTCGTATCTATTTATTATCTATTAATTCAAACATTTTCTTAGATTTGATGGACTTTTGATATACTGTATTATTCAAACATATTTTAATACATTTAACAATTTTATTTATATTTTAAAACATTTTCCCATGGACAACCTGCAGACCTATTATGCCATATGGACCACTAGTAGTCCATGCATGGACCATCGGTTGAGAAACAGTGGTAATTTAGAAATGGGATGCATTACATAGTGCTACCAAAGCACTAATCTTAGCCCATATCCGATCCCAACACAACAGTGGTCCCCAGGTTGATTCTTAGTCAGGGTGGTCCCTGCATATAGTTCACAATCAGTTGAAAACCCCTGCTATATAATATAGCATAGGTGTTATAACACCAAAAGAAGGTCCCCTATGAGCCATAAAGAACAACCATTGTGCTACAAATTAGCACCAGTTTAGTTTAATTTAAGTTTGTTCAATATCTGACGAACACAACACAACAGCTTGGTGTGACAGCGGTTTCCCACAGGAAGTATCTGCACATTGTATCTCACTCTAGATGGTAAGTATCGCTGTGAGAAATTCAGTTAATTTCCACCACAAATGTACTTTTTTCCCCCGCATGGGTTGTGACTTGTGTTGGTGACACAAATTGACAATGACTGTTGGTGGCATGCTGGGTCGATGCAATCAGCAGGACATTGGAGGTCACCACAGAAAGTGTGCTTTTGATTACCATCTCACTGCTCTGGGAATTTGATGAGCTTAGTATACTTTGTAATTACTCATATTGTGATTACCAGAACTGTGCCTGATATGAAAAGAATCCTGCACTTTCTATATGTGTGGTCCAGTATGTATAGCCTACTAGAGTGTGTCTGTCTGTGTGTGTGTGTGTGTGTGTGTGTGTGTGTGTGTGTGTGTGTGTGTGTGTGTGTGTGTGTGTGTGTGTGTGTGTGTGTGTGTGTGTGTGTGTGTGTGTGTGTGTGTGTGTGTGTGTGTGTGTGTGTGTGTGTGTGTGTGTGTGTGTGATTCATGTCTTTTGCAGTTCACAGAGCTCACTTATTCCCTATTCCTCATTTTAAAATTAGGTACCATTGTGCCAGCTCTTAGAATTCACCACAATCTGACATTCAGTGAAAAGAGGAAATGCATGTGCAATTCAAGTTCAACATCAACAAGTTGGTAGTATAACTTATTTGCTGTTATTATGGCTATATATCGGCCTAATTCCCATCAGGAGACTGAATAACATTGTATGTAAGTAAAGTAAGTAAAGGTCTTACTATAGGCTACCTGGCTTATATTCATTCTGTCATCGTCACTGGCAGGTCCTCGCTGTGACAGTTCACTGACTTCACTCTGGTCCTCTTCTTGTTCAAACATGTGACCCAAAACACAAGACAAGTCAGGAATATATGACACATTTACCATGAGTCTCAAAAATAGGGAGGTTCATTATGGGTTGAAAGTTTGAAACAAAGTTTTATTTTAATTTTATTGAGTCATTTCTGTTCTGAAGAACCTCTATGTTGACTTCACTGCTTTGTAAAAGTCAAACGTTAATGAACAGAAGTGAGTATCAAATACATTTTTCTGATAATGAATACATTTGGCCTAACATTCCAATAACCTCTACACACCCAGTGAAATTTGACAGAAAACCACAGTTTACAAAACCACTTCCTGCTTCTGAGCCAACCACCCTTGTGTGGTATCCTGTATAATATCAATATGATAAATTGTATAATAAGAAATGTAATGTACTATATAGTATTTTGTTCTACAACCAACCAGTAGCAGCAATACACCATTTAACTGTAAAATTAAACAAAATAGTAGTAACCTGCTACACTTTGTGTAAAATATAATCTGTCTGCTAAACAAACATGCTTCTCTTTTGATATCACTTTCCTGTGCTGTGGCTCGAAGCTTCAGTTCTACTCTCAATACCTGTTAACGTCTCCATTTGACAGGTTAGAAAAGCTTCTCTTACACTAATGTCAGATTTAAATTAATATGAATAGCATTTGTAGTAGTATTTTATCTAACATATTATTTTAATGTATTCTTATTTACACTGGTTAGGCTCTCATATCACAATTACTCCCACCTCCTGTGTATCAACAGTGATGTTACTGTTATGATACCCAAATTACTCTCCTAATCGATTATGTTAGTGTTTGTGACAGCATTTCTGAATATACCTTGAAGTGGTTCAAAATTGATTGCAAAAATTGTAATATTTGCACTTCATGGTTAAATGTTTATGATGATGATGATGATGATGATGATGATGATGATGATGATGACGATGATGATTATATATTAATGGCAATTATGGTGGCTATGACAATCATAATAAAATATAACAATAATAAAATATAACAAATGAAGACAATTCTCACCCATTTCAAGAGGATGCGTTGCTTACACTAGTGTTGAGTCGTCAGTGCGTTTTTCGAGTACAGTAGCTCATGCGCCACCCTTTTCAACTTTTAACCGCAAAATAGGAAGGTGTCTCCACAGGACAGTTTCATTGGTTGACAAATGGCAGAGAGTGGGTCTGGGAGATTGAGTTTTTTGTCCCCACTGAAGTCTCACATTTCTTATTTGGTCCCATGTCTTGTGGCTATGTCTCTTACACAGAAGGTAGTTATTTTTAGTTTGTTTTCTATAAGCCTGTATAGTCAAACAAGCATTATAAGACTATTGTGGTCTGATTATTATTTAAAGAATTCAGTTGCTACATTTTCCGTTATACCAGAAGCAGAGTCAGAATACATGTTTTTTTCCCCAAGTAATGTTTTCACTTGCTTCGTCAATCTCAACAATGCAATAAAATATCAAGTTCATTGTCACATCACAAGTTTACAGATCTAAAAGAGATTAGTTTTCCTTCTGTATAAGCTCCCACATAATATAATAATCAAGAGAAAATAAAAATGTCAGTCTCTTATGCAATTACTTAGAAAATACCAATAGATGACAGTGCCAATGATGGACAACAGTGCTGTCCTTTGTTTGGGGTTGACTGTGGTGGTCTCAAAAACATAAAGGAAAACTAGTATAGGATATTTTCAGTATATTGTGTGCAACTCTGTGGTATTTGAGACGTGTGTCTGGTGATAAACCACGCGCCATGGGACACATGTCTGTGTCATTCTATGTACATTGCATAGGATGCACATTGTTATAAACTCAACTAACCATAGTGATGCCAGTATGTCGGACTAATTGCACACACACACCCACACACACACACCCCCACACACACACACACACACACATGCACGCACACACACGCATACACATGCACACACATGCACGCACACACACATGCACACAACTATATAATGACAATGCTTGCAACGATCTGCAGTCGTATCTGGGGTCATATCTGGAGTGTCATGTCTGGAGTACTTGTCATCTCATGGAAGTAAAGCTGTCCAACCCTGTTACTTTTATTGAACTCTAAATGCGACTCCTTAGTAAATGGTAAATGGTGCATTTATATAGCGCCTTTATCCAAGGCGCTTTACAGAGATTGTGCATTACATTCACCCATTCATACACCGATGGCAGCGGAAACCATGCAAGGCACCAACTAGCACATCAGGAGCAATTAGGGGTTCAGTGTCTTGCTCAAGGACACTTCGACAGTAACTCTGGGGGAGCCCGGGTTCGAACTAGCAACGTTACGGTTACCATCCAGGCACTCTACCCCTGAGCCACCGCCGCCACCCCTTAGCAACTAATAAAGATTCTTGCTGAGTAATACAACGCATCCTGGAACTTCTTCTGTACGAACGATTCTGCACTAGCTGGCAGGAAAAATAATCACTGCTCATGCAAATATGAGTGTGTGACAAATAAAGTATTTCAATCTTTCAATCTTAGTATTGTGGGTTAGAATTTGCCTCTGTATCAGTATTGTGTCATCCCTCTTCTCTATTCTCACTTTCACATCTCTCTTTACTGGATATCTAAAAAAACAAAAAAAAACATTTCACCTACAGGCCTGCTTTAACATGATCAAGCATTAAAATTACAACACTTGTAACACTATTAACTAACACTGTTGAACTTTGTTGTTTACAATGTTAAGTCTAATTTGCGCAGCGTTCAACACTTGATCCAAGTTTGCTTGGCTTGTTTTTTATCTCACTGAAATGACCGAGGATGCCCTAATCTTCCACCTGTGGCGGCTAGAGTGACATTTCAATTTGATCAACATTTGGGGGGCACGGTGGCACAGTCGGCAGTGCTGTCGCCTCACAGCTAGAAGGTCCTGGGTTCGATTCCCGCTGGGGACGCTGTGGGTGCTGGGGGGCGTGTTCTCCCCACCGCCTCATCAGTGCGCATACCCGAGGCGGGGTTGGCGAAAGGGCCCTTCTGTGTGGAGTTTGCATGTTCTCCCCGTGTCCCCTAGGGTAGGTACCCTCACAAAAAACATGCAGTAATCCTGGTCTCCAAACTACCTCCCCCTGGCCAGCTGGGGTGCCTGATGGAGGGGAAAGGAACTGGTCAGAATAACGTGTTCCTTCCAAAAGCTACGTCCAGCCGGGGAAACTCCCCCCTGTTAGGTGAAAAGAAGCCGCTTGGACTCCTCATGCATAGAAAGAAGCATGAGGTCAGTCTGCTGCCCCCCTAGGTTGGCAGAGGAAGTGCAGCACCCAGGATTACATTAGATAATTGACACTGGGTGAAAAAATGGGTTGCAAAATCGTGGGATAAAAAACATAAACATTTTTAAGTGTCTAAATATTATTCATGTTCATTAACTGTCTTGATGTCAGATTATTATTATTATTATTATTATTATTATTACACAATCAACCAGGCCATACTTTGTTTATATTTACTACCATATATCCTATATTATTGAATTGACACATTTTGACAATTGCTTGACATCCTGATAGGCTGCATCTACTGCAAGTATTCAATGAAGCATACAAACAATACAAAAAGTAAAATAAAAGAGAGCTGAGGTATTTGTGTTTTACTTGAGTATTTATTTCCAATATGGCAATATCTAATATGGCTTATGGCCTATGTCCCCCCCCCCCCCCCCCCCCACCCCCTCCCAGTGAGCTGTAGCGTTCCACAAGGAAGCATACTAGGGGCTTTACTGTTCCTAATATATGTAAACGATGACATCAGCTTGTGACTGCAACTTGTTCCTGTTCGCAGATGACTGCAGCACTGCTGGTCTCGGACAGGAACAAACTGCAGATTGAAAATATATGCCCTCAGCTCTGAACTCGGTAGAATCTGCACCTGGCTCGCTGTTAACAAACTATCTTTACACCTGGGAAAAACTGAATCCATTCTATTTGGATCAAACAATGATCTCAGCAAGGCAGATGGCTTCTTGATTAGAGTGGGTGACAATATTATCGCACAAAAAGATGAAGTTAGGTTCCATCCTGGAGGCAAATCTTTCCGGTGATAAAATGGCCACCAACGTAATTAATAAAGTCCAACCATGAAGACCCTAACAGGAGCCCTCATACAAGGTTTATTTGACTATATGCATGCACCTATAGTACCACAGCACCTCAAAGGCCCTTAAAACAAGGCTCCAGACTTCCCAAAACAAACTGTTCAGGCTACTACTTGGCCTCACCCCCTGAACCCACCTCACCCCTGCCCACTTTGACAAGCTGGAATGGCTTAGGGTTGACGACAGAGTACAGCATCTTGCAATATGGATCTGGTCCACAAGATTCGATACACGACCACGATACCTATGTACCTGAAATACTTCCTTAATGTCAACGAAGTCCAAGTTCAACAAACCATGTGCAACCCAGATTCGGCACAAACAAGGAACTAAATTCATTTCAAATTAATTAATTTCCTATGCCACCAAAATGTGGAACGCCCTACCAACAGTCATTAAGACATGCAAATCCCTTGACTCCTTCAAAACCACTCTCAAAGCCAAAGGATGGCTGCAATTCTAAACTGGTCCCCGTAACATCTGAATCCCCCACCCACCCCTTTTTCCAATTTTCCCCTCACTGCATATGTTTTTTTCCCATCTTTTACCTCCTCTATGATGATTTCCTATTTTTTGGCTATATAATGTATATTTGTATGTCTCTAAATGTTATGATGAATTGAACATGGTGGACCCTATTGTAAACAAGCGTAATGCTTTATGGTGTCGTCCACAGTTAACAGTTTTCTATTGAGTTGTGCTTGAAATGTACAAAACTAAATTCTTCAATCAATCAATCAAGCCAGTTAGGTCTACTTTGTCGAGATGTGACACATTGTAAGCTTGTTTGTTGTTGTTTGTTTGCTATTTTCAAAAGGCATACATTTATAGGCCTACATATACATTAATACATTCTGCATAATTAGTACTTGAAGCATTACTTTAAGTACATTTTGATAATACGTTTGTATTTTACTTATGTAAATGTTATAATTCCGAAATGTCATTTTACTTGAAATAAGAGTATTTCTACATTGCAGTATTGATCATTTTACTTAAACATGCGAGTACTCTCCCCCCCCCCCCCCCCCCCCCCCCACAATGCATACCTTTAAAGATTTTTTTATGTCAAATTACAAGCTATTGGAAATTTCACTTGCACTACTTTCACTTCACTATACGATCACTCTAAGTGTGCGTTAGAGCTCATGAGCCGTCTCTCTCACATACTGTAACTGCATGAGGTCAGAACGTCCTGATCGAGTGGCTGAGGAAAAAACAAAATGTCTGAGAAAATCCCCTGCTATTCATTTGAGCCTTTCACTGAAACAGACATGGAGGTTAGGCTATGTGATGAGGACATTGGACAGCACAACGCAAGTTAGGGACATCCTAACTAACATGGGCTCTATAATGGTGAAAATAAATAAATCTTACATTTAAAGTTTTCAGAGCCCAGATTCAGCTGGCTTTTACCTTGTTGCCAAATGTTGGCTTATACTCTACCTTAATCAAATATTGAAAGTGAAACCTGCGAAATCCCCAGTCGTTATGGTCTAATTCCAGTAAACGAATCTTAGAGCAAATATTAGTTATGTACAAGTTAGTAATTTCCTTGAAAGTCCCTAAAATCGCCTGGTTTCGTACAAGCTCTTGCTAGCTCACATACATCGTAATACAAGTGTTATGCATAAGGCCTTGAGAAAGATGTCACAAAACAACTTTTATTATTATTTATTATGAATAATGTCTCTGCATTACAATATACTCTGGAAAAACAAAAACAGAAAAATATAAGAACATGCCCTTTTTTAATTCACAATTAATTTTCCTTTCATCAACAGAGCACAATGCTTCAGATGACAATGATTTGAATATCATGTTTGGAATGAATAAAACACTGAACTTGCATAATTGTTTCTTAATTATTCATCAAACATTATAGACTGATTAATGGCGAGAAAATGTCTTTCAGAGGATATTGCCCCATTCAATTAGATCTAACCCTTTTCCACAACTTTCTCATATTCGATTAGTGCTCTTTGCATCCTCTTAATTTTGGCCAATGACAAACATGGCTCATCAAAAACGAGGACATAATATGAGCAGAATTATGCTGAAAGAATTACTCTTGGGTGATATGGGTGTATGGAAAGAACCGTTGTACAATAAATCTCATTTCACCATGAAGCACTGAAGTCTGCCACCCACAGCACAGCAAATGCAACTGCTTTTAAATATTTGATTCCAATACTAAACTGCCGTTTGAAATTCACACAGGATTTTAGTTCAACCAAAAATAATAATAATAATAAAAAAAAGTAATCACAACATTTTCACAAAAATAGTACAAAAAAGAAAAAGAGGAAAAAAAATCAGTCTCCTTGGAAATAAAGGCAAAACAAGGCAAAGATTAAACAGTAGCCGGTACCATTGTGTATGATTTCTCTTTTCCTGAAATGTAAAGGAGCAACAACTACAAATAAGAATAAAAGATATATACCTGAAATCAAACGGAATTCACTCATTTAAGGAATGTGAAGTGCCATCAATGCTCACAATGGAATTTATGATTATACCATTAATAACAAAAGGCTGACATATTACTGCATCACATTTATAGATAAAGGTAGTTTTTAGGGATAGGTGTGTGTGAGAGGGGTTGGGAGGCCAGCCTATTATTGGTCTTTCACAAATCCCTAAACTAGCCAATCAGAAAGCTTTACAACATCAACAACAATGCTAATTGGTTTCTTCAACATAGGGGTTTGGGTTTTCTTTTAATAATCTATGTGGCCCCACGATTACCAATCATTCACTCATTGGTCCATGATATGGAGAGAGGCTTCGACCGGCTCACTGGGGTGAGAGACGGTCTGGTTTGGCTGTGTGCTGTCCTGCTGCTATGAGGTCCTCTAGGGGCTGCCAGTGCGCTGGTCTAGGACGTGCACTGAGACCCCCTTTCCACCGGTTGGTTCCCAATGAGAACCGGTTCAGTTATTTTTGGTTCTTAGTCCATGAGCCAGAGTTCCAAAATTGGTGGGAAAAACTAGACCTATATTAAATTGTTTAGGATCAAATTTAGGATCAATACAAGTAAATTAATACATGATAACCCTTCCACAGTAGTAGCTTTTTCATATTTTCGATTATTTTGCATATTTTCTACATAATGCCTCATTTGCATATTTAAAAATGTAAAAGAATTAATACAATAAATCATTGTCTTCGTGTAAGTACTCAATTGGGGAAGTTTCATGGTGATAACAATCTAATATAGGTATGGTTTTGCCCACTCAATTCATAATTAACGTTCCAATTTTGGAGCTCTGGCTCATGGACTAAGAACCAAAAAGAACTGAAACGGTTCTCATTGGGAACCAACCGGTGGAAAAGGGGCCTGACTGAACCCAAGCTTTAGACCAGCTCTACATAATTGGCTGGAAACATTCCAAAATGGCCACCTGGGCCGTAGCCTCGCCACCATCCCTCGTCGATCATCTCGATGCCAGTTATGATCTCGTCAGGATCGAATGAGATCTCGGTGTCATCGGCTGAAAAGACACAACAGGAAAAAGGGATGGATTTCTCTGCAATAACACCCAACAAGTTTATTGCATTATGTATAAAATGAATAAATAAATAAATAAATAAAAA
This sequence comes from Protomyctophum parallelum, assembly GCF_964188405.1. Classification (NCBI taxonomy): domain Eukaryota; kingdom Metazoa; phylum Chordata; class Actinopteri; order Myctophiformes; family Myctophidae; genus Protomyctophum; species Protomyctophum parallelum. The sequence goes on from NC_139710.1 coordinate 46,389,900, forward strand.
GTCACTGTATTTTTGTTTAAACCATGAAAGTGAGTTTTCATTGTGATACAGCTAAATAGAAACTTGAAGTATACAATGTTAGTTTCACTCATCCATACCGTAACACTGGATTAACATGTACATGAGACTGTATGCAGCCCACGGCCACTGATAGGCTGCCGTGTTAAGTGTTCAGATGTGTGGGCTGCAAACACTCGAGTGGGCCCTGATCCAGAAAAGGTTGAAAACCAATTCGGTATTTAAGTCCGACGTCATTTTGTAGTCCTACGTCAGTCAGAACTAGAACTGCAGCCTCACTCCCAATCTTCCGCCGTAGTCTGAAAACCCACCTCTTCAGACTCCACCATGGCCCGCAGCACTTGCCCTAGCCTAGCCCTTTAGATAGCACTTTATGTAGACTCAGATAGTAGATTAGCATTGTTATTTTAGACAGACTTATAGCTCGTTACGTAGACAGCACTAGAATTGCATTTTATGTAGTCATAGCACTTTATAGTACACATGTATATTGTATAATATATAATATAGTATAGTATGTATAGTCGACATAGATACTCCACTGTTACGTTCTTAGTTTATACATGATTCATCAACTACTTTTGATATATGTGATGTATGCCATGCTTTTTGTTTTTGCTTAAATGTATGCCATGCTTTTGTTTTTGCTTAAATGTAAGTCGCTCTGGATCAAGAGCATCTGCTAAATGCCTAAATTGTAAATTGTCCGGGTCCAAGTGGCACCAGCTCCCGTCTGCTTCTCATTGTAAATAGCAATATCGAAACGCGTGAATCTTTTTACAATAACGTTATTCTTCAGAAAGGAAGCCATCAAGGGTTAAATGGGTCTTAATGCTTCCAACTCAAGTAGAATTATTAATGTTTTGTGTCCATGACAAAGAAAATATATGATGTGGAGACAACAAAGTCTATTATTATCATTTATATTGAAGGTGGTAACAGTCCATTTGCTCAGTACAATATTTCGGGGGCATATTTAGAATGTGTGCATGGAGGGTTGAGTAGGATTTAGTTGACACAATGAAATAAATTGGCGATAGTATTCAGTGTGGCAGACGGCCTGTCACAGCCAGATTTGGGAGACCAGTAGCTGCTTTGTTGCAAGGAAAGTGGTAAAATGAGACTCTCGTGGTTATTTTAGTCTCAGATTTAGCCCGACTTAGAGACACAGTATAACTCTATGGGGGACACAAAAGCAAAAGTAGTGACAATAGTTACTTCACGCTGCATTGTGAGCTTGTTGAACTGATATATTCACTAGTTTGCCACTGATCTAGATCACTGATCAACTTCATACGTTTACAGCATCAAAGCTATCCATACTGCCAGGTGTACCAACCCAAATGGGATTCCACAATCACAGAGCTATCATCTGTCCCTTTGCAGAGTGTAAAACATTGGTTTTCAGCACAGCAGTAGAGTGAACAGAAGACAGACATACCAGCCTGGTAGTCATACAGGGCTCTGGCACAGATGCCTCTATCAGCAGGCATGTCGTCTGTGTTGTTCTCCTCCACCTGGCAGAGGGGCGAGGAAGGGATAGCACTCATAAATAACCAGTGGTGGAAAAAGTACTTGCATACTTCACTTTTGTTGGCCTGCCATCCAGATATTTTTGGGGGTCCTTGACATGAAAAAGGTTGAGCACCACTGACATAGAAACATATGTTTTTCAGAAAACTGTGTAGGATTTAGAAGACATTTGTAGATGTCAAAAGGTCAGGTCAAAATGGGTTAAATGACGTCAAACTGTTGCTATACTGCAGTAATCACCTGAGGTGGCTCTTCGTAATGTTCGTTGACGACGGGCGCTTCCGGGACCGGAGAACGGGTAGCCGGCGGCGGCTCCTCTGAAACAACTGACACATAACAAGACACTGTCAGTCAATTACCGGGATTCAAACTAAAAGCATTGGTCTTATTCTACCAGCAGGTGGCAGCAGCTGATCCTGAAAGCAGAAGACCTTCTCGGTTAATATGAGGGAGGGATGGAGAGGTATGGATGGTATGGTCATGGTGAAAATACTGATTGTTATTATAAGAAGCAGATGGATCCATGTGATGTGTATGTACAGTACAGTATAGTATAGTGTAGTGTTACTGTGTACAGACAGAGACAGGAGTGTGTGTGTGTGTGTGTGTGTGTGTGTGTGTGTTGAGGCATGCAACAGTTAAATTGATATAATTCATTAAAAAAATTAATTTTGATTTAAATAGTATAGGAAATTACTTCTTTCCCTTTTTTTCTTTACAAATGGTTGAGCTGATCTAAAAGCTTAGAACGTGACCTGCCGTGAGCTTGTTCATTGTCTATTTTCACCATCTTGTGCGAAATTGTTGTATGATTACTTAGTGACAAAAAAACCTATTGGATATATGAAAAATAAAGCATGAAAAAAACGGATTCTGTGTGTGTGTGTGTGTGCTTGTTTGAGTGAAATGGGTCCCACCTTGTGGCGGCTCTTGGGGAATGGGTTCCTGAATTTGGGGAATGGGTTCCTGAACTTGAGGAATGGGTTCCTGAACATGGGGAATGGGTTCCTGAACTTCCTGTTCATCATACTCACACCCGGTCAGCTCATCATCATCCACATCAGGCTCTTATCACCGCAACAAAACAAACACAGACACACAACGTACACACAACCAACACATGATGCATGAAGTTCACCACATACACAACGTACACACAACCAACACATGATGCATGAAGTTCACCACATACACAACGTACACACAACCAACACATGATGCATGAAGTTCACCACATACACAACGTACACACAACCAACACATGATGCATGAAGTTCACCAAATACACAAACATAGGGAGGGGCATGACTGGGATTCTTTTTTTCTTGTAGGTCGGGAGTGGCTTATTGTCGGGTATCAGCCGATAACACGCTGTAGTCTGTACCCGTTACAATGCGCTAGACCCCTGGATTGTTGAAGTGGAGCGCCACACCTACCATCAGCTCCCAGTACTTCCCGCACGACTTGCCGCACCCAAGCCGTGCTACTCATACGCTGAGTTGGCGATGATCGAACCCATGAACTTGTGGTCCAAAGGCAAGAGCTCTACCGACTGAGCTACCCGGACACTTTTCTGGAAGCCGGGCAGAAATGTATTTTGCAGAATGGACAAGAATGCAGACAGGACAGCTGATGCACGATGCTTAAAAATGATCATGAGGATGACGTTACACAGAAACTACAGAGAAATTAAGCACAGCTTTTGATGATATTTAAAATAAATGTGGGCGACAGACTTTAGTTTTGCATGAATCAGCCTCCAAAGATTATCCGACCGTGTGTGTTTATTCTTTATGTATTTATTTATGCATGTGTACATGCATAAATATGCATGTGTGCAATGTCATTTTGTTGACTAAGACTAAACAATTTCAGATGACTAAAATAGGATTAAAACTAAATGGTGTGTTCAAAAGACTAAGACTAAATCAGAATTCGCTGTCAAAATGAACACTAAGGTTTTTATTTAGTCGACCAAGTCTAGACTATGAATAAACAACTTCAGATGACTAAATAGGACTAGAAACGAAATGGTGTGTTAGACTAAATCAGAATTTGCCATCAAAATTAACACTGCATTCTTGGCGTACGTGTGTGTGTGTGTGTGTGTGTGTGTGCGTGCGTGCGTGAGAGCTCACACCTGTGGCAGGAACAGGAGAGACGGAGCTTGCAGGCAAAGGGGAGGCTTGGCGCAGGGGTGACTCGGCTCGCTCAGACTCACATGATTGCTTAGAAGAGAGAAAAGGGCTTTGCAGGCGCCCTGAGGTCCGCCCCCAAACACATGAACAGGACAGGAGGGGTAAGAAAAAGAACAACAAACAGAACAGACAGGTTGTCCAGAGAAGCAGAAACGTACAATGGCTTGAGGTTTGGATGAGTTAAGAGTCAACTATGATGACTATGAGACGGTCTGATGGAAAAGCTGAAGCTCGGCAAGAGGGCAGCTAGAAGAGACAACAATCTGCTCCAGCGTGTTCCGACATGGCAGGGATGAGCGCTTTGACAGGCCACACCCTCATCCCCATACCTGAGCGCTGGCCGCCAGGGCCAGCCAAAATTAGACCAAAGTTATTTCAAAATATTTTCAAAAAGTAAAGAATTTTTTTTTCAGACATAAAACATTTTCTAAGATAATTTCATTAATAATATAATATAATAATAATATGGCCCTTCCTGCCTGGGGCCTGGCGGGGGCAGTGTGGGTGCACTGGGCTGGGGCCCTACCTGGCTGGGGGCTGGCGGGGGCAGGGGCAGCAGCAGCAGGGGCCTCAGAGTCACTGGGAGTCATGCCCCTCTCCCTCTGTTTGAACATCTCTCTGGGGTTCATGGAACGCTGAGAGATGAGAGAGGCTGCCTCCTGAAACCAAACGGGAGTGAGAGGAAATAATAAGCGCTCGGAAGCAGTGTACGAGTGGTGTGTGTGTGATGCTCTTTTACTGGAGTCACAAGCACATAAACATGCATTCTCTGTATAATGGCTGTAGACAGAGGAAAATAGCAAGGAGTAACTGGACAGGTGTGTGTGTGACTGTGTGTGCATTTGATTCAAAGTATGTAGAACGAAAGCACAAGTCAATACAAAAACTGCTACAAAAGGTACAAAAACTGCTACGAAGATGAAACCAGAAAAATCAGCGTCCTTAATTTTCAATTAATCAGAAAGAGTGTGTGTGTTGAAACACTAGGTATGGTGAGTGACATTGTTCCTGAGTTTAAATAAGCAAGTGAAACTTCTGTGAGTGTGACTTTAAATTAGGTACAGTTGTGAGGATGAGTTTAAATTAGGTACAGTTGTGAGGGTGAGTTTAAATTAACAGTTTCCGTGCCGCGAATGGATTACTCCAGGTTAATGTCGCTGCCGTATCGGACATACCCGCCTTTTGTTTTATGTGTTTAATCCGCCGTAATGTAATGAATCAAAAGAAAATCCGTCTTCGTCGCGGAGTATGAGACTGGATGGCTTCGCTGTGATGACGAAACCGGAAATCGTCACATGCTGTGGGCTGCTAGGGCTTCTGGGAAATTGAGGCCAATGGAAATGCATTGGTTGCAACGCCTCATTGAAACCAATCTTGTGTGCGTCTTCCGGGTGCACCAAGATGGTGGATGCTACACACAGATCATAACAAACCACGGGAGCTTTTTTTGATGGATTTTCGCGGATTAAAAGCCCAAATAATTCAGCGTATGCTCTAAAGGTAATACAACAATCTCGGCAGTGAAGGGGGGTTGATTAAAATGCGGGTTAATCGTAAAAAACAGTCAAACTGTTAAGTACAGTTGTGAGGGTGAGTTTAAATTAGGTAGGTACAGTTCTTTTGACTGTCAAAATTAATGGCCCAATCAATCAGTGAGACAGACATAAACGCAGATTGTATTTGCATCCTATATTGTGCCATTAACATAAAGCAGATGGAGTCCAGAGGAGAGCCGTTGGTTTCCAGGTGCAGTGGGTAAGGGGACTCACGTTGGCCTTCTCCACAGATTCACCTCGCTTCACTCCTCTCTTCTGGGTTGCCTGGAACTCCTTCTCCTGCACCTCCTGGTGATGTTAAAAGGAGTAGTTCATGCTTTCTGTACTCTTATAATAAAGTTGTGGCACTTTGGCATGCTAGTGAAATATCTATGAATCAGCATCACTGTCTGAAAAGTAAAGCCAGAACAGGAACATTAACCTCTTGAAGTAAATCACAACCCCCGATCGCCTTTTGGCGCATTACACAATTTATTTTTATATATATATAGATATATTAATGTTATTACAAAGTAACAGTGTTATTTATATATTCCTCGTCGCCGCCTCGAAAAAACTCTAAAATGACAGAAATGATATTTTTTGTACATACTTTATTATGTTAATGTGGCATCTTGACACTCTGACTCTGGTTAAACAATAGTCTACACTCTACACTCTGATTCCACAGTAGTCAGAATGGATTTAGGAATGCACCCCAGATTTTTTGTCATTTGGGCATCAGCAGTGTGCAGTTAGTTGCTTCTAGCTGCGTAGAGGTGAAGCTAGTCTGAACTCTGAACAAAAAGTCCACACACACACACACACACACACACACACGACAGTGTCCAACAACACTGTCATATCAAGAAACGCCTAGTCCACGTGTCTCTTCCGGGATTTTAAACACCTGGTGCATGGAAATGACACTCGCGTGCGGCTGCAACTTGACGTGTCGGCAAAAAAAAACGGAAACACTTTGCCGACAATACAAGTTGAAGCCACACGCAAGCGTCATCCACCAGCTGTTTAAAAATCCGGAAGAGACGCCTGGACTAGGCGCTTTCTTGCCGCTTCTTCACGCGTATGTGCCCACACTCATAGCGGGGCAATATGCAAGTCACAACGAGGCTATTGACAGGAAAGGGGGAGAGATGGGGAGTTACACACTGCAAAGGCCGTCGAGCTCGGAAGTCGATCCCGTGGCACGCCATCCGGCTGGTTGCCCAAACGGTTGAGGTAACCGTCCGGGCAAATGTGGAATATTTTTAACAACACAAATCTGGTATGGAGGTCCCTGGACCCTGGCACAAAATATTTTAGATGTAGGGTCCTTTAAACAACATTAGGAAAAAAAACACAACAACACTCTAGAAACAAGCCCAAAAAACTACCAATATTTACAAGCAACTTTACAGAAAAAGAAGCCCAAAGTCACTTATAATAAGCGGACATGGCAACAGTGGACGAGACAACTCACCCATTGTTTCTTCTCCTGGTCTCTGTTTTCAGCTTCCTGCTTCTGCTGGTACTTCCTGTCAAACAAATGGCCATTTAGGAGGCTGAACGGTTTGCTGAATGGGAGCTGCTATGCAAAGTGATACTGCACTCACAGGTCAGCAGTCATTGGGACACCTACTTCTGTTGATCAATTTGAGAGGCTATATCCTTTTCTCTTTTGTCTCTCTGCACAGACTCCTTGGCGTCTTGATCCTTCCGCTCTCTATCGAGAAGTTGGCGGTCCTCCGTTGCCTTACTCTGCTCCTCCTTGCGTCTCTTCTCCTCGTCTTTCTAAAAAAGAAAGGCAAGAAGAGTGCAACTGGTCGATTAGGTTCTTTGGTTGGCTGTAACTTGTACCGTTAATCCATTTTGGGCGGGAACCCCATTTGGTGTTTTAAACATTATGTTATGCTTTAGCTATTGAAAAAGTATAGTAGCTCATAGCGCGGCACTTGTAGGTCTGCTATTTTTGAAAAATTGTGAAAATGTGGCGCTAACCTTTGAATATATATTCTTTCAGAGGGAACGTTTTTAACTAAAATCTTTGCTTCTGGGGATGTCCCTCCCTGGAACAACATATTTTCAGATGGGGGGCGGCAGCCCATTAGATATAATTCTAAACATGAAAATGTCTGAGAACCACCGACATAGAAACATAGGTTTTTCGAGAAAACTGTCAGGATTTAGACAGTTTTGTAGAATCGCTCCCAGGTCAAAATGGGTTGAAAAGTAAAGAAACCACATTCTCACACATGGTACCGTATTTTATTAGGAGCGAAATGTAATGAAGCGGTCTTCATCAGGTCTGACCCTAATTTTGCCCTACATTGACTTGCTCCTTAGTTTAACTACACTTTTCTAGTCCTATACCAGTGGTTCTCAACCTTTTTATGCCACTTTTGTACCACCTCAGAAGATATCTGGCTCTCCATGTACCACCATAACGGCTGTTCAAATACAGTTAGACCTAGACCTGCCCCATCGTATTCAGCTATGCATATTAACACACAAGAGAAATTAAATGTATTCCATGAATTGTTTTTGTTCCATTCCTAAGCCAATGATGCTGCTGCTCTGACGAAACTGTCTAATCAGCACAACTGATGATATTTCTAATGTGATTAATCCGTTCTCAAATCTTCCATCAACGGCTAGGTGTGCCGTCATGCTTATTTCAGCACGGCTGGACAGGCTATTTCAACCAATTTCTTGTCAGAAGAACTACCTGTGGTAAATATTTCACTATTTTGCGTCCGAGCATAGACATGGCAACGCCCCGCCTGCCTCTGATTGGCTGCCAGTCTTGACTGTCCACTGAGGTGGATATAGCTATGCTGGATAGTCTGATGCGAGGTTACGCCATGGTGAGAAGTAATACAAGTACGGTATGATACAAGAGAACTGTAGGTTTTATTTTTGTAGAAGAGGCAAACTAATATTGTTTATGCCGTTTGCTTTGATGGAATAATTGATTGAACATGTTCACCGTAATATGATTTGATTTGGGTGTGTTCTAAATAAAGTCTTTGTGTTGATTATTGTGTAACTTATTTGTATGTGTAAACTTGAACTTGTACTGTAAAAAGGTCTATTTTCTTTATCCTTTTTAGTATAATAGTATTAGTTTACTATAATTAGATTAATACACGATAATCAACACATAACACTTTATTTAGAACAACGTACACGTGTGTTCAATTATTCAATCAAAGCAAACGGCATAAACGATATTACTTTGCCTCTTCTACAAAAATAAAACGTACAAGTTGGTTACAAGGGTGCATTCTGTCACGCGTGCCAATCTGTCATTGTCTTGTATTATTTCCCACCACGGAGTAACTAAACCTCGCATCGGAGAACAGTCAAGATGGGCAGTGTCGGTAGGCCAATCAGAGGCAGGCGGGGCATTGTCCATGTCTATGCTCGGACGCAAAATAGATATACGCCGTACCACAGCCCCCCTAACATCATGTGGGGTCCCCACATGATGTTAGGAGGTTGAGAACCACTTGTCTGTATACTTTATTATGTTAATGTGAAGCACTTTAGGCTAAAAAGAATTGAATGAAAGGTGCCAATTATGTACTGAGTTTTAACCCTTGAAGTTGTTTCAGTCCAGCACCATTTTCGATGTGTATGGCTTGACTACTAGACTTTTATTTTGGAAAACACTCATTTAGATTATATTACAAGGCAAGATTTTGAAGGGAAACCCCCCAAAAACAAACAAAACATCCATGGCAAGTTTGACATTTTCTGTTTATTTAAAGCAAAATGGTTGCACTCGGCAAAACCTACAAGTCACAGGACATATGTCACAATAATTTGTTTATTTTGTGCTTTCTTTTACATTATGATTGGCTTCTTTACTATTGTGGTAAGGGTTGTTAGCATAAGAATGTTAAAGTGTCTGTGATTTCTTTTTTTGAGAAGGTGTGTGGCTGGGGGTTCTATAATACTATACGTAATAAATGGTTCAAAACTGCAAGCTCTTGGCCCAGGCCGTAGCATAACGGTCTGGGCACCGGACTGGTAATCCAGTCGCAGTGTGCCGCGGGTTCGACTCCCGGACCCGACACGGCCTTTACTGCATGTCATCCCCCATCTCTCTCCCGTTTCCTGTCAGCCTACTGTCTGTCCCTTAAAAAATCAATAAAAAAAAAAACTGCAAGCTCTTGTGCAACATTTGCCGGGAACTCGTTATCTATCTATAAATGCACCAAGTCTCTGTCTGTCTGTATGTGTGTGTAATCCACGTAACTGGAGAACCGTCAGCCCCTCCGACTTCAAATTCGACACACGCGTTCCACACCACAGCAGGGGGTGCAGTGCCCGGTGTCGAGTCGGTCAGACCCACGGTTGTCCAGAACCGCCCCAAAAAGGCCCCTGCCCGGCTCAACACGGCCCCCGCCCAGCATCCATATATGGAGCTGGCCTGTTCTGACCTCACAACCCTCCATATTTGGGCATGCCTGACACAGAACTCCACAAGCTGGCTGCATATACTCCATATTTGGGCATGCCTTACAAAGAACTCCATATATGGGCATAAATAGGGAGACAGGCATATTTTTTGGGTGGGGCATGCATTTCCAACTTGAATCGTTCCAAGTAGACCAGTGCCCAACAGACACCGCTGTAGAGGCCCCACGGGCACCGTTATAGTTTTACAAACGAAGAGGTTTGTGATATTCATCCTCGCCGCGGTTAATCTGAAACTGAAGTATTCATTAGTTGAAAATGTCAAATACATTGACGTACCTCTGTCTGTGCCCAGAAGTTGTCTTTGTTGGTCCTTTTGATTTCTGACATAGCATTGGTCTTCTGGTACACTGACCCCTGTAAAGAAAAGAAAGCTGATGTCATACAACTGGCTAGTCTTACAACAGCCAGACTATCTGCACCCTCACATTGTGCAGCCTAGCAGAGAGGCGCACTCAACTGTGGCAAAGTCGAGGGACTTTGCCAGGAAGCTGTTCAAACTTCGTCAAAAAGCAATTAGGCATAAGGCTATACTAAAAATATAGGTGAACTTTTTCAAATGACAGGGTGAGGAAACAAACATGTTTGTGACGTCAGAGAATATGACAAGAATGTGTTCTAGAACTGATAGAGCCAGATGGCTCAATGTGCTGAGATAACAGTCTGATTTTGTGTCTCTTGCCCCAGACCAGCACAATCCTCATGACTCCCACTAAGCCACTGAATTCTAGCTGAGTGAGATCATTGTAAACACCACACCCCGTTTGGTGACAGAACTTCATACATACCGAGCTAGGCTAATTAAAATCAAATCGTACTCAAATCCTACTGACTAATTCTCAACAAATCACATTCCTGCCATAGGATCATGCCAGTCATCTTGGCTGCTAGTGCAGTGAATACTACATCTATGACAATAGGCTTTAATGAGATGAAAGTTCAAATCAATACAGCTTGCACATAATATATATATATATATATATATATATATATATATATTATGATTTTGAAATCAGGGTCTCAAGACTTGGGACTTCAACTCTTAACATGCACTTCATCCCATCCACCCCTTTGCTGATCTGGCCTCGAGCCCTCGACCCTCAATAGGATATCCGATGAAAGATTAGACGGGTGGAGGGTAAAGGAGGAGTGTGAGTGTGCTGTGTGTGGATGCATACCACAGGGCCCTGAGGACCAGTGTCTCGGAAGCGGTCAGATTCTTTGTGGAAGTTATAGTTTGCTCCTGATGCCTTGGCCACCTTTTCAATAATGACCTCGGGCTCCACATCCTCCTCTGCCCTGGCGTTTATTGTGACATGGGCCCCCTGTAAATACAAAGCAGGCATTTTAGCTGTCAAGTCACTGTTCCTCTAATGCTCAAACAAGCAAACAAAGAAATGGGGCCAATTTATCGCTATTATCTTGGTTTTGGCAGGCACCGCCCAATTGCCTGGTCACATGCAGAGATTGCTGGCATGATATAAATTACAATCCAACGCAGCTGTGTTAATCCAACAAGGTTTATGATGCATGGTATTTTTTATCCATGATTCACTTAATATAATATCCTGTTGAAAACCATTACAAAAATAGACTTCCAAGTGCAGCAGCTTTCTGTCCTGACATAACATGAGGAGATTGTGTGGCCAAAAAGGCAGATTTACTCCAATATTCAAACAACACTCTGCAACATGAACATACAGTACAATCACCTTGAGAAAATTTGCCATGGAGCTGACATGGTTGGCACACAGCCCTTTCCTGGCATCTTTCACTCCCTCTCCAGTCTGGGGGGGAAAAAGGGGGGAAATAAATAATTCTTCAACAGTTAATGGTCTACAAAGACGGCTCCACCAGAGGGGAGTGTAGGCGTGGAGCTGACAATGAAAAACTGACCCAGTTGATGAGGACGTATTTGAACAGGCCAGAGTTTGGATCCTGGACCCGGCAGAAAGCATACATAATCTTCCCACTGTTGAGCTCCTCCACCAACTCCTCCAGTCCTCCATCTGAAACACAAACATTGTGGCAAAGTCAAGAGTGGTTTGACGTATAACTGAAGAACCTTTTTTTTAATCTCCTACCAAAATAATGGGTGGGGAAACCTAGGTCAACAAAACTAACATTGTTGCACAGTTCAGAAAAAAAAGTCATGACCGAACGAGTTTAGGCAAACTGCTTGGTAACGATGAACAATAGTTACTCACCCCCCTTCTCTACCAAGCGGATGTCATTACTGTTTCCCTCATACGTGAACAAGGCCCTGTTGAGGAGAATGGCAGAAAGTCAGAATCCAAAATAAGCCCACAGAACACACATTGAGACAAGACGGTGAAGATGATGACATAAATTCCAAGTTGGTAACATGCCGTGTGAGGAAGCTTTTTAAACTGAAATGATCCATGTTTTTAAAATGTGCATGTTTAAAACAGCTGTTATTTTATTGTTTTATATAGCACTTTGAGATTTACCCAAATCAAGTCCATTATATATTAGTAGTAGCTTAAATCAAATCAATACTTAAAGAATTGACTAAAGTCTTCAACTTCAATTCCATATTGTAAGCCAATACGTGTTTGAATAGCTACAACAGTATCCCTGTGCAGACAATCATGTCACCACATTGGCTAGCTGGGGGTGGTACCGTGGAAAGATATGTGCTACAGCAGAGAACTAGATAACTCAAAGCAGCAAATTATTCAGTGGAAAAACTATTTAAACTACGTCCTGTCCACAAAGTCTGCGGTCCCAGGGCTGACGAGAAGTGCAAGTAGGCTAGAAACAGGAAGTGTGGTTGGAGAAAATTATTTAACAGTTTTGTCATCAAATCGTGTAGAAAATAAGAACGATACTATATTTAACTTGAATGTTAGTATAAATACTTTGCAATAAAGCACTGGACTGAAGCCATTTTCCTTTGGTTACAATTGTGGGACAAAGAAAATTGTAGTCTTGATAGCTACAATCCATATGTTTTGTCTCTCCTGAGGGACATAAATGCAACGATGTCCTAATTAGTAAAAAACAAAAGAAGAAAAAGATGCTGTTGCATAGTGTCCAATCCAGCCACTTCAAATAGCTTTCTTGACAGTGTCAAACAGTAGGTGCCCGACAGGTATCTGACAACCACTGCAGATGTACGGTTTTATTATATACATTAACAAAATCGATACAGATTGTATTACATTGTATAATTACAATGTTATAAATTATAGCTTAAATTGCTACCATGCAAAAGACCATCATATTCCATTTCCCATGAATGCCTCGACTCCATTATATTCCACTAGCAGTGGATATTCCCCTAAATAGGAGATTGCTGACAGGTACAATATGCTGTGACTCTACTGCAAATATCAGACTATGTTTTGCGGCAGAACATTCTTATTTATTTATTTTGGACATCGGACACCACCATACCAACTGTCATTCATTATGCAACTCCTCTGACAGACGTTTCAATTATTTAAGGTGCTGATTTACAATCACCAGTGACCAAAAAATATATATATTTCAAATAGTCTTTGGATTTTCATTATTTTGGACATGAGTGGCAGTAGTAGTAGTACAATAGAACGAATGAAGAAGACATGACTGGTACTTGCTGACACTGAACCCCAATCAGTGCAGCATCACGTTGCTATGTGAAGCCTGTCAACAGGGTGGGGAATAAATAGTAGCCGCCAGCCAAGTAGCTAAGACAGTGCTGCTACACTTTGACAGGGGGTTGGCTGGTGTTCAACCAGCCAACATAGGATCTAATCTGTTCAGTTCTAAAATATGTTTTACGGCAAAATGATAATAGAGGCTGGCTGGTGATTTTGGGCCACGAGAAGAAGATTGAGATTGAGGAACAATTACAACAGTACTTTTATGAGTGCATCTGGAGCCAGGGTGATACAATACAAATCCCTAGACAGGAGACACACAGCTGCTCCATGAGATTAATTAATTAATTCAGGTCATCTTTAAACACCAGCGTGGTTTCACGTCAGATAGATAGGGAATGGTTCTCATTGCTTTCCCAATTGCAATTCATGACAGGGGTCAACATGTCCGTAACTCTGTATACGGACAAATGTGTCTGTGACTCTGTGGCAAAGACTTGGTCTTCTTGTCCTTGGCAATAGTTTGATTTTCTTTTTTACACAGAGACCACTATAAATAATGATCTTATTTTGACCATAAGTCTATAATTAAATGGCAAGTCTCCAGATTTTCTTCAGAATATGTATGAGACTTATTTACCGTACTATGACACTATGGCATAATTAGGAGTCCAACTAGTACTAGTGGTTCTCAAATGTTTTATTTGTAAGGACACCCCTTAACTCTGAGTGTACAAATGGAACCAAATGGAGTATGGACCCTACAGACATGTTATGGTCATGGAGTGCTAGCTAGCTAGCTCTTTATGAGTTTCTCTGAATATTATAATATTATTACTGTGTCCACTAATTTTGTATATCTTTGGCAAAAACTTTAAAATGTCCACAAGCCAGCATGGCATGACCTCTGAATCATGATACTTAATGTGCACTTACCAGGAAGTGGGCTCACATAACAATGAGATGTCTGTCTAAATGCCAATGTCTATATCTGCAATAATGACAGACATGCTTGAACAGAAGCAGATGAAGAGACAAAGGCTAATTTCTAAACCCCCTGCTGCTGTTGACTTGTTGGATCACATTACAGTACACAACTTGTATTGATGAATAAGTTAACTTCAGGCTATCTGTCCTAGTGTAAAACATCTAATCTAATCTAGTCAGTCCATCCATGTCTGAAAGGAGGTTAATGTTAGTTAGACACAATTCCACATACTTCCTCCGAAGTTTAGCCCAACCTATATGCTGTCTGATATATAACAGAATCCAAATTAAGCTGCAGGGTAGATAGATCACTTCACACAGATAAACCACTGCTGATTCTTCTGCTAGCAGCCAACGATGTAGCTAGCAGATCTAGCTGCCCAGATAAGGCATAGGAGGAACCATTTAATTCGCATGTTTCTGGCATCTTACCAGTTGGTGTCGGATTTTTCGTCCACGACCTCTTTGTATGCAGCTGTCAAAGCAGGGCCATTTTTGCTGAGGTTAACTGCCATTGTTACTGTACACTAGAAATAATAGCTAGCCAGCTAGCTATCCGGGGATGCGCCCTTCCTCTAGTGGAGGTGTGGCGACGGGCTGCTCTCTCCTCCTCTCGCTCTGCTGACTTCAAAAGTGACATCCCACAGCCCGGAGGGACGCTCACACTGTGATTGGCTAGTTGGTTGTCAGGCGACCGCCATGTGTCTCCTCTAGTCCTTAGATAGGTCTCCTCCCTTCCCCTCTGGTGACAGAAGCCAACGTCATAGTCTGTGTGATGATGTCACTGTGTGTATTTACTAGTGTTTACATAACATAATATAGACCCTTTACTCAGTGAGATCTTTCAAGTGACAGACATGAATTGCTGTCACTTGAAAGATCTTTTCAAGTGACAGATTTGTTAGGTCTAGAGGTTTTTAGGACTATAGAGGGTTTGCGCATGCATAAAGTCAATGGCAAATAGAGTGGAATTGTTAACATTGTTTAATACAATCAGATAATACTTTTCTGTTTGGATGACAGGCTGTCAAGGCCAGAAAGTAGGGTTTTTTTTGCCACTCAGTAGGCGTTAACTTCCTGCATAACTTGATGTCACGCGCATACCCTCTATTCAAATGACAGTGTGGTTTTATAGAAACTTGGTCAAATTGTGAAATTATATATTAAAGAAATTGTGAAAATAACTTATCTACAAACTCATATTGGCTATTTTCACAATATTTATCAGTGGAACCAAGTCAAACTAAATGTACTGCCTCAATTCCGACAATTCCAAATGCTTAATATCAGAATGGGGTTCCCATGCAGTTCAAATATGATTATTTTGGGGGTCATCATGGCCTGAAAATGTCGAGAACCAGTGCTCTACACATCACGCTCAAGATGCTTTAATCACGTCTCTTTCAGGTGGTGTGGTTCGTGTGTGCATAAGGTAAAGGTTACATCTGTTTCTATGTGTTATAACTGCCAGTAGTCATGTTAGCCTGTATAGGTATTTGTAGGACAGAGAATAACATCGACATCGATCCACTGCAGTACAGTCTTCAATTCAGGATGGTATTGGGATGACAGTTGATAATATATTCCCTCAACTGAAGTAAAAAATAATTACAGACCAGTAAAACAAAATGAGCTTTATTTGTTTGTTTTTACAGTCAATGGATATTTCCCCATAATTTGTGTATGCAAGGAGTATTTTATTTTATTTATTTTTTACTTTCTTCTTTCTTTAATGGAGAAGCACATAATATTCAAAAATGTATGCATTTATATTCATGTTAGAAGGCTGGTCCTGTATTTCAGAGAAAGCTAGGCTGAACATTTCAAAAATTAATAGTACTATTTATAGTCTTTTAGCAACTTGCAAGTCTACTTATGAAATGAAACACCCTTTGTAGGGTGGGGGATGAGGCAGCAGCCCTGATAGCAAATTTACAGTTCATGTTCTCTGTACTTATATACAAGATGAGGGTTAAGGCTAAGATTTACTCAGAGGTGTCAGGCAGATGAATTGTAATGAAATCCCTGATATCTGGCAAATGGCTGGGAGAATATTCTCCAGAGTGCAAAGCATGCCAAGCTGCCTACATGAGCTCCATTAAGAGGACACTGGACAAAATGAGCTCTATCTAGTTTAGCATCACTCACACCAGGCTGTCAATGGGAATACAAGGACCGAGGCGCTGTCAATGCTCTCAGTCGTACGTACTATTGGAAGATACACGGCTTACAAATAAATAAATAAATAACCACACAAGCAAACAAAACAGTTTTCAAAGATGGTCGGTGGGCAACACAAGGATTTTTGACTGCATTCAGTGGACAAAATGTATTCAATGTATATATACCCTACAATTTAGGACATCCAGTTCTGACATTTTTATTTTTCTACAGCTCTTCATAATTGAACATAGCATTTGGCTAAGTCCATAGATTTTTTGAAATGTTTATAGCAAATCCCTTCTCTATGAACCCATTGAATAAAACACACACCAGTAGCATTTTGTTATCCCTTTCCAGAAGTTTCAACTCCCTTTATATTGGCAGCAACCAATTTGAGCTCCATAGGCTACTTTAATTCAAAAACTGGATTATGCTTACAAGTCAGTCCAGCACCAGCATGGGATTATATTTAAACCATTATTACAAGACATACTGTATAACAATCATGTTCATTTCCTATGACCAAAAAAAAGAAAGCTTTTGTATAAGATATAAAAAAGAAAAGGTTGTGAATATTTCACCTAGGCAAACTTGTTTTCATGTAAAGATCTGTTAATACTAAAACAAACAGACAGACCCATGGATAAATTAGACATGAACGTGAAAGATGAACGTAAGAGTACAATGCTTCATAAGATCAATTACTATGAATTGAATTAAGTTCCAATGGCCTATGTTATAACCAATTAAATCATGAATACGAATTCCCACAAATACAAAGAGATCTTTGCCTCAAGTAAATATCCCAACATTATTTCAAAATCTGTAAAGTCTGCAAAGTGTCATGTCTGTTTAAGTTCCCATCTTGGTACTGAAAAAAATTGATCCCCAGCATAACCAAAGGCTATTTAAAATTTCAAAAACAGTAGCATGTACAGTACACGTTTGTCAACAGCATAAAAGCTGTTTAAAAACATTCACATCCAAGTGTTGTTCAAAAAGCAATGAAAACCTGCGGCGATGGTGAGAATAGTGAGCAGAGTCCCATCTCAACAGGAAATTGACAATACTTCCAGAACTGTATATTGTGCAACAGTTTGATCAGGGCCTATATGCACAAAGTATCTGAAGACAGTTTGACTCTTTTGTCAAAGTGTGGTTTCTAGTTTGTCATGTAAACTAACCACTGATCCTAGATCAGTACAGTTTCTTTGAAGAAGTACAGTATGTACGGGCCCTGGTCATTTTTCTCACCATGGGTCACGGTAATGCCGTGATTGGCTAGATACCTGAGCAAGTATATTTAGGTGGCACACGGCTGAGTTGTATGCCAAAGTGAAGCTATATTATGTTCATAACTACAGAAAGAGACATAATACAACAGCAGGAGTTTGTGTACTATAACACCAGCCATGGATGGGAATTTAAAATGGCGTAAGGGCAAGGACAATAGGGCTGAACAATTTTGAAAAACTATCAAATGATGCTTTTTCAGACCAATATTGCGACTCGATTTGTTCTTTAGTGTTTTAGGTCAAGCTATTCTATTATGTATTACTTTAAAGTACAGTAAAATTACATTAGATAGTAAATAGATATTTCTATGATCATAGTGGTTTTATTGCCCATAGCCCAATGTCTCTACAAGGCAAGCATATTTTACATTACTATTGACAGTTTTCCCAACCAAATGTGTGACGTGTGTATATATATATATATTTTTTTAAATAATTCCAGATTTAAGCAACCTTAAACTTCCAGGTGATAAGCCCACTTCTATAGCTAATATTCATGTCAGCATCATGAAGCATTATGTGCATTGGATTTTAATTCATAAAAAAGGTTTTTCTCCAGGGACAATTTTCAGCGAGACCAAGTAAATCCACCCCTTCAACTGCACTAAAATGCAACATTAATGTAACTAGTAAAATAAAACAAATGTAAAAGGTCAGGTCACTGCTATAGATTACTTGTCTCAATCAACACATTGATTTGCATAACATAATGAAATGAATGGACACAATGGCTTTGTAGAGGGTCACAAAAATGGAAAATTGTCAGTAGAAATATAAAGTATACAACATATGACTTTTAGACATTGACCTAAACATGCAAAAACATTTTGTTAGGATGAAAATAATATTGTACGTTATTCAAGGACCACATATAACCTAAACCACTAGATAGAGAATGAATAGGTTGTTTAAAAGTACCGTTTCCCACTCTTTTATGCTATTCATTGCAGCCAGATCTGATTTGGATCTAGACTCCTAGAGCAACATACATTGCAATTTTGATTATTTTTATGACTGTTCAGCCCTAAAGGAGTAGACATGAGTGAGAAAAATGGTAAAGGACATTCCCATTGTCTTTTACCACTTAAGCACCACAAAAAGCCAGAGTCAGCTACGTTCTATAGTAGCTTCCCAGTCTCCTCAAAATACATCAAATACCGGTACTGCTACTGCATCTCACAAATGCCATGTGTATGATAAAACAAATCCTTCTTTATCTCTTTCACATTGTTTTGGGGGCTAGAGAGACAGTATACAAGCAAAAGCAGTCTCTGAATGTGAGCAACAGATCAACTGCTGGTTAACAGCCATGCACCGCATTGTGCTCCACAGTGAACATTCTGCCTCAATTGCACATCTAAATGTCTGAAAACAATAATACAGAAAAGGCCACTGCATACATGGAAATACAGCAACACAAGAAGACATCCAGTGGGACACAGTACCGTTGACAATGAGGGAGACCTCAATCTCCTGTATCAACCAAAAATATTTTACCATTCAGTAACACAATGATATGACATTTATATCCACAGTGATCATGATAAGAGTATGTTGATTAACACTGATAGTAATAATCACGATAGCAGTAGTAATAGATTAAGTCTGAGTGTGTAGGTGGTGATAGTTGTGATGGTGGGTGGCAAAGGACCGTGAGCAGGCTCCTGTAATCCGTATGGGAGGGTGTTCAGGAGTTCATTGGATCCTGCTCAACAGATTCCATAAAAGTCATGAACAGCACACCGCAGCAGCTCAGCACATGGAAGCCAGGTGGCGCTGTACCTCATTGTACCGCCTCCTCCTTCGGCCAATAGTGTGTAGTGTAATTCGTTTTTCCCTCTCTTGCTCATTTGCCTTGCGTTATATCACAAACATGTTTCTTTACTTCTTTTTTTTTCTCTTTTTATATTTTCATTTCACCAAGTTTCTCACATTGCATACTTCTGTGTCCATTCTCTTGCAAGTCTGTTGTACCTGGGAAAGAAATTGAACACATTGAAGTTCACTTCATACATTTCAATTCTAATAAGAGGAAGATCATTGCAACTCAAGTTAATAAGTCTCAATAAGTCAGAGCCAGACAAGATTGATAGAGGCATACATATTTCGACACTCACTTTTCCCTGTCGGCTTTGTATGTGTGAGCAATCTCTGGTACCAGCGGGTCGTCCGGATTTGGATCACAAAGAAGAGAGCAGATAGACAATAGAACTATAGAAGAAAGAAGATGATTAGAAATAAAATAACACGTTTGCACAATAAATGTATACCGGTTATGATTGGCCCAGACCACTGGCCTAGCGGTCCAGGCACCTAGGCTCCAATGTAGCCTAACCGTGCGTGACGGGCTCGAGTCCCGATCTTAAAGGCCTTTCATGCGCATCACTCCCCATCTCCTGTCCTGTCTACTGTACTATCAATAAAAGGCATAAAAAGGCTCAAAAAATATACTGGAAAAAAAAATACAAAACACTAATGGTCTTAACAGGACTGAGCCAATGCATCCATGTTCCAAAGCTTTGTTCATTGGAGATTCTAAAATAGTTCAGCTTGGCTTTTAGCCTCTTTATTCGCGTGCGTGTGTGTGTGTGTGTGTTTTCTCCAGTGCAGAGTTTATGCAGCAGGCATGTATAGTAGCCAGGGTTTGACATTAACTTTTTGAGGCACTTGTCCTTCGAACAAGTACATTTCCCCTTCACTTGTCAGAGCACAAAAGACACTTGTCCAGAACCCAAGAACACGCATACTGTACATTTAAAATCAACTAACTGTAAGTTGGTTTTGGTGAATACATGTTTGTATTCTAAATACAGTCATAGATCGGTCCTATTAGAAGAATGACCTCAACTTGTAGCACTGTGTGTGCACTCACCCAATAATGAATTGCTAAGACGGAGTCTTTTTGGGGACTAGTTTCATATTAATTTGAAAGTTCTGGCAGAAAACGTGTATTTAGTCAAATATCTCCACTTTTCCACAAGCTGCACACAGACGTCATCTTCTCTGACGAGGGGCCCGGAATGAGTGCAGGACTGAACATATCAAAAACTTCCTTTAGGAGGGATGCACACGCAGATTACTGATTAGACACACCAACGGACCAACATGTGGAAACAACAGTCGGACATGTGGTCAAACATGCGCTGCTCCCATGCCTGCGGTTAGGTTAGGGTTTGAGGTAGATTGTCAGTATA
Source organism: Protomyctophum parallelum (assembly GCF_964188405.1). Lineage (NCBI taxonomy): Eukaryota > Metazoa > Chordata > Actinopteri > Myctophiformes > Myctophidae > Protomyctophum > Protomyctophum parallelum. The sequence continues at coordinate 46,410,913 of NC_139710.1, forward strand.
ATGACGATCGGACCAAGTGTAAACTAAAGCCTGTACCCCTTTAGGAAGCACAAATGTATGGGGCACAAAAAGGTGTGATCAATTACCCCACACAAATCGCAACACATCTGTCAATTGTGTGCCTAATACGTTTGTGCTGCCCAAACATTGACTGTTCCCAAAGGGAAGTTTTCTCAGGGCAACTTTTCCTTGTGGGAAAGTGGCGTTATTTTACTCAACACGTTTTCTGCCAGATCTTTCAAATGGATATGAAACAAGGTCAAGGAATTAATTATTGGGTGAGTACCGAGTACACTACACAGGCAGTGCTACAAGTTTAAATGCAGACGTGGTCAGTCTGCTAACCGTGTGCGGATAGGTTGCAAAAGGGGTGAAGTGGCCCTTTAATAAAACAATGCTTTGGTTTAATAAACACCCATAGTGGGTAGAAAAAGATAAGGATCAATCAGTGCTATTCAAATAGCACTACATAAAAAAGGTAAATGCACATGTAATCAGGTTAGCTTATCAGTCATGCCAGCTTCCAGCATAACATAACATGTTACATATGATGATTACGAGCGACATGCTTTGGTGTAATAAACACCAGTGATGTAGTTCATGCCAACGTTCACCCACACTGTTTCACAGAGAGGATAACAGTGACATCAACTATGTGGGGGCTGGAGGGCGTGAAGAATTTGTAACTCCTCTTTTGATCATCCTTACTACCGTTATACAGGCGCGTAGCGTAGATTAAATTATTGACTGTGGGGGAGAGGGGACAAGCGCATCTCCGGCCGATGGGTGTGAACGGTTTTGCTGACGTGCTAATGTGGGACCATTTAAAAAACATGAAGGTTACTTTAGTAACCATGGTTCTTTAAGTAAGTGAGCGAAATATTTCGCTCTATGGGAGGCTTACGTTCCGAAACCGAGGTGCAGAATTTCATTTATGAACTCCTCACAGGACATAAATATGTACTGTGGGTTTAAGAGTGGTGACGTCAGGCGCTCAGAGCCTCAGGCGTTATAAGGCCTGTGTCTGCGTCACCACGCCACTCGAACACTTTTTCCTTCTGCCAAAGAGCAAGACAGAAGGGTGTACTTAAAGAACCATGGTTACTAAAGTAACCTTCATGTTCTTTTAAGTTGTGTTCGCGAAATATTTCGCTCTATGGGACCTTATGAACTCCCGTATCCTGAACTAGCCAGTGAGTCCTAGGACTTGAGGATAAATAAGGGCTGGGGATAAACCTTAGGTTTGTAGCCCGGTCCCACAGGGTGGAAGATGACAGTCTTAGACTGTCAGTGTCTTCCCGGAGCGGCTAACTGGGGGTTTTTATAGAGGGAGGAGGGGCGTTGCCTCATTTCCTCTAGAGCTCTTGTGGGATGGACTTTATCAGAGTCCATTTATGGCTGCTCCCAAGACCGCATGCGCTAAAGAGGGCACTGCCACATCTAGGTTATAGTATGTGGCGAAGGTCGAGGAGGACGACCAGCTTGCCGCTGTGCAGACATCCTGGATTGAGACACCCTTGTGGAGTGCCCAGGATGCTGCCATGCCTCTTGTGGAATGAGCCTTTAGCGTTAGCGGGGGCTCCACTCCCTGAGTGGTGTAGGCCAGGCGAATGGCCTGCACTATCCAGTTTGAGATAGTGACCTTTGTGACAGGCTTTCCCCTGGTTCTGTCACCCCAGGATATGAACAGTTGATGACCTATCCTTGAGGGGCCTGTTATGTCCATGTAAGTGTGGAGCACTCTCACTGGACAAAGGCAGTTCAGCTTCCTGTCCTTTTCAGTAGCGAAGGGAGGAGGGTGGAAAGCCTGTAGATCCACCGGTACACAAACTGAGAAAGCGTTCTTTGGTAAGAAGGCTGGGTTTGCTTTAATGGTGACCTTGGTTGACCTGTCGTCGAATCTCATGCACTCTGGAGTGGTCGAAAGTGCGTGTAGATCGCTGACCCTCTTAGCGGTCGTCAGGGCGACTAGGGGGGCTGTCTTTAGAGTAAGACATTTTAGGTCAGCCGTCTGCAGTGGCTCGAAGGGCTCATTGGTTAGAGCCCTGAGGACTAGGGACAAATCCCAAGAGGGGACCAGGGGTCTGTTGACCCTGTGTTCCCTGCGTACGCCCTTCACAAACTGTTTTACCAGCGGATGTCTCCATACCGTCTGGTTGTTAACGCCCACATGGCAAGCCGAGATGGCTGCTAAGTGGGTTTTCACTGAGGAGAGGCCTAGACCTCTGTCTAGGAACTCCTGCAGGAATGTCAGAACGTCAACTACTGAAGCTTGGAATGGGATAACCTGGTTAGGTCGTTCTGAGCACCACTGCTCGAACACGCCCCAGGCTGTCGTAGCGGGTCATTGTTGACTGGGCTCTGGCCTTTTGAATAGTTGCGACAACATTCGGAGGGAGACCAGCCTCAGTCAGCATTAGCCTCTCACGGGCCAGACCCATAGGTCTAGGTCCTTGGGGCAAGGGAAGATCTCTCGTCCCGCTTGCGTGAGAAGATCCGCTCGTAGAGGGAGCTGCCATGGTTGGCTGTAGAGGAGGGGAGCTATCTCCGTCCTCCAGACGCCCCAGGCTGGTGCTACTAGTAGTACCGTCAGATCCCGAGTCCTCACTCTGTCCAGAGTGGGAAGAATGAGACTCAGTGGGGGAAAGGCATAGAGGAGGGACCTGGGCCATTGGTGTGCTAGAGCATCTAGCCCAGGGGTGTCAAACTGGTGATCCGCGGGCCGCATCGTCGTCTTCTGCGGCCCGCCTGCCTCAAGCAAAAAGGAAAGAAAAAATATATATATATATATTTTTTTTAATAGCTAAAATATAGGCTAATAAGTAAGGCTGCATGATATATCGAACATGTACCTTCATCAGAGTGTAGGATATAAGTATAAATCAAGTTGAGCAAAGCCACTCTTCTCTGCCCCTCTAACAGACACAGTTAACGATCGCTTGTTAAGTGCCTGCCAGACAGACAATCAGATTAAATGAAGGCAGGTGTAGTGTAGAGTGTAGCCCCTTATGAAACTACTTCTCCCCAAATCCAAATGGATTTCATTTTCCATCCTGAATGGCAGTAACTAGCATACAATGAGAACTGAGAAGATCTCCACAAAGGTTTACTCATCAAAACTGATTATAAAACTGTAACCATCAAAGCATGCACTTATGTGACCATGGCATGTGCATAATATAAAATCTTATACGTTTTATCTGATATTGATTAATATGGGGGGTGGGTTCAATTAATCGATTATTAATCGGCAGAGCTGTCGACTATTGTCAACATATTCCCCAATTTCCACTGAGATTATGGGGTGAATGAATGTGGCCAGACCCATCTTCTCTTTCTGTCATAGTGACATAATATTGTCCTGCATCAGATCATGTCCAAATCAGGTTCTCCAATCTCCAGTAGCCTCTTCAGTTTTTTGAAGATTTTTTGAGTGGTGCAACCACTCCCATACGGAGCTATGTGTGTGGCTTGCTGGCTGGCTGGGTCTGAGCACTATGTGTGTGGCTGGCTGGGTCTGAGCACTATGTGTGTGGCTTGCTGGCTGGCTGGGTCTGAGCACTATGTGTGTGGCTTGCTGCATGGCTGGCTGGGTCTGAGCACTATGTGTGTGGCTTGCTGGCTGGCTGGGTCTGAGCACTATGTGTGTGGCTTGCTGGCTGGCTGGGTCTGAGCACTATGTGTGTGGCTGGCTGGCTGGCTGGCTGGCTGGATAGATGATAGATAGATAGATATTATAGCAGTGACTGACTGAGACATCGAGCGTGCGTCCGCAACTGGTTGTGGCCCCCATCAAGTGACCTTTTGACCAATGCGGCCCTCGCCCCAAGTTGAGTTAGACTCTAGACTCTAGCCCCAATGTCGATGGTCCTCCCATGGCGAAGTAGGTGTGGTGACGCAGACACGCCTGAGGCTCTGAGCGCCTGACGTCACCACTCTTAAACCCACAGTACATATTTATGTCCTGTGAGGAGTTCATAAATGAAATTCTGCACCTCAGTTTCGGAAAGAAAGCCTCCCATAGAGCGAAATATTTCGCGAACACAACTTAAAAGAACAAAGGTGGCTTGCATGCTGTGGTTTGCCAACAGAATTCATGCACAAGGGCTGCCAAAGTAGGCTATCTTTTGTCGTTTTTCTGTTTTTTTCGCCACCTCTCTTCGAAGTTAGACTGGGCAAGCTCTAAACTGACCGGTGTATGGTGCTGAAATGTTGAAACAAGTTATGAAACAAGTCATTTGTTCATTGTGAACTGAAATCGTACCACTGTGTTTATTACAAAGTAAATAAAAGTACCCAACGAATAGAAACAACTTTGGGTGTGGGGTGCGCCGCGGTGTGACAATTACAAGAACTCTTCGTCTCTGGAGGATAACACTGTTACAGTGCCAGCTTCCCTGGATGTGTTCATCTCACGCATGTGCCATTCATCCATGGATAAGCCGTGCACCGTTTTACCATGGAAATTTTAAGTTTATCCTGCGCATGCGCCATTTGTCCATGGACTAAACATTGGTGCCCGTGCAAAGGCGTGCATGCACCATTTGTCCATGGACATATGCAGTTGTTGCACATTGTTCTGAATATGGTGTTGTATTCCCAGTGCTCACGGCTTGCCTGGCAGCCGCTGTGGGAGAATTATGTTAATATTCTATTAAAACAAAGCTTCACAGATAATTTATAACTGCTTTTAAATGTAACAAAGAATGGCATTCGGACACTCAGTCAGAACTTGTATGGACTATGGGAAGTTCATTTGGACCACCCTCAGCTTAAAAGAAAGAAAACCCACGGTACTCATAATTACTGGGTATAGGCAAAGTTGGAAAGTTTAGGGTACTGAAAGCAAACTTAAAAAAATATGTAAAATGTGTATGCCGGCCCAGGCCGTAGCGTAACGGTCTGGGCACCGGACTGGTGATCCAGTCGCGGTGTGCCGCGGGTTCGACTCCCGGACCCGACACGGCCTTTACCGCATGTCATCCCCCCATCTCTCTCCCGTTTCCTGTCAGCCTACTTTCTATCCCTTAAAAAATCAATAAAGGCGTAAGCCGCAAAAAAATATCTTAAAAAAAAAAAAAAAAATGTGTATGCCAAGTAAATAGTGTATTTTCATAAACGCAACATTTGGTTGACTAAATATATATTGCTTACCGCAATATTAGGAAAATAGATTATACTCATGCCTGCCAATAAATCAATGTTTTGTTAAACAATACAAACTATTTTCTGGATTATGGGACCACGGATGCGACCGCGGATCTTGGACACAGATACATTGTCAGGCATGGACAGGCATGATGACATTAATAAATCCCATTGCTGGATCAAAATACCAAATATTTACTGTAAATATTCCCTGTCATGACCTACCTTTTGATACCGTTAGCGCAGGTGACCACTGTGATCGCAATATATCCAGACAGATACTTCCGTTGCTGTTGATGTTAGGATGGTAGATTTTTGTTGTGAATGCAACCTGTGATGGAACAGTAACAACATTGTGTTTTATGCAGGTAATAATGTATTTTAGATTAGCAGATTTTTTTACTAGTAGTAAGAGCACAATAGATGAAGGGAGAGTATTAAGTGTCGATATATATCATCATCATCATACTATAATTCTAACAATGTCTGTGTGTGTGTGTGTGTGTCTGTCAGAAACACTGTCATAGCTCCACACTGCCTGCACCAAATCACTCCCACTTTTCACACATAATTTACCATAATAATATGAAGGCCTTTTTTCGATTTGACACATTAATGATTAATAATGAATTTATTAGTGAATTAAAAACGCACCGGGTGCAGTACCCCCCGCGGCCACGGGGCGGCAAAACTCCTCTCCCCGGAAATCACGTGTCACCAGTGTCACAAGTGAATTGCATTTTGGGACGGTCACTGATTAATACTGGGACACAGTTTTCCGCGCAACATCTGTTTCGACACCACACTGTCCGCTCCCTCCTCACCACCTCCTTCGCCGTGCCGTACACATACTACACATGAGCTACATGCACGCAGCTATACTTTCGCAACACACGTGTGTGTGTGTGTACTTTCGCCATGTGTGTGTGTGTGTGTGTGTCTCGCTACCTTCGCAACGCACGTGTGTGTGTACTTTCGCCGCGCGCGTGTGTGTTTCGCTACTGTTTTACAATAGTAATGGGGGTCTCATGTAACTCAGAGACAGCGTATACAATTGACCCATTTACACTCTCACATTTAACAGACATACAAATGCCATTCAATGGGGGGCTCCACAGGCATCTTCACCTTTCAAATGTCTCCACGTATATTTGTTACATCTGTGTGTATACAAATATATTATACAAGTTAAAATGAAGAGCAATTAAATATATTTATGGGGGGAAATTGTCCATACAACGGGTAAGGACTAGTATTAATAATAAAGTAATAACCAGTAAGACGCCTGAGGGTGAGACCTTGCCCTGAAGGGCGAGGTCACGGCTGCATTAATAACTTTGGGGCAGGCCCGTCTGCCCCTAGAGTTTGAATGGACAGGTGGGCCTGTTGAGAACTCTAGTTTTTGCTGGCTGCTGGGCGCGGCTGCACTAATAAGTTTGGTGCAGGCCCGTCTAGAGTTTGAATGGACAGGTATAAGTCAAAAGGGAGACATCAAAGAGGAAGGATGGATTGGGAAGGTTCAACATATGGAATGTCAGAACAGGTTGACATATATCCATATATGGAGGTCAGATGTAGAGTTGCTGGCCAATATTGATGGCATCAGGGATCTCCATATATGGGCTTAACTGCGACAGCAGGTCGCATTTACTATGACATCCCTGATGATGTCACGTGATGTCACGATGACCTGGGCACCATATATGGTGGCTGATGTCACACGATGTCACGATGACCTGGGGGCTTGCCTTGTGTGACACACTGACAGGAAATGCAATATTCCATTTTGGGAAATGTTCACCTACAATGACAGCAGTCCATTTTACTTACTTTTGGTGGTTTGAAGGGGTAATCTGTGGGGAAGTGAATGGTGAGGAAAAACACGCCACCTTGATAAGGGCTGTCATTCTGTTAAAATAATGTAAAAACATGGTAGTTAGTTAGATAACTCAGTCATACTCATAATATATAATATCACCTACATAATGTACTTGGTATAAGTGAACAGTTAGATTCACTTACTGGGCCCATTATTGTCGCTTGCCAATGAAACACTGAAAAAAGGAGGAAAATACAGGCTATAATAACATGGCATCTATAGTCAAGGCATGTATTCACGCTACATTGCAATAACAACTGCACAACTAGTGCGGGTGGCCTCTGTCAAAACAAACAACCCCCGATTCAGAATACATTCTGAGAATACGTGTGCCTCTCAAGAAACCAAGCACTGTATACACATAGATGAAGTAGTGAAATTATGTTTATGCGTTTGCTTAAGATGAAGAATTGATTGCGTTGTTGTTACTCACAGTCATCTCCAACTGGTCCAGCAGAACACTGTGCAGGTGGGTCCCTCTGTAGGTCTGTGAGTTCCTATCCATAATAAAATTAAGACAGTAAAACAGTCTCCACCATTAATTCTCCACAATTAATTACCCATCACTAATCTCATTAGACCCTTATGGGGCAGCCGCAGGCATTGAATTCTGGCTATTTTAAACTGTGTAATAAGTAAAAACATCTTCACTCTAATTATTGCCCAAGTATGAGATGAAGGTAAAACCTGTGCTGATGCCAGCAAGTTGATAATCACAAAAAAACAGTGCTTAAGCGGCAGCCCTTTACTCAAACTGAATGAGAAACAAAAAAAACATGGGAGATCTTTTTGCTAGGCAATAAACGGAGTTTAACTGTGTATATGCAACTTTGACATTCAGTCTAATTTTTTTTTACAAAGAAGATGCCTTTGGTAAGTAGACAAATGTTTAAAAGGACATTTCCACCACCAAAATATACTACGCTATTCCTTTTGTGCTGGGCTGGCAATTTCGAACACAACTTCAAAACGATACTGTTATTTTAAAACTCCAGCTCTAATCAATCACCTGTTGTCATGTTGATGACATCATATTTATAACATCAGTCTTGCCAAAATACAGATGGCAGGATGGTGAATCTGAAGTATTATTTTCCCCAAAAACATGAAAAAGCACACAAATAATATTCACAGGAGGGGATTTACATCCTTGGCCTACTCTACTGGCAGCGAGCACAAGACCTTTGTCGCTGATCACTGATCAGTCCGGTGGTTTGCGTAATTAGCCACAGAGAAATAGACACACAAATACATTACAAACCCTCTTCTAGACAGCTCAGCTCACACAGTAGGAGTACATCAGATTTAATTTGCAACTAATAATAACTCACAACTTTAGTCTAAGCATTAACTCCACCAATGAAGTACTACTGTCCCTGTCTGTTTGTCTGCCCACTTGCCTGTCTGTTAGGAACAGATTTGCTAAAAATGTGGTTGGTCCTGGCCTGGGCCAATCAAGAACTGGTAACGCTTTTTACACAGACAGACTGGTCAAGTAAAGAGGGGTGTGTGGCGGTGTGGATTAGCAAACTGCCACCTTGGAGGAGATCTGTGTTCTGACTGAGCATAGTTTGTAGTTATTGATAAGCCTTTCTTAAATAGATCTTCAAGTAGGTCCATGTCAGGTCTCCTGTTGCAGGCCCAAATATTGCATTTAATTTAATGTTGTATAATTATAATTATGTAATCTGCCATATACGAAGCTTTTTTTTTCAATTATTATTTTAGTCGGTTATGCATTTGATCATTGTTTGTGAACTGTCATGTCGGAATGAAAGTAAAGGTGTCCTTGTAAGTCCATATGGGATGGTCTTCCTTGGATGCATGACACTTAAATAAAGAAAAATCAATCAATCATATAACCAGTTTGAATGGTTAAAACTACTTCCCTGAGAATGGAGAATTATAATAATTTAAAATGAATGTTACACAGAGCTTTGGCCATTTCAAGTTCCAGACAGTGGCAGCCATGATCAGTCCACATTAATTATGTGACTGTTGCCAAGTAGCTGGTGGTAGCTCGCTGCTGAGTAAGCATATATATATATATATATATATATATATATATATATATATATAGTAAAGACAAGTTAATCTAAAAAGAAAAAACGTTAGTATGACAACAGCTCATTGGCTTGTCATCATATCAGTTAACATTTCAAAATGTGACCTATTCCTTCCTGCTTACTAAACCATTCATGCCAAGTTGCCAACAATATTACCAACACAAAACTATTATCTAAAAAGAAAACTAGAATTTCTTGTGTGAATTATTACAACTCTTTCGCATGATGCCTGTCCATTCTGTTATATAAATACACACACTGGCCTGCTCCAGTGCCCCATTTGCCATCCCATATATGGCAACGTTGACGTTGGGGTTCAATTTTGGCAACATGCAAACAGCTGTCAAGCAACAAACACGATCATCTTCGTGGTAAACCTCCACAACAGTTGACAAGATAACAATTTGTATTGTAAATTATAGTTGTCACTTTTCAACCAATCAGATCCCTTAAAGTCCCCACTAAAATAATGCGTACAACTGGACCACTCTAATTGTAGCGTGGTGGTGATGATAAAGTCAATGTTAATGTTGTGACTCACTTGCCACAGTTTAGTGGTAAAAGCAGTACGTCTTGTTTAGCTCGTCTTTGTCTAATAATTAATACTTCTTTGCACTACCATGTCCTCTTAAACTTACGTGTTTTCAACTGAAAACGCGTCGCCAAAAATGACGTATTTTCGGCAATAAATCAATCAATCTTCAACATAGGAAAGCGGCGCGTCGCCAGCTCTAGAAGTAGAAAATACATGTTTTTTACGTATTTATCGAGCGACACAATCGTGCGAATAAGACACATTCTTTCCCATCGACACGCTCGTGCCAGTAAGTGTAATAAATGTGCAACTGTCAAGTATTTTGGGGCACATACACCACCACACAAAGCAAAACAGCGACCAAGTCCTAGTCGAGCTACGGGGAATTTATCAAGTATATTTTAATCGAGTGCCTCGCGTTAAAAAAAACACTAGTCAGAAACGAGAACGTGTTCTTCTAAAGGACACAAAACAAAAAAAATCATAAAGCACAAAGAATATATCGAGCACTCACTACTCACCTTTTGAATTCTTTTCAACGCCATTACTGAAATGGCTATGCTTGCTTGCTAGCTAGCTTGACAGCTAACAGTTAGCACTTGACACCATACGATTTGGGTTTCAGCTAGCTTGCTTTCAGGTGGCCAAGGAACGCGCCGTGTAGCACACTGCTGGGTGAGTCTGCAGTTTTAAGCACAACAACCTCTCTACGTTTCAAATGTTTGATCAATTCTTGTTCTTTTACTTCAGCTTCTTTACAACCACAGCAAACCAGATAATAATTCACTGCCTCTGTCTCCTACTCTTCTTCTCCTTCTTCGTGATGCCTTGCAGGCTTGGAAATATCGCGTTGTTACGAGAGTTGACAAATGGCCTCCATAATTGTAGTTCAACCGTCAAAGCCTAATTTTATATTATGCCACACACATGGCGACCCTATTCTTGAATTCTTCGGCTATTTTCGGCGATTTGGTGTAGTAGACTGAGACCCAGAAGAGGGATAAAAGAATAGGGGGAAGAGTCTACAATTAAGGCAAGTATGTAGGAACTTGTAAACATGAATTGTTCATAGGAGTGATAGCACCTCAATAGATGTCCACAATGATTTTTTTTGTGCACAGTATTTTAGACCAAGTGTATGGGTCTGACTGTACTGGTGCTGTTTGCCTTTCTTTCTAATAAAGTATACTATTCAATCAATCAATTACAGTATAGGCAGAGTTAATTACACTCCATTTGACTGGCTACAATCAGGGACGGATGTGAAGGGACCCTGGCCAGAGCCGATTATCTATGAGGGGCCCCCATCTTCATGCTACCCAGAATGGACACTGTCCATTGATTGGACAGTCGGGCAGGCAGGCAAACACAGTAGTAGACCTGAAGTTGTAAGGAATGTGTGGGACGGGTCAAGAAAGCACCTGTGGGATTTGTCTAAAAGGGCTGTCAGATTATCTCGCACTATAGAAAGGTTACAGTTACAGCTATTATAGTATGAGGGGCCTATACATATTTCATGGTTTGTCTATATACATTTTAGTATATTCTATTGTCATTAAACCTCATGGCCCAAGACTACTCAGGTATAGTCAAGGGCCCCTGGGAATTGGCCCCATTGGCATGGTCTAGAATTGTCCATGGCTACAATGCCTCTGAAGAAGAATGGTTTTGGAGTCTGAATAGTATTCAATGAATACAGTATGCCCATCACCAGGTTCTTTATTATTTCACATGTTTCCAAACAAGTGAACTGACATTGTCCCCAAAATCATATAAGCACAACGTTATTAAGGGGACACGTGTTGGATCAACTCCTCACTGGTCAACAAAAACACCTTGAAGACCCTAACAGGAGCCCTCATACAAGGTTTCTTCGACTATGCATGCACCTCTTGGTACCACCAGTCTTACCATTGTAAAGTATTGCAATCCAATTCAAGTGAGATTTATGTTTAGTTATTGTATATTTAGTATTATGGTTAAAACATTGAGAGCTTCTGCTGTCTGCACTGCAGACAGTGACGCTGTGTTGTGGGGTAGCTGTGGAAAGTGGAAACCCCTGCCAATGTCGATGTGCATGGCAGCCTGCCATGCCCAGCGACTAGTGTCTGTCTGTCTGCCTGCCTGCCTGCCTGCCTGCCTGCCTTTCTATTTGGGGGGGGCTGGGTACCCCAAAATTACAGCGAAATTTAAAACGAAATACGCCAATTATTTTCACCGTGCATCCCAGGAGGGCCCTGAAATGTTGTCTAACTCCGGCCCTGGGTACCACAGCACTTCAAAGGCCCTTAAAACAAGGCTACCCGAACCTACTTCACCCCTGCCCACTTTGACAGGCTGGAATGGCTTAGGGTTGACGACAGAGTACAGCATCTTGCAATGGGTCTGGTTCACAGGATTCGATACACCACCAAGATACCCATGTACCTATACCTAAATACTTCCTTAATGTCAATGAAGTCCACACCCACAACACCAGAGGGAGTTCAACAAACCGCTCTCTCAAGGGGGCACGGTGGCACAGTCGGTAGTGCTGTCGCCTCACAGCTAGAAGGTCCTGGGTTCGATTCCCGCTGGGGACGCTGTGGGGCGTGTTCTCTCCTCCGCGTCATCAGTGCCCATACCCGAGGCGGGGTTGGCAAAAGGGGGAGGCATACTATGATCCGACGGAGCATTGATACGACGGAGCAATGGTCCGAGGTGCGCTGGGGGTCGGGAGAGGGTTGCGGTTAGGTTTAGGTGTCTGCCCCGGGGGAGGTTAGGGTTAGGGTGAGGGTTTGAGGTAGGTTGTCGTTCGGACCAATGCTCCGTCGGATGAAAGTACTGCACTCGGCAAAAGGGCCTTTCTGTGTGGAGTTTGCATGTTCTCCCTGTGTATACCCTCACAAAAACATGCAGTAATCCTGGTCTCTAAAAGAAAGGAAATGGTGGGAATAACGTGCCTTCCACGCGTTACGTCTGTCCGGGGAAACTCCCCCCTGTCAGGTGAAAAGGAGCAGCTTGGACTCCTCATGCATAGAAGGAAGCTTGAGGTCAGTCTGCTGCCCCCCCCAGGTTGGCAGAGGAAGTGTAGCACCCAGGATTACATTAGATAATTGACACTGGGTGAAAAAATGGGTTGCAAAATCATGGGAAATAAATTACAAGTTGGTGTTGCACAGACACACACAGGCCAGGGAGGAGGGCTTGTACAGTACGTACAGCACAAGTACAGTACAGCACCACTCACTTCAGACGGGTCTGATTTGACCTCCTTTATGATAATTTCCTGTTTTTGGCTATATAGAAGTGTATATTTGTACGTCTCTACACTCTCTCTGGACCCTTTTGTAAACAAGTTTAATGCTTTATGGTGTCACAGTTAACAGCTTTTGTATTGAGTTGTGCTTGAAATGTACTGTAATTAACTGTTAATAAATACTTCAATCATTTAATCAAAAATGGCTTGACTGAAATGTGGAACCGGTCATTGACTGAAGTTTATTGCTTTCTTAATATTATACGGTTCCAATATTATCTGTCCATAACCTAATTTTGAAATTATGTAGGCTTATGATCAATCATTCAAATCATCACTGGCTTTTACATTTTAAATGGGTGATTGTTCCAAACTACATACAAAAAGTGAATATTATGATCAAGTCGAATACAGCAGTGATTCAAAACCTTTTGAATTTCAAGATGCCATTACGGACCCCTAAGAGTACATTTGGTTATCATTGAATCATCTAGGGACCCCCTGGAAACCCCCCCCCCCCCCCCCCCCCCCCTCAAGCACCTCTTGCTGAGACCCACTGTATTACGGTGTTTACTGTTTACTGACACTATTGTTTACCAATTGCCATTACAATGTATATTCAGTGCAGTTCAACAATACGTGAGGGTGTATGACCACAAGATGTCACTGTGTGAAAAGACCAAGAAGTGGAATTGCCACGTCCAAAAACTTCATGACCAGAGAAGTAGGTTTATTCAGCCCACAGCTCAGTCATAGTAACGAATGACTGCTGGGAAAATGTACGTGAAATACATTTTGTCCACATATTAGAAAGATTAATGAATAAGCAGGAGTAGTCATGAGATTATATCTATCTATCTATCTATCTATCTATCTATCTATCTATCTATCTATCTATCTATCTATCTATCTATCTATCTATCTATCTATCTATATTATATATAGATAGATATTATATATAATTATTGTTGTTGTTATTATTTTATTTTACTGTTTAGTGTTTAGTAGAAATTTGCATACACTGAATCAGCAAATTGCCAAGAAATCAAGTGCACGTGACGTATTCTATATCCCCCTTTCAAAGACTGTAATGAAAGACTATAGAATTCTTCATTCAATACCCAATCATTGTAAAGGCATATTCATCTGAGTCAGCTGCATGCTCCAATTTCTGCACAGCCTTGTCTTGCAAAAGCCTCATGAGCTTCCCTTTATATGTCTTAAACAAGGGTGAAAAAAGAGCTCTCATTATTTTAGTGAGTATCCATGAATGGGTAGCAGTGTTCATTCTTCTTAAATGGCTGATTCAATGTCAGGTTGAGGATCCTATCGTCAATGTGACACTGAGAGGGAGCATTTTCCTTTGGAAGGCTGGAGATTCCTCCAGATAATATCTTATTGTTTGCTCATCTCTGTGCTCTCAATGACCTGACTGTCCTCAGGGGCTGCCTGTAATCAGATTCAGCCAGCAGTAGAGGTAGCAGTTTGAGTCTTGTGGAGCGGGGGCCTTGTGTTCCTAGTTTGTCTACTTGGAAAAGGCCATTTATCAGCATGAGGTTTTCAGGCTCAGTCAAGCCCACACGTTGTTGGCCCGGAGCCTTGGCTCACAACGCTTCCCACAGTCATTTTACTGTAGTTTTTCCTCTGAAATTTCAAAGTCCACTGTTTTGTTAACTGCTACTGTATATGCACTTCAAACTCTGGGGATTTGTGACTCCAGGCCACAAGAGAGCCCTTCATAGTTAGCAGCAACTGCTACTACCAGGAGTGTTAACCAGGCGTCAAACCACTTTCACCCAGGCGCTTTTTTGTCATTCTAAACAGGGTTTAAGAGTGATATGAGCTGTACAGCGATAAAGGAGGAAACTCCAAGGCAACTTGGCCATGCATATACAGTAAAATCCAATATTAATTTAACTCTGAAAGTGTAAATAATTTTACACTTTCGTTTAATTAACACACTGCAGGTTTTACTCTGCACTCTCTTTGTGTCTTGGGTATCTCTTCTCACTGGGCTGTATAGGGAAATCCCCACCTATCCCCTGTACTTGAGGTTTTAGTTACAGAAGGGACTGGCGCCCCAAGATCCAAACTGATGTATGAGCCAAGGTGTGGATGCATCAGCAATGAGGAGGATATGGGTCGGGGTGGGGGCTTAGTTGACCTATCCGGTGCTGCACAAGAGCGTAGCCTAGTTTTGTAATTTGAGATCACGCACTAAGCACAGTGTATTACTGATCCGTCTTTCTCGATCACATGGATCATCTCTGGTGGACTCTGCATTGTGCAAACTCAATTTATTATGCGTCATACATACTAAAAGCTCTAGCTTAGTTTTTGCATTATCGTCTCTGCGATACGTTTCCCATGGTTGCCATGACAAAGCACATATGCTCACGATAATTTACACAATTATCTTAAATGGGTCCTGCTGATGTCTGAATTATCCAATAAAAGCACAACAAATTAACGCTGAGCACAGAATGGCCTCTGAGAGTCCCTGGAGGTGCTCTACCTTCGGCCAGTCTGTCAGCTTTCTAAGAGCCCTCGCACGAAACAAAGATCCATTGTTCTCACATACTAAGAGATATTTGTACACTCTCTGTATCAATAATGTTCTTGATTTGATTATACACTCAGGCAATATGCGTATGCAGTTCTCATGTTTGCAGTGAAGTCAGCAGCCTTACACAAGCCCATAATTCTCCAGTTACGGAATTGCAAAAAAGGCATTATGTATACTAGACTAGACTAGTGCAATCACTTTTTCATGGCTCATTTCCTCGGTTGATTTGATTTGGTGTGTCATTGTTTAGGTGGCAGCTGACAGCCGTTTTACCCAGAAGGAGATATCTAAATCTTGACTTTAAACATTCCTATTCCAGTTGCTGCCCTGGTCAGTCACTAAGGATGCAGGATGAGCACTTACAGTAGCCTCCCCTTTTCCCCATATCTGTGGAAATGAATACCATATGTTACATGAGTATGTTAGCCTGCTTTCCTTTCCAGGGTCAGTGGCATGTTCACATTTGCAGAGCTTGTTGCAAACCTATGACACAACAGTGTAAACATTTATAGCCTCAAGGATATATTCATTAAGTGGCATTATTTGCTTTAACTGTGGCTGGCTGTAGTCAATTGATCAAATTAGTTAACTGGTGAAGAGGGCTTTTGTATAGAATTAAGTTTTTTAGTGAAACACTGGCCTATTTTCATATAATTAAAAATCTCCAGACAAGGCTATATCCCTAGCTTGAGATAACATGTGGTTAATTTGTTCAGCTCAATGATGTCTTTAAATTAGTTTAACTTGGGGCTCAGTTCAGGTTGTTTGCTGAAAGATTTTCTGAATACGAATGTCGCCAACAATGGTGCATTGTAATAGTAAATAACACGCATTTTAGCATTTTTCTCTTCCCTGTGTTTATTTGCAGGACCCTGTGGTGTCGTAGGACAACACAGTTCTGTTGCTGTGACCTTGTGTTTGGTTGGTTAACGTTTCTTTGTTTGACATATTGGAACGCTCCGTTACTAAAGAGCAAGGAATTGAATGAGAACACAGTGGGCCAAGTCACCATTGTCTATCACCTCTGACTGAGCCACCCTTATCACACTGTGTGGTGGAATGAGAAACGCAACACATAAAGTCATAAAGAACCAGTAATCCTTAGGGGATAAGTACTTAAACAACGATCCCCAGAGCCCCCTTTGTCTGCATGAATCACCTCAGGTCTGGCAAGTTGATTGACAGCTATAGCAACTGTTTTACAGTGCTGCTCTTGAAATGAGTGGTCCCCAGAGACTTGAGGTAATAACAAGTCTGGAATATTGTCTAAAATACGCTTATTACCGTCTCTCCGTGTGTAACCATTTAATAAATGTGTTCCAGCTGTTTGAATTTCTATGACAAATTCAGGTTTTTCACATTTTGTCGAGCTTCCTTGAGAGACAAAGGAGGGATTTCCTCTGAAATGGACAGGCGGTGGTAATGCCAACGAACAGGCTTAGTGCTGTTATCAGATAGAAAGTCAGCCTCCGCATAAACAAATATGAGGACGTTGAAATGCATTATGCAATGATAAGAATATCACTCATAGAGATTTTATTATTAGTATTATTCCCAAAAATGTAATACCCTGGAAAATCATTGGTAGCTTGTACATTTACATTTACATTGTCATTAGCCTAATTAACATTGTGCTTGCCAGATTGTTTTCTGTGGGAAGTGAGTGTCTTGAAGCCTGATTTATAGAACCTATATTTTTTAGGGCTGGCTGAAGGACGGCTCCAGTGGAGAGACCTGAACGATTTTATTTTTGCATTTCTTAGGACCAACTTTGCCAGCGATTGGATGTTGCCTTACATTTAAATGGCCAATATATATTGCGATTCATATTTCTGGGGACCAACTTTGCCAATCAATCAGAGCAGCACACTCCCAAAAACCGAACCAATCAAAGCAGTGTATTCCCGAAAACCTAAGAAGGACCAATGAGGCCAGACGGCTGGACACAGAGACCGACCTCGGCCTTTCATTGTGCAAGTTCATTACTTTTCAGGGACACTTTGCTCTTCAACAGCTCAGAGACTATACAGTATATCTATGAATGAACGAAGTCTGTCTGTCTGTCTGTCTGTCTGTCTGTCTGTCTGTCTGTCTGTCTGTCTGTCTGTCTGTCTGTCTGTCTGTCTGTCTGTCTGTCTGTCTGTCTGTCTGTCTGTCTGTCTGTCTGTCTGTCTGTCTGTCTGTCTGTCTGTCTGTCTGTCTGTCTGTCTGTCTGTCTGTCTGTCTGTCTGTCTGTCTGTCTGTCTGTCTGTCTGTCTGTCTGTCTGTCTGTCTGTCTGTCTGTCTGTCTGTCTGTCTGTCTGTCTGCCTGCCTGTCTGTCTGTCTGTCTGTCTGTCTGTCATGGGTATAGCTCAGGCACTGTCTGACCAAACAACCTCCAACTTTGTGTTTGTCTCATGACCTGAGGATGTGCAGTGCAACGAGTGGCAATTTGTGTCGGACCAACAGTTTCCGAGAACCGAATGTTTGTATCTGTCTGTCCTCTGTCTGAATCTCAGTGTGTTTTACTTTTGGGGAGTGTGGGCACCAACTTCCTTCCAGCTTAACTGATTGGCCTAGCCTCTTGTCAGACAGACCAATGGAGATGGTGAGGATGCAAGGAGTAGAGGTGGCGAAGGTGAATGAATTTAAATGCCTGGTGTCAACTATCCAAAGTAATGGTGAGCGTGGAAGAGAGGTGAAGAACAGAGTACAAGCAGGTTGGAACAGATGGAGGAAAGTTTCAGGAGTGATTTGTGACAGAAGGTTACCAGCAAGAGTGAGAGGGAAGATGTATAAGACAATAGTAGTGAGTCTAGCCATGCTGTATGGCTTGGATATGGTGACAGTGGCATGTGCACTGACAAAAACACAGGAGGTGGACCTGGACATGACAGAATTGAGGATGTTACGATTCTCATTATAAGACCGGAACAGAACGGACTGCATCAGAGAATCAGAAGGTTTGAGCATAAAGCAAAAGAGGCAAGGTTGAGACTCTACACTGAAGGACCTTAAATAAAGACATACAAAGGACACAAACAGGGACCAGTGGCCTACACAGCGGAGCATTGACCAAAGGCAATCAGGATGTTTAGTATTAAATGGTCAGTGACAGAAGCAGTGACCTCGCTGTATTGATGCTGTCCTTGAAACCAGGTAGAGAGACAGGCCTGTTTATATTGAATAAAAACAACAGCGGTGGACATGGTTCATTTACTTTCTGAGTCAAGTACAAATGTAAAGTGACCCGCGTACAATAGAATAAGCTCAGGACCGGAGAATGGGAGAAGAGAACTGTCAGAACTCTGTTCAGTTGACTTTACAAACAGCTGTGTCATTCGTCCACCACTCTTTACTGGGAAAATAGATTTGGTTGCTTAGATCAGGGTTGTTAAGAGTGTAAGGTAACAAATTGTGTCTGTTATTTATTTACCAGAATTATGTTAATATTAGAGAGAGAGAGAGAGAGAGTGTGTGTGTGTGTGTGTGTGTGTGTGTGTGTGTGTGTGTGTGTGTGTGTGTGTGTGTGTGTGTGTGTGTGTGTGTGTGTGTGTGTGAAAGTATAAGTGAGTGGGACACGGGGGCCTGTCCATCCTGCTGCATAATAAACAGTTTGTTTCCCAGGAGCACCCCTCATGTTCCTGTTGTTGGCTCCGTCGCCACTCACTGGGAAACGTCCTGGCCTCTATTGTGCACAGGGTCAGGGGTCACAGGATGCTCCTAAAGGCCCAAAGGGGGAGGTAAGAGGTTGGATTTGAGGTATGATAAAGACCCCCCCCCCCCCCCCGCTCCCGACCCCAGTTTAAAAACAAATCTCCAAAATTGGTCCCTTTTTGTTTCTCTTGTCGTGCCATCCTTCACTCTAAAACACATTCATTTCAAGCATTTCAGGAAACTAAGTCAGGGTTTTGAAAGCACAATGGGAGGACTGACCATTTTAATACTAAACATCCTGATTGCCTTTGGTCAATGCTCCGCTGTGTGTAGGCCACTGTTCCCTGTTTGCGTCCTTTGTATGTCTTTATTAGGTCCTTCAGTGTAACCATTTTCCTTTAATGGAGGGCATAGTATGCATGCTTTCCCACAGAAGTATGAGGAATTCATCATGACCAGCAAATTAGGGGTAAGGCGTATCATTAAAGAAACGGGGGGGAAAAACACAGCTAAGAAAGCTCTATTTGTATCTTGTCACACAATGTTCAGCCAACCTCCGCCACAGTGCAGAGCCCAGACTGACCAAAAGCTATGATATCCACCGCAGTGGATGTTCTTACATCCTTTCAACAGTGGATGTGCTCACATTGACAACGACTACTATAGCCTTTCAACAGATATATATTGTTTTTACCGCTAGATTAAGAATGGCATTTTAGAAAATCAGAATGGAGACAATGACGACAACCATAGTCAAATCTCTTTGCACCACTCTTGAGGCTATACAGGATAGCAGGTGCTGAGGTGTGTGTGTGTGTGTGTGCCTGCGTGCCTGTGTGCGTGTGTGTGCGCCTGCATTCGTGCGTGCGTCCGTGTGTGTGTGCTCTTGTGCATGTGTTGCGAACTTGCGTGTATGTGTGTGCCTAACAGCCTGTATATGACATTTCCTGTAAAGTTATTCAGTTTATTTTTGAAGACTTTGAGAAATATTCTCTTACGTTTTGTTTATTGCACTTGAACTAAAGAGATTTAGGGCCCTGAAGCGTGGTCCACTGCCCAGTGTACTGAGGGACTGGGATGAGACATTACACTTCTCTCTGGACATTCACAGACAGACACACATTCATCTTTTTTATGATGCAAGGGCCACATCTTTGAACAATATACCAGATGCTCCCTCCATAGCATATTGTCATCTTATTACCTGTCTTTTAGTGGCATGCCATTCATAGTCATTTCTGCAGTGCCTTCAGACAACAGTAATGTGATGTTTGTGTATTATTTTAATACATTTAGATTTTTTTTTCATCACCCATTTCCAAATCAGTTTGAAACACAGTACGGTGCAGAAATGCAGCAAAACATAACGGGGGCCAGTGGTTCACCGCGGTGGAAAAAGTACTTGCATGTTTTATTTAAATATAAGTATCAATACTGCTATATACAAATACTCTGTTACAAGTTTTTAAATATATTAAAATCTTTTGAAAATAGCAGATCTACAAGCTCACAATGTGTCAAATGCATAATGGTTGAATGGCCGAAATGTATACAGTAGGGCGTTATGTATATTTGTAATAATAATCAAAATCCACAAAGTAACTAGTAACTTAAGTTTTCAAATAAATGTAGTCGAGTAGAAGTACAATATTTGCATCCGAGATGTAGTGGAGTAGAAGTAAAAGTACTGGAAATTGGAAATAGTCAAATAAATCACAATTACCTCAAAAAAAGTACAGCACTTAAGTAAATGTACTTAGTTACTTTCCAGTTTCCACCACTGCCTTCAGGGGACCTTTGGGACTTTGTAATAACATTATTATTGCAACAGCCACTGTACAACTAGTCCCTAATTTGGGAATGTCTTCATCGGCGAAATGTTTAATTTATATTTCAATAATAATAGTTTTCACAAATTGTCCAAAAATAGCAAAATATAGGTTATCTACAAGCTCACATAAATGCGTCACTACACGTGAGCTTGTATGTCTGCTATAGAATACAGGTGTGCCTTGAGATTGCGACCTGCCCATTGGTGTGCCCTCGGCATAAAAACAAGTATAAAGGCCATTGCTACATACTTCGATCAGTGGCTACTATAGGCTACTACTATCCTTTGCATTCAAAAAGGCTTTCCAAAAACGTGTTGAGCACTGCGCCTTATTTTTAACCTTGTCCTTGTATTTCTGACAACTTAGAATTGTAGCTGTAAAGTGAGACGTCAACGGTAATGCGATCGACGTTTAGGTGTTACACGCCAACCGTGATCTTCACTTTTCTATCCACAGGCAATTCTGAATATAATGCTCATAGTTTGAGTTACATACTCTGCATTTTCCCCCGGGCCTGACCCTCACCCCCCAACCTGCCCTATCGTATCAGGTTAGGAGTTACTGGAGCAGGGAGGTGACAGCTGGAAATGGTTTGGGGGGGGGGGCTTGGGATAGTTTGTTTTCCGACCAGGCTTTGGGGGGGAATGAGCAGGGAGACGTGGATGACGGACGCGTGTATGTTAAGCCATCGGTTCGACAGTGCTGCTCTCCTCTTGGTGTTAATAACTGAGCGATGTCACTAGTGAACATTTATATAGCACAGAATGTCAGGTTGGCTCTGACGCATCACCCCCTGTGAGCAGACTGTGTGTGCTGTCCTGGCATGCCAGCAATGTGCCACTATATCCAAGCCAGTTAGACACTGTGTGCTTTGAATTTTCCTGGAGCACTTTGACCCTTCGTGCCTTAATTTCCTGGTCCGTTGTGTTTCTACACACTGTATACGTCTGCGACCGGGGGTCTGGCACAGCACAACTCGCAGTCCCACTCAGATGGTGGGGTGCTTTTCCTTTCTTTATGACCAAATAAATCTGTCTGGTGCCAAAGGAGAAAAAAAAAGGATTAAAATTCCCCTTTCGCTGTCTTGAGGAGCCCAGCTGCACTGCACTGTTTGTTTTCCACAGCACCGTGCAGCTGCAGAGCAGTGCATTAGAGAGGTAGGCCGAAGCTAAACAGAAATGACTTATTTTCATTGGCACGTACAGTCCCATTCACCGTGTGATAATTACACTGTGGAATTAGAGGATAAGAACAACAGTCTGGTTAACACCATTTTAATGTGGCCAAATATGCACTCTACTTAGATATTCCATACGAGTAGAAGATGGCTTCCTGCACTTTTTTGACCCTATGCAATTCCACGTGCTATTTCAGAGAACTGGCTACTGCTACACATTAATGATGAGGTCGAGCTGTTGCATAAGCCTGTTTATTTACTCATTCTATATCTAATTTAAAATGTTTGCTTATCTCAATTGGCATCACACGAGGCGTGTTGCTCATTCTGCATAACCTGCAGGAAGAGTTGTATGCATTAAGGATGTGGAGAGAGCGTGTAAAGTTAAGGTGAATGATGTTGGGACAGCTCAACACTGGTAGGAATGCGGGGGAGCCAGTGAGACACATTTGTGGGCAATATTGTCTATGGCAGTGAGTGTATCCCAAACTTAAAATTGCAGGCCTTATACCGCGGACCTGTTTTTATGGGTTGTTTCGAAATGTATTTTTTCAACGAAATTGAAAATATCCCAGTCAAACGAGTCATAGCGAGAGAAAAAAATGCTGATCTAGCTCACCATGCGTTGCCGTCTTGTAGATCTGCTATTTTCACTATTTTTTTAAAGAAGACTTAAAAGACACCCATCTTCAACCTACGGAATCTTCATGTAATTGGTCCAATGGTCTAAGGCTCTTCATAAGATTTTGGATCTTCTCCATTTATTTATTTGTCAATGTCTGTCTACTCGGTCTGTGTCTCAGCTGCGGACGTGATTCCAAATGACATCATCTTCAAGCCATGATTTCAAACTTTTCTTGTTTTAATTAATGCAATAATGCATTAATGCTTTTATGTCAGCATGCTAGCTTTCCAGGAAGAGAAAGACTGTATAGTTTTTATTAGCCATCGTTGATGTTATTGGTAGGCAGTTTGTCCAGAGACCACTGCTGAGATGCAGTAGAAGACCATCTTTTAATGAGTATTTGTCAGGACCAATTCATTATATGAAGATAGTGTTCAAAATGTGTGAAGTGCTCCTTTACGTCAGTTACTGTGTGCATTGTCAGAGCATGTTATTTATTTTAGTGATCAATCAATAGATTGATTGTGTTCCACCTTGAATCAATGGAACTAACGTAGTATTATACTCTAAGTTCATATTTATTGGTATTACTTTTTTGTATTAGTGTTGGATTATCATTAAAATCTTAGTGCTTTGCCAATTATTTGTGGGGGGCCCATGTGCAATACCCTTGCGGCCCACCAGTGGGCCCCGGCCCACAGGTTGAGGTCCAGGGGTTAACTCCATCTCTGCTGCTTATCCAGCTTAAAAGGTTTGGGAAGCTGATTTGTTTGTCTCAGGTCACCCCTGTAAATAAATATTTCATCCAAGGCATCCCTGAATTACATTGATATATTAAAGATCCTTACATTTATGTGATATTATGGTAGGATATATCAAGATACAGCATGTTTCACGAGGGAAACCTGAGAGAATAGTATATTTTCCATTATTATAGGACAGATTTTAAATAACTTTATATACTTTTTAACATTTAACCACTTGAACCCTATAGTATCCTTATTCTGGGGGGAACATTCATCAAAAATCGCCGATCTACAAGCTCACAATGCTCACGTCACGTTGTCAGCAAGGAGTTTTGCTGGTCTGTCTTCCTAAGTATAGACTAAGGGTCTAATAGTTAAACTGAAGTGATAAGTGTAAAGTATTCTGCAGCACCTCTGAACGTGTGTCACGGCACCCACTTTGAGAAGCCCTGATCTATGGCATCGTTTGGACTGTTCTGCTCTAGACTGGTACTAGTACTCAGATTTGTTACTCAAATACCAGTAGCAATAACAAATTATATAAATCAATGCTGTTGGAAGTAAAACTTAAATGTATTGGCATGCGTTCTGGGATGAAGTACAAAATAGGGCATAGATGCTTAAGGTTTGTTTTGTATCATTACTCTGAATTGGCAAAGTAACTAGTAACTAGTGCATCATTTGCAGCTGAGTTGAATAAAGTATTGACATATGGAAATAATCAAGTAAAGTAAAAAGTACCTCAAAATTGGACTGGAAGTTCAGTACCTGAGTACATTGTAGGCTACTTTGTGAGGCTGACTGAAAGTACAGGAAAAGACTTGAGGAGTTCTCCCTCTGCTGAATACACTCACTCAATAGCGCCTGACCTTGGCGTGAGTTGGCCAAAGAAGAGAGACAGTCTGAGCTCTACTCAATACTTTGACATATCCAATACTATTTCGCTCACAAGACTTTTTTTTTCTTTCTCCCCTCCTCTGCCGGCACATCAATTTTTAGTACTCAGAGTTCTATGCCTCCAATCAGCCAGCTTCCATTTCCCCAATATACTGCCAGCACATCAATTTAGTAAATAACAAACACGTTGCCCATTTCACCACTCTGCATTTAATGATTACATTCAATGTCATTCTTACTTTCTGCCGGGAAATTTGCTCTGGATTTTTCCACAGAAACAGAACGTGTCTCTAGTTAAGTAAAGACAAAAACAATGTCAAGTAGACATAATAATCCAGTATAAAGTGTAAACAAAAGTATACTTAAGTTAGAGTAGTGATGATTCGTTACAGCAAAGCATCATAGCGTAATCAGTGTCTCAAAGAGAAAACGAGAATTAACGCAGCTAAATATATGACTTGTTTTTCCACAGCGTTCATCTCCTCCACACCCAGTTTCACAGCTATAATGGACATAGAGTATTGGTACTCACATAAGTACGAGTCAACTAACTACTAGCAGAAGACTGTTCTGTAATTCTATGGAGCCAAGTTTTATACACCAACACATAAAGATGATGGCTTCCAGGCCCAGCACATTATTCTAACAGAGTGTGTGCTGGACATGGTCTTTCAATACATAGGAAGAAAAAAAGACTAATAATAAGTAATCCATGAGAGAAACAAACCCCACCATATAAACTGGGAATAATATCTTCTCCTGTGTATTCATTGAGGCGGACAAGAGGAAGAAAAAACAAAGAAAAAACGTGGACACTAAAAATATGCAAAAGACTTGTGGTGCAGTTTCCCAAGGCCAGAGAAAGGAAATAGACTGACAGTTTCTCCCTGACCTCTTCACTACCCCCCTCTAACCTTGTAACAACCCCCATGGGGGATCCTGTCTCTATGTGTAAAACAGACAGTCAAAAAGCATCCTGGAAACTCTAGAGCCACGAAAAAACATGGGGACATGAGGAAGTCCAATAAGCTTGTATGTAGAGGGTTCAGTCAGGAGATAATCTGGAGGCCACACAGACCAGGGCGCCAAGCCTATAGGAGAGCTCCTGAGCAGCATGGTCCCTGGCCCTCTCCACAGACGAGCAGTGTAGTCATTGTTGTCTTTGGAAAGTAAGCAGCTTTGGTGGGTCCAGTGGTGTGAAAGCCACCTCTCCTCTTCTTGAGTGTCTGCTGCTCCAGACCCAGTTGTTGACACACAGGGCAGGTGCAGCTGCTTCTCTGCAACGCACACGTGCACACACACACACACACACACACACGCACGCACGCACGCACGCACGCACGCACGCACGCACGCACGCACGCACGCACGCACGCACGCACGCACGCACGCACGCACGCGTGCATGCAACAACAACAACAACAACAACACACAACACATATGCTACACAGACCCATCCACTTACGGGCACCGCACAGCGCACACACAAATACTAACACACACAGAGCATGCACAAGCACGCACGCATACATGCACACAGCTTGGATGTCACAAGACAGGGGTATATGGACAAAGACAAATCTGCCATTTTCTTTAATATCTCTGCAACAATCAGTAAGGCATTGCCGGGTTAACACAGGGGCCACAGAGATGAAAACAATGGCAGGATTCTTCTGGCTTGAAGATGGCTATGGGAAATGGCAGGGATGCCAATGCTGATAAGTGACCGAGGGGCTCCAGTTACTTCCAGCTGTCTGCAGCCATGCATGCCTCGGCTCTGTGGAGGAACGTATGGTTCACGCATAATGCAGACCATTTCACTCGCGGAACACTCGTAAAAAAATCTGGCGGACATATTAAATAAAGTCAACAGCCTCTCACTTGCATAGGGTTTACATCACAGAACGGAGCATCCGATCCTCCACGGAATACTGCAATGCATCGCTCAGCTGAGAAAACACTGACTGTTAAAGTGTTAAAGGCTCTGGACTCGTAACTGATCACGTTAACTGGATCAATAAAACTGATGGTTCGTTCACACAGTGGGGTCCAGGGGGGGACCCCCATGGCAGTGGTGAAAAGTAACTAAGTACTGGACTTAAGTCCAATTTTGAGATATTTGTACTTTACTTGAGTATTTCCAATTTCCAATACTTTTACTTCTAGTCCATTACATTTCATAGGCAAATATTGTATTGTATAAATAAATATTTACTCGTTTTTTTTCTTACTACATTTATTTGAACACTTTAGTTATTACTAGTTACTTTGTAGCTTTAGATTACACCAGTAAGACGCCCTGAGGGTGAGAAGCAAGGTGACGTGCACGCATCCGCCTGGGCGCCAGCGCTGGGCGAGCGCTGGCGCTTTGGCATGGGGGGTCAGATCAACATATGGAGTGTCTATGAGTGTACATTGTTTGATGAGGTCAGATCAACATGGAATGTCAGAACAGGAAGGACGGGTGGGGAATAGGGTGACCAGATCCAAACTGTTCATTTGAGGGACAGAAGTATCGCTTGTGTGGGACAAGTGGGATGGGGGGGACCCATCCCACTTGGAGGTGTGATGTCACAAGGCGTGACCATATGGAGATATGTGTCACGAGGCGTGACCATATATGGAGGTGTGGGTGACTAACTAACGGAAGGACGGATGGACGGGAGATGCAGGTTTTAGTAGTAACTGCGTGCTATGGTCACAAAAAAACATACATTACCCACTTCAGCCCTCTATTTCACCCATTTGAAAATAGCTTGTTGGAGGTCCCCAGCAAAATGAGAAACGGTTGAACAATTTAAGACCTAAACAAAAATCATAATGCATCGCATTGCAAGACGTTTGTGAGATTATAGATCTGCTATTTTTGGAATGCGGCTATTGAGATCATATACGTAGGTATCGCTGTCTCCCCCTACAGTACAGAAAGTTGTAGAATGATGTACTAAACAAAAACAATCTCTTATGGGGGTCTCTGCCCTGGGCTAGCACAACATATTTTCAATGGGGGGTGGTCTATGCCATGGCCTAATATGTATTCATATGGCAGTCCTTGACATGAAAATGTTTGAGATGCACTGAATAAAAACTATAGTGCTAGCAGATAGCATCTGGACAGAGCCTGACTCGGGCATTGTGGATAGCAATTATAGATGTCGCTCAAGTCATGACATCACTCAAATCGTTAGTAAATCAGTATTTCTACTGTGAATTGGTGGATGTATTGCCATACTTTACTCTGTTAGTGTAGTGCGGTTGTACAGTACATTTTCGTGCGGTTTACATTTGTTCTATTTAAAGTGCAAAGCTTGCACAGTTTGTCGGCAAGAGGTAAATAGGAATAGGACTATAGCATATACTTCCTCACTGGCGACATGGAAAACAAGCGACACACTGCATTAGCATCACCTCAATACCACTGAGGGCCTCTTCCTGTCCATTTGGAAAATATAAGTATGTTTTCAAGAGGCCTCACGTTCAGAAGGAGAGTGCTTTTGGCAGGCTTTGAAGTTCTCCGAAATAATGCCCCTTAAAAGCATCTTCTGCAATAGAGAAAAGGTAAATGACTATTTCAAAAGGCCTGCATATGAGCACTTCTTAAGAGCCGTGTAAATTCAGAATTAGGACTTAGGCTAGACTTGAGGATCTACAGTTCCTGGTGAATCAGTATTTATGAGCCTACATTACGGTCATGATATTTTATTACATTTATGGTGTGAACAGACAAAGAAAGTTGACATTCATCAGTGTGGATCATATGGTATTGAAAACGGACAGCACCTGTTGCTCCGCTTTACCACTTTCAACTGGTATACCGGAAACAGCCTCACAGTGTGTCGCGATGCGATACATTATGAGCTTATAGAGTTGCTATTTTCACAGTGCGACACCATCGGATGACAAATTATAAAATAGGGCTTAAGTGGATAAGAAACGCCTACAGTTTGAATCACTGCAGAGTACACAATCAACAAATTCCATGAAAATAGGAACATTTTGGAAAGGTATACACTGTTAAATCGCAACACGACACCAGAGAGAAGCAGAGGCGGGAATACAATTTCAAAACATGGTCTTTTATTTTCCCTTCTCGGCTCAGTTTAGTGTTTCAGTTACACCCTCCAGGCAGTAAAAAATTGTCATCTAATAGTGTGCTCCCAGTCTTAAATGCCATATACGCCCATGCCCGGCTGAAAAGGGGATCTTTCTGTGGAGAGAGAGAGAGAAGGGGGAAAAATGGATATGAGGTTATTTTGGTGAGATGTGTGATTGCATGAGGAGGCCACGAG